>NC_051284.1:29966463-30571463 GCF_015220745.1 Sebastes umbrosus | reverse complement strand
GGACTCATTCAGAGACAGTTTGAAGACTGAAAGCAGAACTGTGCTGCGTTCTGTCAAACCAACGTCTTGTGTTACTGCGTAGGGCGACCTTTGACCGGAGCAGTTGGATAATGACTCATCAGACGGAGGTGTTTACTTGTCTTTATAAATAGACAAACTGGGCACAAAAGGTCCAACATGTTATTCCCATTAAGATAATGATTTTCAGGTGTTGACATGACGGCCTCGACAGCGCCGAGATAATCAGATTAAAGATAAAGTAGCTGAACACGTAAACACAGACTGTGTGTTGTTAACAGTTTAACTGAGGAACAGACCATCTACCTCCACACAGGAACGGGAAACCATTTACAACAAGATCTAAGAATGGTTTATTCACTGCATCACATGCTAACCTGCCATTGTATTTCGCCCTTGTTTTGTTAGTCCACATTGTGTAGTTTCATGGAATCGAGTCTTTGATGCTTTGTGCTCCGTTTTCTGTCGTGACATTTAGGGTTGGGTATCCAAATTAATACTTTAAAAACAAGATAAATCCCATGAAAACAGCCAAACCAACAATGAATGTATCCTACTAATACAAAGCCTGATATCTCTTCTTCCTCTGTGTCATAGAGCTCCATTATCAATAAGCCTCACAGCGCTGATTTTATAAACTATCGCTTTCGGTTGAACTGGGCTCTGCTAGCGGCCGATGGCTGCGCAGCCTCCTCCACAAAATCAAGGTAGAGGGGGAGAAAAAAAAGTTATATCTCAAATATATAACGCAACACTATCAGCTCTTTGTCCCAGATACAAGACAGGCAGACAGGGAGGAAAATAAATCACTCACTATTACTTTAACCTGCTTACCAATTTGGCGTTCTGTCTTCCAAATAATCTAGCCATGTAACTATCCATTCATGAAATGGGAAACGGGAATATGCACCAACATTAATGGTTTGTAAGAGTGGCATTTAACAATGTACACAGACTCTTGAGTGAACTGTCCCTTTAATATTCTGAACATAAGCCTTATCCAGGATTTTGGATGTGAATTTAAATAAACCAAAGAGTGAAGTTGTGTTTTATCTACCTGTACATGTGGCGACAGACTGATGTCTCTGTGTTTGCTACCAGCGTGTTAGCTTGTTTATCCTGAACCCGACAGTAAACAGGATCTGCTGGCTTCCACTCTGTATCAGCAGATCCCAGCCCGCATGTTCCACTTTCTCATATCCAGGACGTCAAGGTCTGATCCCGCGCTCATTATAAAACGTGGTCTGACATGCTAACATAGCGCTGACTCCTATAAGGAAGATGAATGTGTAGGTAAGAGTGCCGGTTTGTTCCCAGAGGAGACTCAAAACGCAGCTTTTCCCACAATCCTCAGGCTGAGAAACGAGCTGAGCTCTCTGGTCTGGAAGTCATTCTGCTGCCGATACCCTCCTCCAGAGAGTGTGTGTGTGTGTGTGTGTGTGTGTGTGTGTGTGTGTGTGTCAGAGAAAGAGTACAGGTTTATGTGTATAGAACTAATGACCTAAGGTGAGCACTTTCTTTGTGTTTTTACACACACACAGTTGTGGTCTGGTGGAGTCATCAGTTTCTCCGTTGGTGTGTTAATTTAATGAGCGGCCCTCCACACAACCATGGGTCAATATAAATCAATACAAAGGCTGCAGGGAGAGTGTGTGTGTGAGTATGATTTAATATCTGGGCACCTTGGGTAACAAGATCCATACCCACACACACACACACACACACACACACACACACACACACACACACACACACACACACACACACACACACACACACACACACACACACACACACACTTTGTCTCAGCAGACACAGCTGCTTTCAGGCTGAGATCTTTACATTAGTGGAGTTTCACCACGGCTGCTAAATCACAATTTCATCAAATGTTCACTTCCTGTTAGCGTCTGATTCTCTATCTAATCTAAAAACACGACACGCAGCGCTACAGAGGAAAGTTTCAGCAGATTACATCTCATACTCGAACACATCTGGCATGTTCAGACTAAGTAAAGAAGTACATTTTCGCCTCGCTTTACTCGCTGCAAGCTGAACCGCCAGTATCATTTGTGTTCATTCGTGCTAGACGCACCGGAGAGGAGGAGGAGCTTGTCTCCATAGATGCCAACAACTTTTCTTTCCAGACATTTCCTCCATCAACCATGGAAGAAATAACCACTGTTGCTGCTTTGTACATGTGGAAGTCCCAGATATGTCAGAAAACCAAACGCCGTTGTGTCTGGGTTCATAACATCATCATTTCGTTAGTGGTAGTAAACAGTAAACACACAGAAAGATGATTTAAACTACACGAGAAGATTATAAGATAGCAGCGTTACTTTGACCGGCTCTCTCAGTTTTCAACGGTTTGGTTGAATTTTGTGTATTCTTGCCCTGCTGTTAGTTAGTAGTTGGATATTTTTTATATATTTATAACTGCTGACTGTAAATGTAGATTGTATGGACCCAGTAGCAGAGGTGAAATGCTGCTCTGAGCATGTGGCTAGACATTACACTCTGAAACCTTTAAAGACTTTAAGACCAGTGGAAATATCAAGCACCCCCTCAGGACATCAGAGACGAGAGTGGAAGATCAACTGAAAGGGCAACTCCCCCCCGAGTGTACACATCAACATCAGTTTACTAGTCATGAGGAGAACTACAGAGTACTACTCAGCCTGTAAAAACAGTTGTATAATGTTTTCTGTATCTCTGGAGGAGCTTTGTCAAATCATCCGGGTTATCTCTCAGCTCGTAGATGACACATTTATATTCAAAAGCCTGCGTTAAAAACTGCAAGCATGGAGGGGGAAATAAAGCAGTCGCGTTGCATTGCGTTGCATTGCGTTGCATTGCGTTGCATTATTGTCATATATATATATATATATATATATGTATAATATTTGGTTGATAAACAATTACTAGAATGACCACAATGAACAATGAATCTATTAAACAAATAATCATCAACATTAAACACGAGACCAAATATTGAATCAAATGTCATAACATAAGCTTTGATTTCTCACGATTTACTGATTTCACAAAATTTGTAATCTTAGTTTCCGTAACTTTAGTCCATATTAATAGTGCTTTAATGCAAAGATGCTTAAACATGACTATGTTGTTGCATAAACTTCTCATAAAAGGTGAGTGAATACAAGAATAAAGAAATAAACAACTCCTATTTGGGTGCACCACCTTGTTCTCCATCATGTTGAAACTGCAGCGTAAACAAATAAAACAACAACACACATGTTTGCATGCATGTGTGACATAAACCTTTCATTTACATTTAATATTGTGCATCACGGACACTCTGGATTAATCTCAGACAGCTGTTACCTCCTCTTGTTTAAAAAACAAACTTTCAATAACTCCAGCAGTGAAGAAGTCACCATATAAAAACTACCAACACCGAACTACACACACTGACTGACCCTAACTCTGTGTGTGTGTGTGTGTGTGTGTGTGTGTGTGTGTGTGTGTGTGTGTGTGTGTGTGTGTGTGTGTGTGTGTGTGTGTGTGTGTTGACAGTAGGACAGATGTCCAGCTTTCAGGAAGCGACAGAAGCAGCCGACAACACACCCACACAGTCGCACACACACTAATTTCTAATGTAACAGAGACAGATGGGCCGGTTTTATAAATAGAGCCGTCAGGCTGCAGCTACCTAGCTACTGCTCTATTTACTCTTACACACACACACTCACACACGTACACACACTCTCACTCACACACACACACTCACTTTCTATTTGGTCCTTTCTTAATTCCAGTATTTTCTCTGATTATTTCTCTGTACCTGCAGCAGAATGTGATGAATGATAACGAGGCCGAATAAATTCTCACATCTGCAAAGAAATGACACCAACTACCATCATAACTATGTTTCTGTAGGTGGCACTCTTTTCTCTGTCTGTTCACAAACTAACAACCAAGTTCTTCTCTTCTGCAAATTGTTTACAACGGAAAGCAAAATGTTATGAACATGAAAAATGACTTGGAAGTATAGAATTTGCTGCTTTGTATTGAAAAATGGAGATTAAACCTTTTTACACATCGACGGGCTGAGATAAAAGATTATAGTCACTAAAAAATGCTCTGAAAGTTGGTTGTAATGTTGAATTTTTGTATTTATGGATGCTTCTTTTCCATTTTAAATTTCTGTACCCAGTACGGTATTTTCTAAAAAGTTTTTTAAAAAGATAATGGCAGGGTTTTTATGCATACTTAAAGGTGCTAAATGCAAGATTGGGAGTATTTCTAATGCCTCTGAACGGCTCTCAACATGGCGATGGCTGAGACAGCAGCTCGCAGCTAACGGAGCTAACAGCGCTAACGGTGCAAACAACGACAACACTGCTGACAGAGCTAACAGTGTTAACCTGAGTAGGAACTGGAGGGTGGGTGCTACGCTTCTGTGACAGCGCTGTCGGTCGGGACAGTGTTATCAGCCATGTGAGCGCCGTGTGAGCGTCGTGTGAGCGCCATATGAGCGCCGTATGAGCGCAGTGCAGAGCTACGGCCGTGAGCTAGCCAGTGGGGCACACTCACATGCATGAATATTTACTAAAATGCATGTGCGGCCGGCCGTCTATGTCAACAAAGTGAGGACAAGCAAGGAGGACAATGGCTCTGCGATCAGTGGTCAATCAATGAAAAAAGCACAGTGTACTGGACAACATTTTAATTTAACATCTACCTGTCAACAACAACAATCTATCTGTATAAAAACATGGTGAAATATTCCTTTAAAGTTTGATGGGATGACGAGGAGGAGAGTAACAAAAACTCACTTTTACTACAAACACAAACCTCTACTACAACTGTGAACTGAGACGTTTCAACAATGCCAGCAGTAATGAGTCACTTCTTAGCTCTCAAATTCTGTTAGAAACACACAAAACTCAACACACACTGACTTATATGCACACACACACACAGACACACACACACTTCAAGCATTTATTTTTGTTAAGGCCAAGTGACGACATGGGGGGGGAGAAGAGGATGGAGAGAGGAGATAATGAAGAGATGAGAGGATGGAGGGAGAGTAAAGAGAAGAGGGGAGCGAGGAGAGCTTAACAGGAGAAAGATGAAGAGGATGAAGAGGAGGGAATCACAGAAGAGAGAACAGAGGAAGATGAAAAGAAAGAAGGGAAGATGAAAAGAGGAGGCTTAAAAAGGAGACAAAGAAGAGGAGAGGCAGGAGAGTCAGCACCTCGTGTTGTACAACATGGCCGACTAAACGCCCTCCTGAGACCTTCATCAAAGCCTCTGCATCATCAGAAACACACACACAACTACTGCAGCTGAGTGTGTGTGTGTGTGTGTGTGTGTGTGTGTGTGTTAAGCCTGCAGCAAGGTGCTCGCTGAGGTCAGTGGCTCTCAGAAGGGCGACAGACTGACATGTCTGTAACAGCAGGAAAATCCTCTCAACACTTTTCATTTACAGCCGTTAAAGGACTATTACGCTGTTCTTTTTTTACCATCCGAGCCCTTTTAATGACATCCTGACAAGGGACGCATACCGAAAACCCGGTACTAAACCAGCCACGTTTTTCCAAGACCGTAGTGTCGATAAGGTCCGACATTAACGCTTCTGCTATCTATGGTATTGGTGAAATTAAGAAAATGGATTTCCTATTTATTTAGGCTACATAAAGGTTATCTTGCACCTCTGATCTCACAAACGTTTCTAATTTGTAACAAGATTAAAACATTCGTCAATGATGCATTTTCCAATCCAGAGGAGAGATCTCTCTCTCAGCCTGTCGTCACACACACAGAGACCGGAGATGCTGCTCTTAGCGACGATGGCGGAGAGAACAAAGCGGTCCAAAGTGTGGTTCTACTTCAGTCCATTCGATGCAGACAGTTGTATTGAATTGAGTTGAGTTGAGAGAATTTGGGGACCGAGTCGACACCTCCAACTCGTTGCCATCCACATGATGTAAAAGAAAATTCATCAGACCAGACCACCTTCTTCCACCGCTCCGTGGTGCAGTTCTGATGCTGGTGGATCAGACAACACGGGCCAGCCTTCGCTCCCCACGTGCATCAAAGAGCCTCGGGTCTGACCCTGTCGCCGGTTCACCGGTTCTCCTTCCTTGACCACTTCTGGTAGGTCCTGACCACTGCAGACCGGGAACATCCCACAAGAGCTGCAGTTCAGGAGATTCTCTGACCCAGTCGTCTAGCCAGCACAGTTTGGCCCTTGTCAAAGTCGCTCACATCCTTACGCTGGCCCATTTATTCTGCTTCCAACACAAAGTTCAAAATGTTCACTTGCTGTCTAATATATCAGGTGCCACTGTAACCAGATAATCCAGTGTATATGACATAAAGCAATGTTGATTCTGTAATAAATCCGTCTAATGTTTTCTCTTAGTAGTCCATCACTGTGCCTGAAAAGCTGACAATCACATTTCTTAACTTCAACCCATTATGGATGTTCCTGTGGTTATGTAAGACCCAAACGATGCAAGCTGTATCCACAAGCCTTACACATTGTTTATCTCTAACAACACAAGGCAGATGCATCCCAAAAGCTAGAAACACTCACCAGAAAAATCTGTAAATGAGCAGAAACTCCAGCAACAAAATCTCACCCACCGCTGATCCCAAATTTGGACCAAACTTTTTGTGGGGGAAACGATCATTCAAAGCTCTCAGAATGACACTGATCAGCAAGAACTGCAGTCACAGCTGAAAACAAGGTGACATTTCACTCCCGATTGGCTCAGACGGAGACGACAATACCAGTGAGCCGGGACATTTTTTACTGCTGTCTTGTTAACGACGAGAAACGGGAAGGGAAGTGCGGAGGAGTCAAAGGCTGTCAGTTTATTTTAATATTTCAATTTCAGCTGAATGTCAAACAGATGTGCCTGTCCACATATTTCAGTCCTGAGAAACTTTTACGAAACAGACTGGAGTGAACATGTCGAAAGGTTCTCCACACGTCAGTTATATAAACTCTGACTGAATAATTTTAGCTGCTGTTTACGGGACTACAGACGCTCCCTACGTGTTACAACATCACAGCTTCAATCTGAAACCTTGCCAGTTCCCCTCATCAGAGCTCTGTATTTAGAGTCACTCCTTTAAATGAACCGGGATGCATTCAGATGGTACATCATGTGTTTTCAAGCAGTAGGTTGCGTTGTGGTTCAACCATGATTGGTTGATGCCTTTATTCACAGTTCAAAAGCTCAGAAAAATTAACCTTGTACCGGAAAAAGGTACGTCGCTTTTTCGCCGCATAATATTTGCTTTCTGTGTGAAAGTATTCATGACAAAAACAACAGCTCAAATAAAAATATATTGACGTGCGAATTAATCGCATGAAAAAAATGCATTAGGGAAAGATGGCAATTATGTTACAGTCTAGTCTCTGATTGGCTGGTAGGTGTTAAAAGCTGCAACGATTAATCGATTGGCTGTCAACTATTTTGATAATCAATTAATCTGAGTTTTTTTTTTTAAGAAAAAGAAGTAAAAATTCTCTGATTGCAGCTTCTTAAATGTGAATATTTTCTGGTTTCTTTCCTCCTCTATGACGGTAAATATAAATATCTTTGACTTGTGGACAAAAAAAGACATTTGAGGACGTCATCTCGGGCTTTTGAGAAACACTATCTACATTTTACACCATTTTCTGGCATTTTATAGACCAAACAACTAATATAGAAAATAACAGCCGGATTAATCAACAATGAAAACAATCGTTAGTTGCAACATCCTCTGAGTCAATCGTTTGATAATCAGAGCTCAGGGTAGTCTAGCGTAACCTACATTAGATGGATTATAAATAATAATAAAACAAGACGTTGTCCACAAAGTGAAATTTGCAGGTTTTTTATTGATGCAACGTTTTGACCTGTCAGCAGTTTTCCTACAGACGATTACTTCAGCTGCAAGACGCTCTAACAGTATTATCTCTGTGGTTTATAGCCTGTGCTTAGACCTCAGAGATAAATATATCCAAACCTGGGCAAATAAAACCCAAATCTATTAGCTAAGGAAGATACCGCTAAAGCTACGTGTTTGTTTTTAGTAACTCTTTAAGATTCTGCAGCCAAGATGATCTGTTTCTTTATTTGATTTTGCTGCTTGGTAAACGGCCAGTGATGTAATCCAAGGTGCCCCAATTACAAAGAAATAATGGAGCTGGCAGAGAGAAGGACATTCTGATTTGTCTTACGCTCCACTTCACATATTATCTCCTTATTGCTCACATTCAAGTCCAAGCAAGCAAAACGTGGTCACTCTCTCTAGATGTCCACTTTGCTGCCCGTTTGTTTCTCACATGTTCGCTGGCGGCATCGTGGCACAAAACATGCCAGAGAGATAAAAAAAGAGAGAGAGAGAGAGAAGGGCAACATAAGGGCTTTTCAAGGCAAACTAATGGACGACTGGACTGCTCAAATACAGCCACAGGACACACTCTCCCTGTCACACACACATTTACACACAAGCCCCATTAGACCAGATGACTGCCTCGGAGCCAGGTGGCATCGCACTAGCCTCTATCTCGCCCTTTTTTTTCCTCTTTCTCTCTGCACAGCCTGCCCCCAAGACACACACACACACACATTTGTAGCATGCTAGTTCATCTTAACACCACACACACACACGATGCATCCCGAGCCTGATGTAGCCGCCGGCCCGGCTCAAACTGGCCTCGTCTGTCCCCCCCCCTAATACTCTGCTGCACAAACGCACGCTAGAGGCCAGAACCAATCGCCCTAATCTAATCCTCACATTGGCCCTCTCACTTTAAGCAATATAAAGAGAGAGAGAGAGACTATATATCTACAATATACCAGCTAAAGTTGTTTTCATAAAGATCGACGTCCACACTGAAATATCTTCTTCTTCCTCTTTCCTTCAGCAAACAAACAAAATGTTCATCACAGCCAACATGTGTTGAGGAGTGCATAACGATAAATACAGTGCAAAAGTCAAGAGACAATATATAAAATAAGGGCTGTCAATCGATTCAAATATATAATCGCAATTAATCACACGATTGTCCATGATTAATTGCAAATTAATTGCACATTTTTATCTGTTCAAAATGTACCTTAAAGGCAGATTTACCAACTATTTAATACTCTTATCAACATGGGAGTGGGCAAATATGCTGCTTTATGCAAATGTATGTATATATTTATTATTATAAATCAATAAACAACACAAAACAATGACAGATATTGTCCAGAAACCCTCACAGGTGCTGCATTTAGCATAAAACAATATGCTCCAATCATAACATGGCAAACTGCAGCCCAACAGGCAACAACAGCTGTCAGTGTGTCAGTGTGCTGACTTGACTATGACTTGCCCCAAACTGCATGTGATTATCATAAAGTGGGCATGTCTGTAAAGAGGAGACTCGTGGGTACCCATAGAACCTATTTACATTCACTGATCTGGAGGTCAGAGGTCAAGGGACCCCTTTGAAAATGGTCATGCCAGTTTTTCCTCACCAAAATGTAGCGTAAGTTTGTAACGTTATTTAACCTCCTTCATGAAAAGCTAGTATGACATGGTTGGTACTGATGGATTCAGCAGGTTTTTTATAGTTTCAGATGATACCAGTATCTTCACTCTATTGCATTAACTTTGACAGCCCTAATTAAAATTTTAAAAAGAAATGTGCATAAAATATACTGGTTTTAAGGTGGAAGTGCTGAACAGTTTGTACAGTTTGTACAGGAATGTGCAAAAATACTGAGCAGGAGAGGAGGTGCAAAAGTTCACAGTATAAAGTGCAGGAATGAGTGCATGTGGGGAGGCATGTGTTTTAATGTAGTGCATAATGTCAGAGCAGATTCGTAGCTCGGGCTGCAACTGACGATTATCGGCGGTGAAAAATGCTTTGGAAGAAAAGAGTACAAAACCCCCAAAACAGGAAGATTTATCTTCAAATAATGCAAAACAATGACAGCAAATCTTCATTGAGAAGCTAAAACCAGAAAATTTGTGTTTGAAAAATTATTACCAGAACAATTCAATTTTCGAAAACATCTGCAGATTAATTTTCCGTACATTGACTTCTCGATGAATTGAATAATTGTCGATCTTTAATGATCACAAACTAGTTTGAAGTAATATAATAAAAGGCAGATAAAATACAAATACGGGTTAAGGACAACAGCTGACGACCGAAAGTTGTCCAGCTGCCGTCGGCTCATTCATCCAGTCTGGAGAACACTTTTGAAAAGCTCAAAGACAAAGAAAAGAAACAGCAGCTTAGTGGGAGCAGAAAGTCAAAACAAAGAGAAAAAGATATTTTCACATTTAGCCGACTCATTGTGGACGCAGTCACAGAGAGAAGGTCGTGGTTAGGATATTACTGAAGCCAAAAAAATAAAAACAGGCAATCACATTCAATTAACTAAACCACAAAGGCAGCACCACGGCTTGCTCTCTACTCTCTGGGGATGATCAGCACACTGAGAACAAACAGACCAAAAGAAACACAGAGAGGGAGGCAGAGTCTGCCCACGAGGGAGGGAGGGGAGAGCCGGGATGAAAGAGGTTAGAGTTAGAGTCCCTGCTTCACCTATTCACCAGGAAAACAGGGAGGGATAGAGGGCTAGAGAGGGGGGTGATGGAGGAGTGGCTGCTCACATATTCAGCCACAGGCACCACACACACATTGTCCTATCTCTTGGTGTCGGTGAACAGGAAATCCACAGGGAAGAGATTAAGACTACAAGCCAGGCAGCAGGATGCAATGCTGTATATGTGTATGTGTTTGTGCATGTGAAATGAAAAGAAGCGTGAATTAAAAATGCTTAAACTTTGAAGGGAAAACTGAACCAAAAACGTAATCAAGCTGCGACACTCAGGAGCCTAAAATGAGGTTGTTAATGGGATAGTTCAGATGTTTTGAAGTGGGGTTGTATGAGGCACTTATCCACAGCCAGTGTATTATCTACAGTAGATGACGGTCGGCACGCCCTCAGTTTGGAGAAACAAGACAGGAGTTACGGCATGGAACAAAAGCAATGTACTGATGTGGACGGGGGTGGCAGCAAAACAGATTTTAAACACCTAAAAGAAAGGCCCACCTAAAAAAAAATCAATATCAGTTTAAGTGTATGATATATTTAGAATATCTTCGCCGGTTTCGCTTGCTGTAAGACTGCCCTTTCGGACGGAGAACGTAAGCTGTTATATCCATCTATGCTCTCTTCAAAGCCACAAGACTCCACTGAAAAAAACTGCAATTTTACCTCGCAGAACACACGGGTTCAAGGTTCAAGGTTCCTTATTTGTCATTTATCAGTTCCAACAAAGCAGTCATTGGCAATCAAAATCTTTGGTCTCAGGTTCCTTCAACAATGCTCATAAAATAAGTATATATAAAAGGGTAAATCACACAAGTAAAAGTAAAAGCAAAATGATAATCTAAGGCATAGGATTTCAGATGGGGAAACTGAATGTAAACAGGATGTAGTATGTATAGAGAAGTAGTAAATATGTATATACAGTATACATAGAGATGTAACAGTTTGTAAAACTGTATGTAAAGTATAGTTTGTATGTTAGTTAGTTTGTTTTTGTTTTAAAGCATTAGTTCGGATTCACCAAAGTCACACAATAACGCAAACAAACTAACCGATCGAGGCAGCGGTAGACCAGCAACTCCTGTGTTCTGAGAGGTAAAATTAATGTTTTTCTCAATGGAGTCTGGTTGCTTTGGCGAGAGCATATAGATGGATACAAAGGCTTCAGTTCCCCGTCAGAACCATAGACTGTATATCTGTCTCACAGCAAGGTAAACCGGCAAAAACATTCTAAATATAGCGCACACTTAAACTGATATTGATTGTTTTAGGTGTCTAAAATACGTCTTGCTGCTGCCCCCGTCCACAGCAGTACGTTGCTTGGGCCAACCGTCATCTGCTGTAGGTGAGCAGTACCTCATACAACCCCACTTCACAACACCCGATCTATCCCTTTAAGTTGTCACACACATAGTGTATGTGTCTTAGCCCTGACATCTCCAACAACCCAGATGCAGCCTCATGTCTGTGAAACCGATGTACCACAAATACATCCTATAACACACACATATTCACGGGGTTATTTTAGTCTCCCTCTGTCTCTCACACACTATCTGCTCAGAAACCACAGGCAACACAAATAGCTCCCATCACCTCGCTGCCTCTCAGCTGGTGGTTTATTACATGCGGTTAAAGCTCAACCAACCACGAGCCTCCAGTTCGTCACTCTAACCACCCAGCCGGTGACTCATGTTTACCTGGAAGTATTAGGAAACGCTGCTGCAACTGTGACTCAGCCTCAGCTACTAGATCACTACTGTGAAAAAAAAGGTCAAAGGTGACAGAAGCCGGTTGATCAGAAGAGTTTATTTCCCCGCAGAGCAGCAGGAAGTTAATCAGCTGCTGTCATATAAACCGTACTGTAGAGAACACCTGCTGGGGCTGAAACATCACAATAACCCTCCAGAGATCCACTCAGCGCGCTCATGTGAGAGAATGAGATTTACCGGTGACCCGGAGGTAATCGTTAAAGGTCAAGATGTTGTATTCGGTGACTTCCTGGTTCAGTGGAGAAACAACAACATGCAGCTGGAATAAAGTGTTTGACTCGCCCCGGATCAAAGTGTGAAAATAAAGCTGGAAATGTGACTTAACAAATCACACACATAACTGACTGCATCACCAGATAATGGTGTAAATATGCAGCATTCACATTAACAAATGAAAACAGAATTACAAGTATCTAAATGAGGCGGTGTGTTGGCTAATGATATGGATATATAACTAATAAATGAATAAGCCAAAAATCACGACCCTTTATGGTACAGCTGTATGGTTTTCCATCTAATGCGTTTATGTGTTGGAAATTCAGAAGTGTCTGTTGTCCTGGTTCAACATGGCTGCAGGATATTTCATCATTCTTTGCTTACAATATTTAAAACTGATCTGCTGACAAACCTGTCTTTAACAAATACATGAGTTAGATAATTTGCTGCAAACTTAAAATGTAAACACACACCTTTTAACTAAATGCATAGCATAGTCAAACCACACCTCATTGAAAAAGGCTTTTCAATAGACAATATTTAAAACTGTTAATTTATTCAATTTCAATTAACTATGAAATTTAGGCCATTTCATCCTCATCAAATATTGTCAGAATTATAATATTCAACTATAAGAATGTCCATATAAAGAGACAAAGTCCCGCCCCTTCCGATGGACCATCATGGGACCTTATTTTGGAGAAAAACTATGATCGGTAGTCAACGGAGAGAGACAAATCATTTTTGAATTGCGCCATGAATCACACAGATGATGTTTGTCAATTTAAAACATAATTTTTCAAGTCAAGAAAGTCTGGTTTTCATTGTTATTTATTGACTTGGCCTATAATGATCGGCTCCTACCACCAACTTCTAGTGACATGAAATTGTGCATATGTAGGCAATGTTCAGTCTTTAGGGGCCATGCTTCTCCATGATAAACCTGGAGGAAAACATTTACATTTTATAGAGAAATGGGGTCGTGGCGGTATGCTGATTGCAAATAGCAGGCACACGCCTGTCAATTTAGAATGATTCTGATTCACTAACATACACACTGTGATAAAAACTAAATTGTCCGGTGCGCATGTGTCATTAATCCGACGGTAATTTTGCGAGCGCACTTATTTTCTGCACAAAGTAAGAAGATTTCTATGCACATATTAGTGAATGAGGCTAATTGTGAGTTGTTGTTCTTCCCAGACGGACAGTAACACCAGACGGCCACAGGTCAGACGGTCAGACCAGTCCCATCACGCTGCTGGGAGCACCGGCCGCTCTGACCACTGAGCAGGAAGTTTCCATTGGACATGACGTCAGTGCAGCTGCCAGCAGGAAAACAACACACACACACACACACACACACACACACACACACACAATCACATCACAACACACACATTCAAAGAGTGTATGGAGAACTGGAAGCGAGCCAGCAGCCAATCAATTTCCAACTTGAACTCTCACTTTGGCTGATTTCTACTCTCTTGTTGGAGCTCAGAGAGCTGCAGGCTGAGATATAATACGGAGAAGTGGAGAGAATGATTGACAGGGATGGCAGAGAATCACAGTATATTAAGATTATTTCTTATCTCCTGTCAGTTGTGTTTTTATACCCCTTATATCATTCTGAACGCTCTCTGTCCGACCTCCGGGTCCTCTGAATGACTACATCCTTCAAGTACATACTCAAAAACCTATGAATTATTTTTATAAAAATCTATTTCACTCCAGTGAAAATCCCTCTATGCCGCTGCAGAGTCGGGAGTGGTGATCTGACTTCAAAGCAGGCTGAAAATAGCCAATAATCAGCTTTGTATGAAGCCTGGTTGACATGGCTGCTGAATAATTCTCCAGCGGGGCTCAGAGTGGAAGTTAAAAACCAGTCCGCGGGGCGCCTGGGTTAGCTCAGTTGGTAGAGCGGGTGTCCATGTATTAAGGCTTGGTCCTGACCACGGCGGCCCGGGTTCGAATCCGGCCTGTGGCCCTTTCCGCATCCACTCTCTCTCTCTCCCCCCTTTCAAGACTCTATCCACTGTCCTGTCATAAAAATGGAAAATGCCCCCAAAAAAATAACTTAAAAAAAAAAAAAAACAGTCCGCTGGGGTTTCCCGGCCTTCTTTCCAGAGCCGCAGCAGCAGGGCATCGGCACCAACCGGCACCGAGCAAAACGAGACACACGAGAAATTGGATGTACGGTAGATATATACAGATATAAATCACAATATGTTTATTAAAAAGAGAAAAAATGTTGGTCATAAATCTCTGCACTGATTAACAGATGTGAAACTGACAGGACCATATATTTTAAATCCATCTCAATCTGTCTTTTCTTTAGTATTTAATGCCCGTTAAGCATCTCTAAAGTGAAACTTGTTCTCTGTTCTGTTATGACTACCATGTGTTTAATTGTGTTACCGGGGGTTTTGATTAAGAAACGATTACACAGCCAGAAAAGCAGGGAAAATTAAAAACTAAAATTATAAAAGTGCATTAAAAGTGATTAAAATTAATCTACCAGAAGCAAACTTTGTTTAAGACTTGTTTCATTCAGTCAAATAGCCGATGGAAGTTCTTTTGAAAAGCTCCTCTCCTCCCTCCATCCATCCCTCCTCACATTATACTAAGTGCTGAGGAAGATAACAACCAATGGGACTTCCAAATGCATCAACATCAAAAAGCCATTTAATCACTGCTCTCTCTCTCTCTCTCACTCTCTCTCTCTTCTGCTGTCTCCGGTCTTCGTGCCAAATACCATTTCATGTCTCTGGGGAGGAGGAAACATTTAATAAAACTTCTCTAATCGAGTTCGGCAGCAGGGAGCTGCGCAGCCTCCCTCGCGCAGACGCATCCGCCCGCTCGTCGTCGTCTGTAAGACTTCGCTTCCTCTCCGAGACCGAGGTTTTATTCTCAGACACCAGACTGATGTTTCTGAGAGCTTTTATGTGAGCGGACTTGACAAAAATCGACCCTATTGTGCCATTTTACGTTTTGGCTTCAGGCCCAGAGGCAGCCAAAAAAGATGAAGTTTCAGAGCCTGCTGGGGGGTTCCATCCACACAGTTCAATTTTGCTGATATTTTATTCACTGGAACTTATAACGAATGTGGAATGTCAGCAGGGGTTCACTGATACCAGATTAAAATATATGCAGCCTGAACTGGTGCAGACTGGAGCCTGCGGCGTGTGTGCTTTAGCCATTTTAAAAACACAAGATGTCAGCAATTTTGGGTGAACAAAGAGCATTTTGGAAGAAAACAAGTGAGCCTCACTTACACTGCTTTGCATTCCCGCTTCCACCTATTTTATGATTTTACCATCAAGACAAATGGAGCAAGAGAATAACTGTTTTCAATCTGATGAGACGCACAGACTTGGTTAAAAAAAGTATGTTATTTAAAAAGCAGGCTTGTGCAGTGATGTGGTTACTTAACACGGCTACTGCGCTGCTAAAACGGCAACACGGGTGGCATATAAAATGTGAGGAATTTGCATCAACACCCAGCATCAGTGAGCACTCAAAGTTAATTATTCACTCCTGTGCTGTATATTAATTAAATGGTTTTAGGATGATATTTAAATCAAAGGTTTAAATGGTGGAACTCTCTTTCATCATAAAGACAATCAGTCAAAATCGATTCATTTATGTATCGCAATTTTATTTTACGATTTTTAAATTTATTTTTTAATGCCAGAATTGATATATTTGCTTCATTTGAGTCTATGTGGAGGTAGAGGGAAATTATCGTTTTTATTGTTGTAGTCTAAGTAACGTGATGTCATATCCGTTCCGTATCTGTCAACCAAAACAAACTGCAGCGAGCAGAAACGAGGACGTAAAAAACATTGGAGGTTCTACATGGATGCACCCTCGCATGTTAAATCCAGCGTGGTAAACACTACACATCCAGTAAAGGATGGAAACACTTTGGATTTCACACATTGACAGGAAAAGCAGAGCTAAACAGAGCAGAGCTAAAGCTGCATGCTAACTCTGTCACGGACAGTAAACGTTATCGTAATGCGGTGAACGTGGCGGTCAAGCCGGCCGTCGTTCTCGTCTCTGTGGTCAAACGGGCCAACGCTACGACTGTAGATCACCCAGATACTGACATTTATGTTCTCTGCATTCAAACGGCCCAATGGAGCTGACCATGGATGGATAAAGAGAACGGAGCTGACGGGAGAGCTAGAGACCACCTTGGAGAAGTTAGAGGAAGTAGACACGTGGGACTACGTCCACTTTTCAAAATAAGGTGTTAACAAAGGGAACTGTATATACTAAATACATCTATGGAAATAAGATTGATGGATTATATTCACCAGAAGTATAAAACATTACATGTCCCTTATAAATTAAAAAGAAAATATTACTAATTTGTGAGGGAAATGTCTTTATTCTTTGATTTTTGGGTTGCTGGAACAAATAAAATTCCTGACATTGACTGATATATTTGTCTTCAGGACATCTCTGACTACATACGTGCTGAAAATCAAACATTTTACTGGATTCATTTAGAGATTTTCTAAAGTAAAAATCCCTAGAAGTGTATGATTCAACTTGTTTCCATGGTCTAGTGTTAAAAAAGTGAACAAAAATCGCAATAAATCTCAAATCCGCACCCAAAGTATCGTGATAGTATCGAATCGGGACCTAAGTGTATCGTCCCAGCCCTGATAATATGTCTTTTCTACCTAAATTTTACCCTCAATGGCCTCTGAAACACCAGGAGACACTAAAACTCTCCTTTAAACCCGACTACTGGAGTTATGCCACGGTTAACAGCCCTTGAAGACAGCCGTTCAACAAACGCCTGACGCAGCAGAACGTCCCGGTGTCTCCCTCTAGGACGGTTGGACAGTATGACTTTTTGTTAACAGGGACGTCTCCTGTAACCACTGAGCCGCCTAACAGAGGACACCTAACACGCTCCCCTCGCTAGAGCAGTCATTTTTCAAAAGCTACAACCGCCGTCTGGATATCTGTGAGAGTTCACTCTTACATACAGAGAAAGGTTGCCGAGTGCGTGGGCAGGAAACTTTTGAGAAGTACCTCGTGTCACCTTCTCTACACACACTATTCATTCTCATCTCTCCTTTTACTTCAGCGTTCATTTCTTTTCCACCGCACTCCTCTCTCAGGAGTATTATCAGGTCTCTGCGGCTCTGAACCCTTCGCCTCCTTCATATTGGATGCTCGTAGAAATTGGAGTTTTTTTTTCCTCTCTGTACGTCGCTCCGGATAACAGCGAGAGCTTAATGCTGAAAATACAGAGTAGAGATTTGTGCTCCTGACCTTGTACAGTTGGGTAAAACCGTGGCCGTCTAAAAGCCTGATCCCCTGACTGCTGCATTTTGCAGAAATGTAAGGTCACAACCTATCACTGCACTGTAAAGGCCACACACACACACACACAAAGAGATATGCAAGGCAGCTTAGTCCTTTAGAGACCGACCAACAAACTCTCCTTCAGATACAATCATTTTGACTCTCATACATAAAAACTCATCTACGCTGACACACATTCACATCTCCCTAGGAAAATACTAGAAAATACATGTGCATGTATGTGAGGCTGACAACACACTGAAGGATTTCTGATTCATCCCGATCATTCAAAGCGTTTTCGCCCCTGACTGCGTCCTTATCCAAGGGGGTATTTTTTACAACTGGTGTACTTAAACCTAACAAACGGGTTTTAGAATGTTTTAGTCAACGCATTCAACACTTTGATTAACAACATCCCGATCCTCCGTAGTGTTTTGCTCCTGATCGCGTCCTGATCTACAGCTGGTGTATCAAACAAACAAAGGATCGGGCCAATTCACAACAAAAATGCCTGGATCGGTGGGGGACATCCCTACTTTAAACAGCTCATACAGCACGCAGCATACAGTTACTTCCGTGTTAGCTATTTGCTTCAAGTAACTGACACTGAAGGATGTTTTGTAATCCTAGATGGTGCTTTATTGTATGTTCCTGTGTCCTCAATCTCCAAACATCAATCTATGAGTATAATAAGATGAGCACAAGCACACACGGATGGTTGATAGAGAAGAAGATCTACAAGAACAATCAGATACTAGATTCAAAGGCTGTCGCACTAACTGCAATATTGGAATACTTGCAAGCAACCGCCACAACCGATATGTTCGCATTTTTTTAATTCTTTGCAATGGGAACTCCTCGTATTTACACTATGCTATGTGTGACAAAGCGTTGAGCATCTATTCCGCACTGAGCGCTGCAATTTCTGTGTTTTTTCTGGTCGCTGAGAGTTGAAAAATGTTCAACTTTGGGTGAAGCAATGCGCTCGTCACTGTCCCTATTCCGTCATTATTCTGTTTAATCCCGATATTTGTGCACGGTGTCAGATAAAGATCAGGATACACTAATATTATTATTATTATTATTATACTATTTATAGAATTAGATTCCAATAACATTTCCAATAATCCCAGAGCGCTGTTAAGTCAAAATATTCTGCTTCAATTCATATTTGTTGGCGTTTAGCCTTTCAAAAAACAACATCTTCACTGCGGTCAAAAAACTATTTACGCTCCTGCTTGCCGCACATAAAGGTAGGACGCACCTGTACAGTGGCGGTCTAGCAGCAATATAACAGCACCATAAGTTACATTTATTTAACCAGAATGACAAAAAAACTATTTCGGCTCCAACGCTATTATAGTAAATTAATTAAGATCATATTATGTATCTGCATTCGCTTGGAGAATCTGTAAAGACGTCGTGACTGTATTTATGTTGACGAAAGTGACGAGTTCTATTCATTAAAGAAAGTTAATTTAATAAAAAAGACTCATTTAATACACTGAAACACTTTATTCCAATTGAGGATTTTGTTCGGGGATTTGTAATTCTTCTTAAGGGTGATAACGTCCGAAAATATGGGGGCTTCAAGAGAAATAGGTTGGGTGTTAGGTTGGCTACTTATACATCACGTCGGAATCTCCATGGCCAACTAATTCAAGGAAATTGTTTTTCTTTTTTTTTTTTAATAAGAGAGTGGATTTACATTTGTCATTTCCTGAGGTAAGACATTAACTCATTATGGATGTCTATCCCAGTTAATACATCCCCATCGCACTCAGACACGTAGCCGAGGCATGTTGACAAATCTCAGTTTTAATTTAAAACAGCGTATTCAAGGCCAACCTCTTCTTTTTCAGAAAACTTGAAGGCTTTGGTTATTTCTTTTTCTTAAAAACCACAAAAGGGTTTGAAGGCCCTCGGGAAGCCTGTTAGTTGTATTTATAATTAGAACGTGGTGACTGGAACGAACTAAAAAAAATGATAACAAGCAGGAAACAGAGAGGCAGCGAGCACAGAACAAACATCATCCTTATTTAATGGCGGCATTTTATCTCAGAGTTTCTCTAACTCGTCTTTGACGGCGCACACTTAAAACAAAACTCTTGACACAGACGAACGCTTAATTAGCCCGTTCCTGGAAAATGTCATGTCGAGTTTTAACCATAAAAGCTTAGAAAAATATGAGCAGTGCGTTAGATTGAGCAGTTTGGAAGGAGCTGACGTACCGACTACATCGCACACAGTCTTATCACTTACACAAACCCCAGCACATAAAGGTCACACACACAATCACAGCTTCACATCTCCACACATTCAGTCACATTTACAGCCACGCTCTGCCTCACACACATATAAAGTCACAGTTCCTCTCACACTTTCTGGTCTGAAACCACAGAGACACCACAAATAGCTATCATCACCTCTCTGCCTCTGTGCCTCTCGGCTGGCAGCTTATTACATGTGGTGAAACCAAACCAACCAGCAGTCTGGCCTCCCAGAGATTACCGACCCTCGCTGCAACCAGAAAAATAAAACAGTGACCACGCTGAGCTTATATGGATTCATCTAGTGGATCTGTAGAGGTGAAACAATTAGCTGACTAATCTATTAGTCTACCAATAAAAGATTAATAAGGAATGATTTTAATAACAGAATAACAAAACTTCAGCGGTCTAACATTCTCAAATGTGAATATTTGCAGTCTTCTATTCAAAACAAGTAATTTCAACTTGTCACTCAACGTTAGTGACAAGTGTCTGGTGTCAGATGGAAAAACAACAATAACACGATATAATAGTGATGTTTTAATGGTTCCCATTGGGACAGAGGTCAGAGGTCAGAGGTCAGAGGTCAGAGGGAGCAACAGCTCTGGAGTTGGCAGAGGTTCAGTCTCTTATTTTAGCAGATATTAGCAGGGTGGATCTGTGCAGACAGGAACACAGTTTTACCACTGAAGGAGGATCTTTCTAACCACTGAGCGATCACGCCAACAGCCACAATCACTTACATTCACAGGACGACCCCACCCTCTGAGCTATAAACTCAAATATGTTAAACAGGCAACCAGGCTGTACACGACGACTATCTGAACCCCTACCTAGACTCAGAGGAACAACCTGAAAGGTCTCGTAAAGTTGAAAAAGCTCTTAAATTGTCTGGATATGAAGCACCTTATACAACAGCAGGCTTTTTAAAAAAAAGATGTTCTCTCTGCGTCTGGTGAGAAATGATATTCCAGAGAAAGAAGGGGAGGGGAGAAGCTGTTAAATCCACCCAACAGACCGTCTGGACTTAGAGGGTTTCACGGCATTAGCCATGAAATCTCCAATACACCACCGTCGGCTGGCAGGCGTCCGCACACACGCACGCACATCCGAACCCACACATGCAGCGCCGGGATTAAATCCTAAATTTGGTTGGCAGCCACCGACGGGGCTCATGTAGATCCAGCTGAATATCAAAACATATTCGGGGGGGATTTTCAGGACAGGAATTAACAGCCCCAGAACGAAGAGAGCTCAGACACAAATGCTACCTTCAAAAACAGACGTGTAGGAACACAAGAAATACCTCCTTTTAATGCACCTACTTATATACATTTGCTGCACATATGGAGGAGGACGGAGGAGGCAAAAGGGAGTGAGGTGATTTTTAGTCTTGTGTTGAAGGGATTTTTACGTCAAGAATACTGATCCAGAATTAAGCACACAATAAAAAACTCAGTAAAAACTGAGCCAACACTACCCCCCCTGAACACACCGCAGCAAAAACTCAACAGGAAGCATCACGTCATCGGATAGTTTAGAGACTCTGACTGGGGGAAAAGCTACTTGGAGGTCTTTCAGCAAGAGACACTTTTGCTTCTTAGAGCTCATCCAAAGCACTAAACATGGAGAAAAAGAGTACTGGACCATGTGTAACTACATTATGCAACAAACTCATACAAAATTAAATATGTTTAAAATATTCATTACCGTGGTCAGAGAGAAAAAAGTAACAGTTTTGGGTCTTTAACACGCCAAAGGGAAGATCTATGCCTCTCAAACTTTGGGGGGAAGCCTTCTTTACAACAGCTGGGCGGGAAGCCAGCACATACCCAGCATGCATTGCGTTGCCAGTCGGAGCTACACATGTCCAAACAGGCCGCATATCTTATTGTAAAGCTTTATTCATCCAGAGTTAAGTCTGCTCTTCTGATGCAACCACTGATTTCCAACTCACTATTAACCACACAATTAATCAATTCACAGATTAGCATCAACTATCAAATTAATCACCAACTATTTTGATAATCAACTAATTGGTTTCAGTCATTTTTTAAGCAAAAAAAAATGTTTAAATATGAATATTTTTGGGTTTCTTTACTCCTCTATGACAGGAAATGGAATATCTTTGAGTTGTGGACAAAACAAAACATTTGAGGACGTCATCTTGGAGTTATTACTATTATGTAGTTATTTCGGCATCATTTTTGATCAGTTTAATGCAATTAAATCACAGCACAATCTGTTTATTTTAGGTTCTTACCGCAGTACCGACGTGTGACTTGCTAGATACATTCAGTGCAATGGCGCTGTATGTGAATACAGCTCGCCGCCGAGTGATGTTATGAACCCAGAAACAACGCCGTTTGGTTTTCTGACATATCTGGGACTTCCACAACATGTACAAAGCAGCAACAGTGGTCATTTCTTCCATGGTTGATGGAGGAAATAAAAGTTGTTGGTATCTATGGAGACGTCTAGCGTGAACGAAGACAAATGATACCTGCGGTCCAACTCGTGCGAGTAAAGCGAGGCGAAAATTTGCCTCGCTCTTGGTGTGAACACAACATAACAGTATTACTGACGGCTCACACTGTTGGCTATAGCTGCACCAAACAATTGTTTTGATGATGGATGAATCTGCTAAATATAAATAACAATTTCCCAGAGCCCAAAGTGGCATAGTCAAATTGCTTGTTTTGTCCAATTAATAGTCCAAAACCCCAAAATATTCAATTTACAATGATATAAAACAAAGAAAAGCAGCAAATCCTCACATTTGAGAGGCTGGAACCAGCAAATATCTGACATTTTCTTTAGTAAAACATTTTTTGGCATAGCTGTTTCAGCTGTACTTTCAGCCACAACAAAGATCTACAAAGATACTTCACAGAAACTTCTTAACTTTTTCACATCTGAAATTTCTTTCATATGGGTGTCTCATTTTCTCCTTTCTTGTGTTGATTAATGGATGGCACGTACTTGTGTAAATCTCTCCACTGCATTCCTTAATCAGTTTTCTGATCACGGTAATCTTTTACCATCTTATTTTGTAATCTTTCCAGCAGTGCTTTTGGCAACAGATCAAATGCCGTGCCAATGCAGCACATTGAATTCAAATTGACTTGTACTGACTGGCAGCCTGGGCAGGCTGGTTGACAGACCAGACAAAACATGTTTGCTGGATGATATCAGAGCCGAGAAGTGAATCTTCTTACAATTTAGATTCATGTGCTACCCACTCCCACCTTAAATCCTCCTTCCCACCACCACCCCGCCATCCCTCCGTCCCTCCCTCTATCTCTCAGTTACTCATTTGGAAAGACATGAGAGGCATTTTCACAGCAAATAACCACAAAGCTTTTGCATGTAAGAACAAACCAGCTGTACCTTGCAAGAGTTACAAAATACCAGAGAGAGCTCGGCTGCACCTGAACGCGCCGAGAGAGGAAGATGAAAGGAACAAAAACAACAGGAGGGAAGAGGAAGAAGAGGAGCGGGATATAAGACTGATGGAAACGCATGACTCACCTGTGCGCTCGATGTAGTCGACGCATTTGTCGATGAAGAGTGGGATGGGTCGGTCTGATGTCACCAGGTTCTGCAGGGGAACGCCAAAATAGTTGCTCTCCCAGGTTCTCCGGGTGGGGGGGTACAGAGGCTTCGGGGGCTTGGAAGATTTCGGCTATAAAAGGGGGGGATGAGAGAAAAAGAAGAGGGTGAGATGAGATAAGAACCAAGGGAGTCGAGGCAAGAAAGGAAGGGAGAGGAAAGAGAGGTAGATGCAAAGCAGGGACGACGGGAGGAGAAAGAGGGATGGAAAGGAGTAAGAAAGAGAAGGGAAGTAGGGAAGGAAAAGAATGAGGAAATAAGGAAAACAGAAGAGAAGGAAAGGGGAAGTAAAAACAGGAATTTACAAGTTTAAAAAGAGAAGAGATGGTAGAGATGATAGTAAGGGATGAGGGGAAAGAGCAGGAAGGATGGAGGGGATATGAGGCAAGAAAGGAAGGGAAAAGAAAGAGATAAAGCAGGGAGGACGAGAGTAGAAAGGGGGATGGAAAGGAGTAAGAAAGAAAAGGGAAGTAGGGAAGAAATTGAAAGTTTAAAAACAAGAGATTAAGAGACAGAAAAAGAGGAAAGAAGCCAAATGGGGTGATGGAGGAGAGACAATAGTAGGTAGGAATGATAATAAGGGATGAGGAGAAAGAAAAGGAGAGAAGGGGAAGTCAAGGAAAAATATGTTTTAAAGAAAGAAAAGAAAGAGCATGAAGAGATAGACAGAAGAGGGAATTGAGGAAAAATACACAAGGGAGAGCAGAAATGAAAAGAGGGTGATGAGGAGGCAGAAGATAGAGACAAAGAAGAAGAAGAGGAGGAGGAGGAAGAGGAGGAGGGCAGTTGGGGAATAGATCAGACAGAAAGTTAGTGGGATGAAGGGAGAGAGAGAGAGGGAGATAGCAGAGGGAGGTTCATGTGGAGGAAGACGAGAAGAACAACAACAGACAAAACCGTTATTCAAGACCGAAGCTGGGACGAGTAACGAGGTGCCGAGGTGGCTTTGATTTCCCACACTCCTCTGCTCTTCAAAGTGTTGTCATGCCTACAGCGGTTCGGCCTCAACTCTAATTGGCCGGGACGGCGACTAAACACCTTCCATTTTGTACCTTGTGGTTCTCCTTTCACTCTCCCCTCTGATTATCAAAGACAGTTTGACTGTTCCAACAATGCCCTGCATTCATGACGCCCATGTAGCGCCGGCAGCTGTTTCTATACTGATTTGCACACTATTATCTGATTTGTGCCAGCGTGCTCGTTCGCGTGCGTGTGTGTGTGAACTCCGATTGTTGTGTGTGTTGGGCGACGGAGAAACTGACAAATCGTGCATGCTGTGATTGTTTTGCTTCACACTGCAATTGCTAAACAGCAGTACCGCCAAAAGGCAGATTTGTTGTGTATTATATTTGTCGAGTGGCTGCAAACATGTCTAATCAGAATCAGATGTTGCAGCTTAAGATCTGCAGCATTTGAAATCATGCAAGTTTGTTTCAACGAGGCTCAATTTAAGGTATAAAGAGGGGAAAATATTGAGGATGCATTTTGAGTTTGAAAACGGAGGTAGTTTATATTGCCGTTTTAGATTTCATATGTGAATCTCTAATGCAAATTAAGAAGTAATTTGTTAGGAGTTAATTACTGGTTTAAGTCTAGCTCTCCCGTCAGCTCCGTTTTCTTTATCCATCCATGGTCAGCTCCATCGGGGCCGTTTGAATGCATTTAATATAAATGTCAGTATATGGATGCTCTACAGTCGTAGCGCCGGCCCATTTGACCACGGAGATGAGAGCGACGGCAACTCGACCGCACGTTACCGCGATACGATAACATTTCCTGTCCGTGACAGAGTTAAGATGCAGCTTTAGCCGTGATGTCTCGCTCTGCTTTTCCTGACAATGTGTTAAACCCAAAGTGTTTCCATACTTTACTGGATGTGTAGTGTTTACCACGCTGGATTTAACATGGGAGGGGAATAATACATCCATGGTTTCGGCTCACTGCGGCGTTGTTTTGGCTTTTGAAACAGATATGACGCCACGTCGGACTACAACAATAAAAGCGGTAACTTCCTTCTACCTTCGCATAGACTCAAATGAGGCAAATATATAGATTCTGGCATTAAAAAGTCAATTTCAAAATCGCAATACATAGGTGAATCTATTTTTTCCCCATCCTTAATGTGTGGGTGTGCGTACATGTACAATCTGTGCTTTAACTGCATGTTAAACAGCTGTTTGATTAACATTTTTCTTCATTTGTAGGTGTCTTTTTCTACAGAAAAGTGCTGGTTTAATTTCCCCGTGCATACAGTATTTGTCTTAGATAATCGTGGCTATATTAAACGCTCTTGCTTATACATTCGTGAGTGCGCTCAGCCGTCTCAGACAAGCCTTTAGAGAGCTGTTTTAAAGGATAAGCAGGCATCTTATCACAGATGCAGCCTCTGCTCTGAGATTATGCAGACAGAGCCCTAACTGTCTTTAACAGTGTGTCTTTTATCAGGCTTTATTATTGGTCGTCTGGGGGCCTGTAAGGTGGGGGGGGGGAGGCTCATAAACCATTTCAGCAGTGGGTCAGATCAATCAATTATCAAATTAGTTTATTCTAACCGTGAGTCCCGGGCCGATTAAAAACAGAAATCTGCTCATATCTCACACCCACACACTACTATACACAATCTCTTCTGCTCTCATTCACATACACACTCTTTCATGCTCTCGCTCATATTCAATGCACTGAAGCTCCCTTTCAGTCACCCTCAAAAAAACACAAGAAAGCTTTGGCTCTTGGAGGCTATAATATCTTTGCTGTCTTGCTTCTTTCTGTCTTTTTTCGCTCTATAAAAATGACTTTTAAACGGCGCTGTTTGCTAAAAGCAGTTGATAAAACACATATACACGTATAAAGAGATTTTAAAAGACGGATATTTTTCTCTACGTTTTGGCCTCTCGTCCACACGCAAACAGAATTTCGGGTCTGTGTCGACGTGTAAAACGGAGCGTTTGGGGAAACGATGACGTCCTCTCCTCGTTTCATGCCCATTGTTGCTTTGTGTAAAGAGCATGCGCCAGAAACAATAACAAAGATGTCGGACTACTGGCTTTTTTATGTTTTGTTCGCGCTGCTCGGACTAATTATTACTTTACATCATGTGCTTTTGGGTGATTAAAGGCGAGGTTTGGAGCATTCAGAAATTCTGCAAAAGTCAGATTCATGACAGACAAGACTCACCTTCTTCGGTTCCTTTGGCGTCTTCTTCTTCTTCTTCATCTTCTTGTCCTCCTGCTCGGGGTCCGAGGTGATGGCGGGGTTATCTATCCCGCCCTTCCAGGGGTCGGCAGGGGAGAGCAGCGGGTCCTCCTCGCTGCCCCGGTGGGCTCTTCCCTTTTTCTTTTTCTGCGTGGCGGGGCCCGACTCCTCCCCATCGCTGTCGGAGTGGAATCGTCTTTGGTAGGCCTTCGTCTTGCTGAACAGGATTTTAGAGCGATGTTTGTATTTCGACGGCCGCCGTCCGGCCTGACACTTCCTGTCAAATCCATTCTCTTCCTCTCCTCCTCCGTGGAGGCCGTGCAAGCCGCCAAAGGAGTTTCTTATTTTGACCAGGCGGCTGTGCGTGTCATCGGGCACAGCGTATATGTCGTCGTTGTGGAAGCCCCTGGACCTTAGCAAGGTGTCCACAGGGTCTGCATAGTTGTCTGACGCCTCCACGTCCTCGTTGTGCGTCATTGGGCCACGTTGCAGCCGACGGTTGCTTCGCATGCCAGCCTCAATGGTTTTGAGCAGGTTGGGGTCCAGCTTTTTCACATTAGGTTTTGGGAGCACTGGTTTGGGCCGGACAGGTGGAGGCACTTTGTGGTTGCGTTCGTGGTCTCCAATAGGCGTGCTATGGACCGGGTACTCGTTGCCTTCTAGGTCGATGCGGTACTTGGCCCGCTCGCTGGGTGTGGGGAGAAGCTGAACGTCATCACCTATTGGACTGTAAGGTGGGGGGGCCTCATTGTCATCATCAGATTCTGGGTAATAGGTGTTGTAATGCGGGGAATGGCTATGGGGCGAGGTGGGGAAGACGTCTTCACTGGCGCCGGTGGTGCACTCCCGTGATGAGCTGTCAAACAGGAAGGAGCTCTCAATGTTGGGCTTTTTCTCCAGCACTTCATTGAAAAAGGGTGTAAACACCTCTGTCTGCCGGTGATACTGTGACAGCGAGTAGAGCGCTGTAAACTTGGCAGCGATCTCCGTGGCGATGTGCTCCCCCTCCGTCATCAACTCCTTAATGGCATCGTTCTCAAAGAAGTCTGCCTGGCTGTCTGTAATCGCCACCATCTGGACGGGGATCACGTCCTGGACTTCAGCCAAGAACGCCCGCAGGGTCGCCATGGAAGCCTTGCGTTTGGCAGAGTAGACCAAGATGTAGCCGTGCACCAGTTCATCTTTGCGGACACCGATAGCAGTGTGGTAGGAGAGGACAGTGACCTGGATCCTCCTCCTGCTGTCCCCGATGATCTTGTCCAGGATCAGCGTGTTGCTCTGGCCCGGCTGCCCTGCGCTACAGCAGTGTGAGTCTAGGAAAGGCGAGAGGATGAGGTCAACGCTGAAAGGATCCCAGCACATGGCGCACATGACTATCCTCAGGTCCGTCTCTGACATGTCTTTGATAGAGGGCAGCGGGGCCAAGACGTCAAAGTTATGCTTCAGCCCCTCCAGCACTGCTCGGAGACCCTGTTTAATTTGGAACTCTGTGAATTTACGTGGAAACGCCCCGGAGGGGATGTCGACAAAGGTGCACTGCAGCTTGTTTGCCAGCTGTTGGCCCTGGTGCCTCAGGATAGGTATGTTTTTGCAAACACTGTCCCTCTGATTAGCCAGGATTAGAATGAACGGCAGTGGCTGAGCGAACCTGTCTCTCCTACTCTGTGCTATCTCCGCTCTGATCCTGCCTATGCAATCTCCAATACAGTTGAGAGACTCTATGGAGTTGAATACACAAAAGCAGCCATGTGGCTTGAAAGTGGTGACCCACGTGTGGCTGAAGAGCAGCGTGGAATTAACGTCCACGGGAAGAAGCTCCAGTTCGTAGATTTTACCATCCAGGGTGTATTCATCATCTGTGGACTGAGCTCTGATCTCATTGGCTAGTTCCTGTGAGAGACCCTCCCTTCCCAGGAGGCAGAGGTTGATCTTATCGATGTTGGCACTGTTATAGTAGAGATTGGAGCGCCCGTGGTCGAGCTGCACCAGCCTGTTTGCTAAAACCTGCTCCACTTTCAGATCCACACAGTTCTGCCCACTCAGGCATGTCTCCTTGGTGGGATGGTAAACAAACCCAATGTGTTTGAGGAGGAGCGACTCTCTATCTGGGGCAAGTTTCTGCAGCGCTCTGTATCTGGGCTCCTCATTCAGCACGCAGTGAATTTCGCTCATCTTGTCACAGCTGGGGGTGGCATTCAGATCCAAGTCATAGAACAGCTCAGCGTGCTCAAAAAGCATTTCCTGAAAATCCTCTTTGGCCCTTTCAACTATTTCCTGCTGGTGTCTACAGTAAACATCCCTCCTATCTGATTCGGTGATGTACTTGTAGGCTTCGTCCTCCATGACAAAGCACATGACTTCCTCCCAAGGCTGCCCCGCGCTGATAAAATGAACCCTGTCCAGCGTCTTCTTGAACCTCTCTTTCATCTCCACCCGTCTCTTCTCTGACAGCAAGTGCTGGACGTGGTTGTGGTAAATCCTCTCACCGTCGAGTGTGTCAAGGAGGTCGAAGGGTATCCTGCGGTCACTGATGTCGATGTGGTCCGTCTCGTCCCACGGCGTTTGTTCCAGAACCACAAACCAGTACTGGAAATCGGGCCGGTTCCGGATCACGCTTTGCGCCTCAGGCCATGAGAGGTGCTCCACCTCCTCCAGGTTGTTGAGGAGATTGTTAAGGGTTTTCGGTAGTGTCGTCAGGTACTCCTCCCTCCTCCTCTTGATGTGCTCCTGCTTCAGTTGTGCAATGTGCTTTGTGAACATGTTGCGTGCTTTCTTGGAGCCCTCCAGGGTGATGAACTCGTCATAGTCAGACTGGCCCTTCAGATTGTTGATCACCGTTTTCCACGTGGTGTGGTAATCTCTCACCGTGTGCACTATCAATTTCTCAAATCTATCTGTTAATGAGGCAACGAGCTGCCGCTGGACTTTGTACGCCTCCAGGTATGGCACAGTTTTTGGCTTCCCCCTCGTCTTATCCAGCTGCTGGATGAGGGCGTTGAAGCAGACCTCTGCGTTGATGTTGCAGCGCGCCGACGTCTCAATTAGCTGCAGGTTTTTCTTGCTGGCAACGAAGGTCTGCAGGTCCCTCAGGTGCTGGTCCACACACTCGTCACATTTTGTGGCAGCAACGACGATGGGCTTCTTTGACTTGACAATTTGGGAGTAGAGGCTGTTGATGAACTTCATTTGGTCATCAAACTTCCTGTTGCATCCCTTGCTAACGTCGATACAGAGCAGAAAGCCATCGATGTTCAGCTTTCCATCAGGCATCTGCTTCTGGTCAAAGTCCTGCTCCAAGCCCAGCTGGTCCGTGCAGATGTACATCAGCTTCTCTGCCGACTGGAGCTTGCTCGCTGCCGCCCGTTTGGTGTACGGCTGCAGGTTCGTACTCCGATGCGGAAGGAACGTCTGGTCATCGATGAACTCCGTTTGTTCAATGACTTGTATTTTACAGTCCAACCCATCGTCCCCTCGATGGGACACCTCCCCCCAGTACAGGAAGTGGTCATTGTTAACCACGCGCCCCCCAAAGTCTATTGTGCTCAGCACTGAGGTGTGCTCCGAGTAGTAGCTGTCCGCATTAGGGTGAATGTATCGGTTGCATAGGCAGGACTTGCCAACGCCACAATTTCCCTTATCTTTCTCCGTCCCCGAGAGGCCAACCACGCTGACTGCGAATGACGGGGGGCGCGCATCCTTGTTCCTGGCCATTATATCCCCCCGCTCATCGCTAACTTGGTCACTTCCAGTAAAAAGGGTCAAGATATCATTCCAGTTCTGCTTGTCAGTGATACAGAGACACATTCATCCTGATTTCCCTCGGCGGTGGTCCAACTCAGTGTATCTCTCTCAGTTTCTATCCGGGGTCTTCTTTAAGCTGGGATAGAACAGCCGGCTTCTCCTTTTATCACCTGCCTGCAAGACATGGAATTCACAATTAGGAAAAGATAGAGGCAAAACAAACAAAAACATATTGGCACTCATTTGTCCTCAGAGCACTTCAGTCTCCTTATCACAAAAAAATATAATTAGCTTTTTGTTTCTCAGCACATCCCCCTGGGACATACATGCACATGTATGCATGGTGTGGTGATTTTAAACAACAAATCAGACATGTTAATCTGGCATTACACTGAGTTATCAGGAAATTAGACAAAGGTACACATTATCACACATTGTGCAGGACAAAATAATCCCTCCTAACTGGTAAAAGCTTAATAAAAAGGTCTTTGATCGGTCTTTCATGTATTAGTAGTAAAATGTGCTGGTCTTAAAACACTACCATAATAGGTTTATAATACAAAAATGTGACAAAAACAAAAAGGGTGACAATACGACTTATATAAGAGAAAAGGGAGAGTAATTCAATCACAGCAATGTCACTTTTCCCCTCGCAGAGAAAAAGAAGTGCTTTCAACCAATTTGTGCCGAGGCAGGATAAAAATGGCATGCAACTCCAGCCCTTTGACAGCCACTGACCTAGAAATGATTTGCTTCGCTGTGAGAATGAAACAGAGAAAATAAATCAGTTCACAGATTTGTTATCATCATCGTCGGCACAACCTACGGCTGCATGATTAGGGCTAAACGTATAATCCTGATTATTTGGTCCTTCATTCTCGAAAATGTATTTTGCATGACATTCTGGTTATGATTATTAATCCTAATTGTCTTTATTATCTAAATTATTTTGCTGCTTGCACATTATCTGTTCAAACATTAGCAACAAGGTGAAATAAAATGGATTCAGCACCAGGATTCAGCAATTACAGATTGTAGAAACTAAAAATGTGGCATCTGTGCAGCCTTTCTATCATTATTATCTGGGATTGCCACAGTCAAATAAGCCTGAACCCTTCCATGACCTAACTAGAGGCTGATAACTGATAACTGCGGAGAGAATTGCAGTCATTGTTGTGTTTTACAGAACGATGGCAATCAGCCAGTGAATTTGCCTGCGTGAGCTGGAAACGCTCGCTGCAGCACGACGGCATGCTGAGCCTGAGAAACTGCACCAGAGCAGGAATTCGGGTCCACCGACACGACTCGAGCAATGAGGTTTCCTCTGACTGTTTATAGAGGCCAAGGTGATGATGTCACCTGTGTGGGGGGGGTTTTGTACAAGGAAATAAGACGTTTGTGAGTTCAGCAGATCTTAATCAACCTTTAGAAACAAGCAACATGTGTATGGAAACTGATTCAGAAGGAGGATACATGGATGTTACACACTGAATTCCAATGATCTAATATATAAAAGAGATCACACAACCCATTTTCCTATTAGTGACACAGTTGTGCATAACCTGAGGGTAAACTACCTGCCGGAAATGTTTAGTCAGCCTCCAACCAGGAGTTCCTCGTCCCTCAAACACACCCAGGACATTAGCTGGTGTCAGAAAGCAAACCGACCAGCAGGTCTGTCAGGTTTACAAATCTATCCACTAGCCCCTACAATAGCGTCTGTGCTGCTACAAGCGCCACACCTGACTGTAGCAGGGAGACGTGTACCTGAGCATGTATGAACAGGTGAAACACATGTGCACATACACTTAACAGGTGGCATTACTGCCCGCAAGCAAGGTATTTCCATTTCCAAATGCCCATCACAAATTAGCAAAGTCAGAGTGATGTCTACAAATTGCACAGCCAAAACAATCCTAAATATTGTAATTTATTATATTAAACAGTACAAAACCAGCCACTCTTCTCACCGGTGACACTGGAACTAGCAAACATCTGGAACCATTACTTGGCAATACACTAAGACCATCAATTACAGCAACTGAAATCTATTAATTTTGTGTTTATCGACTACCCAACTGATTATTACAGCCCTACATTCCTCCCCGACTCCCATCCAAAACCACAGTGTTTGAGCAGATCAGTCGCCCAAATTCAAACATGTGTTTTGCATTTTTGTCTCACAAAGTCTATCACTCTGCTGTCAACACGCAGCGTCGACAGAAGACTTCTGAATAAATGTTAACATGTATGAAGTAGGGCTGTCAGTCGCATGATTGTCCATAGTTAATCACGAGTAATCGTAAATGAATCTCACTTTTTTATCAGTTCAAAATGTACCTTTAAGGGGAGATTTGTCAAGTATGTAATACTCTTATCAACATGAGAGTTAGCAAATATGCTGCTCTATGCAAAAGTATGTATATATTTATTATTGGAACTCAATTAACAACACAAAACAATGACAGATATTGTGCAGAAACCCTCACATAAAAATATGCTCAAATCATAACATAACATGGCTGACTTGACTATGACTTGCCCCCAAACTGCATGTGATTATCATAAAGTGGGCATGTCTGTAAAGGGGAGACTCGTGTGTACCAATGGAACCCATTTTCATTCACATATCTGGAGGTCAGAGGTCAAGGGACCCCTTTGAAAATGGCCATGACAGTTTTTCCTCACCAAAATTTAGCGCATGTTTGGAGCGTTATTTAACCTCCTTCAGAACAAGCTAGTATGACATGGTTGGTACCAATGGATGCCTTAGGTTTTCTAGTTTCATATGATGCCCGCTACAACCTAAAAACCACAAGTTGCATTAATGCATTAAAGAAATTAGTGTCGTTAAAACAATTTTGCATTAACGTGTTATTATTGCGTTAACTTTGACAGTCCTAGTATGAAGTATACTATACAGTATACTATAAACACCTGGATGTGACAGCCTTATTACTGCAAAAGCCCAAACTGTATTTGTGCTGCGCTAATAGCTAAAAGTAGCCCTGTGCATCATGATTAGTCCATTCACCGTGAGGCTGCAGGGGGGATTAAGGTATCACTTGGCAGGCTGGTTTTAGAGATGACTAAATGTTGTTAAGCCTGAAACACGGCAGAACACACTGCCAGGGATGGCAGACCCTTTTAAAGCTGCACCCGGCTGGATTTCTAGGCGACAATAAACAAACCTAAATCACAAAGCAGGGCTCCAACAGAGAAGAGGGTCCCATCGACTTTAGATGAGTTCTGATCTTGTGTACTGGCAACTCTCTTCCCACAGGAAGAGATGAATCAAAACTTAGCAGAAAACTGCCTCCTATTAAGCCAAGAGTGAGCTCTCCAGCCAGCGAAAAATGGACTCAAACATTACAATCATTCCCCCTCTCTCTCCTCTTAGTATAAATCATGACAGACTAGCCAGGGCTGACCGCGCCTCACAGCATTTCTGGGTACTCACTTTCACATTTTTTTACCGTTACCTGTCACTGCCATTTTTCAGCTGCTAGTGAAGTTGCGTAATGCAGTTTTAAATGTCAGCTCCCTCACTATCAGAGGAACTATAGTTGTAATACAACAAAACATAACAGAGAAACTACTCAAAACTTTCTGAAATGTCAAAATGAAATAATCAGCCAGTCTGCTTTAAGTGTGTAGAGGTGAGACCATCTTATTACATGCGGAATATGACTAATTTAGCTGGAGTTAGTGGTGACATTTTCTTCATTTTAAATTCACTGTGCGATTGCTCAACAAAACATCTTCGCTGCGGCAAAAAGCTTTGATGGCATCGGTGACTTTGACTCAAAACTATGTGAAAGGCATTGGCGCTGGTGCTAGTTGGAAAACAACTTCCCTTAAAAGTTTTTAACCAAAAAGTTGTGTTGTCAAATATCCCAATGAATCGCAAATTAATCGCACATTTTGTTATCTGTTCAAAATGTGCCTTAAAGGGAGATTTGTCTCCCTTTAATATTTAACACTCTTATCAACATGAGAGTGGAAATATATGCTGCTTTTTGCAAATGTATGTATATATTTATTATTGTAAATCAATTAACAACACAAAACAATGACAGATATTGTCCAGAATCCCTCACAGGTACTGCATTTAGCATAACAAATACGCTCAAATCATAACATGGCAAACTGCAGCACTGCATGTGATTATCATAAAGTGGGCATGTCTGTAAAGGGGAGACTCGTGGGTACCCAGAGAACCCATTTACATTCACATATCTGGAGGTCAGAGGTCAAGGGACCCCTCTGATAATGGACACAACAGTTTTTCCTCGCCAAAATTTAGCGTAAGATTGGAGCATTATTTAACCTCCGTCGTGACAAGCTAGTATAACATGCCTTCAATGAAAAATCAATATTTTGAAAGGTATTGTATCCAAGATAGAAATTCCAGTATTGTGTCAACACTGCCAGGAAGATAATCTTAAAAAAAACTACGTCACCCTCCTCCTCCAGAGTCAGGTCCAGACCTGAAACCGAGCATCACTCATATCTGACTTCCCCTTCCCGAGGAGTCGATGACGTAAGAACAACAGTTTATAGGCCGACTGACACCATCAACCCTGCCGTCACTCACAGCAGAGGTCGTTGGTACCGAACCCCTTGTGTGGTCTGTTGAAGCTGATATATTAATATTGAATATTTCCCACCATATTAGCATTTGCCAATATGCATTTTTGTCCTGGTCTTAAAGCAGATGAAAAGCTTTTCAGACGTACCTGAACATTTCTGATGAAGCTGATATCAACAACTGGGCATCTCTGCTCATCAAAAGGACAAAAAAATAAATGCAAAACACTCTCTTACACATTATCTGGATATTAAATGTTACAGCCACAATTATGCAATAAAATAATGTTTCCAAACAACATGTACTACCTTCAGAGTCAGAAAATCCAGCTGATTTACAATAATAAATATATACATATATTTGCCTACTCCCATGTTGATAAGAGTATTACATACTTGACAAATTTCCCTACATTTTGAATAGATAAAAAATAATCGATTGACAGCCCGACTTCAAACACACTGAGGAGAAAACACCTTAACAGACTGTGATGACAATCAATAGAGGAAACAATGAAGAACCTAACTGATATTTAATGGCTCCCACTAATAATTAATGCATTTAACAATCTCTGTAACTGAGGAATTTTTTTTTAAGTACACTGAGAGGACTGCAAATGGCTGGAGAAAACCCATCAGGGTAGCTTATTAGATAAAAAGCCGGACTATCCCTTTAACCAGAGTTTGGGTAAAGGGCACAGGGAGCTGCAGCAATGTCTGAGTCGATGCAAACGGCATGCAGAGCTGCAGCAGGACAAACCCACTGACCTGACTGACTGACTGACTGGCTGCTGCTACACACCAAATAAACCAGTCAATAATAAGCTGCTAAGTGTGGCTACAACTCCTCAACACAGCTGAGACGTTTAAAAATACACTGATAATGTCGGAAAATCCAATAATCATCTGAACCAGTGGCACTCCTGGATGTGACCCTGCATCCATCCATCCATCCATTCATCCATCCATCCACAATGCTAACATTAGCGATTAGCAGGTCATTAAAACCTGGCAACCCAGCAACTTCTAAACCAACTGAGAATATGTTAAAAAAAAACACAGAAATGAGAGATAAAAACTAACAATGTTAAAGGCTGTGAACTCTGGTATCATTACAGTCGTTAATATGTGAATTTAATTTTAATTTCTGTTTGTTAACGTTAAAATGAAACCTAATGAAAAGGGTGGATATCACGTAAAACATCAAACTCTAAAGAGGGCACAACTAGGGAGAGAGAGCTACAATGCAGCACATATGAAGAAATTAGGAAAAAATGATTTACAAAAATTAAAGGTAAACTCCAAGATTTTGATTCCCTCTCTGACCAACATAAAATACAACATCTACTTGGAGAGAATAGTGTCATCAGCATAGAAGCTGCAGGATATTTCAGTGCATGTCACAGTCTAAGAGACAACCACAACAACAACACATAACAGATGTAACTCACACTCTGCCTTTTATTTACTCCTCTACTTCATGTTTTGTTTGTTTTTTTACATTTATCCTTTGATATTGCAATATATTGTTATTAATCTTTTTTTATTTGTTTGTTTTATTGACACAACAAACATTAATTACTTCTTTATTGTTTTCTTCCATTTACATGCATGTTCTTTTTAAATATCTATATATTGTAATTTGCTTAATGAATTGTATATATGTGTATATATATATATATGTTTTGTTTTTGTTTTGTTCTTTTTTATTCTTATTTATTATTGAATTGACAATATTGTTCACCTGACAGTCATGTTAATAAAACAAAATTAATTGAATTTAATGGGTTATTATGGGAGTAAACATTACAGTAAATTAGTTTAAATTAAAAACCAACAGCTCTTGAAATACATTTGTCTGTGCAATATATCCTTGATGCAATATACACCTCAAGTGCAACTACCTTTATTTACATTTTATTTATTACATCTACCCTACCTCCTATTTTACAAGTGCAATTACCTCTGTTTACATTACATCTATTTTTTTATTTTTCATTCCTGTAGTGTAACACTTCTGTTTATATTTATTTATTACATCTACTTTACCTGTTTTATTTGTCTTATTATAACTGTGTGTGTTTTACCTTTTATATGTTTTAACTGTTATGTGTTTTATCTGTTATGTGTTTTATCTGTTGTGTCTTATCTGTTATATGTTTTACCTGTTATGTGTTTTATTTGTTATGTGTTTTACCTGTTATATGTTTTATCTGTTATATGTTTTACCTGTTATATGTTTTATCTGTTATATGTTTTACCTGTTATGTGTTTTATTTGTTATGTGTTTTACCTGTTATATGTTTTATCTGTTATGTGTTTTATCTGTTATGTGTTTTATCTGTTATATGTTACCTGTTATATGTTTTATCTGTTATGTGTTTTACCTTATGTGTTTTATTTGTTATGTGTTTTACCTGTTATATGTTTTATGTTGTGTTTTATCTGTTATATGTTTTATCTGTTATGTGTTTTATCTGTTATATGTTTTATCTGTTGTGTTTTATGTTATATGTTTTACCTGTTATATGTTTTTATATGTTTTATCTGTTATATGTTTAACCTATTATATGTTTTATGTTATATGTTATATGTTTTACCTGTTATATGTTTTATGTTATATGTTTTATCGGTTATGTTTTATCTATTATATGTTTTATGTTTTATCTGTTATATGTTTTAGCTGTTATATGTTATGTGTTTTATCTGTTATATGTTTTAGCTGTTATATGTTTTATCTGTTATCTGTTTTATCTGTTATGTGTTTTATCTGTTATATGTTATATCTGTTATATGTTATATGTTTTATGTTATATGTTTTAACTGTTATCTGTTTTATCTGTTATGTGTTTTATCTGTTATATGTTATATCTGTTATATGTTATATGTTTTATGTTATATGTTTTATCGGTTATATGTTTTATCTATTATATGTTTTATGTTTTATCTGTTATATGTTTTAGCTGTTATATGTTATGTGTTTTATCTGTTATATGTTTTATCTGTTATATGTTTTATCTGTTATATGTTTTATCTGTTATGTGTTTTACCTGTTCAGTTGTATCTGCCTGGTTTAGTCTTGTCATGTATTAGTTTTAAAGCTCTGATCAGGAGTGGCAGCTGTGAATCTCCTTCTATTTAATAGAATGACTATAAAGCTTTCTATCTATTCTATTCTAATGCCAGCTAATGCGGCAGAGCACCGGAGCTACCACAGCCTCTGATCCGGTAGTTGTGAACTCCTCCCGGGTTGCAGCTCGGCCTGGCTCGGCCCTGATACTCCAGGAAAAGAAAAAACCCACCTTCCCATCCCGACTAGCTAGCAGAGCTCTGCTAGCCTGAGAGGGGTAGTTAGCTTAGCTTAGCGTTAGCAGCACGGAGCAGCAGGCTGACGTTAAGGCACAGAAAGCGGGTTAAACATCACAATCTAAACACTCACAGCATCAGTAACACCCCGCTTCTCTTTAACCCGGGAGAGCGCAGCTTTAACGGCCAGGTTTCGTGCTAAGCTGAAGCTACTGAAGTCCAGAGACATTCCCCTACAACACCTACTAACATGGTCGCTCCCAGATATCCAACATACCAGAGAGGAAGAGGAGGAGAGGAGGAAGAGGAGTCCCTCATTACTAACTCCTCTTTCTGTCCACAGTCTGCTCCTTTAGTGTCCGCGTTGGTGTCCTCCTTCACGGTTAGTCCCGGTAGTTCCAGACGGTGTGTCCTCCGGTGTATTCGGTGTGTTGTAGTGTTGTTGGAGCGGTCTTATGGAGGTATGCGCTGCGCTGCGCTGCTGCTCTGCTGTAAACTGAGACCTGCTCCTCCTCCTCTCTCCTCTCAGCTCGCAGCAGCACTGCCAGCAGTAATGGCGACTCTCTCTCTCCTCCACTCTGTGTCTATGTCGCTCTCCCTCTCCATTCAGATCCTCCCTCTCTCTCCCTCTCTCTCTCTCAATTCAATTCAATATGCTTTATTGATCATGACTGTCAGGTGAACAATATTGCGTCAATAAAGCGTCAATTCAATAATAAAAAAATTAAAAAAATTGCAATAATAGGTATTTAAAAAGAACATGCATGTAAATGGAAGAAAACAATAAAGAAGTAATTAATGTTTGTTGTGTCAATAAAAAAAATAAAAAAATAAAAAAACAATTAATAACAATATATCAAAATCTTGGAGTTTACATTTAATTTTTGTAAAGAACTTTTTCCTAATCTCTCTCTCTCTCTCTCTCTCTCTCCCTCTCTCTCTCTACTTGCTGTACTATACTGTACATTACTGTATCAATACATTTCACTTTATATTATATTTCACTTTATATCCCACACTATATTATATTATTTTATTTATTTTATTTATTTTATTTTTTATTTTTTATTTTTTATTTTTCTTTATTATTTTTATTTTTTTATTTATTTGTATTTATATTTATTTATTTATTTTTTATTTTATTTTATATATTCTTCTGGTGTGCCCAGTTATAGTTGGTGGTATCATATTACTTCACTTATACTATACTATACTATATTATATTTTACTTTATATCCCACACTATAATATATTATATTATATTATATTACATTACATTATATTATCTCTCTCTCTCTCTCTTTTTCTTTCTTTCTCTCTCTCTCTCTCTACTTTATTATATTCTACATATTCTGACCTGTATTGCTGTACTATACTGTACAATATTTTATATTATATCAATAAATTTCACTTTATATTATATTTTACTTTATATCCCACACTAAATTATTTTATTTTATTTTTTATTTTATTTTATTTTATGTGTTTTTATTTTATTTTATTCTAAAATTGTTCCCTGTTATAGTTGTTGGTATCATATTACTTCACATATACTATACTATACTATACTATATATTATTTCACTTTATATTATATTTTACTTTATATCCCACACTATATTATATTATATTACATTATATTATATTATTTTGTATTATTTTATTTTATATACTCTTCTGGTGTATCCCTCTTATAGTTGGTGGTATCATATATACTTCACATATACTATACTTTATTTTACGTACTTCTAATTATTTGTTTATTTCATTTCAAACTTTTCTCTATGTTCTGTCTTTGTGCTGCTGCGACGGCTGAATTTCCCCTCTGAAGATCAATAAAGATGTATCTTATCTCATCTTATCTTATCTTATCGTATCTTATCTTATTTTTATTGACATGCAAAATAGCAAATAAAGCCAAAATAAATACAACTTAAATTTAAGTTTATTGGCCCTAAAGGATCATTTAAAACACTAATCACAGACAGAATTGAACTTAAGATACATAACATAATAAAAAAAAACATCAAATATTTGGTATATATTATGTAAAACTTACATAGAATATAATGTACATCAATTGACATCCACCTATCATCATCCAACCTAATGAACCATGATGGCCTGATAGATAGAAAACACAAGTTCACAAGTTCACAGAGACATAATCATGTCACAGAATAAAACACTAGGAGGCCTCAGGGCATACTGTATATATATATATATATATATACTGTATATATTCCATGTAACTTTGCCTATTTCTGTGTCTTTCTCATTGTAAAACCGTCTCTTTCATCCTGTTAATATAAATATATAATATCTCTTTCTGTCTTCATGTCTCTTTTCTCCATTTCAATAATCCTCTTTATTGGCATGAATGTTAGATGAGCCACGATGCCAAAGCGTCCAAATACAAATTAAAATCTCTCTCTATATCACTCTCTCTCTCTCTCTCTCTCTTCCTCTCTCTCTCTCTCTCTCTCTCTCTCTCTCTCTCTCTCTCTCTCTGTGATGTAATTATGTTGGGGATTTTTTTTTTCCTGTGAAAATTGTTTAATTATGTATAATGTTCCTGTAAATGGAAAAAAAGGCTAATTTGCTCAACAGGGAATGCAGGTTCAGTCGATGTGATCAGCATCATCATAAAGTCCTACTTTTGTGATATATATAGAGAGAGAGAGCTAAAACTATTGGTCAGATAATCAATCAGTTCTGATCATCTCTGTTAATCTCACATTGCTTATAAAGATAATTTCCTTAAATTAAAACGACATATTTGACACAATATTTGCCATTAATGAAAAGAAATACTGCAGCCACTGTTAGATAACGGCGTGCCGCGGGTGCAGAAAGGAAAACCCTTCATTTATATTTCAGTTGTTCTGTGTTTGGGATCAATATGGGCTGCTGGTTCCAGTGGATTCCCTCGAGTGCAATGCTGTGTTAATGAGCCTCAGAGCTCAGAGAGACTCCTCTCACCCAGATAAGCATTGACGGGTCAGACAATCTAAAATTAAACCATAGTACAAACTGAAATTAAAAGACGTATAAAAGCAGGAAACATCGTGTTTTTACATCCCTCAAAAAACTGCTCTTCTTCCTGAGAGAGAGATGCTTTGTCTCCTTTAGTTTGGTGCATTATTGAGACGTCACTTCTAAATATATCCACTGGAATCTGATATCAGAAGATGTTTCTGTACTCTGAAACGTGACATGATGATTTAACCTCTTAAGCCCTATTGGGTGCTGGAAGGTGTGGTTCTCCTAGACAGACATACCCAAAATAAATCAAGAATAGCTCCACAACTACCAGGTCTATATGCATGATCGTGGTCTCTATGGATAGGTAAGACCTCAGAGAATTCATCCCCAGTGTCAGTAACATTGTGACTTGTGAGTAAATTGCGATGGACCAAAGGAAAAATTTACATCTTTATCCTCGCCTAAAATGTTTTCTAGATTAGACAGCAGATAACACCATTATAGTATTGATGCCATACACAGAGATGGCACTGAATTAATTCAGCAACTCCTCGACTACAACTGTGCAAAAGCAGATATAAATAACACAAAGCACATAGATTCTACAAAGGTTTTAGTCAGAATAGGACCAGGCGGACTCTCCGTTTGGCACACTTGGATACCCATGTGACAAATGGGTTTTCTACCTCTTGAAAGGGAATCTGGCTGTAAAATACTCCTGATATCCACTACAGGAGGCTATGTGCACACAATGGAGCCTTTGGCTATGACATTTACCCTATTCATCATCACATTCTACCATTGTGCACAGTATAACATCAATAAAAAACAACTAAATTGTATAATTTTGACTCCAAATGGAGTACTTTTATTATAATAATGAAATATGATCAAGTAAATCTCAGATAATAACAAATAAGATCATTAATAATTTAAATAAGATAATAAAAAATAATCCACAGTCAAGTATGTATACATTCAATATAAAAACAGTCAATATATTATAAAGTAATAAGGGTAAAAGAGGTTAAACGTGTCTGTGTTTGGGTTCAGTGTGTCAGGATTAAAGAGCGAGGGCCTCTTTCTTTCTAAAGCTGCCATTTTGCACCAATGATGTAACAACCCCACAGGGACAAATCCATCAGAGAAGAGGAAACAGACACCAATTTGTAGACCAGAATGCAATGCAGCTCAGGGACAGCTGTCCCAAAGAACAAGATAATGTATTTATGTGCCTTTCATTTAAAAAATATAAATCATTTTGCATTACCTTCTGCCGTCTTTTGACGAGGAAAAACTGACATGGCCATTTTCAAAAATGTCTCTTGACCTCTGACCTCAAGATATGTGAATGAAAATGGGTTCTATACTTCTGCATACTGGAGTCCCTAAACAGTCTTGAATTACATAAATTGGGTATCACTGTAAAGCTGAGACTCTTGAGGATCCAATGAGCCCAACTGTATTCATGTGTGATGATGTTAGTCCCCATAGGAGACGTTTCATTGTAGTGAGACCATTTTTTTTAAACGTGACCTCACTGTATAAAATGACCTGTGGTGACCTCTAGGATAATCACAGCCTCATGAAACTTTACAGCCACAAACTAGAGACCTAGAGCATTCAGAGGATGGATGGATCAAACTAGAGACCTAGAGCATTCAGAGGATGGATGGATGAAACTAGAGACCTAGAGCATTCAGAGGATGGATGGATCAAACTAAAGACCTAGAGCATTCAGAGGATGGATAGATCAAACTAGAGACCTAGAGCATTCAGAGGATGGATGGATCAAACTAGAGACCTAGAGCATTCAGAGGATGGATGGATCAGACTAGAGACCTAGAGCATTCAGAGGATGGATGGATCAAACTAGAGACCTAGAGCATTCAGAGGATGGATGGCTTTCCTAGCTACATTGACAATAAGGGGGTTTCTGAGCAGTTTTTACATAACAGAAGTGCTCGCCATCCAATCCCCAAAAAATGCAGTTCTTGCAGAAATCTCCAAATGTCAAAAGATTTGATCCCAAATCCCAGCATGGCTTTTTCTATGGTGTTCCTCAAGGTCTTGGTGTCTTAATGTGGTGTATTGGAGGGATTATTGAACATTTTTATCAATTCTCCAGTGGTAAAAAATGGGGGCATTCGTTATTCACTTGGCCTTGGCGGAGGTAATAAAAATACATACCTGTTCATCAGGGTCATGGGGGACTGGAGCCTATAGCTCACACTGGGGGAGAGGAAGGCACACCTGGACTCACATTCATTCACACCTATGGACAATTTAGAGTCGCATATGCACCTACTGTAACCTGCATGTCGTTGGACTGCGGGAGGAAACTGGAGCACCCAGAGGAAATCCACGCCAGCACAGGAAGAACATTAAAAACTCATTTTTGATTTTACAACAACAACAAGCCTTATTTTAGCAACTGTATGCTGGTGTATAAACACATTCTTTTCACAAACACTATTTTGGGGGAAAAGTAGTAAATCAACACAAAGTAGAAGTTGCTGAGAAGGTTGACTAGTGAGTGTTATTTGAGGAGCAGCAGTGGCTGCCACAGGCGACCCCTGCTGCAGGCGCTGCACCATCAGCACCTCCATATGGAATCTGCAGATATTTCACTTTCTGTCAGCCTTTCATGTTTCACACCTTTCTGGTTTGTAAAATCCTGACAGGGCGTTTTTTTCTTTTTCTTTTCTCAGCATGCATCCAGATCCTTCAGTTCTCTCCGAGCCTCAAAGTTTGTGGTGCTGCAACCCAACGCTGTCAAACTGGGACGTCTGCAGCAGCAGCACGGACCCATCGCTCTCTCTTCAACCTCTGCTGACGAGGTTCCTCTGAGCAAGGCAGGATGTTGTGGTGCTTCGGCTATAACCAGCAGCAGAAGCAGGAAGTTCACTCTCAGGTTAAAGGAACTTTATTTGTCATTCACTAATTACAGCGGCTATAAGAGGAACAAAATACAGTTCCTGTGGAACCACAAACCGACATCCAACAAATAATTAAGAGCAATGAATCCAACACAGCAAGTACAACAAGCACAGAAGGTAAAAGTGTGAATGTGTTTGTTGAGGAACAGACACGAGCAGTAAATGTAACAGAAACGGTGACGTGGGACCGTAAAAATATGTGAAGTACCAAAGTTGATCTTTTTAAAGGAATATGATTGTTTGCTTCGTTACAGTGAGTTAGACGAGAATCTATTCAATGTACGCTCAGTGCAAAGATCAGCTGTGCATAGCTTAGCTTTAGCACACGACAGAAAGCACGGGGAAACACTTAACCTATAGCTTCCAAGGTGGAGCCTTTAACGCCAAATTCACACCAGAGCAGCGGTGAAATGCAGCCATGCAATGTCTATGGAAAGCTGCGGCGGCCGCCCCCGAGCTCAGCGGGCTGCAGCCGGCGAAGTGCGGCCACAGAGGACCCACAGCCAATCAGTAAACAGATCCTGTGACATGTTGACCTACAGTATGTTACAAAGAATATCTTCTCGCTTGGCAGTGGTGGATGAAGTACCTGAAAGCCACACTTTTACACAGTAAAAGTGCAGATATCTAACCAGAATTTGACTTTAGTAGAAGTTAACGTCACCTATTAGCATATTACTTGAGTAAAAGTCTTAAAGTGTTTGATATTTACTGTACTTAAGTATCGAAAGTAATATTAAATTTACTTAAGTAAAAGTACAAGTATGCTGTTAATACACCACATTAAAAATACATTAAGCCAAGATTTTCCTTCCCTCGTAGCTGCAAGTAGCATGATCTGACATGCAGCCTGCCTGGACGTGAGCAGAAATCAAAACTTAACTACGGCTTTGAGAGCGCTTTGTTTGCACTCGCCATCACATGAATGAAGTAACTTGCTACATAAGACCACTGACTCACCAAACCCGCTTGCTTGCAGTAGTAACGAGTAACGAAGATGCTTTGACAAATATGTATGGAGTAAAAGTACACATTTTATTTTGGAAATGTAGTGGAGTAAAAGTGAACTTGACAGAACTATAAAAACTCAAGTAAAGTACAGACACTCTCAAAAAATACTTGAGTACTGTAACAAAGATTATTACTTTGTCACATTACACCATATGAACACACCTATTTTTTTGCCTGGTGTGAATTTGGTGTAATTGTGCAACGTTTCAACACCACGGTGTCAAAGACAGGAAGGCAAACACATATACGTAGTCAACCTACAACAGGTGTGCAATTCTCATTGGATAATTGGTTGCACAGGATTTCAAATCTATTGGATAGTAGATCCAAAAGTGCCACATCCCATCCACCACAATCACATCGGGATCAAAACAACACAGATATCTCTTAAAGTTACAAAGATAACATACAAAAAAAGAACACGTACTGCATCCATCCATCAAGCTCTGTCAGAATCTCCTTCCAGAGATATTTAATTCACACACATCTTCTGTATTTTACGTTCATATAATAACAGTTTTGCAGTTGTTGGAGAAGGTGTGTTTTTCCTCTAGTCTTTGTGCTATTAGGATAAACACATCCAATCACATCTTTGTTGTAAGTGGAATTAACAATCTAGACGCTGTCTGTCTTCACAGCCAGCTAGACATATTGTTTTCATATTTCTTTGATGGCCACAGCTTCTGTGTCACAGTTAGCTCAATGCACGAATATGATGTCTGCATATCAATGTTCTACTGACTCACAGCAAGAAGAGAACTTGTAATGAGTTGCTGTAATGAGTTCCACCCCCGGTGATGATAATGTAAAGCATCTACACACTGACACTGCCTGTCTGACACATTAGCAGTCACAAGCACTGCGATGGTAACACTCTCTGCTGAGGTGTCGGGATAAAGACACATAATAATTCTATCAAACTGAAGGAGGTGAGAGGAATGAATGTTTTAAACATGCATGGTCACACGTGTTCATTTTGGCGCTGCGTTTGCAAACATTTTCTATACACAAGTATACAAATTATAAACAAACTACCAAAACCACTGTAGACTGTTTCCATATCAGACATCGACGCAGCAGGTCAGGATGCAGTCTGACATCTGGAGCAGCTGGTCCACCTCTCTTCAGTCTCCCGGAAACAGAGGTGTTGATGTGCGCTAGGCGGTGTTTCTGCCTCTAGAAATGGTGGGAAGATGTGAAGAGGTCCTTCTGAAGTCAAGAACCATGTCCCCTTTCTGTCTCGTTGACTTTGAGAGAGAGAGAGAGAGCTTGTCGTCCTCGTACCAGATCTCTGTCGACTGTTAGTGAGGAGCTGCTCTGCCGTGGAGTCATCAGCAGGTTTTAATGACATGATCGCTCTGATGTGTGGTGATGCAGATCAGAGTCAATGGGGGGGACCGGTTGGGACTGTTAGACTGTTGCTAGGAGCTGCACAGTGATGGTCACCAGAGTGTGTTGATGCTGAGAGTCAATAAACAGCGTCTGTAGTGAAGCATCAATACCAGAGGGGTCAGGGGTCACTGGAGGAGCCACATCACAAACACACTGCGTGTAACGGCAGTTAAAGGATTCTGTAGAAGTAGCAGTAATCATAGAAGAAGTAGAAGAAGTAGAAGTAGTACTAGCTGCCCACAATAACAATTGGTATTTGGTCGTCGCCATGTTGGTTTTTTGCCGTCACCATCTTGGTATTTGGTTGTCACCATCTTGGTTTTTGACCGTCATCATCTTGGTTTTTGACCATCACCATCTTGGTTTTTGTTTTTTGGCCGTTGCCATCTTGTTTTTTTGCAGCCAGAAGTGACACTAGAGGGCGGAGCTAAGTACGACTGAATGTTTTCGACATTTATAGGCAACCAAAAATGTCATAATTAACTTTGATGAAGTGAAAACAGACTGTGAAAGGGTTAAAGTTGTAAGACGAAAACACGGACAACTCCCAGACCGGATAACGCCGTGGTAGCGACCTGTCAATCACAAGGTAGCCCCGCCCTAAAGCATCCCCTGCTTTATGGTCTATCTGACTCTAAATGGGACCATCATTTACTAAATGAACATCATGCTGTATTGAAGAAGACTTGAAACTAGCGATTGAGACCATAAACTCATGTTTACAATGTTTACTGAGGGAATAAATCAAGTGAGAAGTAGGCTCATTTTCTCATAGACTTCTATACAACCAGACTTCTTTTAGCAACCAGAGGAGTCGCCCCCTGCTGGCTGCTAGAGAGAATGCAGGTTTAAGACTCTTCAGCATTGACTTCACTTTTCAGATTCGGAGATTGCCACTAAAGACTAAAACTGAAAGTCTCCTGCTGGATTTAAAGACGTATCAGCTGATGTGCTGCCCTGCTCCTGATCCTGAACCCTGCAGTGTGTCTGTTACTGGAGCAATATAAAGATTAAAAACCACACAAAAACAGCATCGAGGACAGAAACAGACTCCTCTCTTCCTCTCTCACATACATCATTCAATAGTAACGCTCCAGGGCTTACGAAACATTTTTTTTCTTCTTGGGAAAATCTCCTTAAAACCCACTCTGAAAGTAAAGCCCCGAGGGTGTGAGAGCTTTGAAAGAGACATCAGATGGGCTGAGAGGACGTCCTGTCCTCCCCTCCAGCTCTCTGCAGTCTGCAGCAGCTTTACAGGCTCCGCTGGTGTTTCATAGACTAGAGCTGGTTTCTGTTAACCGTCCAGCTGCTCCTTCACAGCCAGGGTTTCCCCTCACGTCATGATGTAATGTTCACAGCACACATATTAGATTTATGCTGATAAAATAAACGGTTATCTTAATGTTAGCAGGAATATTATTTGTATGTGTCTGATTTAAAACCATAACTGACTCTTTGTGTCCGTCCTTCTGTCACGCTCTGAGTAAAACTATGAAGGAGACATGTGAGGGTTAATCCTCCATGAAGGCCTCCTTCAGTCCGCCGGGCTCCGCGAGGTGGTCCGGGCCGGTCCATTGTGTCTGGGTGTGTGCTCAGCTGGGACGCTGTAATACTGAACCCCAGCAGGGCGAAGCAGGAAGCTGTCTGAGTATTTATATCTGCCTGCTCTGCAACAATACAGAGCTGTGGACGAAGCCAAGTCCATCAGGATCTCACACTGACTCACCCCAAAACCACCAGACCACCACGACACCAACCCGTACTGGGTTCAACATCATTATTAGATTAACATTTTATCTGTGTTTAAGCTTTATTCTGCTATTCTGTGTTCAAGTTATGCGATATTTACCATATAAATATGGTATTTGAAAGTATAAAGAAGGTGTAACTGATGATTTTCTTTTGGTTTTGTATTATCTAGTATATTTGAATTGTTTTTTTAGGCTAATAAATATCAGTGTCTTGTATTGTAATGTGGAATGGTCCAAATGTTTGTATGAGATACATGACATGGAAATAAAAGCTAGCTATTGTGTTAATATATTATCATAATATTATTCCACTTGAATATATATATAACTTTTTCTGACTTTATTTTTGTGTTCTCTTCGTAGTTTAATAACGAAATGTTGTATTCAATAACAATTTAATTTAATTTAATTTAATTTAATTTAATTTAATTTAATTTAATTTAATTTAATTTAATTTAACATCTTTGCTGGCACAACAGTTAAATCAAATTAAAATCAAATTAAATCAAATTAATTTAATAAATTTAATTAAATTTAATTTAGCTGTTTTGCCATCAAATATGTTATTTCTACAGTTTCTGTATACACCATTTTGTGAAATTTATATCTATTTATTTATCTATTTATTTACTACTACTACTTTATTTACGACTATTTATTTATCTATTTATCTATTTATTTATTTAACAATCTATTTATTTATTTATTTAATTTTTTTTAATTTCTTTTAATTTTTTAATTTTTTTAATTAATTAATTTATTTCAACATTTCAGTTACTACCTCAATGTAATTAGCTTGAGAGCAAATTTTCATCTGTAGTCTATTTGTTTAGAATTTATTCATTCATTTATTTTGATTTAATTGCCAGTGTAGATGTTAATGTCCACTTTCTAATATATATATATATGTATATAATTTTTATCTACTAAATCTTAGTTGAAATATTCTTGCAGTTTGAGTATGAAAGCCGATTATTGACGTTGAAAATCGTTCTGAAAAACCAAAATAACTGGAGCTTAACTTAACGTCCACCGGACAAGTGAGCAAAGTGCATCCAGTGATGAAGACTGTGAGACGCGGTTGAAAGCTCCAGAAAAAGCTCTTGCAGTTTGTTAACTTAGGTTTCATAACATTTATTTAACATTTAAGAACTCACGAGCCAAACAAAGATTAACTGCAGCCACTGAGTCCACAGCAGCAGCAGCAGTAGTGATGCTGGAAACTAACACACACAGTTCAGGGTTTAATAGCTCCAAACACTGGAGCCAGAAATAATCATTTTCCCTCCTTGATATCTGCGTAGGGCTCTACAAAGCCTTTGGCAGGTGCTATAAATGTTTGGCATTAGTCCTTTCTGCTCTGAGAAAGGTGACCAGCAGACTGAACTCAGCAAACAGAGAAATAATAATAAGCTAAAGCTGAACTTAAATAAGAAACGACACTAAACCGTCAGGCTTAAGAAGAAGCAGTCTGTCTCACAGAGGTCAGCACAATCTGAAAACTGTCCTCCTGTTATTGGCAGGCAGAGACAGAGAGGTCACAGTCACAATATTGAAATGTTTGCCTTGAGGCAGTGAAGTGTAATGAAAGTCCTCGTCAGGTGGGAGAGTTCCCACATCAACACCTGTCACTGCTCCCGCTGAGCCGCCTGATGAAAAACATCCAGCGCCGGTAAACAGCCTCCTCGTTCATTTACAACGAGGCCACGGCGTCGGCAGAGCAGGGTGACGATCCAAAGGGAGGAAAATAAACAAAAATGTAAAATCAGCCAGTAAAGAAGTGGCCAATTTAATATGTGCACGTGTGCAGCCACCAGTGACACAACTACAGGTAGTACAGTAGGTCAGCGCTGTAGCAGGAAGTGGATCTCTAAACTGTGATGGACGTAGTGGAAACGTCATGGACGCTACTTTTTTCATTCCACTGTGGGAATTATTGACGGCACTATGTTTCACACTAGGATCAACATCGGACGATCCTTCGATTCATGGAGGGACCTTCGTTCGGTTTTAGGTATCAAACGAACACCTGCTGGACAGGTAAGCTAACTGTACTGCAAAGCATGTGAAATATATAGTGATGTTGTGGTTTTAGCTGTCAATCACGTTCAGTCTTGTGTGTGTCGCCTCACTGTTTTGGCGCGAGCAACAGGACGCTGACTGTCGTTGACTTTACGGCCACAAGTGTCACTCTTAACAAGCAATTTTGGATTCTTACATTGAGTCCCTTTAAAAGGATCACTGTGTAAGATGTGGCCATTTGGAAAAAAGCCAACTACTAACTAACAGAGTACGCAAAATTCAACTTATAATCTTCACGTGTGGCATCGGCCTGTAGTTTACGTTAGCCATCTGTGTGTTTACTCTGCCACTAACCGAGGCTGCACGGTCCGTGTACGCTTTTATAGTTTGTTTATTCGGTTAAATCAAAAAATGGCAATAACGAGACAATGACCTGCACCTTCGTCTCGTCCTATCCGTGTCCTCCCAGCTTCCAGGAGACCACCATGCCGGGAGGAGAGCGTGCAGCAGCACCAGGGGACGGACTGAAACCAGCCAGCACAAACCCCAGCGCCAGGAGTCACAGCGGGCTGGTGGAGCGCTTGGTACAGGGTGCCTTTCCAGTAGAGAAAACATAATGAAGTGCCCTCTAGGGTGTCCTTCCAGTAGAGAAAACGTATTGAAGTGCCCTCTAGGGTGGCCTTCTAGTAGAGAAAACGTATTGAAGTGCCCTCTAGGGTGGCCTTCTAGTAGAGAAAACGTATTGAAGTGCCCTCTAGGGTGGCCTTCTAGTAGAGAAAATGCAATGAAGTGCCCTCTAGGGTGGCCTTCCAGTAGAGAAAACGTTATGAAGTGCCCTCTAGGTAGGCCTTTAAATTGAGAAAACATGATGTGGTGCCGTAGAGAGTGCCCTACATGCTAGAAAACTTTATGGTGCTCCACCGCATGCTGGTGCTAGTTTTTATTGACGTCACCAGTAAACAGATCTGTCAGTTCATTAAAAAGTCATCTATTGGATAAATGTAATGAAGTCTTTTATCAGCCTTGAACACGCAGAATGATAAAGTATAGTTCCTGTGTATTTCGTGATATTTTAATGTGAGAGGGTTTGTTATACTGCAGCTTTGAAGAGTCTTTCCTGAAGCTGAAAGGTCACCAGTTGGCGCCAGCGTGAGTCCGTCAGCTCCTTCCACTTCAGTCGACGAGTCCCAGAGCGATACAGCGACCCCCCACCTGCGCTACCAGCGAGTCGCCCCGAAACATCACATCAGCCGAGCGTCTAAAGTCGAGTAAATGCAAAGCGCGCGGGCCGTACAGTAAAAACCTCTCCGAGGCCTCCTGATAGTGAGCGTTTCATCAGACAGGGGGCCCGCCGCGGCCCGTCTCATAACTTCCTCTCTTTGATCCCGAAACCCTGCAGTCATATGCAAAGCAGGCCGGGAAGACGCCGCCACGCTGGGAGCGATCGCACGTACAGAGCAAAGAGTGGAGTAGACGGTGTTTCATTTTCAGAGGTTATAGTCTGCAAGCTTCATGCTGACACACAGGAGCTGTGAATTATAACAACACTAACACTCCCTTCTTAGAGTGAGCCTCAAAATCATCCTTAAACTAGGAGGGCTGTTATAGAGCGAGCTAACAGCATTCACTTCATACACACCAGCTGTAGATTATATAGTAATAATATATAAACGGCATCAAAAATCATCAATCTTTCATGTCTAGGAAATGATTAATCTTGCAGTAGCACTTTTAACAGTCCCACATTTCGGACATGACTGTCCCACATTACAAAATCCAGATTTGAGAAAACTTGGCACGAAGAGTACTAATATGGCTACCATTTCGTTTATGATTTATGATTTCAGAGTGGTGCTGGGTTTGGATTTAATGTATTGGCTTCATATCACAATATATTCCAGAAATCTGAAAGGCAAAAAAAGTCCCACATTAGGTTGATTCACCCTATATCTATCAAACCCTTAACGTTAGCCTTTGTGTCTGACTGTATTCTGCGACACTTGTTTTTTGTTGGTTCAGCAGTTCTTTTTGACACTTAAAGCCCAGACACACCAACCTGAAATCAAAGAACTAGCAGCGACGAAGGCCATCAGTTGCGTCGCCTAACCTCGCCCTTGTCTTGGCCAAAAATTTCATCATTTCATATTTGTTTTGCATTTTTTGCATCAATGTTTAGTTTGTAACTTTACATGTCTGTTGTTAAATAAACTTAAAGAAGTTGAACATTTAGTTTAATTTTTGCATTATTGCACAGACCGTGAATCCAGTGTCGGTGAGCCTCACTAAAGAGAACAGCGCTGCGTTTCTTTTGTGTTTTTCAGTGCTAGCATGTTGAACCAGGTCGGCATGATGTGCTCGTATATCACACTTACAAAAACGTCAAACTGCCTTCAAATTGTCCCCCACTTGAGGGCGAATCCAGTCTTTAAGTCCACTCTCTTTTTCCCAGTCTTTGTTGTACTTTTTGTCATATTTCAACCACTCAGTACCTGGCATTGCTAGCTAACTCCATCAACCCTGTGAAGATTTGTCTCACAACAACAACAACAACACGCTGAGTGGTGGCAGTGACGGTGAGCAGCTGTCAGTCATCAGTGTGTGTGTGTGTGTGTGTGTGTTTGGGGAAAGGGAGCGGCGGAGGGATCAGGGTTGTGTACGGATCCTGCAACAGAACAAACTACACCGGTATAGAGGAGAGAGACAGGAGCCCAAATAAGCAACTACACTTTAGAAACAAGCCCAACAAACATGCAACCTGAGACTACCAATATTTGTAAGCGACTCTTCAGGAGAACAAGAACAAAGTCGCTGATAATAAGCAGACTTGGCAACTCTGCCAACTACCACGTACGTTCTGCTCCTGCGTGAGAGGAAATGACTCTGTACACCAGCAGGCGGCGCTAGTCTGTATTCATCACTCAAAAAGGGAAACAGGAAGAGCGAGGACGGCGGATATACAAGCCGTTGTAATGATACTTACATGAAACAAAGCGGCGTCTGTCGACCATTTTCACACCACTCTCACTCACCACTTAGCTTCATTCCAGATGTTCATGTTGCTGTGAAAATATCCGTGTGTTGGAACGATCAGATGAGATGAAGATGAAACAGGAGAAGAGTCTTCTGTGTGTGTCCTCTTGACTTTACTCGTCGGCTAGCTCTGTTCACTTCCGTTTCTCTTCTCGTGCATTGATTCATTAAAGCTAAACAGCCAATCAGAGCGATTTCTCTCACCGACGAGCTCCGCTGCCGATTCAACATGCTAAAAAAACCTCAGAGACGAGCAGACTAGAGCGGCAAAAACTAGGCCGACTGACGCTCACCGACGGCCCCAAACTGTCTGACGACCGACCGTCGGCTCAGGGCCTTTAACAGTAAACAGCCAGCGGACAGCGCTCATGCTTTTATCCTCCAAAAAATGTCCGACAGGTGCAGGTACTGGTGCAAAGCACATGGCAACAGTTTACAAACTGGAGTAGTGAGTGGGCTGATGAGGAAAGTGGGAACAGGTGAGGTCAGGTGACGGGGATAGGAAGGAAAGTCTGAGGGCATCCGGTGGATGGATGGATGGATGGAAAATGTGTCTGTAGAGGACAGACAGATCGTGATGATGATGATGATGATGATGGTGTTAATGCTGAGAGGAAACAGCAGCAGCAGCAGCTCTGCTTTCTCCAGACTTCAAAGTTCACTCTGATGGATCCTCGCTGCCTCAGTCTGTCATGGATTTTTAATGCGCCTGCTGCTAAGCTAACAACAATAAAGCAACACTCGTCTTTAATACAGACAGCTCCTCTTCTTTTTATAGGAGAATTTGTTCTTTTCTGCTGCAATACAGCAATACAGCAGCGTGAAGACATCAAGGAGAGAGAAAAACACATTTTTGGTGACCTATTTGGTTATTTTCATCAGGATATGGTGACTTTATCTGCTTAATATGAGGGTGGAGACAAAACACACACACACACACACACACACACACACGCACACACACACACACACTCACACTCACAGAGGTTTAACTGGCCTCCATAGGGGGTCTTTGCTGCAGAGGAGAGCAGCTGGCTGCCCCTGATACTATTAACAGAAGTGTGTGTGTGTGTGTGTGTGTGTGTGTGTGTGTGTGTGTTTGTAATGCAATAAAAATATTTTGGATATGTGCTCTGGGTGTGAGCTGCAAGAAACAAGAGTTCTACTTTAATGATGTGAAGCTCGAGGGGGGAACAATAGAGATGTGTGGGAGAGAGACGGAGAGCGAGTACATACTATATAAGAGGACACTACATGGCCAAACGTATGTGGACAACCAAACACTACAGCCACATGTGATTGTTCCACACCGAACTGGGAAAACCTTTTTTTTATGACTTTGCACTGAGGCATTTTTTATGTTGAACCATAGACTGTGTATATAAAGATGGACGACATGACAGATCCCTAAAAGTGAAGCCTAAACATCTGGATCGCCCCCTTCTTTCTCTGGAACCAAAGGGCCTATAGAGACCAGAAGAGTTGTCCACATACTTTTGGCCAAAATAATGTCTGTCAGGAGAGAGGAGAAATGTTCGATGGAGGAACAAAAACTAGAGAGAAAAGAAGAAGAAGAAGAAAGTGCATCATAATGAGTGTGAAAGAGAGAGAGGAGAGAGAGGTGACAGTCAGAGAGGTGAGAGAGGGAGGAGGACGGAGGGAGGAGGCGTGAGTTTGCATAAAGAGGAGAGGGAAGGGCGAGAGACACCGAGAGAGACAGAGGAGACAGAGGAGAGAGAGAGAGAGGTGACATTTAAAAATAGAGAAGAAGAGAGCAGAGAGGACGAAGAAGAAGGAGATGTGTGACTGTGTGGCAGCTGTTTTACTTCATCCAGTGAATATTAAAGTCATTTCCCATGATCCTCTCCTTTCCAACAACCTTCCCTCCCCTTCCTGATGTCAGCTGGTGTGTTTGCACCATTTTAAACAGGAAGGTGTGACTCCGTCGTCAGCACAGATTAAAACATAAACTGCAGATGATGTTGGCCGGATAAGGTCTGATCTGAAAATATGAAATATGAAGAAAGTTTTCCTCTTTCAGTAGTTTTGAAGTGGAAGGAGACATGCCGTTTACCATTCGGTGTTTCCATTTCACTTTTTTCTTTAAATAAATTTGACTAAACACACACTGTAAAAAAAAAAAAAAGTGTAGAATAACGGAAATTTTCCGGCAGCAGGGGCGCCAGAAAATGTCTGTTAAAAAACTGAAAAATACTGTCCGTTAATTAACATAAATAAAATGTAAAAAAAAACAGTAATTATCTCTATATAATTAGCCTTTATTACTGTAATATTACAAGAAACATTTTACTTTTAACATATATTTATTGTTAGAATAGTCATACACCGTAAATCTAAGACCATTTACATATAAATCACAAATGAAACATGTCATTTTACGTGGCAAAAACCCAAATTTACATTAACTATCAGAAGTTTTGCAAAAAAAATCTGTATTTTTACAAGAAATATTTTTAAATTTCATGAAATTCTTTTCTTCTAACATAAATTAATTGTTAAAATAGAGTCATAAACCTCTAAAAAACAGAATAATTATCTTTAAAAATGATCAGGAAAAGCTTAAATACAGATAATTACGATTGTGATTACAAAAAATACTGTAAATCTAAGACCATTTACATATAAATCACAAATGAAACATGTCATTTTACATTTTTTTTCTGTCATTTTGAAATACAGACAAAAAATTAAAAATTTCTTGAAAGAAAATGTAAAACATTTTGTTCTGACTCAGAATGGTTTGATTTCATTCATGAGGATTATATCTGACAGATTATAGACCTTCGGAGGGGATAAAATACAAAAGATAAAGGAAGAAAGAAGCAAATTAAAACAGAAAAATATATTTATGTCACATTTGATCAATTAATTAATGGCTACATTTATTTGTATTTTTTATTTATTTGTATTTATTTATTTATTTATTTATTTATTTATTATTTTGGCAGGTTCCATCCTCCATACTCATTGGGACCAATTGCAAAATTGCTGGTGCTCAGCTTATATATATATATTTCTTTCTGAGAGTGAAATGAGAAGATTGAAGGTCATGTTTGTAAAGTACAGAGCTACGTTCTAATAGTTCACTAACATCAATAAAAACATTTTACCTAAATAATTTAAACTGCATTTAGTACTAGTGTGCAGCGTCTCCAGCTCAGGTTGCCAGATGGTGAAGGCCGGTTTCGGTTCTGGTCTTTGTGCAGATACAATGGTACCAAAGCTGGCAACCTCACTGTGACGACAGGAAGCTGAGTCACTGCAGCAACTAAATAAGCTTATTTCCCAAAATGTTGAACTGTCCCTTTAAAGGTGAGCAGATAAGGACTGATGGACTGAACTGTTGTGGTTTCTCAGCAGGAGGATGAAGAAACAGCAGCAGAATAAAAACAAACTGACAGGAACCACTGATTCAGCCGACACGTACTGGAAGAGTATAAAGAGAGAGTGTGTGTGTGTGTGTGTGTGTGTGTGTGTGTGTGTATGTCTGTGTGTTTCCAGAGAAGGAAACAGCCTCTACATAGACACAAAAGCTTTTAATGAATCACCTCTCTCTCTCTCTCTCTCTCTCTCTCTCTCTCTTTCTCTCTCTCTCTCTCTGTCGGTATTCAGCTGGTTTCTTTCCTGTAACCAGTGACCAGCAGCTCCTTCCCAGCTGCATCAATCAACAACAACAACAACAATCTTCTTCTCTTCTTTCCTTCAATGTCTTTAAAACAGAGTGAAAAAGATCATCAATGACTGATTCACAGACATCCTTTTATATGTTTGCAGCTTTTTAACCGACAACAAGGAGGCTCTTTTTAAAATAAATAAAAAAATAAAAAAATAAAAAAATAAATAAATAAATAAATAAATAAATAAATAAATAAATAAATAAATAAATGTTGCAAATTTTTTTATAAAAACTAAATATAGCCATATATAAATTGATAAAATGGGACATAAATTGATATTGCTTCTTTATAATCACTATTTATTTTGTTTCTCTTTATTTTTGTTTTATTTATTTATTTATTATAATTTTTTCCCCTATTTAGTTTCTATTTATTTTTGTTTATTATTATTCCTAATCTATTTTTTTTCATTCTTTTATTTCTATTTTCTAACTTTATCTCTCATTTTTATTTTATCTTTATTTATTTATCTATTTATTTATTCTTTTTCAATTCCTTTTATACACTTATCGTCTCTTCTCTCTTCTGTTATTTTTTCCTCCCTGTACATTTATGCATTCTCTGGGCCTATGGACGAAAAATATTACTCATTCCTACTTAATGGAACAATGTGTGGACATTGTGGGGATGCAGAAGTGATACTTGTGACCCTGTTGTGTCATGTCAAAACATAATTTGCTTCAGAGATAGAGATACAAATATATCAGTATTATTCCTGGATGTCATGGGAAATAAAGATCCAGCTTTATCCAGCTTTGCATAACTGCATCAGTATATATCATGAAAAGTATGTTTAAAAATACAAATAAAAATATTCAGGGGGAATCGTGTGTGTTTCAGTAAAGTATGTTTATAAAAGAGCCGAATGGGGAAGTGAAAGCAGAAGCATTAAATATAAAAAAGGAAGAAGAAGAAGAAGTAGAAGTAGAAGTAGAAGTAGAAGAAGAAGAAGAAAACTCCGTCTTTTCAACAGAGAGAGAGAGAAACCTGAGAGACGGCAAACAAACAGCGATGAACAAAATACTGAAAAGTAAATTCCCCCTGCGGTTAAACTGCTGCAGGCTGCAGGGAGAGAAAGAGAGAGAAGAAGATGAAGATGTCTTAATTAATGTCATTATTAGTGGAGGAGAGATGAACAATAACTGAGAGAGTTTGTGCTGCTGAAAAGATGAATCTGGTTATCTGTTTGCAGCCTGAACACAGACCAACTTTTCATCTTCATCATCCTCTTTTTCACTCATGAAAGTGTCTTTCTGTGTTTCACTGGAGAAGGTGTCATGTTTTCTCTCTGCAGAGTTAAAATAAATGTTGATATTTAAATGTTTGACGGAAGAGAAATTGTAAAATTCACCTGATGGTGAGATGTTGCATTTTTACAGCAGAGGGTTAAGACCACAGAAAATCTGAGATTTAGAGAATAAAGTTGGAATATTCTAAGAACAAATATCATGATATTAGTAGTGTTAAAGTTGTAGTTATAAGCGAAAACTTTTTTTAAAATAATTTTATGAAAATGTATATTAATCTCTTTTTTTTAATGTGATATTACTTGCAAAATATCACAACATTATTCTTAAAATTTTACGACTGGTTTCTTGTGTAATTAAGATTATAATATATAAAATATTAAAAACTTTCTCAAAATTTCCGTTTTCTCAGAAAATTATGAATTAAGATTTTATTCTAAATTATTCCAAATTCTTTTGAAAATATTATGACAAAATGTTTGGCTGTAATATTAAATTGTACATTTGTATATTTTAGAATAAAATCCTGTTTCCGTCATGATTTTTTTTTTTAATTAAGACTTTATTCTCAAAATATTTCGACTGGTTTCTTGTGGAATTAAGATTATAATATATAAAATATTAAAAACTTTCTCAATTTTTTTTTCACAAAATTATGGGTTAAGATTTTATCCTCAAATTATTATAACTTTTTTGGCAATAGTATGACTTTTTCTCAAATTTACAATTATTTTCTCAAAATTATGTAATTTTACATTTTTCATATTTTAGAATAAAATCATGTTTCTGTCATGATGGTTGTTTTTTTTAAATATTGTGATATTATGACGTTATTTGCAAAATGTTACAACTTTATTCTCAAAATATCACGACTGCTTGTGGAATTGAGATTATGATATATAGAATATTAAAAACTTTCTCAAAATTTAACATTTTCTCACAAAATTATGAGTTAAGATTTTATTCTCAAATTATTACAACTTTTTTTGGTAATATTAGAATTTCTTGTCAGATTTGCTTATTAAATTTTTCAAAATGTAATATTTTCTCAATTTCTTTTCTTAATTTCTTTCTTTGCTTAATATTTAATTATACATTTTTTATATTTTAGAATTAAATCATGCTTCTGTTTTATTACAATAATTTTTATTATAATTATTACAACTTTTTTTGGTAATATTATGATTTTTTTCTCAAATTTACAAGTGTTTTCTCAAAATATGTGGCCTTAATACTTAATTGTACATTTTTATATTTTAGAATAAATTAGTTTCTGTCTGTTTTCAGCTCTGTCTACTGTACAAACAGAGTAAACTACTAAAATACTGCCGAATAGAAAAGTAAAAATAAACCAGTTCACATATTATATATATTTTTTGAATAAAAATTAAATTGTACATTTAAATTTGTGTCCGACCTTTTACATACATCTTAAATACGTTTTTAATCTGTAACTAGCTATGTGTAACTAATAAAGTTAAATATGATTGTGATTATTTTGTGAATGTATAACTTACTGTTCTTCTTTTAGTGTTTTATTTATGTGATGGAGGGAATGAGGGCTGTTTTGTTTTAGGATGTTTTTACTTTTATCTTTTTAATTCCTTTTTTTCCACTTACTGTGGACATTTATAAACATCTGAAATGACCTGAAACTGAACACACTGAACTGATATTATTATGATTACTGAGAGCATCTTCTCAAAAGAAGAACAAGAAGAAAAGTGAAACGGTTGAAAGCAGAACAAACAGAGTGAAGTTTAAACATTAACCCTGAGACACCTGAGACGTCCACAGAACAGTTTGTTCTCTGCTGGAGGTGTAAACCAGTTCATCCCTCCGTCTGTCCCTCCGTCCCTCTGTCCATCCGTCCGTCAGTAATATTTCATAAAGTACTTCAATTCACCTATATCGCCATAGCAACCTCAGCCTGTTTTTAATTGGAGCCTGAGGCCAGTCTGCATCCCTTTCATCTCCCACACACACACACACACACACAAAAAGACACACAAAGACACACAAAGACACACGGTAGGCATCTCTGCTCACTGACACACACACACACACACACACGTAGACACACACACACTCTGTGCTCTGAGGCGTCATCTCCCGGTGGTACACACTGATGTCAGCTGTCACTCTTTATGTTCAAGGTTCAAATCTGGTTCACGAGTGTCAGTTTGTCTCTGTTACTATTCAGGCTGTTCTCATACAGATAAACCTACGAAGAGTAACACAGTGTAGTTTGATCCATCCATCCTCTGAATGCTCTAGGTCTCTAGTTTGATCCATCCATCCTCTGAATGCTCTAGGTCTCTAGTTTGATCCATCCATCCTCTGAATGCTCTAGGTCTCTAGTTTGATCCATCCATCCTCTGAATGCTCTAGGTCTCTAGTTTGATCCATCCATCCTCTGAATGCTCTAGGTCTCTAGTTTGATCCATCCGTCCTCTGAATGAATCCTACAATAGGCGAAAATAACACGTTTACACTGCATGTGATTATCATAAAGTGGACATGTCTGTAAAGGGGAGACTTGTGGGTACCCATAGAACCCATTTTCATTCACATATCTTGAGGTCAGAGGTCAAGCTAGTATGACATGGTTGGTACCAATGGATTTCTCAGGTGTTCTAGTTTCATATGATATCTTTACCTTCACTCTCGCTCTAAACCTGAACCTGCTGCAGCCTCTGAAATTCAGTAAAGTCACGGGTCTCAGGGGGTTAAGTGATCATACAACGTTACTCAAAATGTTCCCCATCCTTTGAAAAGTGTGGAGCGCTGACTTGTTGAACATCTTCCCTTTATTGAAGCATGGTTCTGTATATCCGAGGCACCCTATAGCATAGTTTCCGCGGTGTCAGCCAGCTCAGCCTCACCTCTTTGAACCTCTTTTGATGAACGTTGAGAGTTGAAAAGTTCATTTTCTTTAGTATCCATTGACTACCAACTCCACTCAGCCTGCGGAGACGGATGAGACATTCGTACTCTCGGCTCCACAAAGAGGCTTTTAAAAAAATGGAAGCCTAAACAGTAAAAGAGATGTATATTTGAAAAATGATGCATCTTCCTGCACGCTGTTATTACGAGCCAGCTCTCTAGGGGGAAAGGGAAGCAACATAAAACCAGACGGATCTGGGAGAATAAAGAATAAAGTTATTTATTGTATGGATCCGTCGTAGGAAACTTAGATTTAAAAAATAAGAATAAAAACTACAAAGGGAAAAGGGCCTGAGGGTTAAACCAGCTAAATAAATCCAACCAGTTTCAACAAGCTCTACCAGACTAAATAAAAGAAACATAAAACAGTCTCATCTATACAGTAGTTTAACACTTATCGAATATATAGACAAGCCTGAGAGGTTTTTATACCTACAGTATCTTTGAACCTCCTGATGATGCAGAAACCTTTCTGTCTCTCTGGAGGTGTTTTAAGAAGAAAACCAGTGTAAAGAAGGTAACAAAGAGTCTCTGTATCAGCAGCAATGAGACTTCATAATTGTAGCTCAGAAAGATTTGAATGCAATCAGGTCTCCACAACATCAATCTATGCGAACTAAACCACAACGATGCAGAATACATGAATGGAAACACGGCTACTGGTGGCCAGTAGCTTCTCTATTCACTCTCCTGTCTCCCTGATTGCAGCTGAAGCTGTCTCACCTGCTCCGAGCCTCACACCTGCAGTCCATCAGCTCATCAGCCCTACAGGATATTAACCCGGCTCTTCACACATCCAGAAACAGACCATAGTCTCTCAGCTATTTAACTTATACCCTCGTCCAGCCTGGTCTATATTATTGTTCAGACATTCATGAAGAGAAACAAATGAAACTGTGGTTTTCTGTATAACTATAAATTATTTACACACGTGTCTGGCTTGAGGCTTGAGGGACTCAGGTGAACCACATAGCTGATTAACCCTCCAACACACACACACACACACACACACACACACACACACACACACACACACAGAGAAACGTCTGTAACTCATCATTGGTGGTTCAATACCAAGGCTTTGTCACGGCCGTTGGCGTGTGATATCGTTGCACAGGGGCAACCTTTAGAGGCACCGGGCGTTCCATTATCTACAATGTACACCGCTCAGAGAAAGTGCGCCAGGAGTGTGGTGACATAGTTTAAAGAGAGAAAGAGACATGTTACAATCAGCTGTTTGTTCGTGTCCCAACGTTCAGTTTCATTTTCACTTTACAAACGTTGTAGTTTTAAGCCCAACTATGTATTTTTTTTCCTGGTTTTGTTGCCTAAACCTAAAGTGTCGTCAAGGGGGCGTGACAAAGCGGCACTGCAACACAGTCTCACAGCAGGTCGTGAAATAATCACAAAAATTTTAATCTATTTTATTCGTGTACATAGACACGAATTTCCCCTTTTTTCGGGACTTTCAACAACGTATTTTTCTCCTACGAATGTCCAGCAATACGTGATGCATGTGACAATTTCTGCTCCAGTCTTTTCAGAATAAAACTACTCAATTAGGTTTAGGAAAAGATCAACTTGGTTAGGATTAGGCAACAAAACTACTTAGTTAGTTTTAGGAAAAGATGGTGGTTCAGTTTAAAATAACACCGGAAGAGCTGTAACTTAAGTACGGAAGTTACGTGACAAATGAATCAGTTAAAGCAGTTAGTTTGGTAACATACAAAAGCTGAGTGGCAATATGTACAAGTGCAGATGTAGTACGAAGTATCAATAGAAAATAATCTTTTGTTCATTTTTAGCCAGCACTATCTCAGCGTTGACTTGCATTTCTTCTCCAGAAAAGCAGAAATTTTATTGGTGCATGACTACAAATTTCTGTCCGTGTGATGCGTCTGGTCTGCGCTACTGTAGCCGATGTGGTTGCAAAGGAGAAGAGACAAGAGGAGACGTCTTCTACCAGGAGAGACGGGCGAAAGAAGAGGACGTGAAATGAGAAAATAAGTGCAGAGAGAGAAGAAGAAGAAGAGGGATGATGCAGCAGCAGAGACGCCATGAAGAGAAGAAGAGAAGAAGAGAGAGGGAGGTTTTACCTTGTTCTCCCAGAAGAAGAAGAAGACAGATGAGGAGTGTGGGGGTGCTGCCTTAATGAGAGGACACACACACACACACACACACACTGACACACACACACACACACACACACACACGCATACACACGCATGCACACACTCACACACACACACACACACACACTCTGACACACACTGACACAGCACAATTGCAACCAGCTGCTGCTGTTTATCCGGCCACCAGCAGTACAGCTGCGTTGTCATGGCAACGAGGCAACGCTCAGGAGGGGGGGATGTGGGCGAAAGCAGCGATCGCAAGGTCAACAAGGAGTGTGTGTGTGTGTGCGTGTGTGTGTGTGTGTGTGTCCAGGGAGACTTAAAGAGACGAGTGTGAAGAATCTTTTGACGTCATGAGAAACCAAAATAAAGCAAAAGTCCGTCTTAAAACGATAAAGTCACGAAGCTCCTCCTGGTGTCGGAAACAGCTCAAGAAATACACCAGAAACTGTTTAAACTTTGACCCAGTTGACTTCTTTCTGTCAGTACCCGGCCTGTCTTGCGTGGAGTTAAAACCAGAACTCAACTGATGTTTAGTGAAGCTTCTCAACCCTCAGAAAACAGCAGCTGTTTGTATCATCATCGATCCTTTCTTTAATTACAATCTTTGGTAAATGTTAGATCTTGGGGAACGTGTGCTTGATTGACAGGTGCCCAAAATCGAACATTATTTTTCAGACAAAGATGAGAGAAGTGTCTCATTATGGCATCTAAGAGCACTTTCACAAGCCAACATTTAGTCTGTTTTAATCAAACTGGTGCAGACCAAAACAACCAGTCTGAGACCGCTAACCAGAGGTGGTCTCAGACCGTGCATTTGTTGAGATGGACTCAGGTAAACGACAGGTTAACACGAGTGGGAGAGGACTGACCTGGACTTCTGCAGAAGTCCGATGTTTGCTTGACATCTGGGACGAAGAGAACATACAGAACATGATAAACAAAGTCCACAAAAATAGTGACGTTTATAAAGTTATTGAAGATAAACTAGAGGAGAAGGGATTTGTGCCGAGTCAACGTGAAAAAACTTAAACCATATACACTATGTCCATATCTCTCAACATAGACACGAATTTCCCTTTTTCTCGTGACGCTCAGCACGACTTACAACAACGTATTTTTCTTGCGTTTTCCTACGAATGTCCAGCAACATGAGACGCACGTGTCAATTTCCGCTCTAGTCTTTTCAAAATAAAACTACTTAGCTAGGTTTAGGAACAGATGGTGGTTTGGGTTACACTCTGGTTTCAGACGGGACATGAACAGCGGTCTCCTGGTGAATGTCTTCTGTTTGACCCGTCCATCCACCCTGACCTCCTCCCTACATGGTGTTTGCCGCTCTTTATACTTCCCAATTCACAATTACGTGGATTACATATGAATTGATTTTGTGCTGATCATCACGAAAAGATGTGAAATTCCTGTCTATGCACACGAATCAATATATTAAATTTAGACTATTTCACGAACTGCTGAGCGACTGGGCTGGATATTCTCATACAGTCTTTGGTTTCATCACACGACGGCTGTCGTTGTCTTCCTCCAAACATTTCTTTTCTGGTATTATTTACGAATCCGAGTCTTCCCCTGCGATCCCAAATACAGAACTAGAAGAAGAATAAGAAGAAGAAGAAGAAGAAGAAGAAGAGGGAGAGGGAGGAGAGGCGGTGTTTGTTTCTATGTTTGTAACGTCGTCTCTCCCACTCATCATCTTCTTCTTCTCTTCTCTAATTTGGGAATGCAGGATGTGGTTTTCATAACAATGAGGAGTTATATTGTTGGCTGAGGCACAAACACACACAGATGATACACAACACTGACTCAAAACAAGCATCTTTACATGCAACATGCGTGCACATGTGAACACACACTCACATTAATACACACATGCAACACACAAGAATATTCCACATTCACTCACACAGAAACCTGCTCATTACACTCAGACACTCGCACGTACCGGTGTGTATTTTATGTGTATTCCATATTATGCAAATGTACAACACTGACTGAACACACACACACACACACACACACACACACACACACACGAGGAGGAGGAGGAGGATGGAGAAAGAAGAAAAATGGAAATGAGGGAAGCTGCTGGATGGGTGACAGACGTGATTCAACTGCAGCTGAACTCCAGTTGTGATTCGTTGCACTTTGAGGATATTTTTATAATCACTATGATCGCGTGCACTGATTACATTCGTTTATCATCATTATCTAATCTTGTCTTGAGGATGTGACGTGCATGAGGTAAACTTGGATTACAGTTTTGCTAAAACACAATTTCTGAAACTACATGTGGGTCCCTCTTTGTCAAAACTCTGCACACAAAATACAAAATATCTTGCATCTCTTGCAAAAGCAAACACTTCATTCAAAACTCTTCTAGTGTTTTTGCATCACCGCTACGCCCTACACCTTTGTGGGCTGCACGTCCCGGTTAGTTCAGGCTAGGACTGTCAGAGTTAACACGATAATAACGCGTTAACGCAAATTTGTTTTAACGCCACTAATTTATTTAACGCATTAATGCAATCAATCTCTCAGAGGTTGTAGTGGACTCAATTGTTAAGCTAGAGTGAATATACTCTCAACCTGATGAATCCATCGGTACCAACCATGTCATACTAGCTGGTCATGAAGGAGGTTAAATTACGCTCCAAACTTACACTAAATTTTGGCAAAGGAAAACTGGCATGTGCATCTTCAAAGGGGTCCCTTGACCTCTGACCTCCAGATATGTGAATGTAAATGGTTTCCAACAGTACCCACGAGTCTCCCCTTTACAGACATGCCCACTTTATGATAATAAACATCTTGAATCTCGAATCTTGACTTGCTGACCGACGATCTATCCTAAAATTAATCATTCAAGGTCAACGCCTAACCTGCATACCTTCACCTGATCTGCTCCTTGTTACCTGTTCCTGGTCCTGTTCCTGGTCCTGGTCCTGGTCCTGGTCCTGGTCCTGGTCCTGGTAGATAAACGGCCTCACTATATTGTCATCTTGTTATTCAGAACCTCAGACTGAGCTCACAAGATGTCTGACTGTGCGACTGTGCGCAGCTTCTGGATGTTTGGAAATTAAGGATGCAAAACACACACAGCATGATGATGTCGACCTATCAGTCAACAGATTAAATTTACCTCTCTCTCTCTCTCTCTCTCCCTGCAGAGAACTGACATCAAACTCATTTAACCTTGTAGCAGGAAGTCACTTCTGGAAATGAACCAGATAGAAGAGGAGGAGAAAGAAGAGGAGGAGGAGGAGGAGGAGGAGGAGGAGAAGGAGTAGGAGGAGGAGGTGAAGCCTGAAACTTTACATCCTCATAGTAACAACCTCTCCTGGATATCTTATCTATCAGGTAATGTTACTATCCTTTAATATAATTACAAAATAAAAGCTCTAGATGTGTTTAATTATTTCAGTTTCCTCCCTCTCGTCACCGCTGAGAGCAGAAACATGAATAATACAACACACTGAAATATATTATTGATTCAGGTTATGTTAAGAAACTTCTTTTTAAACTTCTTACCTCACAAGAAACCAATTCATCAGAAACACTGAGATTACATTTACATTTTACATTTACAGTGAGATTAACAATAAAACACATCAATAAAACAGAATACTTTTACTCGTATTAAAGGATAATGCAACACTTCTGTAATAAATATATAAATTCTCTTTTGTTGAATGTTTAAAGAGATGTTGATTCGACTTTATGGTTATTTTGTAGGATGTAGATTGTGATGCTGTTTAATTGCATCATCTAATATTATGTCCAACACATTTATATAAACAATGAGGGTAGAGTAAATAATAGAAACATCTGTTGTCTCTGCCCAGCTGTTATGTCTGAACTATAGGGATGTCTGTCGATTCAAATATTTAATCGCATGATTGTCCAGAGTTAATCACGATTAATCACACATTTTTTATCTGTTCAAAATGTACATTAAAGGGAGATTTGTCAAGTATTTAATCGTCTTATCAACATGGGAGTGGACAAATATGCTGCTTTAATGCAAAATGTATGTATATATTTATTTTTGTAAATCAATTAACAACACAAAACAATGACAGATACCCATTTACATTCACTGATATATATATATATATATATATATATATATATGGGAGCAGTAGAGGTTGCATACTATAAAAATATTACAGGCATTTTGTTATTTCTTTATTTCTTTATATATATTTCACATATTGCATCGATTGAAGTCACACAAGAGTTTTTGCTAGTTTTTGCAATTTGCAGGTTACCTTCTAGACACAACTATAACAACACCTGAGGCAGACATTGTGACACTAAAGTAGCAACTAACATTTGTTCTCTTAATTAATTAATCTGCAGATTATTTTTCTTGATTGATGTCAGAAAATGTAAAAAAACAAAATCAAAAATCCAAGATAAGATAAGATAAGATATACTTTATTGTCCCACAGGGAAATTTGTCTTGGGGCTCCAGGCCACTGCATCACACAACATACCAAAGTCATAATATACATACACACATAAAACATGGATCTTACATATACTCATGCATTAACGTGCTTAAATTCACATGTTGAGTGTGAGACGGTAGTTCTTAAAATAATAAAAGTAATAAAAGACGATAGTTTCTAATACTAAAACCAGGTAAAATCATACCAGATAATAAATAATCAATTTAGAATATATTGGTTGTCAATAAAATCACATCATATAATACTAGACGTACTTGTTGCTGTTTAATATTTTGACCACAAGACCCGAAGATATTCATTAATAATAAAACAGTTAATTAATAAAAAATTATTAATTAATTATAAAAGGATTAGAAAATACAAGCTCTACTTGCCATCACATGAAATTATTTTTATAATTTTATTTAAACCTGCAATAACTTGTGTTTTTGGCCACTTGGGTGCATCACCTTTTAAGTTGATATGTTGAACTTGTTAGCAAACAGTTGTTTATTTACACATCCAACGTTTTATCATTCATTAGGAGTCTTTGTGTTTGTGTCCACCTGATGAATATAAGTCCAATATTCTCTCTCTTTTAGCTCTGTTTTTGGTCTCCACCACCGGACTGATGAACAATGAGCAACTGAAACTCATTTTAGCCACTAGATTCAGCTGATAATCCTCTTGTAGGTTCATCACTACAGGCGAGTCCCTTCACATTGTCATTTGATACATTATTTTATTATAAAAATATTGATTATATCTGATCAAAATGCACCCAAACAAACTGTCCTCATACAATGGTTCATATGATATCTTGCGAAAATGTTATTTTTTGTGCATTTTTTCCATGACTGTCCAGCAGCATGAGTGATCAGGGGGCCATTTGAAATACTTGGTTCAGGTTTAGGCAACAAAGCTACTTGGTTAGGTTTAGGAAAAGATGGTGGTTTGGTTTAAAATAACTCCAGAAGTGGCGTAACTTTAGTACGGAAGTTACAAATAAATCAACGTTGACTTCTGGTTTCACACCGGATATTAACAGCGGTCTCCTGGGTGAAAGTCCGGTGTTTTTTTGACCACCGATCCACCCCGACCTTTTCCCTACGCAGCGTTTGTCGCTCTTTAAACTCCCTGTTTCACAATTATGTGGATTAAATACGAACTGATTACGTGGAATACTTTGTATAGCTACGAAGAGAACTGTGAGCAGAGAGGATTGATCGAAGAAGACTGAATGTTGTCCTCCACATTATGTGATATGCATACTGTAATTCCCTGTGAAGCCCTCGTGCGTGGGCGTGCAATTTGAATCCCATTCAGGAAAAGTGAAAAGCTCCACCAGTGAAAATGAAAACCACTTTACGGAGAGGCCGTTACCGGAATGCAAATTCATCAAATGGGAGTCGCTGGAAAAAATGCAGGCAATAAATCAACATGCTTTTTTTTTTTTTAAATATATATATAATGAAAATAAATCTTAAGGATTTAAAGTTTTTGAAAAGAAAATAGAGAAAAGTCTGCAGATGTGTGATCTACTTTGGTGGAAAGTTTAGAGGAAAGTCTTCAGAAGAAAACAAAAGTTCAAACGGATTTCTGGGAAAATCTCTTATCTTTGTATTTGTGTGTGTGTGTGTGTGTGTGTGTGTGTGTGTGTGTGTGTGTGTTTCCAGTATACGGAGGGTTGATCAGCGCCTTCACACTGAGACACTACACAGCTGCAGTCGGTCAACAGTTTCTGGCGAAGAGTGTGTGAAGAAAACTCCTGTTATGACCCGACGCCTCAAAGACTCCTCTCTCATCATGTGACTCCGTCCTGATCAGAACAAACAAAGAGGTTTACAGACTGGTGATGAATTTAAAGGGGAAAAAAACATGAATAAATTAGATAATAAAGGCAGATTGTTTCATACAGGTCACAAGGATACATATGAAATAAATTACTAAAGTTACAAAGGTTGATATTTTTGGAAATCGGGGGCAGAATAACTCTACAATAAGCTACTAAACACAGCCCTGGCTTATATTACTGCCTTGTAAATGTTGTTAAACAACAAGTTTATACATTTAATAGACACAGAGCAACATGAATATTCATTCGGAGTCATGTTTGTGTCCATCTGATGTCTAATATCCTCTCTTTTTTAGCTCTGGTTTTGGTCTCCACCAACTCCTAAAAGGGAAATATCTGTCTCTCTTTAGCTGCTAAATGCTCCATTTTCTTCAACTTTGTCTGTCCCGGTAATATTTCTGAATTGTTTAACTATTATTATTAATAAATAAATAAATAAATAAAGGCCAAACAAATGATAAGAAACATGAAACAATGACGGCTGAAATTTGATTACCTCAGTGAAAAATAAAAGTCAAGTAAATCATAAAATTTAAAGTTAAAAAAAAGATAATCATGGATACATATATAACTGTAAATAAAATAAAATGTAACTAAAAAATTGTAAATATTATTAAAAAGAATAACAGTAATGATGGAAGAGAATAATGTTATGTGCTAAATGAAGAAAACACAAGATGCAAAACCTAAAATATTTTAAAATAATTTGTAGACTGATGGTGAATCTTCTCACAAATATAATAATTATATTATATTTTTTTTATTATTATAAAAATTAAGCCTAAACATGCAAAATGATTGTTCTCTGTAAATCATAACACACTTTTGACACTTAAACCTGTGATTGAATGATTATATCTGAGTATATATGTACTCCTTTAAATGTATTTGTCTTTTAATCTCATATGCTCTTCATATGTATTTGTATTATATCACTTATATATGTTTTGTTATTGTTTACCTGAATTTTTTTGTATATTATCCTTTTGTCAATAAAAACAAACATCAGCTGATGAAGACGTTCAGGTTCAGATGAAAGAAAATAAATTAGATATTTTATGTTGTGATGACATTTTTTTATTCAATATGCCACCAGCTCCCTCTGCTGTTAGTCAGTGGAAGTGCATTAAAATCCTCCAACATTAAAGGGTCATCAGGTCATTTTCAGCTTTTCTTCTTTTACAAAAACAATTCCGTGTGTTTTCCAGAAAGATAAATCTCCGGTGATCTGATGTTTCCTCGTAGACTCTTCGTCCGTCAATCTGGAATAAAAAACATTCAGTTCGCTGCACGATGACAGATTTTATTTCCCAAATTACAACCTTATCTCCTGATCCAAACAAAGACGTAAACAGGAAGAGACATATCCTTCTTGCTTGGTTTGCATGACACGAACATCAGGCTTGTTTATGTTATTATTATACACAATAATACATTTAGATTTTGTCTTTGAACCATCTGAGAAACCAATAAAACATCCAGAATTAATGTAAATTCATATTTTAATGGTTTGAGAAAATATACATTTGTCAATTACAAATTACATACATGACATGGTGATAGTTTTGTTTTCTTAGAAGAACAAGAAAATGTCATTTATTGATAAATAAGCATGTAAATTATGATACAGGGAATTAGATATTGACAAAAATATTAAAGCAGCAGCAAAAGACAGATTTTTTTATATAAATCTGCAGATGTTTTACGGCTTGAATCCAATTTTTGTTCAGATTTTGCAGGAAAATCTTATCTCCGATCCAAACCGAGGAGTCAGATCCAACAGTGTTTCTCAAACCCATATATAACATTATCGTCATCTTAGCTGTTTTATTATTTATTTTCTTTCATTATTACTTAGCATTTAGCATTTTTAGAGGCATGAGACTGTTTTTATGAAAAATGTCAGATTATACGGTTAAAAGTTTGAAAAAAAAGTCTGAAAAAAGTTGCTGAAAAAAAAGTCTGAAAAAAAAAAGTTGGAAAAAAGTTGCTGAAAAAAATGTCTGAAAAAAAAAGTTGGAAAAAAAGTCTGAAAAAAAAATGTTGAAAACAAAGTCTGAAAAAATTATCTGAAAAAAAATGTTGGAAAAAAGTTGCTGAAAAAAATGTCTGAAAAAAAATGTTGGAAAAAAGTTGCTGAAAAAAATGTCTGAAAAAAAATGTTGGAAAAAAATATTTGAAAAAAATGTCTGAAAAAAAAAGTTGGAAAAAATGTCCGGAAAAAAATGTCTCAAGAAAAATGTCTGAAAAAATGTCCGGAAAAAAATGTTTGAAAAAAATGTATAAAAAAAAAGTTGGAAAAAAGTTGCTGAAAAAAATGTCTGAAAAAAATGTTTGAAAAAAAGGTCTGAAAAAAAAAGTTGGAAAAAAGTTGCTGAAAAAAATGTCTGAAAAAGAATGTTGAAAAAAAAGTCTGAAAAATAAAGTTCGAAAAAAAGATTGAAAAAAAATGTTGAAAAAAAAGTCTGAAAAAGGTAAAAAAGAAAAAAGAAAAAAATGTCTGAAAAATGTCCCTAAAAAAGTCTGAAAAATGTCAGATTATACGGTTAAAAGTTTGAAAAAAAAGTCTGAAAAAAGTTGCTGAAAAAAAAAGTTGGAAAAAAGTTGCTGAAAAAAATGTCTGAAAAAAAAAGTTCGAAAAAAAGTCTGAAAAAAAAATGTTGAAAACAAAGTCTGAAAAAATTATCTGAAAAAAAATGTTGGAAAAAAGTTGCTGAAAAAAATGTCTGAAAAAAAATGTTGGAAAAAAAGTCTGAAAAAATGTCCGGAAAAAAATGTTTGAAAAAAATGTCTGAAAAAAAAAGTTGGAAAAAAGTTGCTGAAAAAAATGTCTGAAAAAATTGTCTGAAAAAAAATGTTGAAAAAATGTCTGAAAAAAAAAGTTGGAAAAAATTGTCTGAAAAAAAATGTTGGAAAAAAGTTGCTGAAAAAAAAGTCTAAAAAAATGTCTGAACAAAAAAGTTCGAAAAAAAGTCTGAAAAAAAAATGTTGAAAACAAAGTCTGAAAAAATTATCTGAAAAAAAATGTTGGAAAAAAGTTGCTGAAAAAAATGTCTGAAAAAAATGTTTGAAAAAAATGTCTGAAAAAAAAAGTTGGAAAAAAGTTGCTGAAAAAAATGTCTGAAAAAAATGTTTGAAAAAAATGTCTGAAAAAAAAAGTTGGAAAAAAGTTGCTGAAAAAAATGTCTGAAAAAAAATGTTGGAAAAAAGTTGCTGAAAAAAATGTCTGAAAAAAAATGTTGAAAAAAAAGTCTGAAAAATAAAGTTCGAAAAAAAGACTGAAAAAAAAATGTTGAAAAAAAAGTCTGAAAAAGGTAAAAAAGAAAAAAGAAAAAAATGTCTGAAAAATGTCCCTAAAAAAGTCTGAAAAATGTCAGATTATACGGTTAAAAGTTTGAAAAAAAAGTCTGAAAAAAGTTGCTGAAAAAAAAAGTTGGAAAAAAGTTGCTGAAAAAAATGTCTGAAAAAAAAAGTTCGAAAAAAAGTCTGAAAAAAAATGTTGAAAACAAAGTCTGAAAAAATTATCTGAAAAAAAAGTTGGAAAAAAGTTGCTGAAAAAAATGTCTGAAAAAATTGTCTGAAAAAAAAAGTTTGAAAAAATGTCTGAAAAAAAAAGTTTGAAAAGAAATTCTGAAAAAATGTCCAGAAAAAAGTGTCTGAAAAAAAAGTCTGAAAAAAAAAGTTTGAAAAAATGTCCGGAAAAAAATGTCTCAAGAAAAATTCTGAAAAAAATGTCTGAAAAAATGTCCAGAAAAAAAATCTGAAAAAATGTCCGGAAAAAAAAGTTCGAAAAAATGTCTGAAAAAAGATGTTGAAAAAAAAGTTTGAAAAAAAGTCTGAAAAAAAAATTCTGAAAAAATGTCCGGAAAAAAGTGTCTGAAAAAAAAGTCTGAAAAAAAAAGTTTGAAAAAAAGTTTGAAAAAAAAAAGTTCGAAAAAATGTCTGAAAAAAAATGTTGGAAAAAAGTTGCTGAAAAAAATGTCTGAAAAAAAATGTTGGAAAAAAGTTGCTGAAAAAAATGTTTGAAAAAAATGTCTGAAAAAAAAAGTTGGAAAAAAGTTGCTGAAAAAAATGTCTGAAAAAAAAATGTTGGAAAAAAGTTGCTGAAAAAAATGTCTGAAAAAAAATGTTGAAAAAATGTCTGAAAAAAAATGTTGGAAAAAAGTTGCTGAAAAAATGTCTGAAAAAAAATGTTGAAAAAAATGTCTGAAAAAATGTCCGGAAAAAAATGTTTGAAAAAAATGTCTGAAAAAAAATGTTGGAAAAAAGTTGCTGAAAAAAATGTCTGAAAAAAAATGTTGAAAAAAAAGTCTGAAAAAATGTCCGGAAAAAAATGTTTGAAAAAAATGTCTGAAAAAAAAAGTTGGAAAAAAGTTGCTGAAAAAAATGTCTGAAAAAAAATGTTGAAAAAAAAGTCTGAAAAAATGTCCGGAAAAAAATGTTTGAAAAAAATGTCTGAAAAAAAAAGTTGGAAAAAAGTTGCTGAAAAAAATGTCTGAAAAAAAAGTCTGAAAAGAAATGTTGAAAAAATGTCTGAAAAAAAATGTTGAAAAAATGTCTGAAAAAAAATGTCTGAAAAAAAATGTTGAAAAAAAAGTTTGAAAAAATGTCTGGAAAAAAATGTTTGAAAAAAATGTCTGAAAAAAAAAGTTGGAAAAAAGTTGCTGAAAAAAATGTCTGAAAAAAAAATGTTTGAAAAAAATGTCTGAAAAAAAAAGTTGGAAAAAAAAGTTTAAAAAAATATCCTTAAAAAAAAAGTTTGAAAAAAAATGTCCTTAAAAAAAAGTCTGAAAAATGTCTGAAAAAGGTAAAAAGAAAAAAAAAAAGTCTGAAAAACACATCAGTATGTGTACTTTTACTGTTTATACTCTAAGTACATTTTACTTGTAATGGAGTATTCTCACAGTGTGGTATCACTATGTCTGAATACTTCTTCCACCAAAGAAGAAGAATAAAGTGTTCCTGTTATTTTGTCCACCTCTCCTCCTGACCAGCAGGGGGCGCTCAGCTGTGTGTCGGAGACCGGAAGTGAGCAGCGCTCAGTCAGCTTGGGTTACAGCAGCTTTTACAACCTGCGACAAAACTGATCCTCTTTCACTGTAACCGCAAGAGAGGGCAATGTAGCTTCCGGTTAATCACTTCTGCCTCCAAAATAAAGTATGTAAATTAAGGACTATATTGTAAAAATGTGCTTTTACAAATCTGAGACCTAAATAAATAGACCTTTTATTTGCAGTAGTTCTGAGCTGTGACATATGATTAGTACCATGTTGGTAGAAATTTAAATGAATAAGTCACACCAGAGAAATATAGCCATAGAATGTGCAATATAAAGAATATTGGAATACACTATAAATATTTCCAACTACTACAACTAACATATAAAAATATAAAATATAAACAGAATAACAGACTATATATATTAGTAAAGTGTGCAAGTTGCAATTTTTTGTTTTTAAATAAAAAATTAATTGAGTTAGTAAATGTGCAAAATTCAACATGTGCAAGATTATTACAGGAGCAAAACCACAATGGAGTGTGGTTGAGACAGAAACTATAAAGATGAGAGTTCTCTGTTAGACAGAAAAAATAATAATAATAATAATATATTGAAATAAATAAAATAATTGTAAACATGGTAATTAAAAAAAAAAGTCATGATTTCAGTGATGCATTTATACAACCCACTGTTAATGTTAATTATATGTTTTTGGTGTTGTAAGATGACAACAACTTTTAGATAAAATTAGCCTTTATTGATCACCAGAGGTGAAATCCGGCTGTTGCAGCACACACAAGGACAGAAATAATCACAGATAAATATATATATATATATATTTATATATATGTAACATGGTCATTTAAAAAAATCATATATACAGTATATATATATATTATACTTAAATAAGGTATTTTAAAATTACAATAAGAATAGAAATCATTTTTAAAAATGGTCACACAATGAACAACAAACGCGATATGTATTAATTCATTTATATATATTTAAAATATATAAATCATCTTTCTCCTCAAAAAGTTCCAATCTAGATTTAAACCTTTTATTTTGAAAATCCCCACACCGGAAAGTCCCAGGTTGCTACAGCTAGCTTAAATGAGCGAACCACCAAACGGTTCATTTAGCTTCTAGTTTGAGCTGAAATGTAACACTTTAAAGAATGTAAACGGACGTTTAGATGTAATATAATAATATAAGTTGCTCATATGAATAATTGAGTTTAAGAATATCCTTCTGAAAGTTGATATTTGTGTTGGAAGTCGGTGGCGGTGTAACGAGGATTTGTGTTCACCGGACTGAAGATGCTCTGATGCTCTGAGGAGGTCAGTTAGAAACTTCACGTGTTTATGTGATTAATCTGTAATTTGATGCACGAAAATGACATTCAGTGTTGTATTATTGTGATTTCAGAGTTATAGTCTGTGTGTGTGTGTTTAACAGAGATAGGTAGTTAAATACTTTATCAGTAATTTAATGTACATTATTAATTAATCTATTGAACGTTAGCTGATATTTTCCAGTGAATCTATTGTTTATAATTTCATAAAAAAATATTGCAGAATTTCCACCATGCTTATTACTGTGTATTTGTTTACTGTGTATTTGTTTACTGTGTATTTGTTTACTGTGTATTTGTTTACTGTGTATTTGTTTTGCACAATTTAATCTAATCTAAAAAAAAATAATATTAGCCAATTTATTGATTAACAGGCTCTAAAAATAACTCTGGTATTCAATTAATAGTTTGATAATCATGAAGTAGGATTGCTAAAGTTGTTTGTGTTGCAGCTAATAAGCAAATTATCAAATATTTGCTTATTTTTCTCCATTTTATGTTAACAAATCTTGACTATTTGATGTTTTTTTTTACATCCCTTTGAGCTCCTATAATGTGATGATATCTTTGTCTCCTCCCTCACAGATGCCTTCTTTTGACTTCCTGGATAAGGTGGAGCTGTTTGTGCGGACGGGATCGTATCCTGTAGACGCATCCAAGAGCTCAAAGAAAGTAACCAGAGCTGCCAGCAAACACTTCATCTATAAAGGTATTTCACTGGCAGGTGATTCTCACACATTAGAGAACATTTGTCCTCAGTGTAGAGCAGTTAAAGCCTTAACCCTCTGTGTACAGTCCAGTTTCCTCAAACTGTCCATGCTTTGTGAGCACCACAACACACCTTTATTCACCTTTATGATATTAAAGTGGAAGCTGAAAACCACAGACGGATGAAAAACTGGACAAAATACACTATTCATCATTTGGGTAAACTGACCTTTTAAATTTAATTTAATATAACTTAAACTTTATTAGAATCATACAGGTACATACATGAAATGTGACCTCTGCATTTGATCCATCCTTAGGAGCAGTGCCCGGGGAGCTACTTGGGGTTCAGTTTCTTTCACTTTATTTATTTTATTATACTCATATTGCTCTATTTTGCTCATGATTCTACTCTTTTTATTGTATTTACTACCAATCTTTTATCTCATTCATGCCTTATTTATTCGTTGTATATATTTATTTATATTAAACTGCACAACAATAGAACATAATGTATTTATTTTCTATTAATAATGTGAATATGCAAGGTAACTAAAGCTGACAAATAAATGTAGTGGAGTAAAAAGTACAATATTTAACTTCAAAATGTAGTGGAGTAGAAGTATAAAGTAGCATAAAATGGAAATACCCAAATTAAAGTACAAGTACCTCAAGATTGTACTTAAGTACAGTACTTGAGTAGATGTACTTAGTTACTTTCCTCCACCGCCCTCCATACATAATGAAAATAACCTTACTGTGGTTCCTCCCTCCGTCCTCCAGATGGCTGTCTGTGGCGCGGTTACCGAGGCCGCTTCCTCCGCGTTGTCAGGAGCGACGAGGAGGTGAAGGAGATCCTGGTCCGTTACCATGACAACAACAGCCACGCCGGCCGGGTCCGGGCTGTAAAGGAGATAATGGTGAGTTCAGATGATGTCAACAGAGCAGTGAAGATAATGTGATTTTAATGTAAAAATTAAAGGATGTCTTCTTCCTCTTCTGTCCGTCCATCCAGTTGATGTATTACTGGGTCGGCGTGACGGAGGCGGTGAAGACCTGGATCAAAGCTTGTGCTGTCTGTCGGAGCCGAAGTCCCGCCGAAGCGCCCAACCCGCCCATCATCTTCTGCCTGGCATACGGCTGCGATGCCTCCAGCTACGTTTACCCCGAGCTCAGCTTCCACAGGTCAGACTTATCCTGTTCAGGGTTTTGGGGGGGGACTGGAGCCGATCCTAGCTGACATTGGGCGAAGGCGGGGTACATCATGGACAGGTCGCCAGACTAAAAAACAATGTTCTTAAGCCTCTTTCACACATAGTTTAAGGTCAATGCCGAACCTTGACCATCTCGCAAGAGTTTCGCAGCGTCGCGTCAACTTCTAGTTACGACCTGAATATGCAACGGAAGACGTCTCTTATTATTTTCAGGAACATGTCGGCGGGCGAGGAGCTGTTTTTCTCCGGTGCCACTGTTCTTGTAACATATTTGATATTAATGAACCGTAAACAGGTCGCGGATTTTAAATATGTCATCAACGGAGTCTTGTGATTGGTTCTCTCGCTCCACGCGAAAGCGTCTTTTGTCAGACAGATGTAACCTTTTACGTACTTGTCCCTGCAGTGTTACTGCTTTCATTCACAACACAGTCGTACCGTACATTTTCCCTGAACTGCTACGAGGTCTCGAGGTGGGAAATCGGCGGAACAGATTTCCCTGAATATTGACCCCTGCTCCCGTTCACACATGCAGGAAATGTTCCTGAACATTTCAGGGATAGACTGCATGTGTGAAAGGGACTTCAGTGTAAAGTCTGATTTGAGTATTACCTGCTAGATAAATGAAGCAGAGTGATTATTGTGCAAACATTTGCATAACAATATGTATCTTCTAAGAATGTAACCCAAAGGAAGTATATTTAATAAGAATAAAACAGGACCTAAGATGAAACCTTGTGTTACTCTGCAGGCAGACTCTCCTTCTGTTCAGCTTCGTTTGAAAACACAACTCTTTTTCCTCGGTCTCGGCAGGTTTCCAAAGGAGGCAGAGCAACGGCGAAGGTGGCTGGCGGTGGCTCAGAGGGACGAAGGCTCGCTTCGCACCAACTCCTGCCTCTGCTCGAGACACTTTGAGTCGTCCTGCTTCGTGCCAAGCGAGAACGGTCAGCTGACTCTATCAGCAGACGCCGTACCAACCATCATCTCCGTGACGGTGCAGGAGGACGAGGTGTTGTACCTTTAATAAGACATATAAAGAAGGAGATGGTTAATATATTTTGCTTTGTTTGGTCCCCTTTAAATGAATCACTCTTGCCAATATCAATTTATTTATTTTCTTACTTCCTTTCTGTCCTTTCTGGTTTGGTAAAGGATGTCGAGGAGAAAATATTTTGTGGTTAAAAGCAAAAACACAAAGTATATTCATGTATCTCCAATCTAACATCTATATATCTAATAATAATAAACTGTATTAAATCCAAGTCCCCATTGTGCAGGCGCTGAGAGGACAAATAAAAACAAGGTTACTTTTTTTTTTTTATTTCAAAAAGGTGATATTGCTATTATTTTAAGGGAATGAATAATCGGAATGAAAATTCAGAAAATTTGATTTAAAGGGAGGATTTATAATAAACTGAATGAGTTATCATAAATTTCACCATCTGTCGTGCCAGTTTTGTGCCTTATTATGTGGGCGAATTTCCACAAGGCAAGGCAAGTTTATTTGTACAGCACATTTCATACACAAAGGCAATTCAAAGTGCTTTACATAAAGCATAAAAATGCATAAATATACAAAATTAATTAAACAGAAAATAAGACAATTTAATAAAGAAAGAATAAATTAAAATTATTTAAAGAAAACCAATAAAGAAAGTAAAGAAAACAGAATATTTAAAAGTATAAAACAAATGTCATAAATGCAACAGGAATGTTTTAGCCTCTATAAGGTGTCGTCCTTCTTGATTTTCAGGTTGTTGTCCCTTCAGACGAGGACTTCCTTCATTCCAACACCCTGGAGGACCTCCTCTCCACAGCTGCTGCCGCTGCTGCCACCACCACCCCCGACCCCTCCGAGCCGGCCTTGGATCACTCTGAACCCCCTGTGGAGCTGCAGGAGCACCAGTACTGCCTCCGAGCTCCTGATCCAGACTCCAGGGAGGTCCAGACGCTGGTGGAGAACAAGAGGAAGACTGTCATCGAGCCGAGCTTTGCGACCTACAACCAGATCGCCAGGTAGATCACATGACCGCTTCTTTCACATTTTACATTTTAACTAGGGCTGTCAGTTGATTAAAATAGTTAATCACGATTAATCACAAAGTAATTGCTTTTTTTATCTGTTCTAAATTAACCTTAAAGAGAGATTAGTCCAGTATTAAATACTCATATCAACATGGGAGTGGACAAATATGCTGCTTTATGAAAATGTATGTATATATTTATTATTGTAAATCAATTAACAACACAAAACAATGACAGATATTGGCATGTCTGTAAAGGGGAGACTCGTGGGTACCCATAGAACCCATTTTCATTCACTTATCTGGAGGTCAGAGGTCAAGGGACCCCTTTGCAAAATGGCTGTGACAGTTTTTCTTCGCCAAAATGTAGCGTAAGTTTGGAGCGTTATTTAACCTCCTTCATGACAAGCTAGTATGACATGGTTGGTATCAATGGATTCATTAGGTTTTCCAGTTTCATATGATACCAGTATCTTCACTCTAGCTTTAAAACTGAAACCTAAAAATGACAGCCCTAATTTAAATGTTTGTACGTTGCATCCTGCAGGTATCTGAGCCACAGGGTGTTGCCTATGCAAAGCAAGTCTAGCAGAGGGGGTTTAAAAAGGATGGCCAAGCGCTTCGGCCTGAAAGGTGAGTGGATAAAAGAGTGATAAAAAAACAGCAGCATCACCTGTTTAATCTGCCTCTTCTAATCCTCAGTGAGCCAGATTATAGAAACATGTCTCTTCTGTTTCAGATGGAGTGCTGATGTACACACGAGTCTCTCCTCCTCTCAGAGTGCCGCGCAGCAGAGAGGAGGTTTGCATCCTTTATGAAGTTTAAATGAATCCTGTATAAGCATCTTAAAGTTCGTTGTCCGCTGGTGTGAAAAACTGGAGCATAAGAGCAGGAACTTTCGTGTCTAAACCTCTACTTTCTACCATATAATGGCAAAAATCTCCCCGTGCTGCCTCTTGATTTGCAGGTAAACTCGGTCCTGCGTCAGTTCCATGACACCCAGGGTCACTACGGCCATGGGATCTGCCAGCGAGAGATCACGAAGCACTTCTACTGGGCCAGCATGACCCGGGACCTGGCCCGCTGGATCTCCAGCTGCCAGATCTGCCTCAACAGAACCAAGAGGAAGTGGCTCCGCTGCAGCGTCTCCACCTGCACCAACTGCTGCGGGCCGGTGGAGAGAGGCCTGGGCCTCACCTTCTATAAGTACGTTCTGTGATATGCTTCTGTTATTTTTATTCTTAACCACTGCTAGAAGCTGACTTTCCTTTGAGAGGACAATGAAGTGAAGTGAATTTTAACAGGTCGGCTTGTGCAGGATCTGACTGCATGTTGACATACGTATGTGGACTATGTGGACATCATGGGTGGACTTATGTCCCTGTATTGATTTATCTGTACGCTTCTATCCATGCGTCTTCCCCTCCAGGTTTCCTCTGGACAACGCGGCCCTGCTGGCTCAGTGGCTGAAGGCCGTTGGTCGTCCCAACTGGCATCCTCGGCTCGGCTCGTCCGTCTGTTCGACCCACTTCACCGAGGACTGCTTCGACCTCAGTGGGGAGAAGGTCGCCGTCCGCCCGGACGCCGTGCCCACGCTCATGGTCCACGGCGACTCAGCGGTAAAGGCTCAGTAGTATAGTAGTATGACAGCAGCAGTAGAAGTCCAGTCTGCAGCAGTAAAAGCTGGAGTTGTGTCTTTCCTCCACAGACTCCGTGCAGAGGTCCGACCCAGCCGGCTGTGGGGGAGGAGGTATGTTGTCAATCCAATGCACATCAATGTACTGCACTGTAGGTATTTTAATTATCTGTTTCTGTGTGAGCAGGCCTATTTTGCCAAGTACGATGCCGTGGAGCTCTACCTGAGCAGACACACCTATCCTCCTGGACTGAGCTACGTAGAGAAGAACACCTTCAGGAGGTTCTGCAAGAAGTTCGCCATCAAAGGTTTGTACGAACCAGAATCTAAACCTCAACACATTTAGAATAAACTACAAATTACGGATACCTTCACAATTTGTCTCCCAGACGAGGCGCTCCACATAGTCCGGGGAGATCGGGTGTGTTTGGTTCTGAGGAGCAGGCAGCGAGTTGAAGCCGCCCTGCTGGATTATCACAACGAGCTGAACCACCTCGACGCCAACAAGTGTCTCCGACTGCTCAACGAAAGGTGAGCGGGGGATCTTCTTTCTCTGTCACTGATAAATCCTCTTCGTCCAGATTAGACGACTCAAACACATCATCACTTTATATCACCATCATCAAGTTCGATTGCATGTATTTAATATCATGCTGTTGTATTAATTTAATAAGCAGCTCATGGTTATTATCATGATCAGGTACTTCTGGAAAACCATGAGGACTGATGTGGTGCAGTGGATCAACAGCTGCTCGCAGTGCAACAGGAAGAAGAAGAAGAACCCAGAGAACCAAACAGAACCAGAGTTTGTTCTGGAGGCGCTGAGATCACCACAGATACCTGATGATTTAGACAGGTGGGCGGCTTTCTGTCAGTGTTATTACCAGTTCATATAGATTGAATTTTCTTGTGTGCTCCCTCTTATTCTATCTCCGTCTGCATCCTCACAGCGGGAAGGATGACGATGGTTACAGCGATGATGGCGAGGATGACGGTGGTGGGGATGCTGATGAAGGCAGCGGTGATGAAGAGAGGCGGCCAGAAACGAATTCAGAGGACAGAGTGGTAGGTTTCTCTGCTTCAGCCAGCTGGACGACACACTAAATCCTTAAATCTGTCCCAACTGGAAGACAGATTCCACTTTATTGTCATCACGCTTGTGTACAACGACACATAATCTAGTCATTTAATACTCGTCAGCAACAAAATGACTGTTGTCTTGTTCTGTAGATGCAAATCCCTCATGTGCATGGAGGCAATTCTCACCACTAACTATAAAAACTACTATTTAAAGAGACAATTACTGAACTTAAATACATTTATTGACTATTGCACGATTGAAATTCACTATTATAACTTGCTAAAAATGCTACAGCTACCTCTGAATAATACTACTAAAGATCCTGTTCACTTCACACACTGTTATTAAAAACACTAACACACTCTATAAAAACAAAGTGACTACCTGAAGACTCACTGTCTGTCTCTCATCTGGATCCTAGGAGAACCCTTCGCCCCCCCAGCCCGTAACTCCCATCAGCCCTCAGCCCAGAATCCCCATCCTCCTTCATCTAAGAACTCCCATCAACTTCCAGCCCAGCACTCCCATAATCCTCCAGCCGAGGATTCCCAACGTCCCCTTTGTGGCCAGACTCTGGCCTGTCAAGAGAGGGACGCCTCCACAGTCTGAAGTCCAGAAGGAGACCAACAGCTCCGAGACTCAGCCAGAGAGACAAGTTCAGGTGAAGACACGACCTCAGGACCAGAAAGAGACCAGTGGATCTCCGGGCAGCACCAGAACACATCACTGTGTCAAAGTCCAGGACACAACCGAACCTCTCACAGAGTCACATCCTCCACCCGAGCTCCCGGTAAAACACCAACCTCCACAAGCCAAGACCAAGCAACCCCCAAATCAGGGCAGAGGACCAAAGACCCAAACCCAGATCCACGTCCAGCGGCCGGTGAAGAGAAGGAGAGACCTGCAGGCAGCGTCCTCGGCTAAGAGGAGCTCCAGCTGTGGTCTGGAGCCCGTGGTGGCCCCGAGCTCCAAACCCTGGCCCGTCTTCACCATCGCTGGCTCTGCCCCGGCACAGACAGCAGAACCCCTTCCTATGATGGACGGGTACGTACAAATACTGACCCAGAAATGTACTTATTTGGTGAACCTGCTTTCCTTTAATCGTCTTACGTATTATTGCACATGTATTGACGACTACGGTGTGTGTGTGTGAGCAGCTCTGCTCCCTTCCGGAGGCCCAGGAGTCTTCAGGCCCGGACGGTCATCCAGCAGTGCAGTACAGCGAAGGTTAAGGTCAAACCAGCGCTGGACGGGGCCGACGCTCAGTGGGCCGAGGTGGGTGTTATTGTTTATCTATTTGTTAGATCATTTTCTATTTTTTGTTAAACTAATTCTTATTTTATTTATTTATCTGTTTTTTAGATAATTTCTTTATTTTAATTGTTAAATTATTTTTAATTTTTCTGTTTTATTTGCTAGATTCAATTTTATTTTATTTATGTATTTGTTAAATTATTTCTTTATTTTATTTGTTAAATTAATCTTCATTTTATTTATTTATCTATTCATTAGATTATTTTTTAAATTTTATTTGTTAAATTAATCTTTATTTTATTTATTTTTCTAGTTGTTGGATTAATTTTGTAATTCATTTGTTAGATTAATTTTAATTTGATTTATTCATTATTTATCTAATTTTATTTTTTAAATTATTATTTTTTTATCTATTATTTATTCATTGGTTTCCTTTTTATTTTATTTGTTAGATAAATCTTTATTTTATTTATTTGATAGATTACTTTTCTATTTTATTTGTTAGATAAATCTTTATTTTATTTATTTATTTATTTATCAGTGTACTACTGCAGTGACAAAGTGTTTATTTCCTGTCTGTCTCAGATCCAGGAGGGGATGGTTGTGTATGTGTGCTTCTTCCACGGAGCCACCGAGGACGTCGCTCATGAGATGGGTGAGATGTCTCTTTACTCCGCAGGATTCACTGGACCAAATATTGTCTGGTTAATAGATTCACTTTCAGTTCAGTTCACCGCCGGAAAATAATTATGGGAGTCTTTGCACTTTGTCTAAACAGGGAAAAATATCTATATAAATTCAGCCTCTTGCATGTTTTTTCCGTGATCTCAACAGCCAGCAGTCTGATGACCACCAAATTTTTCCGAAAAGACACCGGGCACTCGGTTTCCGTTGTCGACCTCCCCGGGAGCGTTTTATTTATCCCCCAGGACTCCCTGCTCGGAGAGCCGGTGCCCAAGAGGAGAGTGCAGTACAAAGGGGGGTGTGAGCTGTGGTGGGGCGCCCAGCTCTTCTCCAACCTGGTGTCCACCTGCAGGGAGCTCATGGCCGCCTCAGCGAAGTGCACGAAGGCGGGCGCCAAGGTGGAGGAGGGAGTCTACGCACAGAAACAAGAGATCGTCCTGAACTCTGTGGAGCCGCTGACGCTCCTGCTGGAGTTCTGAGGTCGTGGGGTCGGGGATGGCGTCCACTCAATCTGAATGGAGGGAATAATCCAGGACTGTTGGATTTAGCCCCGTTTACACCGCAGGAACTAACTTTCCACTTTGTGAAGAAGCTTGAGGCCCTTTGGAGACGTTCAAAGCTCTGTCAGTAAATTAGAAAGATAAAATATAGTTTCCTCTGCAGTGCTGTTACAACAGATATTCTGTTTTCTCACCCAAAATATGTCCAGAAACGCTCAAATCAGGCTGAACTGAAGCACTTTAACATGAGATGCACTTTAAGGATTTAAGTCTTTTGTTGTTGAACACTCTAAAAGTTAATCTTTTGTTCATATTGTTTATACTGTATAGTTAAATGAGTATTAAATAACTATTTATTGTATATAAAAAAAAGTGTGTACATTGCATTCATTGAGTTATTGATGACATTACTTTCATAAATCAGTTGAATTCACATGTTCCGGGCATGGAGGGATGTTTTTCAAACCTGATCCCTAATCCTCAATTCTGACCTCGAAACCAACCGTCTGGTTGCCCTTTTTAAGGCAATAATTGATGTTAGGAGGCGTAATCACCAGCTTTTAGTTTAGTAATCAATAAATATTAAAGGTCCCATATTGTAAAAAGTGAGATTTTCAGGTCTTTTACATTATAAAGCAGGTTTAAGTGCTATATAAATACTGTTAAACTATCAAAATGCTCAATATACGGAGAAATACACACAGTCCGTATTCAGAAATTGTGCGTTTGAAACAAGCCGTTAGGATTTCTGTCCGTTTGTGATGTCACAAATATACAATATTTAGACCATTACACGGTTTTAAACGTAAACATTCTAAATGTGTCCCAGTTTATTTCCTGTTGCAGTGTATGTGAATGACATCAGCTGACAGGAAGTAAACATGGACCCAAGCTGTTGCCTAGCAACGCAATTCCGCTGCAATTCCATTGAAATGCATTAAAACGTAGCGTTTCAGACAGACGGTGAATACAGGTATATTCAGGCTGACAGTATGAGGAAAATAATGTGTTTTTTGAGCATTACAGCATGTAAACATGTTCTAGTAGAAACACAAAATACAAGTATGAACCTGAAAATGAGCACGATATGGGACCTTTAAAGAATATTTCTTAATTCATCATCGTCCACGTTTTTTTAACCTTCAACTGATCAATAAAGGTTTATCAAATACAAAACTTTCCAACCGTCTAAATGTTTTTTTTTGCAGCACAAACGAAGCAAACTAGGTAGTTTATTATCAGTCAGTTATTTTAAACATGATTCAAATACAACAACAAAAAAATCCCCCTGAAAAATCAGAGGTGCATTTATTACTTCTCTGAGGGCAAAGTTGGCTTTACGTTCAGCACTACGAGTGATATCATGACTCATTTGAGTGTGTGTTAATGTGAGATATTCATTCATTTAAATATCCTGACACTAAACAGAGGGAACTTAAAACTACCTACCCTGATCTCATGATGACTGACTCAAGTCTAACACTGGCATATCACCAGCTTATTTATCTGAGCCAGCCTTAAACTAGAGACATTTATTTCTAAATGTATAAATGCTCCGGTTAATGTAAACTTCTAAACGTCCTACCTGCTGCCTTCACGATTAATTCAGTATTCATGTACATTATAACAGCACTAATTCCATCAGTTCAACAATCACAAATTCATGTTTGATCCAACAATTCATTCCAATCTTCCAGCAGAACTTCCTGCAGAAGTTTCACATTAAAAGCCCATAAATCAGAGGGACGATGGAGGATTTCTGAATTTACCCTGTAAGATTTAACGGTAATTCCAAACACTCTCAGTGTTGTTTACCAGGAGTTTATTAGCTACCAACCTTTATTTGTTGGTGCCGCTATTTGACTTGATCAGCGGCTTTAAATAAAGATTTACGGTGAGAGTCAGAGCTGAGTCGTCTCTTTCATTATTCATTTTCAAGTGTTCACAACTCACGAGTTGACTTAAGTGCTTCATTGTCAAAGGGTCTCCAGCCAAAAAGATGGCGGCCATCGCTCTAATCTTTGATTCAATATCCAATAACTAGAAAGTCCGACAACCTTCAGTACGCCTCATTTAATGCCTTTTATTTCAACCTTCTGTTCCCGTCTCTGGTGGCGACTCTGTCTTCTTCTTCTTCTTCTTCTTCTTCAGGAGGTATAAAGTCTATTTCCCCCTCCTCAGTCTCCCTCCCACACACAGTCACACTCTCGCAGCGGGTTTCTCTGGCGCATCGTCGTGATGACGGCGATCCTGTTCTCGGACAGCTCTCGGAGCTGGTTGATGAGCCCCTGGACGCAGGGGCTGGGCCACGGGTGGCCGTTCAGGTAATCTCTCAGGATGAAGGAGCGCTCCACCAGCAGCTCCAGCTGCACCAGGTGTCGCAGCCGGTGGAGGCTCAGCAGGTCTTTCTCTGGTTCTCTACGGAAAAACCTGAGAGAGGAGACGGGTAAGTCAGGGCTGGGTGATAATTCAGAATGTAAGGGATATACCATTATCAAGATATGAAATGACCTATATCGGGATAGAAGATTTTGTCAATATCACCCAACCCGATGGGTAAGACTACAGCACGAACACAGCATGAAATTAACATATCAGATTTCTTTACAGAAATGAGGAGAGGATAGTTTCCTTTGCAGTTTACCCAGATAAGAATGATGTTGTTTGAGCTCTGTTGACACTAAATAACAAGAACTGCATGTGGTTCATAAGACATGAGAACATTATCCAGATAAGAACAAGTGAGTGGTTCCAGTCTAAAAACGTGAGCTGGTTTCCTGTCTGGCTCACCGTATCCGGAGCGTCCTGAGCTGAGGAAACAGCATGGGGATGCGTCTGCAGAGGCTGCCGCTGGAGCGGTTCTGCTCGATGTCCAGGTGCTCCAGTCCCGGGACTTTAGGAGCGATGGAGTCCATGTCTTTCAGGGTTATGGCCACACGCAGCGTCAGCCTGGTCACACTGGACGGGATGGTGGTCGTATAGGCAGCGAGAGAGTTACCGCCTGAGAGTACAGGGTCACATTAAACTTCTGGATAGATCTTAAACTACAAATAAAATCTTCCTCCAACAGGCCGGACTAAAAGAAACCAAACCAGACTCTGTAATCAGAAGTGTGAGCTGGATAACGGTCCGACTCACCGATGATGGTGAGTGACTCCAGCTGTTGGAGGGGGCTCAGCCAGGACGTGAGGCGGCACCCGATGCCCTCTCTGATGTACCTGTAGCGGACCGTCAGCGACCTCAGCGAGGTCAGGCTCCTCAGTGCGTTCCCTGGCAGGATGGTTTCTGGGTAATCCACCAGCTCCAGACTGGTCAGCGCCGGGCCGCCGTACCGGGCCGCTCCTACAGGACAGAGGAGGAAGAGGAGGAGGAGGGAGGGAGGGTTTGTGATCGACATTTTACAGACTTTAGTCAATTTAAACAGTATGGCAAATTCTCTGATGGTTTACAAAACTTTATCATCTTATGGTGTGTCATTTCGCCCAATCCTAAATTAATTAATTTTAACTATCAACAGGTTGATTAATGATTAATAACAACTGCTAGTTGCAGAACTAATGGGAGGCACAAAACTGGGAATAGGCTGCTTAAGTTAAGTGTGTTCTCTGCGTGAAGGCCTCACAGCTCTGCCCTCTCACCCTGCTGCTCAGTGTTTTAACCCTCCTATCATGTTTTGACTACAGGAGAGACTCTGGCATCTCTGTGACCTTGGTTGCCCCGGCAACGGGCTCCACCATCCACCTACTGCAGACACAGCTGTACAGATAACAGTGGCGCATCAATAAGACCTACTTCCAGCCTCACCTGTGAGGATTTTGCTGCTTTTCTTCATTTTATATCCCTGTAAATTAAATATCTTTAGGACATTTTCTGATATTTATTTATAAATGATTAATTGGAAACATAATGGATGGATTAACTGGTAATAATAATTAGTTGCAGCCCTAATGGGTGCCTCAAACTGGGGCTAGGCTGACACTTATAAATTTAAACTACAGGTGATTTTCAGTAAATGCAAAGTATATGCAGGAGCACTGGTCTGAAGTAACAAGAGACAGGTAAAGAGGACAGGTGCTCAGGCTTGAGTGATTAAGTGATAATAACAATTAGTTGCAGCCCGAATAAGTGCCTCAAACAAACATAAACTACATGTGATTAGTAGTAAATGGGGCTAAATCTGCAGGAGCACTGGTCTGAAGTAAAGAGACAGGTAGGACCAGGTGACCAGGTGATGATGTTATCGGCTGACCTGGGTGCTCCGGGTCCGAGGGACTCAGGTAGTCGTCAGGTAGCGGTTCCGGCGGCTCCCCCCTCATCCCCCAGGACAGGTGCTGGAGCTTCCTGAGGCTCAGCAGCAGGTTGTGGAAGACTCCGCAGGGAACCGGCCTCACGGTGTCCAGCCCGTAGCCCTCACCCTGCTGGTGGAACAGCAGGTAGCGCAGGTTGCACAGGTGAGCCACCGTGTTGATGAAGTCCACCGTGCACGGCAGCCGCACGTTGCACACGCTCAGGTGAGTCATCCGCTCCTTCAGCTGCAGACTCAGACTCCGGCCGAGCATCGCCTCGTCCCACGTCGCGTTCCGCACTCCCAGGTCTCTGAGCTCCGGGAACCGGGCCAGGTTGTCCAGGTACTTCTCCTTGTAGATCCGCCCTCCGTCCACGAACACCACGGTGGTGAGGGACGGCAGGAACTTGACGAGCCGCCGCCACTCTTTGCGCCGCAGGTGCCGCACCGCCACCCGGGTGAGTTTGCGGTGGTTGAGTGTGTCCCAGAAGCCGTATGTGTAGCGCCGCAGGTCGGACAGCACCACCGTGTAGTCCCGCCACAGCGACGGGTGGTCGATCAGCCGCTTCAGGTGCCTGCAGCCGGCTCGGACCGTGTGCTTCTCCTCCGTGCTCAGGTAGCTGAACACGGTGACCCAGACTTCAGGAGGAAGCTGCGGCAGGTCCTCCATCACTTCCCCGGTTAACGGCTACAGAATAACGGATAACCGCTAAATAACGGCTGTTCATGAAGAATAGAGGGTCTCCTATGTTAGATCCATAGTTAACACTGAAGCTGTAGAAACGTCCACTGTGTGGAACGCTGCGTTTTAAACGTGAACACGTTTATTTACAGATGAACTCAAGTGATGATTGGACCGCTAGCTGCTGCTGTTGTTTACACCAGGGCGACCGCTGGCAGCCGGCGCACTGGGATGACGTCGTATGGTGTATTAGTGAGCCTTGGTAGTCTACAATGAGAGAAAGCATTTATTTATATTATTTATAATATTATATAATATGATATAATGTAATATAATATGATATATTATATTATATTATAATAATATTATTTACAATATATTATTATTACATAATATATTATATTATTATTATCATTATTATTTATAGTTATTATTTATAATAATGATTATTAATAGGTATTATGAATTTATGAATTATTATAAAATTATTAATAATGCTAATTCTTATTTACTTTTTTCAATGCAGAAAATGAGGAATATTATATACTGTATGTATATACTGTATATACTATATATATATACTGTATGTATATACAGTATTTACTGTATATACTGTATATATACTGTATGTATATACTGTATATATATATAGTATGTACATATAGTATATATATATATACATATATGCTATATGTATATATATACTGTATGTATATACAGTATATACATACAGTATGTATATACTGTATGTATATACTGTATATATATAGTATGCACTGTATATATATATATACTGTATGTATATACTGTATATATATAGTATGTACTATATATATATACTGTATGTATATATACTGTATATACATACTGTATGTACTGTATATACTGTATATACAGTATGTACTATATATATACACACACAGTATGTACTGTATATATATATGTACAGTATGTACATATATATATTTATATATATATATAATGGGCGCCTTTTCTCATTTTCTGCATTGAGGTAACAAAGGAATAAATAAAGAAAGAAAGAACTACACCTGTAATTCTCTTTCTCACACTTTGTCATCTGCCCGGCCACACTTATTTGTTAATAAAAGTGCAAATTGTAGTGAAACTGACGAAACACTTTTCAGCCAACAATATCAGGGACCAATTGTTTATCTTTATTATAATAAATACAGTTATTTATTTGACCTCGGGCACCAAAAGGGCTAGAGCCGGCCCTGGACGTTTCCTACAATCCGATTTCACTTTATGTCTCGAGAATAAAATCAAATTTATTTTTGTCTTATTTTCTTGTTGCATCATTACAAATATTCTTTGAAAGCAGTTTCCAGTCTGAAAAGTGGACTACTAAACCAAACACTGTCTCTATAAACTTTGTTTTGTTCTGGATCTAAATGGCTGCAGTTGACATTTGTATTTTCTGTCTTTCTGTATTCATTCATTTCACACTTATTTATTTGTTTCATGAGTTGAACATGTGAGCAGCCAGTTCACAGTTGTGTAATACAGAATGCAGACCAACAGGTTTAGTGAGTGAGTGTGCTAGTAGACTGTATATAATGATCTTTAAACGCAGACTATACTCGTTGTACTCTGTGTTCAACTATATTTATTGTTACAGGTACAATTATGGTACTTTTGGTCCCTGCTGCACCACTCGCAGTTATTCTGTTAAACACAGAATAGTTTCCAAAAAGTTTTTTCTTTGTAGTCTGTAATAACTTGATGTAGAGAAGAATTTACAGTGCAGGAAAACCTCATTTTAGGTGATTTTGTGTTGAGGTGACAGAATTTAACTAGAATGTTAATTGTGAATTGAAATTGCCTTAAAATGTTGAATAAGGTAACATAGCAAATCATAATGTATGGAAATGATTTAGATGTTCGAACAGAGCTGAGTCTGTGGGTAGGCTGAAAAAATATAGAGATATACAATCACAGCTGATGAAATATATTTTAATCTTTCTCATTTGTTGATGTAAACGAATACATATAAATTAAAAGAAATCAAAGAAAGACCCAGTGATTTGAATATGAAGAATAGGTTATCTGCAGACCTACAGGGGTCAAAGGTCATCAGACAGGTTAGTAACAGGTGGAAATGTCAGCCTGAACAGGAAGCATCAGGGAGGAGAAGCAGAGATTTCACATCACTTTATGAAAAAAAAAAAGAGTCGATTTTCTATAATGAAGTTCTGCAATTTTCTTTTTTGATGAACCCACTTTTCCTCAATCTGCTGTGTCCGTTTCTAAATCAGGTACTGTTCTCCTACATTTCCCAGAATGCTGTTTTGCAGGGAGCATAAAATCAGCATGCAAATAGTCAACAGGAAAGTGTGATCCTTCAGCTGTGGGTTTAACACGGAGGTAAAGACAGAGATCATGACGATGAAAGAAAACAAAAAGTCATCATCCGTCACTCTAATCACCAACAGACACACAGCGCTTTGTTAGACATCAGTTCTCCCTGTTGGATTGTTTAACGTTGTTGCAAAAAAGAGGGACAGTTGGTCAGTTATCTACAAGAAGAAGAAACACAAACCATAGTCTATGCATTTTATAACATATTTTTCCAGAAGAAATAACCTGTGGTGCCGTCTGCGTCCTGTGATCATAACTCTCTCCTAAATCTTCTCTCCTAACAGGAAGCTCTGACCTCTTTACAGATAGTTGTTTGCAGTTTCTGCAGCCAAGACACTTGAGTTTGTTCTTCCATTTTAAACCAGAAGACCTCAAAGAACCAGCACAGACAAAGGCTGACTGATGAAACACTTTATGTTAAAGTGAAAGTACCTAACCCCCTATAAAATATAAAGAATAATTATTGTTTTGAACGAGACATAACAGGATAATTATTTAGAGATTTAAAGGTGCTGGTAGGTTGATTTTGTTGCATTTGAACAGAGCCAGGCTAGCTGTTTCCCTCTGTTTCCAGTCTTTATGCTAAGCTAAGCTAACTGGCTGAAGCTTCATATTTATTGTACAGACATGCGAGTGCCGATGGGGTTTAATTAAAGGAGCCGAGCCATGAACCGAGACATTCCCTGTTCGAGTCTGAATGGAGACCTTTGCTGCATGTCTTTCACAATCTCTCTCTCTCCACTAATAAAACAAAAATACCCCCCAAAATACTAAAAGAAACATTCTTAGTCAAGCTGCAGAAAAGCATCTGCTAAATGTTTGAAAATGAAGAATTTAGTGTGAAACGTGAGCTGTCAGGATGTTTTTAAAACAGTGTCCTTGAGACAGAATGAGGTTTCCAACACACCCAGAGAGACCAGGAGGAAAATAATAACACGCGTAGGTAGCCCTGGTAGTTCAAACATTCATAGAGCATTTCTATATACAATATTTTTTTTTTACAAGGCTCCTAAATGTGAACTTATTCATCAGCTTTTTAACTCTCCATCTGCATCACAGCGTCCACCGGATTTCTCTGAATCTGAGCTTCACCTGAAGGGAATTATTTTGGTGTCCTGTGAGTCTAAATGCTTCATCAGAGGCCCAGAAACACTCACAGTCACGTCAGTAGTCATTCATCTTCGTTCCAAGGCAGATACCGGTGTTTGTTTGAGTGCCAATTTTGTATTGATTAGTACATGGATATTTGCTGTATTGTTTTTGTTGTTATATATATATATATATATATATCTTGTCCTAATTGTTTGTTATCACTATTATGTAGTCATATTATTTCTTTATATTAATCTTGTCTCTAGGTGGAGGCTTCAGATAAGCCCAGTGTTTTTTTTTGCCTCTTTATTTTTTTTTTTTATGTTGTATAGTCTTAAATTGTGCAAAAACAAATAAACAATAAACAATCATTATTGTTAGTGTTGTAACTATAGTATTGTTATCTAGCACATCTACAAAAAATAATACCATACACACAGGTATGTAATACACCCCCACAACAGCCTGTTGTCCCTCCTGCCCTCTGGTAGAAGATACAGGACCCCCAGGACTCTCACCAGCAGACTGAGGAACAGTTTTTTCCCCCAGGCCATCAGACTTTTAAATAGATAATTCATACCTTCTCACACAAAAATATATCTTATACTGCATATACTGTATATATTCTTAATATATATGTTCTTAATATGCCCTTGTACAAAGTATTTCCTTTTATAATTGTAATATAACTTATTAATTTAAAGGAGCTTCCCAGCAAAAAGCATTCCACACGATTGTACCTGTATAACCGGCTGGACAATAAACATCTGGAATCTTGAATCTTGATTTATGTCACTTTTCTTACTTTGTGACGGTACCTGAAAGCATCACGGAGGCTGGTGAAGACGTCGGGTACTGATGACGCACTAAACCGTCGACAGTCGTTTCTGAGTCGTGTGTTTGTTTACATCCTGAACATCCATCCATCTTCAACCGCTCATCCTGAACATGTCTCTTTATTTAACCGTTAATAATATATTTTATTAGTTTTAATAGGTCGCAGGTTGCAGGATTGTCCGTGAGATGGATTTCTGTGGTAAACAGGTGAAGGTTGACTGTGTTGAGCTGCTGAGTCGATTCCAGAGAACCGAGTCGGTCCGATTCCAGATCTTCTCTAAAGTCTGGAGGGAAATGAGCTTCTCTCACATCTTCTAGTGAGTTTACCTTCAAATAATGAACTTCTCTCACATCTTCTAGTGAGTTTACCTTCAAATAATGAACTTCTCTCACATCTTCTAGTGAGTTTACCTTCAAATAATGAACTTCTCTCACATCTTCTAGTGAGTTTACCTTCAAATAATGAACTTCTCTCACATCTTCTAGTGAGTTTACCATAAAATAATGAACTTCTCTCACATCTTCTAGTGAGTTTACCTTCAAATAATGAACTCTCTCACATCTTCTAGTGAGTTTACCTTCAAATAATGAACTCTCTCACATCTTCTAGTGAGTTTACCTTCAAATAATGAACTTCTCTCACATCTTCTAGTGAGTTTACCTTCAAATAATGAACTTCTCTCACATCTTCTAGTGAGTTTACCTTCAAATAATGAACTCTCTCACATCTTCTAGTGAGTTTACCTTCAAATAATGAACTTCTCTCACATCTTCTAGTGAGTTTACCTTCAAATAATGAACTCACACATCTTTTAGTGAGTTTACCTTCAAATAATGAACTCACACATCTTTTAGTGAGTTTACCTTCAAATAATGAACTCTCACATCTTCTAGTGAGTTTACCTTCAAATAATGAACTCTCACATCTTCTAGTGAGTTTACCTTCAAATAATGAACTCTCTCACATCTTCTAGTGAGTTTACCTTCAAATAATGAACTCTCACATCTTCTAGTGAGTTTACCTTCAAATAATGAACTCTCACATCTTCTAGTGAGTTTACCTTCAAATAATGAACTCTCTCACATCTTCTAGTGAGTTTACCTTCAAATAATGAACTCTCTCACATCTTCTAGTGAGTTTACCTTCAAATAATGAACTTCTCTCACATCTTCTAGTGAGTTTACCTTCAAATAATGAACTCTCTCACATCTTCTAGTGAGTTTACCTTCAAATAATGAACTCTCTCACATCTTCTAGTGAGTTTACCTTCAAATAATGAACTCTCTCACATCTTCTAGTGAGTTTACCTTCAAATAATGAACTTCTCTCACATCTTCTAGTGAGTTTACCTTCAAATAATGAACTCTCTCACATCTTCTAGTGAGTTTACCTTCAAATAATGAACTTCTCTCACATCTTCTAGTGAGTTTACCTTCAAATAATGAACTCTCTCACATCTTCTAGTGAGTTTACCTTCAAATAATGAACTTCTCTCACATCTTCTAGTGAGTTTACCTTCAAATAATGAACTTCTCTCACATCTTCTAGTGAGTTTACCATAAAATAATGAACTTCTCTCACATCTTCTAGTGAGTTTACCTTCAAATAATGAACTCTCACATCTTCTAGTGAGTTTATCATTAAATAATGAACTCTCACATCTTCTAGTGAGTTTACCTTCAAATAATGAACTTCTCTCACATCTTCTAGTGAGTTTACCTTCAAATAATGAACTTCTCTCACATCTTCTAGTGAGTTTACCTTACAATAATGAACTCTCTCACATCTTCTAGTGAGTTTACCTTCAAATAATGAACTTCTCTCACATCTTCTAGTGAGTTTACCTTCAAATAATGAACTTCTCTCACATCTTCTAGTGAGTTTACCTTCAAATAATGAACTCTCTCACATCTTCTAGTGAGTTTACCTTCAAATAATGAACTCTCTCACATCTTCTAGTGAGTTTACCTTCAAATAATGAACTCTCTCACATCTTCTAGTGAGTTTACCTTCAAATAATGAACTTCTCTCACATCTTCTAGTGAGTTTACCTTCAAATAATGAACTCTCTCACATCTTCTAGTGAGTTTACCTTCAAATAATGAACTTCTCTCACATCTTCTAGTGAGTTTACCTTCAAATAATGAACTTCTCTCACATCTTCTAGTGAGTTTACCATAAAATAATGAACTTCTCTCACATCTTCTAGTGAGTTTACCTTCAAATAATGAACTCTCACATCTTCTAGTGAGTTTATCATTAAATAATGAACTCTCACATCTTCTAGTGAGTTTACCTTCAAATAATGAACTTCTCTCACATCTTCTAGTGAGTTTACCTTCAAATAATGAACTTTCACATCTTCTAGTGAGTTTACCTTCAAATAATGAACTTCTCTCACATCTTCTAGTGAGTTTACCTTCAAATAATGAACTTCTCTCACATCTTCTAGTGAGTTTACCTTCAAATAATGAACTTCTCTCACATCTTCTAGTGAGTTTACCTTCAAATAATGAACTTCTCTCACATCTTTTAGTGAGTTTACCTTCAAATAATGAACTTCTCTCACATCTTCTAGTGAGTTTACCTTCAAATAATGAACTTCTCTCACATCTTCTAGTGAGTTTACCTTCAAATAATGAACTTCTCTCACATCTTTTAGTGAGTTTACCTTCAAATAATGAACTTCTCTCACATCTTCTAGTGAGTTTACCTTCAAATAATGAACTTTCACATCTTCTAGTGAGTTTACCTTCAAATAATGAACTTCTCTCACATCTTCTAGTGAGTTTACCATAAAATAATGAACTTCTCTCACATCTTCTAGTGAGTTTACCTTCAAATAATGAACTCTCACATCTTTTAGTGAGTTTACCTTCAAATAATGAGCTTCTCTCACATCTTCTAGTGAGTTTACCTTCAAATAATGAACTCTCACATCTTTTAGTGAGTTTACCTTCAAATAATGAACTCTCACATCTTTTAGTGAGTTTACCTTCAAATAATGAACTTCTCTCACATCTTCTAGTGAGTTTACCTTCAAATAATGAACTTCTCTCACATCTTTTAGTGAGTTTACCTTCAAATAATGAACTTCTCTCACATCTTCTAGTGAGTTTACCTTCAAATAATGAACTTTCACATCTTCTAGTGAGTTTACCTTCAAATAATGAACTTCTCTCACATCTTTTAGTGAGTTTACCTTCAAATAATGAACTCTCTCACATCTTCTAGTGAGTTTACCTTCAAATAATGAACTTCTCTCACATCTTCTAGTGAGTTTACCTTCAAATAATGAACTTCTCTCACATCTTCTAGTGAGTTTACCATAAAATAATGAACTCTCACATCTTTTAATGAGTTTACCTTCAAATAATGAACTCTCACATCTTCTAGTGAGTTTACCTTCAAATAATGAACTCTCACATCTTCTAGTGAGTTTACCTTCAAATAATGAACTCTCACATCTTCTAGTGAGTTTACCTTCAAATAATGAACTTCTCTCACATCTTCTAGTGAGTTTACCTTCAAATAATGAACTTTCACATCTTCTAGTGAGTTTACCTTCAAATAATGAACTTCTCTCACATCTTTTAGTGAGTTTACCTTCAAATAATGAACTCTCTCACATCTTCTAGTGAGTTTACCTTCAAATAATGAACTTCTCTCACATCTTCTAGTGAGTTTACCTTCAAATAATGAACTTCTCTCACATCTTTTAGTGAGTTTACCTTCAAATAATGAACTCTCTCACATCTTCTAGTGAGTTTACCTTCAAATAATGAACTTCTCTCACATCTTCTAGTGAGTTTACCTTCAAATAATGAACTTCTCTCACATCTTCTAGTGAGTTTACCTTCAAATAATGAACTCTCACATCTTCTAGTGAGTTTACCTTCAAATAATGAACTTCTCTCACATCTTCTAGTGAGTTTACCTTAAAATAATGAACTCTCACATCTTCTAGTGAGTTTATCATTAAATATCACTTTATCTTCTGATATAAGGAGATGGACTGTGTCCAAACACTGCCTGTAAATATGGGGCTGCAGAGACAGTTGTCTACTTTACTTTAAAATAATGAAATAATAACAATAAATGTAGATGAATATTTTTTTTTAATTTGACATTTTCAGTATTTAACACAGTGTTACATGTTGTTATTATTGTTTTGCAGCGGCACTGTGACCGATCATGAGAAGCGAGCGTTCAGCCGTCTGATTCTGGACACCGCCAGCAGCTTCTTCATGCCTCCGTACAGCTTCCAGATCAGAGTGGGAGGACTTTACCTGCTGTACAGCTTGTTTAAATGTCAGACCGCCTCGCCCTCAGAGCAGGTCAGGAACACAACACATGCTCTCTAAAGGGTCGGCCATACATTAAATATAGTCCAATAAAGTTGTCGTTGTGTTTCTGTCTGCAGATCCGTCTGTCGCTGAAGGACTGGGAGGACGTGAACAAGTTTGAGAAGGACGCTGTGGACGCTCAGCACATCGACGCCGTTTACATCCTCCGACAGCTGATGTTCCTCAAAGCTTTCAACTTCACTGCCATGCCCACTCTGGTGAGCTGCCCACCTTACATCAACACACATTTGATATTCACTTCAAACCCTAAATATCATTTAAATGTAGGAATATTATGTGGAGATTCAGTGGTTCTGTCCCGGTTTGAGCAACTTAGCTCTCCCAAATGGAGATATACTTTAAGAGAGAGATGAAAATATGGAGGAATTATGTTCATGAAATGGGACACCTACTGTCACTCCAGCATCATTTTGAGGACATGGCATTTACTAATTATGGTTATGTTTATGTCTATTTATTCTTACAACCCAGAGAAAGGAACCTACTAGCCTACTAGCTTACAAATTCATATTCCCCTCTCTCCTCTTTGTGCTTCTCCTTTGTCTCCTCCTCCTCCTCCTCTCCTGCCAGCTTGTCTACAAGAAGAAGAGGAAGGTGGAGAGCTCAGCGCCGTGCGAGGAGTTCATGGAGCGAGCGTCTCGTCCACAGGAGCTGATCAACATCGACCTGCTGGAGGTGAGCATAGACTCGACTCTAACACTTTAAATGTGGATTATTAAAAGTACTAAATGTGTTGTGTTTGTCTTCTTACAGGAATTGTCCAACATTCATGAGCTCTATGGGAAGCTGAAGACGTCTTTCACTTCGACGTCAGAGCAGGCGGACTCGTCCGTCAACCTGATCCGTAAAGACCTCGTCCCTCAGCTACGCAGCACTGTGGTGGATTTCTACAAGTGGCAGCAAAGGAAGGTGAGACTTTCTACAGCTGTTTGTTAAAATGAAACTGTGTTTTGTGTAAACAACAAAAGGTAATGTTTTTATTTTAATGCTTTTCGTTTGTGTCTTGTCAGGGTGGTCGTGATGAAGATGAAGACAGCGGTGAGGGAACGTCATCTCAGCAGGCGGTGAGTTACACAACATTCAACTTTACTGAAGGGTTTAAAGCATCACTACTGCACCTTGTGTCTCCTGCAGGATATTAAATACTCAAACTGAAGTGAATCACATGAAGTCCCTCGGCTGTAATAATAACTTTGTCTAGATGTTGGCGCTGTTGACTAACCGCCTGTTTTGTGTCCTCAGTGCTCCAACAGAGCCTCGCTCCTCGCCTCCATCAAGTCAAAGGCCTACGGAGAGGCAGCAGAGGTTTGTGATTCATGTTATAGATATAGTTTTATCAATATTTTATTTAAATCTGTAACAAATGAACATTTAAATTTCTTTAAAAAATGTCTATAATGTTAAATATAAATGTGTAGAATGCAAAATGAAAAAAATAATGAATGTATACCTTCGTCTCTCAGGCCCCCAAGTCCCGGCGTCATCGTCAGGTGGCGGTGGATGTTACGAGTAACGAGTCCGGACCCTCCAACTCGTCGGGTAACTCCAGAACAAATAAACCGTCACTCAAAGCCAGAACCTGTGAGAACATACATATCTCAGGTAAATCACTCCTACAACCTTCCTTTTAATCCCTAAAACTTGAGAGAAGAAGAGATGAAAAATCTGAAAATAAAAATAAAATGTACACCCACAGTAGAAGAAAATTAGACCTGAATACAAACATGTTGCACGACTGAGCGCTGCGACAGCTTGCGGAGCCTTCCGGGACACTACAGCAAGCATGAACCCGGCTTTACATTATGACATATAGTTTCTACCTGACAGAGACATTTGCTAAATGGAAATTACACCAATTTATAATTAAAATGTGTTAATTGTTGTATAAAACATGCTGAAATGTTGTGAATACAGTCTAAAGACTCTCCTATAGCACGGTGAGGAGGTGGTGGGCTCTGAAGATGGATGTTTGTCTTTTCTCTTAAATGTTTTGTGAAATAATCCTCACTTACTGAAACTCTGTTCTCATCAGATGACGTGTGGAAAGAAGCCACGGCGACCACTAACATCAACCGTCTCACCACACTGGACTTTGTTCCTGAAGGTACACATCCTAAAAACTATTTCACTGCAGTAGTTTGTACATTCTTCTCTGCTCCACTGTGGTTTGTTAACATCCTAACATGCTACGTTTGTATGCCTGTGGACCCTGAATGTCTGTTCCAAACTTCATGACCATATATCTATTTTATGGCAATAAAACATTTACCAGGATGAATTTTTCTAAGCTTTTTCTCTTTGAATGCCAGCTCAAAATGCTCCATATTTTACCGTAAATACCACAATAATCTTATTTTGTAATGTTCACACATCGACTTATTTGCTTGATTCTTTTTCCTCGATTCAGAAAAAACAAAAACGTACCCAAAATTCAAGTGGTGATGAAGAAGAAGTCAACCTGCGTCCTGACTAGAGCTGCTGTTTTAAAGTGTTCATATAAGTTTGTTATTGTAATGAATTCCCTATAATCTGAAATGTTCTGTATCATAGAAAATGTGAATGTTTTTTTACATTTTAAATTGTTTTAACTTGGGTTTTTTTTAATCAGTGACTGAATGTAAACACCTTGACTAACTCCTCAGAGCTGAAGAAATACCCAGTTTTCTTTTTGCAATTTTACAGCCATCACTTGTTGAAAACTGATCCTGTACCTGCCTCCTAGTCAGAGAAAGTTTACCTTTAGCCTTTTGCAGTAAAGAAAGCATGCTGAAGGTTGTTTCTTCATGCACATTTCAACAAAGTTAAGCAGTGCATGTGACTATAAACCTTTTCATCTTTCATCTTTCATCTCTGTTTGCAGCTTCTTCTATGAAAAAGTTAAAACGGCATTTCTGTTCTGCAGCTTTCCGGTGTTTAAATATTTTATAAAGGTTCACTGTTTTATATAAAACCTTTTTTAAATATCTATTTTTGTGCCGTCTCTTTCTTGTGTGACATTTGATTCAGACTAAATAATTTGTGGAGACGTCTTATTGAATATCCAAAAGTATGTGGACGTCCCTGGACACAGGGCTGTTTATCATTGTTTGGGCCAAATGAAGGGAAATCTTCATGTTAATCTGGTTTTAAGTATCCACTTCTGCCATTTTGTGTTTCATCTACTTTTAATAGTAATTTATTGTCTCTGTGTTATGATTTCACTTATTGTTTTTAATTGCATTTGCTTTTATTTGCTTTTTTATTCTTATACACAACTTATTTTCCAAAGAAAAGCTAAAACTGCACTCTACCATTTTTAATAACTATCTTGAAATTAATATAACGTATTCATTTACAATTTCTTGCATTTAAATATGTACCTTAACTATGCTAAATCCTAATTTCCTCTCAAAAGCGCTTCTTCTTCTTAGTCATATCTAGAAGGTAGCCCGCAAATTGCGAAATCTGAGCTGAGATCAAAAACTCTCGCGAGACTCGCTGTCCGACGACCTGCGACAATCTCGCGAGAGTTTCCACAGTTTGCTAGCTCTCTTCTAAACTAATGAGATTACTAAACCTAGTTTACTAGCTAAAGTTTAGCTTGTAGCCGACTTGTTTAGCTGTTTTTATTCGCTACGACTGGATTTAGTTATCATTACTACTTTTGTAAGATAAATTGCAATGTGTTAGTTAATCAAATATGATATATTCAGTGACGGGAGACAGCTAGAAAGGGAAAGTATGTCAATTTAGCTTAATTAGCCAATTATATATTTGTTTTGCATATTTTTTATTATAAAAAAAAGTCAACGAGTAGTTATCAAGTCAGATTTGGTCTTAACTACATTTTAATATAATAACACATCATGTACAACAGAATACACTGAAACATAAATAATTAAATAAAAAAACAATAGAATGGGAAAATAAAGAAACAAGCATATACATATTCATAGTTACATATGCACATATATACAGATCATCACACAAGCATACAAAATACTTTAACTTTAAGACTTTAATATTTGAACTAAATATATAATGTTATTTAATGTTTGTCTTTATAGAGCAGCACAGTACTGATGGAGGCATAACAAGTTCAAAGACCATGGGATATGTGAGTGAAAGGTAATATTCCCCTACTCTCTCCTAAATTGGATCAATTTTAACAAACTATTTTGGGACTTTGGAGCACAAATTACTAATTAAACGGAAAAAAAATCGTAATTTGAAAGATTAAATGACCAAATGTATAAACGAGATGCGTATGAACCACATTGAGTGTGATTGTTTCCCACAGTCCCTGAAGGCGTCGCCGTTCACCGCTGTGTGGCTGCAGCTCTGTGCAGGTCTGGAGGAGGATGAGGAGCTGCAGGGATGCTGCTGCCTCTGCTCCGACCATCACACACTCGGTTCCTCTGGTTCCTCTGGTAGTCTGAGGGGGAAACAGCTGCAGCCATGGCCTCAGACAGTAAGTACCACCGTCTCATCACCGTCTGGCTGCTTTTAATGTGGATTATTTCCCCCTCTGTGGATGGATGCTGTTTTCAACCCCCTTTGGTTTCTCTCTGGGGTTTGACTGCGACAGGATGCACAGGCCAATTTATCATCTTTTTAACCAATACTGTCGTTTTTATGCATTTTATCCACATTATTTATATTTCAGCACCTTTATCAGTCTCCAAACACATAAATGCATATAATAGTCCTTCAGTCTTTATTCCTGCAGACTGTATTGTGGTACTCACTGGAGAGTTGCTTCATCATGGCCACTTCACCGAAGCCTATTTTTAATATGCTACCTCCTCTTAAACGATAAAATATTCCTATCCAGATTTGCATTGTTTTTGCAATTCACCACAGTGGATATGATGACACTGTATCATTTAAATGTATTGTCCTAGTGTGATGTTTTATAATACAGGCCTACAGAGAGCCTGTGGTATCTTTTGCTGCGTTTATTATTATTATTATTATTAATATGCAATAGTCCTGTTGTGTTGCTGCAGCAGGGACTGTCAGATCTGCTGTGATATTATACCTTATATAAAAATAACAATTGCAGTGTACGTGTACACAAGTATAATTTTGAGATACTTTTACTTGAGTATTTATTTATTTATTTATTTATAGGCTACTTCTCCTCCACTGCATTTCAGATTTAAAAAAAAGATTGTCCTCTTTGCTCCACTACATTTATTTGACAAATGTAGTTACTTTACAGATTAAGAGTTGACATCATGCAGCTTACACATAATATAACAATAATAAACCAATAATATAAATAAAAGACTGATTTAAATTTATTTATTGCACTTTCATAAAATTTGTTGTCTTGCGAGGGACAGATTAGAAAACATTTAGACTTGTTATAGCAGGAAAAACACAGGTGTTACTAATAACATTAAATGATGGCTCTGGAGAATGGAACCTGCCAAAATAAATGAATAAATAAATAGTTATTAAATGAAGCAAAAATAAATTTTTAAATAAATTTAGCCATTAATTAATTGATAAAATGTGACAGAAATTTATATTTCTGTTTTAATTTGCTTCTTTATTTATTTATCTTTTTATTAATTCCCTTATTTAGTTACTCTTCTGTTTAATTTTCCCTTTTATTTATTTATGTATTTATCTTTTATTATTTTTTCCATGTATTTATTTTTGCATTCATTTTTTATTTATTTATTTTGTATTTATTTTATATTTATTTTTAAATTATATACTTATTTTTGTATTTATGCATTTATTTCCTTACTTATTTATTATTTCCCCAAACTTATTTATTTCTGTATTCTTTTCTTTACACATTTCTTTTTACATTTATCATTTATGCATTTCTGCCTAATTATTCAAATGAGGGGCCTTTATTTATTTATGAATTTATGTCCTCTATACATGACATGGTGACAGTGAAGCAGCATACACAATACCAGGACCCTGAATAGAATTCAGCCATCATTATGTTTTATTATTTACACCTGTGTTTCTGCAGACAAAGTCAATTGTTTGTTCCATTACAACGTCAGCGCCAAGCAGCAAAGCTCTGCTCTACCGAAATGGCCTGTGTTGAACAATAAAAATATTATAAATATGCATACTATTATAACTATTTACTTACTTACTGATTTATTTATTAAACTTTTTGCCCGGCTGCTTCCCAGAGGAGCATAAAGTGAGTGATGGACATAAATGGAAGTTTTTCATGTCAAGGATCCAAAATCCTTGTCCAATAGAGTCCAATAGACCACAGACCATGGATGTAGAATGGGTTGTGTCCGGTGCTTTTGCCCTGCGTGTTAGTAAATAGCCTACAACTCCATTAAATTGTGTTTATGTCATGCTACTAGCACTACTAGCTGCTGGCCGATAGCCGGTTGTTTGGGAACAGAAACGTTAATACATCCACCACGGTGCAGGCTTACAGCATACAGCCCATGGGTGTATTGTGAGATAATAGAGCCAGTATATCCATTATTACAGCCGCATACAGCTAGTAGGAAGCCGGCAGAACCGGATATGTCATATGAGCGTGCAGGGCGGTGCGGTCCCGTCCCGTGGGTCTGATGATGCACGTTCATCATGGCGAAGAAAATAACTCTGGATTCAGATGTTAGTTCATTTTACTACTTTTATTAGGACATCATGATTTAAATGAGGGATATTTAAGTGTTCCTACTGGGAAGTTGATTTATCATCTGATTTACAGACGTCTCTTTATTCATCCATGGCCACATACTCATTGGTGTTTACAGTCCAAAATGGCAGCATCTAGCAGCTGTTGTCAAAAAAGCACCAGAGTTTCGTCTCTTTGCTTCAATTGTTAATTCTGAAACGGCCCTAAAACGCTCGTCTGGACGGAGAACGTTTACATTATAAAACGCCGTTTTAAAATTAGGACGTATTAGTGTGGATGTAGCCTCAGACAGATGTCACACACAGTTGGACATGTCTTATATACCCCATGCTGTAACCTCCTAACCTGCTCCCCTCTGTGTGACGAGTGTTGTCGAGATGCAAAGCGGCATCAGAGAGCTCCTCGGTGTGCTCCATTAAACAGTAGGAGGCAGTCAGCCATGTGTGTCATGTTGTCTCTGGTTATTGTGGCCTAGTTACAGACTGCTTCGATGTCTAATTCATGGCTCTCCGAGAGAGGGGGCTCATGGGTAATATGTAATGCTGCTGTCCGTGTGTGTGTGTGTGTGTGTGTGTGTGTGTGTGTGTGATTAAAATCCATGTTTGTTCCTGTTTATTTGAGCACTGGGGAAATATTGACAGGAATCCAGACTCATATCAGTCGGTTATAGACACTTTCTCTTTGCTCTGCAGGCTGATCGGAGTCACATAAAGATTTCTCAGAGGGGAAGATATTCATATTGGTTGAGTTAAAATTACGGTGGGTGAAGTTAATCATGTTAAAACTGTCCACTAGAGGACATTAGAGCTCCACAAACCCCCTTATAGCCACTTAAAGTCTCAGCTGTAAATGATCAAAACCAGCTTCCTGAAAATAGTCCCAAGTGTTTGAGAAGTTCTGATTTTTAAATCTACATTTTAGCTTTTCTGGCCTTTATTGTCCAACACTGTCTGCAGTGCTTGGCGGGTCACTTTCACCGCCTTCCTCTGTGTTGTTGTGTCTTGGTGGTGTTCAGGAAGAGACGTCCGCCTCGCCCAGTGGGAGGCAGGAAAGCAGCGTTGATTGACGGTTCATACAAGACGTAGGACAGCTCAGACTGGACAGAACAGAGGGATGAAGGAGAGTTTAGGAGAGAGGTCAAGTTTGTTCTCTGCATGAGTGGGAGTTTATTTTTGGGGAGGAGAAGACAGAAAGAAAGAAAGGAGTGAGAAAGAGGATAGAAGGAGGAGGTGAAGACATGGCCAGTGAAGGAGGAACTACTGAGACTCAGTCAGCAGCAGCAACAGACAGTCCGTCGACATATGGAGATTGTGAGTTTTGATTTTACCGATTTATTCCTGAAAACTAGAAGATGCTACGGGATGATGATTGAATTCAGTTTCTCATCTCTTGTCTTGATATTGTTATTCAATTGTATTTTACTTTCTGGTATTAATGGACGGACGATACAGAGACAGAGAAGCTTGTTTCAGACCTGTTAAGCTGTTTCAATATGTTGCACCGTATTGAATCAATGCAATCCTTTACTTTAGTAAAAGTACTAATACCACATTGTAATCATATAAGTAAAAGTAATTGAAAATACCATTTAAAGCTAGTCAGTGTTGCTGACTTGGCGTCTTTCTCGCTAGATTTAGCGACTTTTGGAACTAGTGCTGCTACTTTCATTGGAAAAGAGTTGGCAATACTGGGCTGGGTTTTTAGGTTGGATCATTTATAAAATCTAAAGTACTCGTGCTAGTTTGTCAACATTACTGACCCTACCTTTAAGTAAATGTATGAATCAGGAAAATGTACTTAAAGTATTAATAGTAGGGCAACACGTCTGGTAGTCTTCATTTTAGATTAGATTAGATAGATTCATTTTGAACATGTTACAAATAATAAGAAAACAAAACAAGAATAACCAATAAAATGTAAACATACAGCAAAATCTAAATAAATATATGTCTGAAGAGGAGAAGGCAGAAGTAAACACTTCTACTAGTCCTACTCCTTTGAATAACTTAAATAATTAACTTAATGTTTATCACATATACACATAATTAATCATCTTAATATAATAAATAAAAAAACAATAACATCAACAGTAAACTTTCATCCTGAAAGCCTTTAGCTCTTGTTGAGTTAGACGTGAAAACATACTGTTTAAAAATACAGACAATAAAGCATAAATCTAAACTCTGCCTGGCTTGTACATGTTTGGAAGCTAAGCAGCAAAAGATGATATTATAACTTTTATTAAATTCAGGTAGTCTCAAAGAGATTTAGATCTTTTTTGTAGGAGAGACCTGATCTATTTTAGCACCTTTTAGATGTTGAAGTTTAAAGAATTCCCCAGTTTTATCCAATTTATTTGAGATTTCTGTGTTCAGACGTCCTCAGCTCACCTCCATCAGTGACGTCACAGCAGGTGTTTTATCAGCTCTCTTGTTGTTCAGGTGACGTGCAGCCTGTAACCAGCAGATGGAGCCTCAGCATCAGTGTTGTACAGCTTTGTTTTGTGGTGATGGAAATGATCTGCTGATCAATATTTCTAAATGGATGGATAAATGGTGGTCAGACTGTTAATAATAGCCTTCTCATGTCAGGAAGTCTTTGTGTTTTAGAGCTGTCAGTTTAATGCTGAGTTCACTTCCTGTCAGCTTTATCAGCCTCAGAGTGGGAAAAATAATAAAACATCTCATCATGTATTCAGACTAATGCAGGAATATGTGCCAGTAGATCATTTGTGGCTGATTTTAAACAGAATATTGGATGTTTTAGGCAAATACAATATTGATATCTGATGGTGACAAACAGATAGTCATCAAATTATTCCTCAAATTGACCAATAAAATGTAATGAAGCAGGATATTCTACAGCTGAACAGTAACATTTTATTATCAAACATGATGGTAACCGTATGTACAGATCAAATATAATATAAAGATATGTTTTTGAAGGGTAAACTTATTATACATAATACTTTAAAAAGCGCCTGGTTACACCAAAACTCTAAATGATGTTAAACTTTGGTGAACTTTGACTTGCAAACAAACGCTGTCCACCAATATATAATAGTGATATTTGATATGTTATATTTTATATTTGTCTTGAAACTGTTTGCGGCAGCTGTCACACACTTTTGAGTCCAAATTGTGGAATTAAAAAAATTGCAGTACTGAAGTTTTAGCTCCTTTACACTGTGGGATTTTAGGCTGTCACGTGGTGAAATGTTTGGTCGGCGATGGCAACTATAGCCACACTCTCTCTGTCAATCGATTAAAATATTTAATCGTGATTAATCGCAAATTAATCACATGTATTTTATCTGTTCTAAATGTACCTTAAAGGGAGATTTGAGAAGTGTTTAATAATCTTATCAACATGGGAGTGGGCAAATGTGCTGCTTTATGCAAATGTAAGTATATATTTATTATTGTAAATCAATTATCAACACAAAACAATGACAGATATTGTCCAGAAACCCTCACAGGTACTGCATTTAGCATAAAACAATATGCTCACATCATAACATGGCAAACTGCAGCCCAACAGGCAACAACAGCTGTCAGTGTGTCAGTGTGCTGACTTGACTATGACTTGCCCCAAACTGCATGTGATTATCATAAAGTGGGCATGTCTGTAAAGGGGAGACTCGTGGGTACCCAGAAAACCCATTTACATTCACACATCTGGAGGTCAGAGGTCAAGGGACCCCTTTGAAAATGGACATGACAGTTTTTCCTCGCCAAAACTTAGCGCAAGTTTGGAGCGTTATTTATCCTACTTCATGACAAGCTAGTACGACATGGTTGGTACCAATGGATTCATCAGGTTTTTGTAGTTTCATATGATGTCAGTATCTTCACTCTAGCTTTAAAACTGAGCTAGAGTAGTCTAAAACAGAACGATAAGAACATTATTCATGCATTTCGCGACTTTGCAGATGCGTAGCTTACAAACGTTTCCTTATGTTGATTAAAGGAGCGTAATCAGGGTGGCATTATGTTTCTAATCCTCTGTTGCTAATAAATAGTATATAAAAGTATTTTTAGGGTTGCATGACTGCAGGCTCTGTATTCAGTGAGTTTGCTTTGATTTGCTTTATACTTTGAGCTTCCCTCCGAGTAAAACCTTCTTATTCATCGTCTCCTCATCTTCATTCAACCCTGAGATGCTTTCGTCCTCCCGGCCAATCAGGACGCACAGACAGACAGTGCCATGGTAACATGAGACCTTCTTACATGTGGGTGGGAAAAGGCACACTCATTATACCTTAATAGAGCCACCGGGCTGTTTCCAGGGAAACTATGATTTTCAGGTGTGTGTGTGTGTGTGTGTGAGCGTGTTTGCCTCGCGGTCAGTGGGTTTGAGGCAGGCTGATTACATGATGTGTTGTTGTTTCTGGGTTGATTTGACCTCCAGTCCCGATAACAACAACAGCCAGTGAACGTCACATGTCGGCTCTAGAGTTCAGGGTGGTTTTTAAAAGACATCAGATTCTCAGAAAGACACAGAGCCTCCGACATCAACCCAGTCTCACAGGAAGGCGTATAAATAGCACGACATCACGCGTGTCATTTGTACGCCATGCAACAAAACTACGGTAACGTCCGCAGATAGGGTGACGCAACAAAACCACTTAGTTAGGTTTAGGAAAAACATCATGTTCGGGCTTTAAAATAAGTAACATCGCAAACGTCGCTTAAACACGTCACTAACGCAACTTACAAACCATAGAAACATCCAATCACAGAGCAGATTATGCATCAATTCTGAATGAATTCAGCTACAATGGTGCAACAAAGCGTTGTGAATTTGCTACCTCTGACTGGCTTCTTCTCCATAGCAACGTCGGCCGAGGCTCATGGGTATTGTAGTATTTAAAGCCATTCCAAAATGATGAACAAAACACAAGTTATCTGAAGTGAAGTTGAAATAATTAAAACTGGTGGTCATAACGTAAAACCTTTAGGACCGTGACATTATCCGGAAGAGTTTCGTGTTTCTGTGTTGACATAGAAACAGTGAGGATATGATTACAAAAATACATTTAAATGGGATTTAACACCAATTTAGTGTAGAAAAACCTGACCTCAACCCCTCCCAACACATTTATGATAAACTGGAACGCCGACTGTGAGCCAGATGTCGTTATTATTTCTATATCTTAGTTGCTGTAATTGATGATGATCTGTAAAGGGTTGCAGATCAGATCAATAACAACTCATGACATTGGATAAACTCTTCCTAAAACCAGTAATAAGAGAGAGAAGAATCTGCTTCTGTATCATCCAACCTCCGTCTGAACAGGCGTACGTCATTGTTTTGGAGAAGCTTTGTTTTTCACACCCACAGCACACGAGACGAGCTCTTTCAGATTTGTCCGTGGGAGTGAAAAACGCCCGGTTCAGTGAGGATAGAAGGCCAAAACAGAGAGGAGGAAAACATACAGAATTAGCATGGACGTGGTCTCGCTGACATCCAGACTTACAGTATTATTACATCTATCTGTCTTCCTGGATTCACCAGAGCTCAGCACACTAAGACTGAGGACTCAAATACTGAACTTAAGCACACATTTGAGGGACTTTATTTCCATTTTATGCTAATTTATACTTTTGTATATATATACATTTTGGCTGTTGCCATCTTGGTTTTTTTTGCAACCAGAAGTGACACGAGAGGATGAAGCTAAGCACAACCGAACGCTGAATAAGACATTTTTAGGCGACCAAAATGTTATAATTATCTTGCATGAATTGAAAACACACTGCCTCTGCTAACTAACTCCCAGACCGGACAACGCCGTGGTAGCGACCTGTCAATCACCAGGTAGCCCCGCCCTAAAGCATCCCCTGCTTTATGGTCTATCTGACTCTAAATGGGACCATAATTTACTAAATGAACATCATGCTGTATTGAAGAAGACTTGAAACTAGAGATTGAGACCATAAACTCATGTTTACAATGTTTACTGAGGTAATAAATCAGGTGAGAAGTAGGGTCATTTTCTCATAGACTTCTATACAATCAGACTTCTTTTAGCAATCAGAGTAGTCGCCCCCTGCTGGCTGGTAGAGAGAATGCAGGTTTAAGGCACTTCAGCATCGGCTTCACTTTTCAGAACCGGAGGTTGCCGCCTGTTTTCGCCTCACTATATTTGCGTTTTTCCGGTGCTATGTCCACCCTTTTGGTAGCTTCCTCTTGGATGCATGCTTATTATCTGCAGCTTGGTCGCTACGTTTTTAAAGAGGCTGACACAGCAGAATAAGAAAATCTCATATGTGATGAATGTGAGGGATTATTTTTATATACATTTTTTTTTTTTAGGAAAATCCTACTCATTGTGCCTTTAGGTAAGATTTGTAAGACTTTTTACTTGTAGTGCAGTATTTTCACATTGTGGTATTAGTACTTTTACTTAAGTAAATGATCTGAATACTTCTTCCTCCACTGCCGGAGCATTCAGCTGTGTGTTATAGTAATAATCTGTAGGCACACACACACAGTCCTAAAACTAATTATCCACATTAATGAGTGACCTTACAACGAACTGAAAGAAACAGCAGGCGTTCCTTTTCTTCATCGCTAAAAAAGAAGAAAGAAAAAAACTACAAAGCGCCGTGTTCGTCCTCTTCGGGATCTCTCCTTAATGAGCGGTAACAACGTGGCCTTCACCGCCGCCGCCGCCGCTGCTGCTGCTCTGTCTTCTTCTTCTTCTCACATCAAAGTGCTCTCTTTTCTCCTCTGGAGCTCACTTCAAAGCCGGGGTGTAAAAGTCAGCAGCTGCATAATAATCAGGGGATAAGGATTTAGTATTCACACACACACACACACACAAACAACCTTTCACAACCGTGTCTGTCACAGATTAGCGATTGTGAGATTTTCTTTTTATCGCCGTCGGTTCGATCTCTCCATCTCATTAGCCTGATCCAATGCCTCTCATTGACTTCTGGGTCACATCTCCTCCCTAATCCTCGTTTGTGCTATTCATTCATTATAATTTAACACGTTCAACAAACTGTTTCATCAATACTCTCCAACTGATTCCCTGCTGGTGCGATAATGCGATTCACCTTCCACTGAGATTATTTTGGATTAATCCAATCTATAAATGTTGTTATCTACGAGTGAAAGGAAACTGAAGCTAAAAAATGTGCTTTTTTCTGAAGTTTCTCTGATTTTTATTTTTCTTGTGTTTAATTTTTTGAGGCTAATAAACTAAAAACATTCTTAAATCTCATATCATTATCATCATCTACAATCACAACGTCACTAAAAACATCAGGAATCGTCCTCTGTGGGGCACGAATATTACTTATTACACGGCTTTGTTGAATACATGATTCTGATTGGTCAATCACGGCGTTCTATGGTCTGTTATTTCTTTATAGCAGACCGTTGCTATGTATAACAGACTGTTGCTATTTGTAGCAGACCGTTGTTATGTATAATAGACCGTTGCTACATATAACAGACCGTTGCTAGGTATAACAGACTGTTGCTACGTATAACAGACCGTTGCAACGTATAACAGACCGTTGCTACGTATAATAGACCGTTGATATGTATAACAGACCGTTGCTATGTATAGCAGACTGTTATGTATAACAGACCATTGCTACGTATAACAGACCGTTGCTACGTATAGCCGACCGTTGCTACGTATAACAGACTGTTAATACTTATAACAGACCGTTGCTACGTATAACAGACCGTTGCTCGTATAACAGACCATTGCTATGTATAACAGACCGTTGCTATGTATAATAGACCGATGCTACGTATAACAGACCGCTGCTACGTATAACAGACCGCCGCTACGTATAATAGACCGTTGCTATGTATAACAGACCGTTGCTATGTATAATAGACCGTTGCTATGTATAACAGACCGTTGCTACGTATAACAGACCGTTGCTACGTATAACAGACCGTTGCTAGGTATAACAGACCGTTGCTCGTATAATAGACCGTTGCTACATATAATAGACCTTTGCTATGTATAACAGACCGTTGCTATGTATAATAGACCGTTGCTACGTGTAACAGACCGTTGCTACGTATAACAGACCGTTGCTCGTATAACAAACCGTTGCTACGTATAATAGGCCGTTGCTACGTATAACAGACTGTTGGTATGTATAATAGACCGTTGCTATGTATAACAGACCGTTGCTATGTACAATAGACCTTTGCTACGTATAACAGACCGCTGCTATGTATAATAGACCATTGCTACGTATAATAGACCAATGCTACGTATAACAGACCTTTGCTATGTATAATAGACCGTTGCTATGTATAACAGACCGTTGCTATGTATAACAGACCGTTGCTATTAGGGGTGTGACGAAATATCGTGCCACGAAATATCGCGATATAAAAACGTGACGATATGCATCGTCGAGGCAAAAAGCTGAATCGCGATATCAGGGCATCATAGATACTACGTACATACGGGCTCCGGAGCGAAAGCAAAGCTGCAGCCTCTTCCTGCTGCTGTTCAGGGCCTCTGGAAGGAGGCTGAGTACGAGTCATAGCTTTGGGATACAACACATGCGCATTAAAATCTGGTCTGCCCTCGATGAAATTGAACCAATCGCAGCGCACGGCCACAGCTTCAGTTACACTGCGCATGCGTCATACCCGAGAGCCAGCCTCCTCCCAGAGGCCCACACACACAGAGGCCCACACACACAGAGGCCCACACACACAGAGCAGTCAGCGAACAGCTGATCAGAGAGGCCGCGGTGGAGACGTGTTGACACTACGCTTGTTGCTGTTAGTAAGTGCAATAAAACTTCGCAAGTGTAAAGTCAAGATACGCAATTACACCTGTTCAACAAGCATAAACACGATGAACCGGTTAAACATGAAGGAAAGCAACGCTTCAATCTGCTCCGTGTGCAGTCTGTCCTCCTCCGCTGCTGTTTACACAAGCAGAGCGCGTGAGCTCGCCCAGCCTCATGGTCCACCTGTCCAGCCTCATGGTCCACCTGTCCAGCCTCATGGTCCACCTGTCCAGCCTCATGGTCCACCTGTCCAGCCTCATGGTCCACCTGTCCAGCCTCCAGTAGTAGTTGTTTGATTGTTTTCTAGTTTGGGAGCTCGTTGTTTGAAGTTGTTTCTGTGTTTTTTGGGGACTAAACATCGTTTCATGAAGTTGGACTTTTGTCTAGTGGAGTTTAGGAGTCGGTGTATGACATGATCACCAGAGAGGAGCTGCTAGTGATAGGTGGGTGAACAGGTGAACAGAGTATGTGTGCCTGCTGTGGTGATTGTGCTGGTGGCTAAATGGGAAAGAGAACTGTGTGGTATTAACGAGGTTCAGACAAAGTTTTAAAGTCATAAACTTCCAAATTTCAAGTTTTTTATTGTCATGAAGCAGCTGGAATTATTAGATCTCTAATTAAGTAATAATTAAATCTAATTAAGACATAAAATAATGCAGCAGCTAAAATGTAATAATGTAATATAATATAAAATATATTACAATATAATATAAATGTGATGTGTACAGGTGTCAATAGGTAAAATAAAGACGTGTACAATTATAAACAGGTTGTAAAATAAAAATATATATACTGAGAAATAGTAAATATATATAGTAGCAAATATATATATATTATATATACAGTATATATTATATATACTGAGAGATAGTAAATATATATATATATATATATATACTGTATACTGAGACGTGTACATGTAGATAGCAAAATAAATATTTATATCTACATGTGTATTTTAATTTATTTATTTTACTACCTATGTATAACTGTGTGTACATATCAAAGTATGTGTGTATGTATATATATATATATATATATTATATATATACTGAGACATGTACAGTTCTAAACAGGTTGTAATATATATATATTTACATGTGTATATATACATATACTGATACTCCCATCAGCCTCAGCTTTGTTGACTTGTGTGTGTCTATGCTAATTAGTAAATGTTAGCACAATGAACTTAGATGGTACAATAAACATGTGTGTGTTGCAGTGCAAACGTGCAGCTGTTTACCATTATGTAACTTGAGCAGCGTGATAGCATGTAGTTGTTACTGCTCATCCTGTATGAGGACGTGACAAGTAAAACTCTTGAATCCTCAGCCTCAGTGAGCTGCTGGAGACAGACTGTAGACTCCGAAGGAAAAGATGCTAAGGGTCATCCTCTCAGCTCGTGAGTACCTTTTCTGAATTAGTTTAGAAACGGGCGTTGAGAGTATCGATGCATCTTCTGGTGCATCTTCTTAACAGTAGTTAAAGTGGCAATCCTTAAGAGTTCAGTCCTGGTGGATTTAGAATTACTATTTGAATGAAAACTATAGACTTGAGCTCAGAGTTTAGCAGTCTGGAGTCTTTTTGTTGATACATGAACATAGAAATAGAACAGAAAAATTCTATTTCTATGTAAATGAGCTTCAAGTTTTCATAATTGTGTGTATTCTTTGTGTGTTTACAATGGAGGGAAACGAATTTTCCGGGAATGTCACCACAAACGCCCATTTAATAATAATAATAATGATAATAATAATAATAATAATAATAATAATAATGATAATAATAATAATAATAATATTGATAATAATAATAATAATAATGATAATAATTATATTATTATCATTATTATTATTAATAATAATAATAATAATAATAATAATAATAATAATAATGATAATAATAATATTGATAATAATAATGATAATAATTATATTATTATTATTATTGATAATAATAATAATAATAATGATAATAATAATAATAATAATAATATTGATAATAATACTGCAAATATATAAATATTGCAATACTTTCAATCACAATTGTGTTCCCTCGTTTTTCTTTAAATAGTGACTAACAGACATTTATCTAAATTATTACTTAAATTAAATTAACCGATTAGTTGATCAAAAGAAAACAACAATGTTTATAATAACTTTGAAGTAATTTATTAAGCAAAATGCAAAAATGATCTGCTCTTTCCATCTTCCTAAATATGAGAATTTGATGCTTTTCTCTGTTTGCTATCATTTTAAATTAAATATCTTTTTGGATTGTTGGTTGGACAAGATAAGATAAGATAAGATAAGCCTTTATTGATCCCCAGAGAGGAAATTGGGTTGTTGCAGCAGCCTGAGGACATAAACAAATAGAGATGAATATAGAAAGTAAAGAATAGTAACAGGTATATAAAATAAATTGAAATAGAAGTAAAAATAGAAACTATACAAGAGCGATTAAAGACAAAATTACAAGGTAAAAGTGAGAGTCAGCAGGTTTAGTATATGTCAGCGTTAAGATCCTTAGTGTTTGTCTGTATTAATATGAAAATCGAATAGAAATTTAATTAAGTACATAATGCAATAAAACAGTGTGGCATATTAACATAATATAGTATATTATTCTGTAGATGAAACAAGCTATTTGAGGACGTGACAGGCATAGTGTAGTTGATGAGGTTAGTTTGTGTATAGTAGGTGTGTTTGTGTGTTCGAGATCTCTGCATTTCGGATGAAGTGTGTGTGTGTGTGTGTGTGTGTGTGTGTGTGTGTCTGCGTGTGTGTGTGTTTGTGTGTTTGTGTGTGAGTGTGTGCAGCAGGTGTGAGGCCAGACTTTGACCCAGGGTTTCTTCCTGTCCATCTGGATGCAGACAGTAGGAGGCTCTCTGAGTCTCCAACACTGAGCTCAGTGTCTGTGACTGTCGGAGCAGCTGAGAGGGGGAAACTCCACTTTACAGCCGCACCCGAACACACCGTCCAGACATTTACTGTCGCACTGGGTTCCTTTAAATTAATTTAAATAAGATCTTGGTCCTGAAATAGATATTTGTCTTTCAAATGATTCATTTATTGTTATTTATTCATTTAGTCAGACTTTTAGTTGCCAGTGCCCTGTTGCATCCAGTACTCTTATCAACATGGTAGTTGGCAAATGTGCTGCTTTATGCAAATTTATGTATATATTTATTATTGTAAATCAATTAACAACACAAAACAATGACAGATATTGTCCAGAAACCCTCACAGGTACTGCATTTAGCATAAAACAATATGCTCCAATCATAACATGGCAAACTGCAGCCCAACAGGCAACAACAGCTGTTAGTGTGTCAGTGTGCTGACTTGACTATGACTTGCTCCAAACTGCATGTGATTATCATAAAGTGGGCATGTCTGTAAAGGGGAGACTCGTGGGTACCCATAGAACCCATTTACATTCACATATCTGGAGGTCAGAGGTCAAGGGACCCCTTTGAAAATGGCCATGACAGTTTTTTCTCGCCAAAATTTAGCGCAAGTTTGGAGCGTTATTTAACCTCCTTCATGACAAGCTAGTATGACATGGTTGGTACCAACAGATTCCTTAGTTTCCTAGTTTCATATGATACCAATATCTTCAAAACTGAGCCCGCTACAACCTAAAATACTTTATAAATTTGTGTTAATGCGTTATTATCGTGTTAACTTTGACAGCCCTAGTAAAAACAGATAAAATGAACATCAAGGAAACAGATAAATCAGGTCTGCTTCAAAGGACAGGAGCGTCTTCTCTGTCACTGTCATCATCATCATCAGTGTGTAGGTGAGGAAAGAGGAGGTGGTGGTGATGTGTTTTTTAAAGAGAAACTTGGACAGAAGTGTTCTCATGCTGCGTCTGTCATGTGTTAGCCCTTCCAGTCTCTCTGTGGGAGTGAACAGCAGCTGAACATGAAGAAACAGCGTTATTCTGTGTGTGTTTTAATAGGAAGAAAACAGTATATGTTTCCCATTATGTAAAGAAGGTGTAGTGGGTTGTTTGTTGAGCTGTTTGGTGATGTTATGGCCTCTTTCTCAGATAAATGGCTCTTAGCTGGACACCAGTGATGTACTGTGTAGTTTTAATAGTCCGATGCAAGGCTTTCCAGGTAACGGTCGAACGGTTATTGAACCGTATTGTCATGCAGTATGTGAGGATGCTTTCGGTTGTGTAACGTAGAAGGATATTTGTGCCCTTTTCAGCTTTGTCAAGAAATAGATATAAGGAACCATGGGAGGTCCTTCGAGATCTGAACATAAAACTGTTATGTTGATGAGGTTTCTGCGTCTGTAGCTTTTAGACTTCATGTTCTCCTTTCTGTTATCAGTGGTGGAAAGTAGCTTAGTAACTTACAATTTTGACGTACTTAACTTGAGCACTTTATACTTCTATATTTCAAAGGGATATATTGTACTTTTTACATTTATTTGATACATTTAGTTAGTTATTAACACAACAAATAAAATATGATGTATTATTATTGTCTGACCGACACAGCAGTATATAAAGTAATTAACATTAGTTCCACCTTTACCTGCTGCAACGTTAAGGGGACATTAAATGGGACATTCAGTATGATGAGTACTAGTGTGTAACAATCAGGGGGATCTATTGGCAGAAATGGAATATAATATTAAAAAGTATGTTTTCTTTAGTGTATAATCACCTGAGATAAGAATCGTGTTTTCGTTAGCTTGGAATGAGCCGTTTATATCTACGTAGGGAGCGGGTCCTCTTCACGGAGTCCTTCATTTTGCACCGCCAATGTTTCTACAGTAGCCCAGAACGTTTTGGGCCAGAGTCGATAATGTTACCCGCTGCCGTCACTGCCGCTCACTCTCTCTCTCGCTTCACCACTCATTTCCCATGCACACACACTCTACATACTGGCTCTGCTCCAGATGGCTCTAGAGAGGGCCATTCATATCTCCAACAAGCTTGGCACACAGGAGAGGCTTCAGTTGGTTGCAATCTCCTCACCTCACAGCTAGATACCGCCAGATCCTACACACTGGACCTTTAAGTAAGATTTTGAATGCAGGACTTTTACTTGTATCAGAGTGTTTTTACAATGTGGTCACTTAAAGGGCCAGTGTGTAGCATTTCGGGGTATCTATTAGCAGAAATGGAGTATAATGTTCATAACTATGTTTTTGTACAAATCACCCGAAACTAAGAATCGTTGCATTCTGGTTAGCTTAGAATGAGCTCCTCATATCTACATAGGGAGTGCGGGTCCTCTTCATGTTGCTCCGCCATGTTTCTACAGTGAGAACCATGGATGTATAAAGAGAACTGGATACAGTAGGCGGGGTCCCGTTCATTCCTATGAGAGCTGCTCAATGGCACATGAAGCCAAAAGGGCTCGCCTGCCGAGAGATGAAGTACCCGGAGATCTTCCACATCCATCGGGCCCGTCGAGCAGGCGCAGTAGCGTTTCCTTTAACTCCGCCTCACAGACCTCGCTCCAGCCTCGGTCTGGGTCTCATTCACATGAACGGAGGGAGAGAAATAACTCTGGATTCAGCTATTAGTGCGTTTTACAACTTTTAGGACCTAATTATTAAAATAAGGGGAAGTTGATTTACCTCAAAAAAGAGTTATCCGCTGACTTACAGACGTCTCTTTCCCGATGTAAGTCTATGGGAATAAAATGTTTTTGGCCCAACGCCATGTGACGGACACGGTAGTTGTAGTACAGCCGTTTGGCCACTATGAAAGTTGGGATCAACGACCGGCGCTCTTCCTAGGGGCTTGCCCAGAACGTACAAACCAAACACCGGCTCAAGAGAGAGACTTTCACGTTTTTTACCTTACCTGAAGGCCACCGACACGCTACTGCGGTAACGTGAGCCGTAGAGTGCTAAACCGTGGTACAGCCAGCCGCCGTCTACTGATACAAACGCTGGTGCATGTGGAAGGACGGATTAAACCAGCTGCTGTTGTTGCTCATTATTTTGTCACCACACTCAGACTGTTGCTTGGCGATGTGAGTCGATGTTTTCGGTGCAGATTAATAAGGTACATCTGTACAGCGTGGGAGATTCAATTCCTAAAAATGACAGAGAGCAACATGAAGAGTGAAAAAACAAAAAGGTGGTGTATGAAATAAATAAAACCTAATAGTACTACACCCTCTTACACACACACACACACACCTACGCTGCTGAGTCCTTTCTTTGGCGTCGGCTCTCAGCAGGATGTGCTCTCGTCTCCGTTTGCTCCCATTGATTCAGTTCTCTGCACTCTGAGACGTTACCGTGGAAACGGGAGACGGCGACCCCCCGTTATGCATTTCTATTCATCTGTGTTGAGTCTCAGCCGCCTCATTGAGAGCAGAGAGTAGTACGCCTCGTATCACCTCATCTCTCTCTCTCTCTCTCTCTCTCTCTCTCTTTCTCTCTCTCCGTCTCCACATCAGCTTCTTACATCTTCCTCCTCTTGTTTATTTAGTCGCTATTCTGGTTCCTCACCTCAACTTTCATCACTCCTTTCTTTCTAGTCTGGTCCAGATGATGTTCTGCCTCTCTCTTCAATTTCTTTTTAACCCCCCAAGACCAGCTGGAGTGAAGCTAGGGATATCATATGAAACTGGAAAACCTTTGTCATACTAGCTTGTAGGGAAGGATGCTCAATAACGCTCCAAAGTTAGGCTCAATTTTGGCGAGGAAAAACTGTCATGTCCATTTTCAAAGGGGTCCCTTGACCTCTGACCTCCAGATATGTGAATGTAAATGGGTTCTATGGGTACCCACGAGTCTCCCCTTTACAGACATGCCCACTTGCACATGCCAACGCAAAAAACATGCAGTTGTTTTAATGCAGTATAAATGTGTTATTTTCTCCTATTCAAAAAATTATGTTTTTGAATATTTCTGCATACTGGGGTCCCTAAACAGTCTTGGAATTACATAAATTGGGTACAACTGGAATGGGAGGGATTGGGTTTAGGATTTGGAGGGATTATTTATCATATTTATTAATTCTGTGTGGTAAAAAACGGTTAAATTTAGCACCAAATCTGTGTAACAAATGGTGTCAACTCAAAAATTGCTGCAACAGTTCATGAGACATAATAGAGCATGGAAATGGAAATCATATACTTCTATCATAATGTTCTAAACCCTTATACACTCTCAAAATGTATTTTAATTCCTACTAAGTTGTTTACATGGCTAATGAACATGAATATTCCACTAATATTCCCGTTTACATGCAGCCGTAACGTCCCTATGACGTCATGCTGACCTACAAACAACACATTTGTCTTTTTCCCTATTCCTACCATGATCTATTGCAATATTGTTTATTATCCTCTTATACAAATTTGTTATACAATATCCCATCAGTACGCATTTATAGTTAAGCTATTATTCATCAGAATGTAACACGTCGCTCACTTGCACTTTAATTACAATCTGTATATATGTATATGCCTATGTACATACACCGATATATCCTCATTTGTATATATTGTCTTATCAGCACTTTACTAGTTTGCACTCTGGTTAGATGCAAAACTGCATTTCGTTGCACTTGTACTAGTACTATGTGCAATGACAATAAAGTTGAAGCTAATCTAATGTAATCATCATCATCTGGTCCATTTGAGGAGCTCAATGCATCCTCATCACCGGAGCTGGTGAATCCCACGCCCACGACATTCTCCGCTGTGTTTGACAGTACCATTTTGCTTCTTTGCATAAAAAAAATCTAAGTTTTCCACCGGTGGCGAACTCAGCCTCCCTCTTTCATTCCTTCAACCACCTTCTTGAAAAGGTCGGCTTTGTGATATTTGTGCAAATCCAAAAAACTGTTGATATCCACGTCTTTCATAATGTTTAATAGTAGGTGTGTTTCTCCTGCTTTTCTTTTGGGCATGCATCTCTGCAAACTGTCGGCTAGTTGGTTTGTGTTCAACGCACAGAGCTGGACGTAAGAGGTCGTGTCTCACAAACTGACGTAAAAACCCCATTTGAGACGCATATTGTGAATGTGCTGTACACATGTCCAAATAATGCTCCTAAAACCTGAATAACATCAGTATATTATACATGTCTTAACCTGAAAATGCTCCATTCAGAATATCCAAACAGAATATGTTGTTTACATGACCCGTATCAAATTCACAATATTGTCATATTTGGAATAATAGTGGAATATTAGTGTGCATGTAAACGTAATCAATGACGTCATCTCCTCACTTTGCACATACACATTGTTGGTACACGTTGGTCCACGACCAGTCAAGGCTCGCCGTCTTTCCTGACCTAGGGATGTCTTTGGGAAGGAGGTGATAGGGACCGACTTCCACGAACAAGAATATAAACAAACAATAGCTGAGCGGTGTGTTTGATGCCGGCGGCCTTGTGTTTGGAAAAGCCTAAAAGAAGAAGAAGAATAAACGTCTGTGACCTTTCCCTTGTTTGACAGTTTCACCTGCAGCAACACACACAGAAAATGTCACAGTAAAGGAAAAACATGATTATTATCTTGGCAAACAGTAAATTCATTTGATTTATTGTATTTATTTTTGAGCAAAGCAGCGAGCTGCTGGTTCAGCCAACCCAGCTGTTTTTACACTGACTCACTGAGGCACTGAGGGTAACTCAAATACTAAAGTATCACTCGTTCTGTCTGTGTGTATCACATGTACCATGCGTACTGTGTGTGTGTGTGTGTGTGTGTGTTTGTGTGTCCAGACTGTCTGTTTGTGTGGTCTGATCAGTGTGTCATTGTGTGTCCTCTCTCCCTCTCCCTCCTCCTGCCAGTCCCCCCAGAGGCCATCGGCTTCCTGTCGGCGGTGGGTGTCTTCATCGTGGCGTTGGCCGTCCTCTTCCTCTTCATCAACAAGAAGCTGTGTTTCTCACGCGTCGGCGGAATGCCCTGCCTGGAGAATCATCGCCAACGGAAGAAGATACGACTGGGAGTCCGCCAGGGGCTCGGTGAGTGACATCTGTTTACACTGACCAGACGGATAGCTGTTAGGAGTAAAGGTGGAAGTAGTCCGTCACAAAACTGCTTCAAAAAACATGCAAGATAGTTCAAAACTGTTTCTTCAGTTTGTCTCTTGCACCTCCACAATTCAGTTCCAGTAATTCTACCCGGCAACACGGGAGTATACATACAACCCCACTTAAAGAAAATCCAAACTAAACCGTTCAGTTATTTCCAAACTAACCCCAGCTAACGTTGAATCAGCTAACCCATTCACATTATTCATAACCTTATTGATAAGCATACTTTGAGAACCTACGTCACTGCTTTTTTGCACGAACAGCTGAGTGGGCATTTTCGTTTAAGTTTGTGGTTAGCCTAGCTTTCACGCTACAGTTTTAATCTTACCAGAGGTAGAGTGAAACACCAATTAGCTAGAATGATAGTAGGGTTGTTAGTAATTAACCGTTTAACCGTTAACCGACATTAAGCATTTTAACCGATTAACTCTATTGGTTAAAACGGTTAAAAGAAATGTTTATAATTAATTAAAAAGCTTGAGCGCAGCGGAGGAGTTGTAATTTCGTAGCATTTATTCACCGACAAATAAACTGTACACACACTGCTACACCTACGTTCACAGCTAGACACCAACAACCTCACACACACGGTCTGTCAGTCACTCTTCAAAGTTGTATGATTATTTCCATGCATACACGTCTCTCCTGCTGTCCTACAGAGTGAGAGTAAATGTCGATGCCATTTATTAGTTATTTTAAAACTCAGGAAAGGTAGTTATTAGAGTTTATGGCGTGCTGAGGGCGTTCCTGCTGGCATTTTTAGACACTAACCGTGTCCCTCGCTCATGAATATATCTGTAGTTTTTCTTTTCTGCTTCTAATGCTCTCCACCTCAGCTCTACCTTTTCTCTTTTTCTTGTTCTGTCTTTTACCTGTGCTCACGTCTCGCTTACGTCTCACTCACGTCTCGCTCACGCCTCGCTTGCGTCTCGTTCACATCTCGCTCACGTCTCGCTCACATCTCTCTCACGTCTCGCTCACATCTCACTAACGTCTCTCTCACATCTCGCTCAAATCTCGCTCACGTCTCTCTCACATCTCGCTCACATCTCGCTCACGTCTCGCTTACGTCTCGCTCACATCTCGCTCACATCTCGTTCACGTCTCTCTCACATCTCGCTCGCGTCTCGCTCACGTCTCGCTCACATCTCGCTCACATCTCGCTCACATCTCGCTCATGTCTCGCTCACGTCTCTCTCACATCTCTCTCACGTCTCGCTCACGTCTCACTTCCAGAGGAGATTTCCAGTAACACATCGGAAAGATATCTCACATCAAGGTTAATTTAGGAGCTGGAGTTTGCCCTGTTCTCATGGAGCTCTAGATGTTAACATTTCCTCCTTTTTTCAGCATTTTAACTCGCGAGGATTCGCACAAAACAACGCCATAATGGCCGTTTCAGACGGCTTCTTTTTATGTTGACTTCCAGTCAGACTCGGAAACAAGTGTCTGAAAAGATTCATGTAAAAATAAGGTTTTTTGTGCAAAGCTTGCCCTGATATATGTTTTTTTGCACGAATCGGAGGAGGCGAGTGTAAAGTTAGCCACAGAGCCACAATATACACATTTATGGGAAATATTCCAAGTTTAAATAAACCAGAATTTTTCCTTCTGCAGCTGTTGCTTTCTAGTCGAGGTTCACCTTTTATATAAGCTGAACCATCTCAGTAGGAGAGACGTGACTCCTGTAGCATTATGACTCCAATTAAACTCTCCAGTAGCGGAGAGAGAGAGAGAGAGAACGTGGGTGAGTTTGTATTTGTGCAGTGGTTTCTGTGGGCGAGTGTGTACGTATGAGAGAAAGAGTTGAGTGAGTCAGCCATATACTGATACAAAGCTCTGCAGCAGCTCACAATGAAAATATTAACATTACACAACCTTGAAGGAAAAATTCAGCAAAGAGAGAGAAAGAAAGAGAGGAAAGGGCACTCAGTTTCTATTTTTTATTCTCTCGTTCCGTCACCCAGTAAAACTCTTTCTTTCCTCCCACTTGTCAAACACTGAACGCCCAGAGCAAAGGTTGTAAAGGGAAACAAAAAATGTTAAACTAAAGGATCACACCGCTGATTTTACATGTTGGATTAAAGCCACCGACTGCCTCCGAAGCCCTCGGGGTCACAGTTTGTATGATTCATTGCTTTATTTGTGACAAAAACTAGTTTTAATTAACGCTTTATTTTACCGCTCTGTAATTTCATAATAGTTTCGTAGGAAGTTACCTGTAGCTCGATAGCCTGCTAAGTTAAAACAAAGTGTGTTTGAAGGGGTAGTTCCACCATTCTGGGAGAAATCCTGGTGTGTCTTATGTATTCAAATCCGAACATTCAAATTTTGGTCTAAGTATATTTTAGCGTCAAATATCTGACACAGGTTTCTGCATGATGACGCTGCTATATGTACAGTATATATAAACATCCTTATAGTCAGGGTTTTAAAGCTGAAGTGGGTAGAAATGGAGGAAATTTTTTTTTTTATTCTTTTTATTTCCTTTTAACAGATACAGTTGTACATCACAATCACGTTTTAAGACACAACAGGGTCTTTAGGAGGCAGTCCGTGAGCTTCAGCATCCCCTCAATGTCCATACATTGTTCCATTAAGTAGGGATGAGTCATATTTTTCGTCCATAGGCCCAGAGAATACATAAATGTTCAAGGAGAAACAAATAACATGTTTATTTATACTTATATTAGGAGAGAAGAGAAGAGAAGTATGAGAGATAAAGTTAGAAAATTATATACAAATAATAATAAACAAAAAAAATAAAAATAAATAGGGAATAATATAATAAATAAATAAAATAAAAATAAAGAGAAACAAAGTAAATAGTGATAATAAATCACAACAAAAAAAAAAATGAAATGGAGCAAACATGATTAAAAAAAGTAATTTTTATAAAACAGTAGTGCATGAGACATGTAATCTGAAAAAAATCATGTGCCTCTATGTCCTCCGCTGGCATCTGCAGGATTTCACAGACAGGAGGAAAACAACCAATCAGAGCCGACGGCTTGCCGTCCCCGAGCAGCTGTCAATCACTTGCAAACTCCGACGAAACGGTCAAACTAATAGCGCTGATCAAATATGAATCAATATTCTGTTACTGTAATGCCTATTTCTCTCCTCAGATGTTTCCAGAAACATCTTGTGGTGCACGGTTTAGCTGTAAAATGAGAAAGTTTGTGACCCGGCAGCTATGTTGAGATCAGTTGAGGGAATACCAAGCACCGCCCACCAGCCGGAGCACAGCCAATAGGAACGCTCTCTCTCTCTGAAATGACCTGTGATTGGTCAGAGTCTCACATCAGCTTGTAAAATACTGTGATGGGCTGAGGAGGGTAAATCCTGCACATTTAATTCAGTCTGTGAGTCTTTTTAACTCAAAGTTTGGTAGCTTTGTTTCGCTTTATAATTAACAAACAAAACTTAGAGAAAGAGAAAGTCCCTCTGCCGACAGCAGGCAGGTTGAATCCAGGTGGAGGCTGTGAGTTTAACGCTGAGCAAACACCGTGCTGGTTTGTTGGTTCTCACCTGCAGCAGGTGGAGTCTCTGGTATTTCCAGTTGGCTTCCTGAACAAACAACACATCCTGTTTGGAGTCAGCGGACGAGGTAGGGGTAATCTTATGTTAAGTTATGTTTACATTATGTTTAATATGTAAAAATGCAGCTTTAACCTTGAACTTATGGGCTGATCTTATCCTCCTTCTGAAGCTAAATAAACTCTTTAAAAAGCCTCTTGAATCAGCTGAAAATGCATCGTCACAAAGCTGAAAACAGGGCTGACGTGGTTCTCACAGCAACGATACTTTTACTTTAAGTACTTTTTGCGGATACACACTTTTACTTCAGTCAGGTTTTGAATGCAGGACTTGTAGTGGAGTATTTCCACAGTGTGTTTGTAGTACTTTTACTACTAATAGTAGTACTTTTACTGCAGTAAAGGATCTGAATACTTGCGTGCAATCACATTGAGCCACATTACTCCACTCTGGAGAGCTTCCGCCTGTGAAAAGCTTCAAGTTAACGGAGCAATGAGCCGCTCGCTCTGAGTGGGCGAGCGGCGGCGGTGGCAGCTTCCTTGCTCTCTGTAGGTAACCATGGCGACCGCTCAGGTAGAGTGACCTGCACTTTAGAGAGGAGGGGCTGGTCGCTCCGCCGCCACGTCACTCATTCAGCTGTTGCTATCCAATTATGGTGAAATTATGATGCGAGTGGAATGACCCTCGGCTCTGTGAAACGGGTTTATGTGTTTCAGCAGAAAGAGACGGAGAGAGAGAGAGACAGAGGGTTTATATGTGTCCTCACGTACTTTATGAGCATTCACGTCTCATAAAGGAGCGATTATTTGACCAACACTAAATGGCTTCAACACAATGAACCTGTGAGCTGGTTGTTAGTGTTGAAAATCATTCAGACCTGCGTTGAATTTAACTCTGAGTCTATTCACACACACAGAATATCGTTAGGACCAAAGACATCAAAGTGTTTTTAATGCTTTCTTTCAATCTGGATCTCCTCTCCTCTCCTTCTTCCTTGTTTCCTCCAACCCTCTCTTTTCATTTCTTCCTTGTTTCCTCCTCTCTCCCTTCCTTTCTTTCCTCCTCTCCTCTCCTTTCTTTTTTTGTTTCCTTCTCTCCTCTTCTTTCTTCCATCTGTCCTCCTCTCCTTTTCTTTTCTCTCGTCCTTGTTTCCTCCTCTCCTCTCTTCTTCTTTCTTCCTTGTCTCCTCCTCCTCTCCTCTCTTCCTTTCCTCCTCTACTTCCTTGTTTCTTCCTTTCCTTTCTTCCTTGTTTCCTCCTCTCCTCTCCTTTCTTCCCTGTTTCCTCCTCTCCTTTCCTTTCCTTTCTTCCTTGTCTCCTCCTTGCCTCTCTCCTTCTTTCTTCCTTGTCTCCTCCTCCTCTCCTTTCCTTTCTTCCCTGTTTCCTCCTCTCCTTTCCTTTCCTTTCCTTTCTTCCTTGTCTCCTCCTCTCCTCTTCATTTCTTTCTGGTTTCCTCGTCTCTTCTTTAGTCTTCTACTCCTCTCCTCTCCTCTCGTCTCCCAGCTTCTCCTCTTCCTCACCCCGTGTGTTTCCCTGTGTTTATCTCCCTACAGTGAACAGCTACGGTGACAACGACGACGAAGACGACGACGTCTCCAGCTCCGACAGCGAAGACGAGGTCCTGAAGCAGTTCGAGATCACCGTGTCGCGTTCGCAGAGTTTTCGTAACACCGCGGCGGGAAACAGCGGCGAAAAGCAGCAGACGCAGCCGACGCAGCTGTCGTTGGGCCGACGCCACAAATTCACCCGCCTGTCGGACCAGGAGGAGGGCAGCACCGAGCCGTCGGACTGTGAAGGTGAGCTACCGACATCTCCCCTAACACGCTGTTCTCATCTGCACACATTACAGTAGCTTTGGGGGATATTACAACCTGCTGTATGTCCATATACAGCAGGTTGTTTTGAAGCTTCAAGTTCAGCATTTTGGTCGTCGCCATCTTGGTTTTTTGCAACCAGAAGTGACACGAGAGGGAGGAGCTAAGTACAACTCAACGCTGAATAAGACATTTTTAGGCCACCAAAATGTCATAATTAACTTTGATTAAGTGAAAACACACTGTGAAAGGGTTAAAGTTGTAAGACGAAAACACGGACAACTCCCAGATCGAACAACATTTTTCAGAATTTTTTTTTCAATTTTTTTTTCCAGAATCTTTTCAGACTCTTTTTTTTGGACATTTTTCAGACTTTTCTTTTTTTTTTTTTTTTTGACTTTTTCAGACTTTTTTCAGACCTTTTTTTTGGACATTTTTCAGAATTTTTTTTTCAAACTTTCTTTCCAGACATTTTTCAGAATTTTTTTTCAGACTTTTTTTGGACATTTTTCAGAATTTAATTTTTTGGAAGTTTTTCAGAATTTTTTTTTCAAACTTTTTTTCCAGACATTTTTTAGATTTTTTTTTATTTTGTACATTTTTCAGAATTTTTCAGACTTTTTTTTCAGACTTTTTTTTTTTTACTTTTTTCAGACTTTTTTTCGTCTGAAGTGGACGTAGTCACCGCCGTCGCCATTTAGTTTTTTTTTACAACCAGAAGTGACACTAGAGGGTGGAGCTAAGTACAACCAAACACTGGATAAGACATTTTTTAAGCGACCAAAATGTTATAATTAACTTTGATGAAGTGAAAACACACTGTGAAAGGGTTAAAGTTGTAAGACGAAAACACAAACAACTCCCAGACCGGATAACGCCGTGGTAGCGACCTGTCAATCACAAGAAAGCCCCGCCCTAAAGCATCCCCTGCTTTATGGTCTATTTGCCTCAAATGGGACCATCATTTACTAAATGAACATCATGCTGTATTGAAGAAGACTTGAAACTAGCGATTGAGACCATAAACTCACTAGGGCGGCTACCTCTTCGTCGATTAGTCGACTAATTGGTCATTTTTGTATGGAGGCCGGAACCTGCCAAAATTTAAAAATAAATGAATGAATGACTCGATAAATAAATAAATTTTATTAAATTTGTAATATTATTTTTGCTACATTTAATGACATATTTATTTATTTCTTGAGTCATTTATTGATTGATTTTGGATTTTGGCAGGTTTCGTCCTCCATAGTTGTTTTGGTCTTTGTCGACTAACATTTCTTTAGTTGTTTAGTTTACTTTTTAGGCTGATTTACTAATTTCCAAGAAACTTATGAGCACATCTTTGGTAAACACAAAGTTTAAAGTGGTGCTTTGGTGTTATTCTTTGTGGAGAAACTCAGTTTTACAGATCTGTGGAGTAAATCAACTAATCGATTAGTGTAAGATTAGTGAGAATGTAGTCCTGGTGAATCTCAGACCAGTTTTAACTAATGTTTCGGGCCTGGTTTGGTCTCCCAACTGCTTGGGGAAAAACACTGTCTTTGTCTCGCTAAAATGTTTGCTAAAACGTTTATATGAGAAAGGTCAGCGAGAGCGAGAGTGTCGTTTGTCAAACTAGAGACCTGAAACTCCAACAAACCAGCAAGATCCTCCACTAATCCATCCCGGTGTCAATGAGCCAAAAGGCCCCAAATAATGTTTTTAGTGCAGATTAGAGGCTGTAAAGAGCTCAGGGGGGCTCAGTGTGATTGGACCGCTGTGGCTGGATGTCAGTGTGGACACAGCAGCATTAATTAGGACACTTGTTTGTAGTCGGTTGGTATTTTAGGAGCGACTTGGAAGGCAACAAACACAAACCAGGCCATTTTTAATCTTCTTTCACTTTTGTTGAGTTAACTTGGTTGTTATTTGTAGGTTAATTGTAAGATTACGATTATTATGAAGAACTGGGAAACCAAAAGACGAGATACAAAAACACGTTTTTTTCTATTTATGACATTTTTCGTACTTGATTTGTTGTTTAACCTGAAGAGTTGTGATATTTACTGTAAAGAAGGAACACAGGAAGTATTAAACACAGCTTGCCAAAAGTGTAAGTAATGTGGTTCCTAAAATGTTCTTCCTAAAAATTGTGATTAATGATAATAATCCCAACATCCAGCAAAACATAATCTGGATTATCATCTGAGCCCGAATCATGCAGCAGCGTCACTATCTGGTGGTGATATCTCCCCACCCAACAAATCAAACCACACTCTCCTGCTTCACACACACTGACACGAATAAATGTGAACGAATAAAAAGAGTTACAAACCTCTGTTGTACCGATTTAAAGCCACACGGGACAAATTACAGGATTAAAACTTGAGTTCCTCTGAAGGCAACGCGATACGAATCCCAACGTCGGGAATCTGTTGAGGGGAGGAAGTTCTGGAAGCTGTTCGACCATCCGACAAACACTTGTAATGAAGTATAGTTGAGCCTCTAACATGGGCACATTTACGGAAATGTAAATTAAAGGAATAGCTCACGCAAAAACGATTCCCATGAATATTTACTAGATAGAGCAACAGCATGCAAACATCCATATCCGTCACATCCACCCATTCTCAGTAGTTTTTGGCATGCTAACAAATTAGTTTATTTATATTATGAACTAAAGATGCAACAATTATTCAATTAGTCGGTCGACAGAAGATTATTGGCAACTACTTTGATAATCGATTAAAGGGGCTGGATGTAAGAAGGAGAAATTGTTTGTTAACAGTGACACCGTTAGTGGCCGTTAAGTCAACGACAGTCAGCGTCCTGTTGCTTGTGCTCGCGCTACGTAGATGCGAGCGAGCTTCGGTCGAAACAGTGAGGCGACACACACGAGACTGAAGGTAATTGACAGGCATCATTTTGATTAACGTTAGCAACATCAGGCAGGTGGTCACATTCCTGTTTTGCTAGACGTGCTTCACTAGATATAACTTTGTTTTTTTGTGCGTCCGTGGAGTTTGTGTTGGAGTCTGAGTTGTGGTGGGGGCTGGTTGTTCGTTGGCGTTAGCGTATGGCATTTAATTAGTATCAAAAACCGCACAGAACAGTATCTGCGAGCGGAAAAACATCCTCTCAAGGGAGCATTTCTGCTCCGCGTGCACAATCGCAGTCGCACGGGGGGCTGTGATGAGCGCTCGCTCGACCCTCTCTACGTGCTCGCAACTGCTCAACTCGCTCGCTCGTCAAGTTGACTTTGTGATATTTGGAGGAGTGGGTGGTCACGTGTTCTGTGCTCTATGATTGGACAACGGTGTCACGTGTTCTGCCTTCGCCGTCAGAGACTGTAGGTGTTGAAAGTGACCAATCAAAGGAGCGGACACATCAGCCACCGTCTATTCCATCCCCGCCTCCAAAGTCTCAAAAGTCAACTTGACGAGCGAGCGAGTTGAGCAGTTGCAAGCATGTAGAGAGGGTCTAGCGAGCGATCATCACAGCCCCCGTGCGACTGCGATTGTGCACGCGGAGCAGAAATGCTCCCTCTAGAGGATGCTTTTCCGCGTGCAGATACTGAAATAAAGGCACTCGCAAGCGTGCATGACGTCACATCCGTTGGATTTTCGAGGAAAAACCGGCCCGGCTTCTTCACATTAAAAGCAATATACAGGCTGATAGAGGAGGTTAGGTTAGGTTACAACCTGTTCACACATTGCCATAAAAAATGATAAAAAAACAAAACATGTATACGTGTAAAAACGTACATACAGTCCCTTTAAACAGTTCATTCTTGGAGCAAAAATTTCAAATCTTCTCTGGTTTGTCATGTATGGCAGTAAATTGAAGGACTTTGGGTTCTTTAATTGCATCACCGTTTTGTTTTATAAACTAAACGAATAATTGAAAACAAAAATAATCATTACTTTTCCCGAAAGGCTGATGAAAAAAACCCTGAATGAGAGCTAGTTGCTACGCAGCTAACTCACTAACCAAATAGCATCAGGTTAATTATCGTCCCAGCGAGCATCTTAAACGGCCGTCTTTTAAGCGAGCAGCTGGTTGTTGGTGGGTGGTGACATTGTGCGGTTGAGGTCACTCTGTCTCTACTTACGTCTTTAACCAACATGAACGAGGTTACACACACACACACACACACACAGGCGGATGACTCACCTCAGCCCGTTGCCACGGTCAACGCCCCGTGCAGCCATTGATATAACAGTCACACCGACCTTAATGATGGGGGAATTGGAGATAACTGCTATTGATTGGTCTGCGGTACGGCCTGTCCTCCGAGTGTTTCTGTCTCTGGAAAAGGCCAAGGTTTGACGGATTACACAATATCGCCTCCGTTAACACATGACACTCACAAATAAGGTTTATATAGCTGCTGTTAGAAGCTCACAGACTCAATTAGATGGTGACAACAGAGGACACAATCATGTGCAGCCAGCTCAGCTGTTCTGTGTTTTTCTCTGTTTGTCAAGTGATATTGATTATATAAATCTATATATCTATCTATCTATATAAAGATTGTCATCTTTACAGGATTTAAAGAAAGACATTTGTGTTCATTTTGGTCGTTATTTTTATATTTAGTCTTAAAGTTTGTTCAGACAGAATACCAACCGAATTTACGTCTCAAGTTATTTGTGTGATTTTGACTGCTGGACATGTATACAATGTCTATTTACCTCACACCGACAACGTACACACTCTAGAGCTAATAGCTGTAGCTGTATGTTTATGAAGTGTTTAATAAAGTCCCAGGATAAGCTCAAATGTTTCACATGGGGCTGTCAGTCGATTAGAATATTTAATCGCATGATTGTCCGTAGTTAATCGGGATTAATCGCAAATTAATCGCACATTTTTTTATCTGTTCAAAATGCACCTTAAAGGGAGATTTGTCAAGTATTTAATATTCTAATCAACACGGAAGTGGGTAAATGCTTGCTTTATGCAAATGTATGTATATATTTATTATTAGAAATCAATTAACGACATTATGACACGGTTAAAACTGAGCCTGCTACTACCTAAAAAATCACAAGTTGCATTAAAGGGACTGTTTGTAAGAAAAAGGAATTGGTTGTAACAGCGACATCTGTGGCCGTTAAGTCAACGAAAGTCCGCGTCCTGTTGCCCGTGTGCACGCGCTACCTGAATGTGATCGAGCATCCGTCAATCAGTGAGGCGAAACACACGTCAGCTAAAACCACAATATCACTCTATATTTCAGCTGCTTGGCAGTAATGTTAGCTGACCAGACGAAAGTCTCTCCATGAATCAATGCTGATCCTAGTGTTGGCTTTTCCTGCTTCAGCCTCCCGACCGCAGGTGCGACAATAACGTAACACGTTGCGGAGCCCCGTCACTTCACAAGACACGGGAAACCTCTGTTGGTCTGGAGGAGCTGCAGCAGTTATTTCTGCACAAACATCCACTGAACATTCACTAGATATTCTCAGAGCTAAACTAACTCTTCTGCAGTGTGGAGTGAGCAGCATGCACGTGAGAGGTGGAGCGAAAGAGAGAGAACGAGCGCGGTGTGTGAGTGAAGGCAGGCAGAGGAGCAGAGGAGCAGAGGAGCATAGACTCCGGTCCTGGAGACCAAAGCTACGGTCTCCCCCGCGTCCTCCGACCGCGGCCAACACTGTCTAACAGACGGGCTTCACTAGATACATCCAAGAGGTTTTGGTGCTTCACTGGAGTTTGTGTTGGCGTCTGAGTCTGAACAGCATAGCAACACGTGAGCGCGCATGGGACACCGACCCGCAATGAAGAAGTAAGAAGTTACAAACAGTCCCTTTAATACGTAGAAGAAATTAGTGGCGTTAAAACAAATTTGCGTTAGCCGTGTTTTCAATCACTTATTTTTATGCATATTTTGAAGCATCAGAGAAGCTGTATGGAAATGGCAAAATTGGATAAAAAAAAGTTTTTACATTTTTACATCAACAGACTCGGCCTGTCCAACAGCCTAATATCTAAGTTAATTTCAAACATGAAGCTCAGCCGTAATGTGCGTCCGTTTTGCTGTGGAAAGAGTATTACATTTTCTCTGTTCAGGTCTTAAAAAGCATTACAGTACATTCGATTTCAAAAAAGTGTGCAGCAACCCAGCAAAGGTGTGAGGTGTGTGTGTGTGAGGTGTGTGTGATTTTAATCACAGAATGAGTCGTTTGACCTTTATGCATCATATCATATTAATATTCTAAGCTTCGCCTCAGAGCTAGTTGCTACGCAGCTAGCTTGTTAACCAAATAGCATCACATTAATTATCATCCTAGTGAGCATAAGCGGATTTGGAGCGAGCGACTTGTGCTTTGAGTTATTTATAAATTTAGTGACTTTATTTCTACATGTAATTATTCGCTAATGTATAAAGCTAAGTGTCAGATCTGAAATCATGCCACTGAGCCACAACCCTTCTCAAAACGCCTCTCCTCATGTCCACAGATTACAAACCGACCGCCAGAGGAGCCTAATGCTGACTTTCCTCCTCTGTTGCCTTCCTCCTGCAGAAATGGAGGCTCAGAACCGGCAGCAAGGCTTCACGGACCCGCTGTCCGCGGCGGTAGAAGAGAGCGAGAGGGCGCCGCCGAACCGTCCCGACGCGCCCGCTGCACTTGAGGCGTCGGGCAGCAAGGTCAGCCCCGCCTCCACCCTGAACATGAAGCGACTGGCCGCAGACGGCAGCGAGGACGTGGAGAAGGACGCGGTTTACGACAAAAACGATGGCACAGACAGCTCGACCACCTGGAGCCCCGAGGTACTGCACACACTCTGACCGTCCCTGTTTTGTGCTTTAGATAATGAATGTCCACCAACCTTTAAGTACTTATTTGTTAATCACACTTTCTCGTCAATAATCAATAATCACACGTCAACCAAAAAAACTGGCTTGTGTGTACAAACTAGAGGTCTTCATCGGTCTGAAAATGTGTACCTGACTGGAAAAGTACACATGATCTAGGGAGCACCACATGTCGATGCAATGTCCCGGATTCAATTCTTCGTTGTATGTCTTTCTCCCCAACCAAATTAACTAAATAAATCATCCTCCTGTCTGTCTGAAGTGGACATGGGTCAAAATTTTGGTCAAAAAAGAGCTTTTGTCAGTGAAATAAAGGTTAAAAAAGAACTAGGGCTGTCAAAGTTAACGCCTTAATAACACGCAAATTCATTTTAACGCCACTAATTTCTTCAACGCATTAACGAAGTGATTTTAAGGTTATAGTAGGCTCAGTTTTAAATATAATGATATCATATAAAACTATAAAACCTGATGAATCCATCGGTACCAACCATGTCATACTAGCTTGTCAAGAAGGAGGTTAAATAACGCTCGAAAACGTATGCTAAATTTTGGCGATTAAAAACTGTCATGTCCATTTTCAAAGGGGTCCCTTGACCTCTGACCTCCAGATCAGTGAATGTAAATGGGTTCTATGGGTACCCACGAGTCTCCCCTTTACAGACATGCCCACTTTATGATAATCACATGCAGTTTGGGGCAAGTCATAGTCAAGTCAGCACACTGACACACTGACAGCTGTTGTTGCCTGTTGGGCTGCAGTTTGACATGTTATGATTGGAGAATATTGTTTCATGCTAAATGCAGTACCTGTGAGGGTTTCTGGACAATATCTGTCATTGTTTTGTGTTGTTAATTGATTTACAATAATAAATATATACATACATTTACATAAAGCAGCATATTTGCCCACTTCCATGTTGATAAGAGGATTAAATACTTGATAGATCTCCCTTTAAGGTACATTTTGAACTGATAATAAAGGTGATTAATTTGCGATTAATTGCAATTCACTATTTTAACTATTAGTTTTTATTCTAAACTTAACCCCAGAGACTGAGACCTCATAAACGTAAAGACAAATCTTGAGAAAACTTCACACTTTCTCAGCTCACAAAAAAATAAAGAAACAACCAATGCAGGGATTACTTAACGGGGTCAGTGAGCTGACCGCAGCCCTGCTGTTACCCATCATGCTTGGCAGCGGTATCATCATCATCATCATCATCATCATTCAGCTGTGAGAGGATTATCGCTCTGCCGTGTTATCCTCTCAGGTTCGTTTTGGAAGAAACAAACTAAACACGGCTCACCGAGGCCTCGAGGTTTTGTATAAATAGTTGATATTTCCTTCGCTCTTCACGCTGCGTTGGCTAACAAACAGAAGCTCATGAATAATAATCACTCTGTGTGTGTGTGTGTGTATGAATACGTGCGTACATCTATTCAACATGTATTTCTGTGTGTATTTGTTTGTACATGTAGGAGAGTGGGAATGTAGAATCTAACAACCTCTCAGTCACCAAATCACACTTTGAAATTGGGAGCAATCTGTGCAGTAAACACCTCCCACACACACACACACACACACACACACACACACACACACACACACACACACACACACACACACACACACACACACACATACACACACACACACACACACACACACACACACACACACACACACACACACACATACACACACACACACACACAGGGTGACGCTGACATCTAGAAATGCTTCATAAATAACGGATGAGTTTTGGATCAGCGGAGGTACAGATAAAGTGGGGAGAGCCATGTTGTAGCGGTTTATTTATACAGTTATATAACAGCCCTGACATTGCTAATGCTAAAGCTAGTACTGCTAATAATACTACTACCTCAACGAGTAGTGCTAATACAATTACAAGTACTGTTATGATAAGCATTGAACGGACAAACCAAACACTGTGTTACCTTGTCCTGCTTGGGCCGGTAATCCCCTAAATGTATCGGTAATCTGATTACGTCTATTTTTTCTGTAACTGTAAAGGAATATAGATATTTTTTTTTTGTATACTAAATACATAACGCCATTCCACGTATTCCATCACATCCCAAGCCTGGCTGCGCACACAAGTGAGTTGAAGAGTCTGGTGCATGGTGGACCAACCACTGATGGTGATGGAAAACGCGTCAATAACTGTGCGCCGCTTGTGATTTTTTTCCACCATTTCCTCCATCAACCATGGAAGAAATAACCACTGTTGCTGCTTTGTGTACATGTTATGGAAAACCATATACATAGATATATCAGAAAACCAAACGCCGTCATGTCTGGGTTCATAACGCCACCCGGCGGCGAGCTGTATTGTTTTGTATTGCTTTATCTAGCAGCCACACGTCGCTACTGCGGTATGAACCCAAAAAAACAAACAGATTGTGCTGTGATTTAATATCAATAAACGGATCAAAATGATGCCGAAATAACGACATTATGATGTTAATTTGTAAAAAGTCTGAATTCATGCTCTGTCAGGTCTGTTACCAAGACGACAAGCAAACAACTTTTTAAAATGCTTGTTTTCTGAATGGAGTTTGGATGGAAATACGGCAGCGACGTTGTTGTTGCTACCGTAGACAGACTGTGGTTTCTGCCTTTAAATGAAAATCTTTGAGATTATTACTTTAAAATAACATTTTGAATTCAGGACTTTTACTTGTAGTATTTTTAGACCGTGGTATTTCTACTTTTACTTAACTGAGTACTTCCTCCGCCTCTGTTTACTACACAGTAATGTGTAAAAAAAACCTCCTTACTACTAGAAGTAATGCTTAGTACTTCTTCTACTGTAGAGGAAGAAACATTTATCAGGTGAGCGCCTGTGTTTCCTTCTTCATGTGTTGACCTCCTGACCTGCACGTTCAATAGACTCGAGCTGCGGCTCCGTGATTATCTTATCTCTCTCGCTGCGGTTGCCATGTCGACGGCGACACTCGGCCCGCTCTGTCAACACTCGACACAATCAATGTTGTGTTTGCTGACTGTACGGGAGGCTGAGATTGGCTTCATAGAAGAAGAGGAGGAGGAGCAGGAGGAGGAGGAGGTTTATTTCTCCTTTATGACAGGATTTCTGCTCAGTTTGTGTCTCTTAACATCTGAAAAAAGCTTTTTGAGAATCATTCAGTGATTGTGAGTCTTTATATTCCACAAATAGTTTATTTTTATTCATCAGAAATCAGCTCATTTCACTCTGAACAAGCTACTCTGTCTGTTTTTACGTCCCCAAAGAATTAATTTCTTTAAATACATTGAAATATACGCCACTAATAACAATTATACCCATTTCAGAATCATATCAGATATACTTTATTGATCCCCGCGGGGGGGAAATGAGTTACAGTTGCTCCTATTCTATAATATATATATATATATATATATATATACAGTATATATAAGCATAGAGAAATTATAAAACTGAAAATGTATAATTACAATATAAAAATATTTATAATAAAACATATTTATAAAAACAGAGAAATTATAAAACTGAAAATGTAAAATTAAAATATAGAAAAATATATATTAAAAAATATGTATAAAAACAGAGAAATTATAAAATTGAAAAATTATAAATACAATATATACTGTATATATAAATAAAAACATAGGGAAATTATAAGAAAAAAAATGGAAATAAGTATGTGAAAATATGTGCATTCTTTTTTATATAAATATATGAAATAATATATAAAACAATACATATGAACAGTGTAAATAATAATAATGCTGAAAAAGGGGATCTATGATTAACCGTGTTAAAATGCAAGAATTTCAAAACACATTATTGTTTTTTATAATAAAAATAATAAAAACTTTATTTTTATAGCACCTATCATACATAAAATGCAGCTCAAAGTGCTTTACAGTATGGCATGAAAACAAAACACAACAGAAAAAAATAAATAAGTTCATAAAAATAGAATAAAAGATCCAGTAAAAAGGCACAAAAATAAAAGTAGTAAAAATGGTAGTAGAAAAGAAGATGAACATACTGATCATACAGAAGTGGAATAAACTGCAGGAGTGGTTTGAATATTTTCTACGAACACTTTTATTTTGACTCTCCATTGTGAAAATCCAAGTTACAAGCAAACTGTAAACATTTTAAAGTCACATTTCAAACCTACAACTCAACAGATGTATATGTGGTTTAACTTAAAGTTATTGACTGGACCCTGAAGAAGAGAGAGGACCTGTTCGTTCAGCTGATAAGGTTATCGTCAATCAGGGCGGCTGGAAGGAATCAATGTCCAAGCGACTCTTTGTTTGCCCTCCTCCTCCTTCGTCTTCGTCTCCTGTTGCCTCTCTATTCATATCCCAGCCGATTGTGTGTTAAGTTATAAATAGACCGCAGCAGCGAGGCCAGAGACTGAGAGATCATCAGTAACCACTAAGCCTTTTATAGAATATAAGGAAGTGCCTTTAAGGACATTTATTCATCTCTTTCTTCATTCAGCATCTCTCCTCACTAAGCATCTCTTATACAGTACATGTTGGAGGAAGAAGTTTGTAGTTTAGTGGGTTTTTGAAGCGTACAGTTTGTTGTCAAATTCAGACTGTTTATGGTAGAAAACAACAACGTCGCTGCCGTATTTATGGCTTTATGTTGAGTGTTGATGGAGCAGCTGCATAGCCTGACACTGATCCATCCAGACTCCATTCAGAAATCAAGCATTTTAAAAGTTGTTTGCTTGTCGTCTTGGTAACAGACCTGACAAAGCATGAATTCAGACCTTTTTCAAATCAGCATCATTATGTAGTTATTTCAGCATCATTTTGATCCGTTTATTGATATTAAATCACAGCACAATCTGTTTATTTTGGGTTCATCCCACAGAGGCGACGTGTGGCTTGCTAGATACAGTCAGTATCTGTATCTACACTGTACGTGAATACAGCTCGCCGCCGGGTGACGTTATGAACCCAGAAAATGACGGTGTTTTGGTTTTCTGATATATCTGGGACTGGGGGGTTATGCGTCTGATTTCATATCTCATATTTGTCTGTTAAATATGAAGCTGCAGCTAGCAGCTGGTTAGCTTAGCTTAGCATAAAGACTGGAAACAGCTAGCCTGGCTCTGTCTGAAGCTATAAAATGTCCCCATCAGCGACTTTAAAGCCGGGAGCGGTGACTTCCTGGAGTCTTTGCTGGTTAAAAGAAGAAGAAGAAGTTTTATCTTTCCTCTTCTTTTGATGTTTTTTTACTTTATTTCGTATAAATGAATGCATAATTAAGTTGGTTTTATTCTCCCGACCTTCTCAGCAGGAGCAGCCCCCCCAGGATGAGGTCCCGCCTCAGCCGGTCAGCTCCTCCCCTCGAACCCCCATCTCTAAATGCGGAGACCTGGTCCTCTCTCTGGAGTACCGGCCCGACTCGGAGAAGCTGCTGGTCTCCGTGATCGCGGCCCGGGGCATCCCCGATAAGGCCCGCAGCGGCATGGACTCCTGGCAAGTCCACATGGTGCTGCTCCCATCCAAGAAGCAACGCCACAAGACGTCGATACAGAAAGGCTCGCTGCCGCACTTCAACGAGACGTTTCGCTTCTCGCGCCTGGACCCGTCGGAACTGCCCATGTCGGCCATCAGGTTCAGGCTGTACGCGCTCGGAGCTTCTCGGATGTCCCGCGAGCGCATGATGGGCGAGAAGGTGCTGCGTTTAAGCGGGCTGGACCCGGACGGAGGGACGATGGAGGTGACGCTGGTCCTGGAGCCTCGCAGTAACCTCAAGGTGAGGTGGACGTCATTTTACAGACATCACGCTGCGTTTGGTCAGATTTGTGTAAATATCTTCTGTGTTTATCTCTCTGTGTTTTGTCAGAGCTTGGACTCCCAGCTGAGCCTGTCTGCCGTGTCTCAGAGCGACAGCGCCTCGTCCACGCAGTCTCTGACCCACGGCGGCGTCCCCGAGCTGCTGGTGGGTCTCACGTACAACGCCACCACGGGACGCATGTCTGTGGAGCTCATCAAGGGCAGCCACTTCAGAAACCTGGCCATCAACAGACCACCAGGTCAAACACTCTACCTTCACACACGCTAACACACACACACACAGACATTAGAGTTAATCAGTAAAGAATCAGTGACCGGGGAAAAACAAGTTAACCAGCGGGTCCATCTGCGTTCTGTTCCGTATTCTTCAAATGGAAACGTCCACTCAGCCGTTGCAAAAGGCAGTGACGTAGGTTACAAAAGTACGCTAATCGGAGCTAATAAATAAGTCTATGGTTAATGTGAACGCTAGCTCTAGCTGAGTCAACGTTAGCGGTGCTAAGTTTGGAAATAACTGACTCAGATTTATTTGAAGTGGGGTTGTAAGTATACTCCCGTGTTCTGAGAGGTAAAATTACTGTTTTTGTGAATGGAGTCTGGTGGCTTTGAAGACAGCGATTCAACGGCGTCAGTTCCCCATCGAAAAGGACTGTCTGACGGAGAGGTAAAGCAGCTGTGGACGGGAGCAGCAGAAAAAATGTATTTTAGAAACCTAAAAAATCCAATATCAGTTTAAGTGTACTCCACATTTAGAATATTTTCAGCGCTTTACCTCGCCGTCAGACAGCCCTTTCTGACAGGGAACTGAAGACATTATATTGCCGTCTTCAAAGCTACCAACCCGGACTCATGAAAAGGCGTATAAATACCACGACATCACACAGATATTTTGCGTGTCACAAGCCTGCATTTTAGTACACCACACAAACGTCGTCAGTTAGTTTGTGTTATTGTGTGACTTTCTGATCTGAACTAACGTGGCATCCACAGCAGTACGTTGCTTAGCTTCCTGCCGGTACTCCTGTCTGCTTCTCCAAACTGGGAGCACGCCGACCGCCATCTGAGTTACTGTATTAATACACTGACTAGAAGGATGTGTATATATATACTGTACATGTTGCAGCGTCATCATGCAGAAACCCACGTCAGGTCACCATGTGGGGAAACGTTTTTAGAAGAGCTTAAAATGATAATAGCATTTTGAAGCTAAAACATACGAACCAGAATGATATAAAAACCTAAAAAGATATGATACCAACATGACAGAAAAAGGTTGACATTTGTATATTTTGTTCCCCTCCTCCTCTCTGGTCCAGACACCTACGGGCGTCTGACTCTGCTGAACTCGGTCGGTCAGGAGATTTCTCGCTGCAAGACGTCGGTGCGTCGCGGCCAGCCCAACCCCGTCTACAAGGAGACCTTCGTCTTCCAGGTGGCGCTGTTCCAGCTGTCGGACGTCACGCTGCTGGTCTCCATCTACAACCGCCGCAGCATGAAGCGCAAGGAGATGGTGGGCTGGATCGCCCTGGGCCAGAACAGCAGCGGCGAGGAGGAGCTGCTCCACTGGCAGGACATGAAGGACAGTCGAGGACAGCAGGTCTGCCGCTGGCACGTCCTGCTGGAGGCGTAACGCCACCAAGATTTAGGATTTTTTTATTTTAAGAGGAAAGAGAGTTTTTTCTTTAACGTTGGAGGAATGATCGATTTGATCGGCGGACAGGATGATGCATGTGGCTTCAGAGGCGATGGATTCAAAGACTTAGCGTTCTCAGAGCACACTATCGTCACATCAACATCAAACCTGGCTGGTTACAACAAATTCATCTGCTTTTGGAGGCCGACATGAGTTTAAAAGTAATAAATAAATGAAAGAAGAAAGCCTTCAGTTTACAAGTGGAGGCCAAAATCCACTAAAGTATTTCTTTCTCATGTAAAACCCTTACAATTTTGAAGGTTTGCATGCAGAAATACATTTCTCCTCCTCAATAAAACAAAGATCCGTCGGCCTCCAAGAGGAGCTGAGAGTTTGTTCTTCATTTATAGCTTTTTTTTCTTTCTGTAAAGCGGCTCAGCTGTGAGACGAGGGAGCTGCTGTTTAGTTTTTCTAGTGAAATGCTGTGTTAGAAAGTACACACAAAGTAGAGGTGTGTGTGCGTGTGTGTGTGTGTGTGACTCGTTATTTCTAAATCTTTGCTGTACTTTTACTGGCTGGCAAATCAACGGAAATGCACGGCGACTTATGAACTAATGCAGACAGGAAACAGAAAGAAGCAGCGTCCTGAAAATGTCATATTGAAACGATTATTGTCGCTTCCTCTCTAGAAACACGGCCGTCTCACACTGACAACAAGCTGAGAATGGTTGATTTTATATGATGAATTTGGTAACTAAATCAAACAATTATAATCAATCAATCAGTCCAGTAAGTAAGTAACTAATATGAACATTGTCTTTACATATATCCGCCATCTTTTACATTGAGCACAAGTCATTCATTACAAAGCTCATACCTCTTTCCACACTTTACTTTCCTAACTTCCACTGTTTGCACCACAAACCATCTCCATCTACATCTCCACAGCTCTAATTTGGGCTTCAGCTAACAAACTAGCGAGTCATCAATTGATAATTTTTCCAATTAAGTCAATTAATCTAACAAAAAACTCATTAATCTGATTTGTAGGGGACAGATGGGGGTAATTAACCTGACTCTAAAAAGCTAATCCTGAAAAAAGTGTCATTAGTCTGGTTTCACTGGAGAGTTTGAATCATACATGGTTTAAAAAAAATAAAAAAATAAATAAACTAGGGCTGTCAAAGTTAACGCGATAACGCCTCAACGCCAATTAGTTTTAACGCCACACATTTCTTTAACGCAACTTGCGATTTTGGTATTAAATGGACCTGTGAAAAAAGGTGCAATCAGCAAATGTTTACTATTCTAATTTGTAAATGACACAAACTGGAAGTTTCCATCAATTAATTTGAATCTGAAACTGAAACTGTTGTTTTCTACTCCAATAAGCTGCATAAAAGTACTTTATAGAAAATACAGGAAAAGCTGAGAGTCGCAGTTGTTGTATCTTTGCAAAGTGAGAATAATAACTGGCCAATCGGAGCTGAGAGTATGTAAATCGTCTGTAGGTTTCCATCCACCTGTTTTTATGCAGATTTTTAATTTGCATATGAAAAAAAACCTGAGTGGAAATACAGAAAATTGACAAAGAAAAACTAAAAATGATCGCAATTTTGTTTACGCTTGGTTGAGGTGGAAATGTTGGTGTATTGATAAAAGCAAAATGTGACAATAGAAATAGACTTGGAAAATTAATCACGTCGTACGTGACGCATGTGACTTAAAGGGCGGGTCCATCTTCGTTCTTTTCAGTTTTTTTCAAATGGAAACTCCCACTGAGCCGTGACGTAGGTCAGCGCAGTAAGCTAATCAATAAGGTTATGAATAATGTGAACGCTAGCACTAGCTGAGTCAATGTTAGCTGTGCTAAGTTTGGAAATAACTGAAAGGGTTAGTTCAGATTTTTGGAAGTGGGGTTGTATGTATACTCCCGTTTTCTGTGGGGTAAAATTACTGTTTTTGTGAATGGAGTCTGGTGGCTTTGAAGAGAGCGATATAATGGCTTCAGATCCCCGTCAGAAAGGGCTGTCTGACGGCGAGGTAAAGCAGCTACGGGAGCAGCAGAAAAACGTATTTTAGCCACCTAGAAAAATCAGTATCATTTTTAGAGTACGCTATATTTTCACAGCTTTACCTTGCCATCATGTTTTCTACATTTTGAGCTTTGACTGGAGCTCTTTTAATGATGTCATCTCGTTGTGTCCTCTTCTTCTGCTATAGTTTAATGGCACCTGACTGGAAAATTACCTCCACCTTCTGCTCCTCTCGATGGACCAACTCCTATAGTGGATGGAAATGTGCATAAATTAGCATTTTCTTTTGGCAATTTTTCTGACAATTATTTGCGCTACAGTTGGATGGAAACCTCACTAGTGTTCGTGTTACCGCTGAAGGATCACGTGACCGTAAAATACTGAGTAAAGAAACCAACACGGAGAGTAGAAGTGAAGATGTTTTATGATTCAAGTGGAGGAGGAAAGCGTCTCATTCATATTCAGCAGCGCTCATTCATATTCTCCCGACACGTGTGCTACTACAGGCAGGAAGCCGCGGCAGCTGGAGACTCTCAACCCCGTCGGGATGAGAGCATCTCTTCCCCCCGTCGACACTGAATGATGTTATTTGGCCTTTCGACTCCATCTCCTTCACAGGGGCAAAAGCTCATTTCAACACCCATCAACGCTGAGCTGAAAAGAGGCTTTAAATATCTCACTGCAGCTGTTAATAACAACATGCGATGAATTACCCTGGAAGTGTGTGTTTTTTTATTCCCAACACACTCCGCTCTGGTGGTAATTGGTAGTTTACAGCTGTAGAACGGTACAGTGTGATGACGGTAATGCTGCTGCTAACGCTCATCCTCTTCCAGTCTGAGCATCATTGAGTCATAAGGCAGCAGTTCAGCCCGGAGGGGGGGATTATATTTGTTTGTGTAGACAGATACTGTAGCTCCAAACCCCTCGGGGCGGTGGTGAGGGGGGGGTTCACACACCAAGAGCAGGAGATGTCTTTATTTGAGTGTTTTGTTTTCTTCAGGCAGGTGACAACAAAGATCTCTTTAGAAATGATGAACTGCAGCTCGCTGTGAAAGCTTTGATCGGAAGACACCGCAGGAGAATTACTCAAAAATGCACGATTTCACAGAGATGACGGTCTGTAATTACTTTTGGAAAGTGAAGCATAACAAATGAGCTGATGCTCATATTCAAATTCTTCATGTGAATTAAAGGGTCAGTTCACCCAAATCACAAAGAAACCCTGTCCCCACACATCAGGCATTGAGCCATCCACAGATTTAGTTGTTTTTTATGGTTTTAAAAGACTTCTATCCCAACACAATGGACATGAATGCAATTTTGCTTTTTGCAAAGTACTGAAAAATGACATTATATATAGAAATATCAAAGAAACGTGCTGGTATTTTGCATAATCCTCCAACCATACAAAGATAGAAAATGTTGTCCGTTTTATATAATTAGCTATTGAAGCTTTATAATACTGCACCAAGTGAAATATGCTAATTTAAGACCATGGGTTTTTTATGGCTGCTCCATATTCTAGATGTCTTGTGCATCCTTTTATGCACAAAAATCCCCCAAAAATGAATGATATGTGGAAAGGCACAATTTAATGGACTCATTCTATTATATCTGTTAAATACAGGAAACAAGCTGTAAATGCTGGATGTCTTGTGTTTAAGCTGCAGATATGTGATGATGATGATGATGATGAAGACTACTTCAGGTATAAATGAAGCATCAGTTGAAGAATAGGAGTGCTGCGACTGGCTGGAATTTAATTTTAATTATTTTTGTATATATACACTCTGCAAAGACCAGAATTATGGAATTTTTTTTTAGTTAAACCTACGTAAGCGGAGTCAAAAACCAGAAGTTTGCTGCAATTAGCTTCTGTTTCGTTAGCTTGTTCAGTTATTCTGCTCCCATTACTGTTGCTAGCTTTCCGCCCAAGCATGCAGTTTAAAATGACAGCAGCAGTTTTACCGCTCAAAATTCATAATTAATCATTTTAGCAGCAGTAAATAGTATTTTCTGAAACATTTGGACCCTGTTTACAGTCATAAAAATACATTTTTAACCAACAACTGTCGCTGCTGACAGATTCCGTTAGCTGTAACAAACTAGCTAATTAACGTTAGCAGACTTTTATAAAGTTTTGTCTCCTGCTGACTCGTATTAAAATGAGAAACCTGCCAATGCAGCATCTTAAATATGCATCGGCTGCATACATGATATGCTAACGTAGCTCAGTGTAATCAAAGAATAAGGCTAAAGTTAAAGTTAGTATCTTGCTTTTGTGTTTTTCATTCTGGAAAGGAGAAAAAAATAATTTGGATACCGGGTACAACGTTGGAATTACCAAAGCTTGTCAGACCTAAAGGCTGCTCAGCTATGATTTGACACCTCCTGTTTGGTGAAGCGGTTTAGCTAACGGTCAATTTGTAACTCAGTTTTGGCAGTTAGCTTGCAGCAAACTGTCTTTTTGGCTTCGTCTCGAGGTTAAAAATCAACAAACCGTAAAGCAGTTTTGTTGTGTTTGTATAAAATTGATTGCGTAATACAACTGAATTTTATTATTTGTTTATTTATCTGGTGAAATAACACAAACACAGACAGGAAACTTCATGTTATAGCACAACAAACTGTGCTACCACATTTTCAAAGTACAAATACATACAGTATTCTATTAATTGTTAGCCTAGTATTTTTTTGCACCTAAAAACTGGTCTTAATCTACTATTTTTAAATTGTCATTTGGCAGATTATTCGACCTGTCAGCACTCCTGTTCTACAGGCTTCATACATGTGAGTGTGAATAGTGACATGAACTATATTTACTGCACAGACTGATATATTTTATGCATGTTGAGTTGTTGTACAGATCGAATCTATAATAATATCTATTCTATATTTTTTAAAATGGTAAATGTTTAATGTTCTTATTAGTATTTCCCAGGATTTCTATTTACACGTCTGCATGCTGAAGTTTGAGGTCCCAGGTAGTATTACAGATGTGAGACAATCAGATTGTGCTGCAGATGTGCTACCGTTGTACTAATACTCCTCCGATGATGATGATGATGATGATGATGATGATGATGATGATGATGAAGTGCCTGTAAACATTTTGAGATGAAACATATCCACCATGATAAAAAAACAAAACAGATGATCCAAATTTGCATGAAGCCTTCTCGTTGTTCCCTGTGAATGCTGCTGTAGGACTGCATGCATGGGAGGTGACTACAGGGCCTAATGTCAAGACCTGGACCAGGACTGAGGTCCAAATCAGACCACATTCAGTCAGGTTCAAGTCCACAACAAAGACCAAAGCTGACTGAGACGCTATAGCAAACAAAACATGTCTGTTAAAAGTTCATTTTTTCCACACATTACCAAATCTAGTGAACTGATTTTTTTTACAACTACAGTACAGGCAGTTTTAACTTGAGCTGGAGTCAGGACATCATTAGCTTAGCTTAGCATGAAGACTGGAAGCAGGGGGAAACATCTAGCCTACGTTCCAAATCGCATACTTTTTCTTTTTACTTCTAGTACGTACTGCAGCTGCCCTTACAAAGTACGTACTGTTTCATCCAGTACGCATACTACTTCCTCATAACATTGCACCTTGAACTCTGACCCTCTTGCTCATGTATCCCCTGCACAGAGGATTGTGGGTCAGAATAGCCAGAAAAGCATGCTGGCTTGCACACTGCAAAATGTCACCGGGTGTAGTATACATCCTGGTATTTTTGGCATACTGCATTTGACATATTATGTATTGGGACGTACTAAATCTTTTTCTGGCATACTAAATAGTATGGTAGTATGGGTATTGGACCGCACAGTACGTACTAAAGGCACAATGTTATGCATACTGCATGCAACACTACACAGCTGCAGTATGTACTAAAAGTAAAATGAAAAAAGTGATTTGGAACGCACTTAGGGTGCGATGACGTCATGTTCCCGTTCTCTATTCACCAACTTTTACCAACGTTTACTAAACATTTTCCACACGTAACTCTTTGTAAAAACCACAAACTGTCATCTTTACATCACTGTTTACGTGCATAATTAAACAAACAAGATGTTACGTGTTAATTAGTGAGCTTTAGAGGTGTTAGAAGAGCCAGGCTAGCTGTTTCCCCCCGCTGCCAGTGTTTATGCTAAGCTAGGCTAATCGCCTCCTGGTTCTAGCTCAGTATGCTGCTTACCGTGTTGATCTTCTCTTCTCTCAAATAATCCTTTTTTACTGAATTATTCCTATATTAGTGTTCTTTTAAATGCTGTAACCCTGTTTCAAGCAGTTCTTATTTTCTGTATATCTTTTGGGTATTTGAATTTTCCTTTTAGAAACAGAAATTTAAGAATTAAAGATAAGTCTAAGCGTTATAATGAATCCAAAAACAAGTAGTTTTTAATCAATTGTCAAAAACATAAAATTGAAAATGAGCTTAATTTGATTTTTCTCCCTTATAAATAATAAAAAATAATAATAATTAAATGGTAATAACACAAAAACTAAAGCACAGTCCCCTTTTTGTTTTCTGAAAATCCTGTTAGATCTTCATTGACATCCAAAGTGGAACCTGTAACTGTTCTACAGAGACGAGTCTGAGACACTGACTCTGTAGAGACCTGCAGTCCTGGTCTGGTCTGGTCCGGTCCGGTCCGGTCTGGTCTGGGCCGTGCATGCTGATCCCCCCACGGCACCCAGAAAGCACTTTTTGTACCAAGTTTTGTCGTTGCCAATAAAACCCAGAAGATCCCCGCTGTGGGAACGTCTGTCCGCCATCTGGTTTCTTGGGTCCGTCTCTCCGTCCAGTTCAGACGTCTTAATTCTGAGAATGAGGCTTTTCTAACCTCAGTTAACAACAACAAAAACACAGTTCATCCCTCTGTGATTGGTAGCAGAGATTTCCAGTTTCACACAGAGTGGATTACAGATTAGAGAAAGTATTTATCTAAGTGTTTTTGGAGAGTTTAATCTTTGGCAGCAGATGCTTTGGTTTGTAGATTTAACCTACAAACATGCATATTGTTTATGTTGCTGTTTATTAACTGCATAGTATCAAGTGTTCAATTAACCTTTATTCTTTCTCAACTGTAATACTGTATGGTGGTACAGCCCAGTCACACAGCAGCTCGTGAAATAGTCACAAAATCTAATCTATTTGATTTGTGCACATAAACACGAATTTCCCTTGTTTTTCGTTACGCTTTGCACGACTTTTCAACAACACGTGATGCACATGTCAATTTCCCCTCCAGTCTTTTCAAAATAAAACTACTTAGTTAGGTTTAGGAAAAGATCGACTTGGTTATAGGCTGATGCAACAAAATTACTTAGGTTTAGGAAAAGATCGCGGTTTGAGTTTAAATAACACCAGAAGTGCCGTAACTTAAGTACGGAAGTTATGTGATAAAAAATTATTAGTTAGGTTTAGGAAAAGATCGTGTTTTAGGTTAAATTAATACCGGAAATGCTGTAACTTAAGTGTGGAAGTTACGTGACAAAAACTACTTAGTTAGGTTTAGGAAAATATCGCAGTTGGGGTTAAAATAACTCTGGAAGTGCCATAACTTAAATACGGAAGTTACGTGACAAATAAATCACCCCAACCTCCTCCCTACTCGGCATTCGCCGCTCTGTATACTTCCTGGTTCACAATTACGTGGATTACATATGAATTGATTCCGGCGCTGACCATCACGAAAACAAATGTGAAATTCGTGTTTATGTACACGAATCAATACATTACATTTTGTGACTATTTCACGAACTGCTGTGTGACTTGGCTGAAACAGGCAAGAATTTGTATAAAAAAATATTTGATAATTCTAACAAAAATAAAGCTAAATTCACGTAAAAAATGAATGGAAAATAAATTAAAAATTAACAGGCTATTGAAATAAAAAATAATAAATGTTTAAAACGTTCTATAATTCAGTGAAGTAGCATGAAAAACTTCTGTTTTTTGTGTGTGTACATGTATTTGTGTGTACAGAGACTTTGTTAAACAAAACAAAACAATACAACACATGATATTTTAGAGGCAGAAAGTTGTCTCAGTGTGTCTCTGTGTGTCTCAGTGTGTCTCTGTGTTGGTAGAGAGGAGCAGCGTTGAAGATGAGGAGTGATCCTGCAGCGTCATCACCGCGCTTACTCTGTCTCCTAGCAACAGGAAACATCTGCCTCCTCAGGACCAATGAGGAGAGCGTGTGTGTGTGTGTGTGTGTGTGTGTGTTGTCTCTTGTTGCCGTGAACGGGATATTTTAGGAGGCTGGAGAGCAGTGAGCGTCTCACCCCGGAGGAGCTGGAGCTGTCCGTCCATCCATCAATCCGTCCATCTGTCTGTCTGCAGGGACCGAGGGAGCCTCTGACTTCAGGCCGAGCTGGAGCGTCTCTGAGTCGGTGTGAGGACGGTCGATGAGGCGCCGAGGACCGGAGGAGAGACTTTAACTGGGATTTACTGAGCTGCTGCTGCTGGACGGAATCATTTAAAGGTAAGAAGCTTTAATGGACATTAAACGGTTTTACATTTAAAACAGCAGCTGAGAGACTCATCTCTAAACTGGGCTTAATGCAAGTTTATTAGCAGCAGCAAACATGGATGCAAAGGTGGAGAAAGGAGAGGCTGAACACATAAAAACACAATAAAAAGGAGAATTAAGATAGAATAAAATTAGACATTATTTATTTATTAAAATGCAAATACAGGTCTCCAACTAAAAAATATAAAAATATTTTTTAAAAGCAATATTTATCTGAACTTAAAAGACATGTCATGGCTGTCCAGTGATAATCTCTGTCATCCAAATTAGATGGTCTTGAGTTTTTCAGATAGAGTGAAGGATTAAGTGTTCCTATTTGGGTTGACAAATTCTCCTTATAATCCTATTAATAGCCTATAATATATAGGCTATTAATTGTATAATGAATTATATAAACAATGCAACACCACAAAGCTCAAAACAGGGCTGAAAAGTTGATGTTTTTAATGATACTATGTAAAGTAAATGTCTCTTAAATCAAGATCCTGTTAGTTTAGGTAGTTTATGCACATTTCCCACCAATCTTAATGAAAATAAATGTGGTTTTAAGGGAGAAAACATGACCTCATGTGCACACTTACTTCTGCTTTTAGAGGAAATATTTGCTGAAAAAAGAAAATGTATCTAGCCTACAGCACATTTTAAACGTGGAGGCAAAGGTGAAGAAAGGAGAGGCTAAGCACATAAAAACACAATAAAATTAAAATATAATAAAATAAGTTAATTTTAAATAAAATGTAAATGGACAAAAATATAATACAGGTATCTAACTCTCCATAAAAATATATTTAAAAAAATAATATTTTCTAAACTTAAAAGACATGTCAAGGCTGTCCAGAGAAAATCTCTGTACTCCAAATTAGATGGTCTTGTCAGATGAAGTGTATGATTAAGTGTTCCTATATGGGTTGATAAAATCCTCCTTATAGTATATAATATATAGGCTATTAATATAATGTATTATATAAAGAAGGCACCACCACAAAGCTTTAAACAGAGTTGATATCTTGGTTTATGCACATTTCCCACCAATCCTAGTGAAGATAAATGTGCTTTTAAGGGAGAGAACATGACCTCCTGTGCACACACACTTCTGCTTTTAGAGGAAATATTAGCTGCAAAAGAAAATTTATAGCAAGTGTTGCATCCACACACACACACACACTTCCCACGCATCCTCTCTCTCTCTCTCTCTCTCTCCCTCTCTCTCTCTCTCTGGCCACGGATCCATCATCATGCATCATTCTCCCACAGATTAAATATTCGGGCTGCAGTTGGATGTTAAAAAACTGTGTGAGTCACTGCAGCAGCTTCAGGGGAGCCGGCGTGAATGTTTCGCAACGATAAAGCTTCCCACTCCGTGTTTATGATTGATTTATGGCATTTTAAATAACACACACACACACACACACACACACACACACACCGCCCTCTTATCTCTCCTCCTCCTCCTCGTTCTTCATTTTAAATGAGCTTCCAAGGACAGCAGATTTTTTTTAAAAGACAGCTCTATAAATATTATGCAAAGATATGATAAACACACAACATTTAAGGGTCAAATCAGGATATTATGCAGCAGTGCACACACAGATTGTGAGTGCTTTTAATGTGGAAATGTATTTAATAAAATGCACATTTCATACAAATACAATAGAATAGTTTTATTCTATTTTATTTTGTTCTTTTTCATTCTTTTTAAAAAAAAAATTATGTTTTTTCCTTTATTTCATTATTTTATTTTATTTTATTTACATTTATTTTTATTTTCATTTGATTTAATCTTTTATGTTTCCTTTCTTTCTTACTTTTCTTCCTGCTGGCAGGTGTACAGGTGTGCTGACTTGACTATGACTTGCCCCAAACTGCATGTGATTATCATAAAGTGGGCATGTCTGTAAAGGGGAGACTCGTGGGTACCCTTAGAACCCATTTACATTCACATATCTGGAGGTCAGAGGTCAAGAAAAAGGACATGACAGTTTTCCTCAACAAAATTTAGCATAATTTTGGAGCGTTATTTAACCTCCTTCACAACAAGCTAGTATGACATGGTTGGTGTCAATGGATTCATTAGGTTTTCTAGTTTCATATGATACCAGTATCTTTGTTATAGTTACGTTAATGCTTTAAAGAAATTAGTGTCGTTAAAACTAATTCGCATTAACACGTTATTATGGCGTTAACTTTGACAGCCCTAGTTCCTTTATAAATAGAGCTGTTGTCATGTAAACTCTGATGAAGGCTTTACACCCAAATATGACAGCATTTTTGTCAGACCTTAAGTTGTAAATAAAGATTGTCCTACTTTGAAAATGAAAAGTAGGAGATGTTTATATCCAGGTTGCACAAATGTGATTTTGGATCCAGAAATTCAAGTTGAAGAAAATCAAACTTTGGACGTTGGCAGCTGTGACAGATTGTGTAGTTTGTTCATTCATGCTCAGATGTTTTGGTCCTTTCTTCCTATCCTCCTCCTCCTCTTCCTCTTCCTCACCTGTCTCTTCCCTGCAGGAGTCTGAGGGCGATGTGGAGGCTCAGATCGGCTCAGACGCACTGATTCAGAGAGCTGAGCGCCGGCTGTGGAGCGTCAGCAGCAGGTAATCAGATCTGTTACCTCATTTACCCTCGATGGCTTCAGGTGATGTCATATAAGAGCTTTCCTTTATACAGTTTATCCAGCAGACAGGGAAACATCATCTTAAACCCTTTTAGCTCTGTTTTTGGTCTCCAACACCTCCTGTACGAAATATCTGTCTCTTTAGCTGCTAAATGCTCCACTATGTTCACCAGCTACTCTCTAACTGTAGATTTAATTATTTTTTTTAGTTAAAAGATGCTAAAAAGCTCCATAGAGCTGAGGGGATTTTTCATGGGTTCATCACTACACATGACACATTTGACAAGGATTAATATGGATTATAGCAGATTTAAAGGTAACCCAGAAAGCCTCATTAACCTGGATTCACTGCAGACTTTAAGTGTCAAAATGCTGTTTCACAAAAAAATGTAACTCATCGTCAGTTTACTATTTCTCAGCGGAAGACTATGATATTTTTCACAATTAACTAGGGCTGTCAAAGTTAACTCGTTAACGCAAATTTGTTTTAATGGCACTAATTTCTTTAATGCATTAACGCTATCAATCTTTCGGAGGTTGTAGCGGGCTCAGTTTTAAAGCTAGAGTGAAGATACTGGCATCATATTAAACTAGAAAAACCTGATGAATCCATCGGTACCAACCATGTCATACTAGCTTGTTGTTGTTGCCTGTTGGGCTGCAGTTTGCCATGTTATGATTGGAGCATATTGTTTTATGCTAAATGTAGCACCTGTGAGGGTTTCTGGACAATATGTGTCATTGTTTTGTGTTGTTAATTGATTTACAATAATAAATATATACATACATTTGCATAAAGCAGCATATTTGTAAACTCCCATGTTGATAAGAGTATTAAATACTTGACAAATCTCCCTTTCAGGTACATTTTGAACACAATAAATGTGCGATTCATTTGCGATTAATCGCGATTAAATATTTTAATCGATTGATAGCCCTAATAAAAATATGAAATTTTGATAAACAAATTATTTTTCCTCAATTAGTACCAGCCTTCTAATGATATGACTTGCTTTTAAAATGTCATAATAAGCTTTATTTAAATGTTAGTTAATCACATGGATCTTTTTCAAAAGGGGATTACTTTGCTTGTGTCCTCAAATTTTCTCCAAGCTCACTGTCGCTGTTCAATAACATCCACTTTAGTCGTGAAACAGAAGCTCTGGCACATTTTTTAATCATGCTATAGGGTAACTAAGTTTCCCAGCATCCCCTCTGTTAGATTTGTAGTCTAATCTGTTGTTTTGCTGCCTCCAGCAGCCCCTTCCCTGTGAGAGAGACCAAACCATTCAACAACGTCGAAAGTTGCCTACTTCAAGAGGAAATATGCGGAGGAGGAGGATTTACACGGAGGCCTACATGGATATTTTCAAAAAGTAAGAACCTCTTCAGTCCATCTTGTTGTCGACATTTTCCTTTTCACCATTTAAGTCGATCTTCAAGCCGATCATGTAATTTGATTCTCTCCGTGTTGAGCAACCCTGACCCACCTCGAGTGTTTGTTGATCTTTGCATTGTCTCCAGGTTTTCTTCACATATTTCTGTACGTTGCTTTTTTTTTTCTCTCACCTTCCCACTTCATGTTTGTCATTCTTGACCTTCACCATCTCCTCCAGTGGAGCTCGTTTCCCATCACATGGTTTCACTCTTTATATGTTGTCCTTCAGCTTTCAATCATTCAAAAGAATCACTAAAAACACTCGTTCTCCGTTTCTATGCTGATGAAACCTTCATGTTCATGACAGAATTCACTTCATATTGAAATCCAGATTAACCAGCCACCAAAACATCTACGAATTCTGTATTAGCAAAAAGACAATTAGAAACTTTTGTGGACGTGACTGAAGAAACGTTTTAAATTCAACTAGAGTAGATTTAGTAGCTCCCATAGCAAGTGCTGCGGAATTGAACTAGAACCCTCATAAACTTCATGAAATCATAAAATAAATACAAATTTAACAAGTTCACGATATGTTTTCTTTTGTGAGAGAAGTGAATTTATCGTGTAGTATTCGCTTTGCTGGCTAAGATTTGCTCACTCGCTCTTCAGCGGATAATCACGTGAATGTTTCAGTTCTTTGACTGATTATTTTATCCAATTTTTCTGATTGTCTGCTGACGTCTTCACAAGAAACTTATATGAATCACGTGAATGTTTTAGCTTTGACACTGAGACTTTTATCTGCTTGTATGAGCTACAAATCTGTACAGAGGACGGAACTTGCCGAAATTATAAATAAATAAATAAATAAATAAATAAATAAATAAATAAATAAATAAATAAATAAATAAATGTTGATATATTAAGAAAACTTGATAAATAAATAAATATGTCATTAAATGTAGCAAAGATAATATTAAAAATAAAGGTATAAATGCCATTAATTAATTGATAAAATGTGACATAAATTGATATTTCTGTTTTGATTTGCTGTTTTATTTATTTATCTTTGTATTAATTCTCTTATTTATTTACTCTTCTTTTTAATTTTCCATTTTATTTATTTATATATTTATTTATATGAATTTTAATATTAATTATTTATTTTTGCCTTTATTTTTCACTTATTTATTTATTTTTGTTTGGTTTTAGTTATTTTTGCATTTATTATTTAATATTTATTTTTAAATGTATGTGTTTATTTATTTGTTTATGTATTTTTCTATTTCTGAACAATTTTCCCTTTGCATTTCACCCCTTGTTTATTTTTTCCCAAACTTATTTATTTCTGTATTCTTTTCTTTATACATTTCTTTTTAACTTTTCTTTATGCATGTGTGCTTCATTGTGCTAGCCAGCTAACTTTTTGGTACATTTAATGACATATTTTTTTACTTATTAAGTCATTTATTTATTTATTTTGTCAGGTTCCATCCTCCATAAATCTGATCTTATTCCTCTGATAAAACTGTAAAAGTAAAAACACAGACTAACCATCTACCTTTGTGTTTATCATGTGCAGCACCTGATACTGCAGGAGGATCGGAGCTGCATCCTGAAGCTGTCCCTGGAGAAGCTGAGGTTCCTGGAGGACCCCGAGGCCTACCTGAGGCGCTCCGTCCTCATCAACAACCTGCTGAGGAAGATCCACCATGAGGAAGAGGAGCTGGAGGTCGAAGAGGAGGAGGAAGAAGAAGAAGAAGAAGAAGAAGATGAAGTAGAAGAAGAAGAGGAGGAGGAAGAAGAAGAAGAAGAAGAAGAAGAAGAGGAGGAGGAGGTCATAGGAGAGAGGGGTCAGCGGAGGCTGTTGTACCCAGACAGGAAGAGGGTGAAGGTGCTGGTGATGGACTGCTGCTCTCCGGCGTTCGGCCTGGAGGAGCTGCAGCGTTACCGGCTGGTACCCTGTTACCCGTCAGCCGGATGCCTGTACAGCCTGGGTACCTGCCCGGGCCTCGCACCCAACCACCAGGTCCTTCTGTACAACCTGGACGACAACGGCTGACTGTCCACACCTCACTGCCTCTTTTCAAAGCTGGGAAATGCAACGTCACTTCCTGTTACGGGCCTGTACTGCTTGTTCACCAGGAGGAAAGCTGCCGTGGTTTCCCCACTAAAGGGACATGTGTGGTGGGGTCTGTTGTGTTCGTTTGCCAGGATGTCACCTCCTCCTGTCTCCTTGCTAAGAGGCAGCAGTGGATTTGAGAGAAAACCCTGATTCTTCTTCTGCTTCAGGATCAACAGGGTCTCTGATGTCGATGTCAAACTCTGCCGCAGCGTCACTGCCATTTTTATTAAATGTGAGAGACTTGAAGCAGGCTGTTGATGTTGTGTTATTGTTGCTCATGTGAACCGTGAGCGTATTCAGGGATTTACAGACTGCAGGCTACTTTTTGATGCACCTTGGCTTGCGTGGAGAATATGCGCTTCTGTTATCTTTTTATGCTACCGTGTGATTTATGAAATATTCTGTGTGTAACATTCCCTGGACTGTGTGTGAATCATCATCTCAAGATATACCACATCCTCTGAGGTGCGTTTACTGCCTGTGGGAAGACTTGTTTCTTTCTCTGTACTTGATGTCTTGTGTTTTGCATCACTTTGCTGCCCTCTGCTGGTGAAATTATTCATCTTGAAGCCCTTTTTAGTGGCTGATGTGTCTGAAATCTCACAATGCAAGTGAATGATAAGAAAATCCCCCAATTTAGCAATTAATAAGCAGTATGTAAACATTTAATAAATGGTTTATAACACACCATAATGCAGCTGTAAGCAGATATAAGTGTTTATTTACTGGTGTATAAACATAATGAATGACAATATATTAAAATACAGATATAATGCTATAAAATGTCTTAATTTGAGAAGTTATACATATCAACAAATACTGGACATTAATAAATACTTAAAATGTCCTTTTGTTTGCATACAACGGCATTATAGTGTGTTATAAACCAAAAATAATAAAGGGGGTTAAAGTCATTTTTAACAAAAATCTTTATTTGCTTGATTTGAAGTCATGTTTTGTAGTTTAAAAAAAAGGAAAATGGTGTCTTCTTCTCTTCAGCTCTAAGAAGTCACAACATTTTATTTTCTGCTACCAAATAATTAGTTTGTGAATGATTTAATGGTGTCTTAAAGCTAAATTTCAGAGAGCAGAATGTTTTTAAATTGATATTATATCCCATATTTTCAGTCCTGGTTTTAACAGCAGCTGCAACGTTGTCACAGAGTTGACTGAGTTTTGCTAAATTGTCAGAAGATATTTTATTATTTTTATTAATGTGGCACGAAGCGTGCTTTATAAAGCTGACTAATCTGCTGTTTGACAACAACAGCGATTAATGATTCATCCTTTTTCAGTGTCTCTTTCTGTGTTTTGCGTGTTCAGTCCAGGAGTTTCACTGGGCTGGAAAATTGTGCATCTTGATAACAATCAATCACTACAATGGAAAAACAACAACAACTACAACTCCAACTGCAGGCAACTATTAAAGAGAAGCTTGATATTTTAAAACAAGAATTTATATTTTGATGAAAATGCATATTCCATATTTAAGATAAACTATTTTGAAAAAGGGGCCAGTAAACTTTTTTTCAGGTGATTGATTATCAAATAAAGTATGTGAGGTGACAATGTTTTTATGTGTTTTGATGCATCTATCTATCTATCTATCTATCTATCTATCTATCTATCTATCTATCTATCTATCTATCTATCTATCTATCTATCTCATCATAATGGGGCTGCACACTATGCGCGGTCACGTTACGTCGTGACGTCTGGAGCACGTCTACTGTGCGTGCGCGCCGGATCTACTGTTGCCTTCAAGTGCTCCTACCAAACTCAAACTTTAGAGGCTCAAGCTGAGAGACTCTTGGAACGACGTAATAATGTCGATTTATAACAAAACGTTCTTTATTCTTCATCGTAAGATATTTTTAATATTCTATATTAATATTTTGTATCTACTTTTTGTTGTGTTCTTGCAGCTAAACATTCAATAGTTAATGATAAAAACACAATTTCCAGTTTTCAACCAAAGCCTTATGTAGATATGATAATAAAATGTGTTTTTAAAAAGCCCTTCATAATCATCATAATTCAATGTCACCATTAAAGAAGAATAAGTAAAACTAAAAGTAAACTTTAATACAGTTTATATGCAGGGCTTGAATGCTAAGGTCATGAGTCCAAATCTCCCCAATGCGCCCCACCTCGAAAGCTTTTTATCATACAGATTTCTTTTTGAAATATTTTCTGTAAATTAAAATAAGTAAACATGAAGGTCTGAATGTCAAGTGGTCGAGTATAGAAGTTTGGGTCTCTTGGGCTTGTTTACTATTTCTTTGATGAGATATTTCCTGATTTGAGTGAGGAAAGTTTTCTAACTTTTTCACTGCACACAAAAAAACGTTATCATTGTATATAAATATAAAAAAAAAAAAATCCACGTATACAAAATAAGCTTAATAAATATATTTCTGATACACAAATATTTAAAATAAATATAATATAAATTCACAAATATGTGTAGTATAATAATACTCCCATCAAGGTTGCTAAAAACTTACATCTGAAAAATATATCTGAATCCTGCGTTCATTTGAACGTCACCAAAGAATTGCGAAATTTCCGACAGCACCAGAAGGCACCATGTAAGGCGCGCTCCCCTGAGTGCTCCTCAGATCAGATCTGTCAGTTGGATATTAGTACTCAGAGAGCTCCGATTAACGGGTCACTGAACGCATCCGGACGCTGTCCAACTAGAATCGAGACGTTCAGTTAGTCCGTTATCACTTTACCAGACACATCATTATCTTTTCTTTTTATTTTAAATAATGCAACCCGCTGTTGTAGTTTAAAAAGCGGTTCAGTCCGCCAGGATGCACGGGCTAATTAGCTACCGTTAGCTGCGCGAGCCAAGGCTTGTTGAAGGAGGATAAGACACGCGTCATAGTTCTGGGGTATTGCGCATGCGTAGTAGAATCTGCTCTGCGTTACGCAGCTTGACTTAAACATACCCGTTACCCAGCCTCCTTCTTTAGGCCGTGCTGGGAGCTAGCTACCGTTAGCCGGAGGAGCTAGTTTGGTCCAGTGTTTGGTGCTGGAAGTAGCGGAGTCTGTGTTGCTTCTTCCAGCCGTGTGTTGTGGTGAGAACACCGGGGTAAATATGGAGAAAAGTAGCCGTTTAGTAGAGCTGTACCACTACCTACAAGACCCGCATCTTGTTGCCCGTTTTCAGCGCTTTTGTGGTGTTCACGGGACGTTTACCAGAACCAGCAGCAGCACCGGCAGCAGCAAGGACGCAGACCGGACTCACTCACACAACAACGGGGCTCAGCATCCTCACCTCACCGGGGAGAACGAGAGCGAGAACATCGGAGCTGGAGAAGGAGAGAAAACAGTTCGGAAGAGGGGTACCGAGTCCAAACACAGAGGAGAGGAGAGTGAAAACCCTTCGCAGAACGGAGCGCTTGTGTCCGCAGCGACCGCCGGAGGAGAGACGTTCGGAACCGGGAGGAACAGTAAGAACCAGCCGGACTCAGACCCGGGTCTCCCACAGAGTAGCACCGTGAAACCCCTCCGCAAGAACTCTCTAACGGGCGACGCCGGGCAGGAGTTCCTCATCCAGAACCGCTTCCTCTACTACATGTTCACCTTCGGAACCGAGCTGGGCAACGAGCTCTTCTACATCACCTTCTTCCCGTTCATCATGTGGAACATAGACGCCTTCGTGAGCAGGAGGCTGATCATGGTCTGGGTCTGGGTCATGTATATGGGGCAGTGCACCAAGGACGTGATCGGCTGGTCCCGACCCGCTTCACCACCGGTGGTCAAAGTGGAGATGTTCTACAATTCTGAGTACAGCATGCCGTCCACACACGCCATGTCCGGCACCGCCATCCCATTCTCCCTGTTCTTCATGACCTACGGCCGCTGGGACGTAAGTTACAGCAATGTACATCTACTTTAAAGGTCCCATATCGTGCTCATTCTCAGGTTCATACTTGTATTTTGTGTTTCTACTAGAACATGTTTACATGCTGTAATGTTCTAAAAACCCTTTATTTTCCTCATACTGTCTGTCTAAATATACCTGTATTCACCCTCTGTCTGAAACGCTCCGTTTTAGTGCATTTTGACAGAATTGCAACAGAATTGCATTGCTAGGAAACAGCTTGGGTCCATGTGTACTTCCTGTCAGGTGATGACATTCACATACACTGCAACCGGAAATAAACTGGGACACATTTAGAATGTTTACATTTAAAATTGTGTCAAGGGTCTAAATATTGTATATTTGTGACATCACAAACGGGCAGAAATCCTGACAGCTTGTTTCAAATGCAGAGTTTCTGAATACTGGCTTTGTGTATTTCCTTGTGGATTGAGTGTTTCGATACTTTCACAGGAAGTAAACATGGACCCAAGCTGTTGTCTAGCAACGCAATTCTGTTACAATTTAGTCACAGTTCCGTTGAAATGCACTAAAACGGAGCGTTTCAGACAGAGGGTAAATACAGGTATATTCAAGCAGACAGTATGAGGAAAATAAAGTGTTTTTTTAACATTACAGCATGTAAACATGTTCTAGTAGAAACACAAAATACAAGTATGATCCTGAAAATTAACATAATATGGGACCATTAACATGCTGTTAATGTGTTAAAAGGCAGAGAAGAGAAAGTTTGCAGGAGCTACTTCCTCCTGATTTCAACAGAAGAAACTGAGAAAGTTCCTGCTGTTGTGTTTCACAACATTTCACTTTAATTGCACATTCAGAAACACCAGGAACACATGTCAAGGTTCAAGGTTCTTTATTTATTAGTCAGTTCCTGCAAAGCAAGCATTGACAATAAAAATCTTTGATGTCAGGTTCCTTCAATAACACTCATAAAATATATATATATATATATTCTCCAAGGTGGTCTCTAGCTCTCCCATCAGCTCTGTTCTCTTTATCCATCCATGGTCAGCTCCATCGGGGCCGTTTGAATGCATTTAACATAAATGTTAGTATATGGGTGCGCTACAGTTCTAGCGTCAGCCCGTTTGACCACGGAGACGAGAGCGACGGCCGGCTCGACCGCCACGTTACCGCGATACGATAACATTTCCTGTCCGTGACAGAGTTAGCATGCAGCTTAAGCCGTGATGTCTAGCTCTGCTTTTCCTGTCAATGTGTGAAACCCAAAGTGTTTCCATACTTTACTGGATGTGTGACTTGGTGTCCATATTTCCCACAGTGTAAGATGGAAATTGTCTTGCCTCACTGCCCTTGTCAAGGACACAGTGAAACTGGCTTATTTAGGCTCAAACCTGTGATCTACTAGTATACATGGCCCATGGTATCATCCCCCCTTCGTCTATTCTATAACAACAATAGATAACATCTGCCAAGTGGCAACTCTTGATACAGGATCACTGAGACTTTGCCCTCTGAAGCTGCGTCATTAACAATTGATGTGCGGTCGGCCCGGTGGATACAGTGACAGACGCCAGCAGCGGCTGTTCAGCTGTACGAGCACCTTGTTGACTCTTTACTGTTTGTACTACAGTGAAATCAAGCTCTTTGTGGGTAAAACAAGGCTAAAAGTCTACAGTCCTACAACCAAAGGAAGAGTCCCGTGATGATATAATGATCATTACACAGCAGGAAAGAAAGTTTTTAGATGGATAACAAATGTAGAGGCCTGATCAACAGAAAATACAGCCACAATTTTAATGATAAAATCAATTGATTGGATCACATTTTATGCAAAAATGTCTATATATGTCATTTATATATTATAATAGAATCAGAATCAGTTTTATTGGCCAAGCATGTGTAAACATACAAGGAATTTGACTCCGGTTTTTAGTTGCTCTCAATGTACTTACACAAAAATAGACATATAGACAGCTAAAAACAAGGACAACAGAGCTGAACGAGGTAAAACATGAACTTTGACTACTATGTACAGATATAAATATATCTAAAAAATGTAGGCTATAAGAATACAACAGCAACAACAATGGCATATATAGACAGTAATACAATCGTGCAATGATGCAGAATGCAAAGAGTGCTGGCATAAATATTGGATGATTCATTTAACAGGTTGCTTTATATACATGAGGTAGGTGGATATGACAATATATACAATATATACACTTAGATTTATGTTTGATTATCTTTGGATTTTGTACTTTTGGTCAGACAAAACAAGCAATTGTGATGGAAATTTTTCACTATTTTCTGACATCTTATAGGGCAAAAAAGATGATTAATATACAGCGAAAATAGGCGGCAGATTCATTGATTTATGAAAATATTTTGTCCGCCTGCGTTGTGCTTTGACTCAGCCGTATGTTGTGCTAAATGCTAACACCTGTTGGATGTTAACATGGTGACATTTGGCATTTAAAATTCTGCAAATTAGCATGTTAACAGCTCAATCATTTATGCTAATTGAGCATGCTAACACATGTGGCTACAAATTCAAACAAACTTTCACCACTTCCTCAACTTTGGCCAAGTTCGGAAGGGTCCCAGACGGTTGTAATAACATGCATGCAGGCGTTTTTAGTTTTAACAGCCTGTTCTCTGCTGTTCTACTCCTCATCTCCTCCTATTCACTCAGGAGGAACAACACTCTATTGTGTCCAGTCTGTAAAAGCCAACAGAAAGTCTGTGTTAGTCCACTTCCATTGTCTCACTGTGCATCCACACTGAGAGGAACGTGATCAACGAACTGCAGGAAGTCCATTTGATTCTCATAGAACTGATAGATGAGGAGAATTCAGCCACTGTGTGGAAGTTTATCCTGCTCCTCAGACTTTATGGCACATTTCTGGAACAATATGTTGATTTTATCGTTAAGGCAGAACATTTGTATTTTTGTTTGAGTCATTTTTCTAGCAAAAAAATATACCAAACATTTGCTGGTTTTAGCCACAACAATATGAGTATTTGCTGCTTTTTATCTATTCTATTATTGTAAATTTAATATCTTTGGGGTTGATGGACAAAATAAACAAGTTGAAGACGTCATCTTGGGCTCTGGGAAATTGCGACGAGCACTTTTATGACATTTTATAGACGAAACAATTAATTGTAACGATAAATTTTGCCCCTGTTGTTCTCATGCGCCGTTCCTAGCTATACTTACGAAAAATAATGAACTGTAATTTGTATATATCCCACAAAATCAATATGCATTTAATCCATATAATCATGAACACCGCGCAGGAACAAAGAACGTATATTGCCAAGAGTTGAAAATCAGTTGTTCAACACCCAGCAGCAGAGCTACGCTTCCGCCATTTTGGACTGAAAGCGACTACCAGACGCCAGTAAAACGTCCGCCTAAAAAGTGCCGTACAAAAGTAAAACAATATTATTTCTATTCTATTATCATATTCTACTGAAATGGCTTGTGATGAACAATAAAATATTATAAATATATTAAGGGTTTTCAGTCCAAAATGGCGGCAGTGGCTGTACACTTTGGTAGGGAGGAGGTCGGGATGGATGGGTGGGTAAAAAAAAAACCCACCTGACTTTCGCCCAGGAGAACGCCGTTCGTATCCCGTGTGAAACCAGAAGTCAACGTTGACTTTCGTAGTTACGCAAGTTACGCAACTTCTGGAGTTATTTTAACCCAAAACACAAACTTTTATTTTGAAAAGACTGTATGCATGTGACGAGTGTGACATGTGGATATTCGTAGGAAAATTCCCGAAAAATGAGAAATAACTTTTCGTAAGATATCATACGATACGTTGTATGAGGATACGTTGTATGAGGATACGTTGTATGAGGATACATTGTTGTTGTACTTAAAATGTGCACAGTTGTACAACGCTTCCAGCAAAGAAAGGAACATGTTCCTTGTTGATTTGACGACTCCTCTGCAACAATTATCTGCACTTGTAGGCCAGAGACACTGCACTGTTTACCACTTCTTGTTAAGTAAAATTCCCATAATGCCTTGTCATCTTCTCCAATTGTTGTTTCATGTTCAACAGTCATTATTTTGGTGTGGGTGTGGGGAAAAAAGCCCAGAGTTTTGAAAAGAAAACTGCGTGGGATCCCTGTATTGTGTTGCTTGAATCACGGCGGGCGAGAGCAGAGCAGGGGTGAGATTGATTTACGACTCTGTGCCTCCCCGTCTGTCTGCCAGAGCAGGAGATAAGAGAGCCGACCCCTGACCTCCGAGTGTGGGGCTTCAAGATAAGACTGATTTAGTGTCTGTAGCTCTCACATTTCTCCTCACGGGTCTTTCTCCACTCGTCAACCTCAGTTTGGAAACACACGAGGAGTCGTATGACATTTCAGAAAAGCTCTCAAATTTGACAGGTCTTTGTTAAACACTTTGAACAAAACAATCTCTATTCTTAAAATACAAACTGCTGACCCAGGAACACCAGATAAGACTGTCTGTCTCACCTTTTGAACCTGATGCTCTCACGTTTATTTTGGCCTCACATGTCATTGTTCAGGCTCTTCTCATTTACTGTTCTTACGCAGACCTATGAAAAGTACTTCACTGTAATTCACCGCTCTACCTTGCAGTCAGACAGCCCTTTCTGACAGGGAACTGAAGCTGTTGTACCCATCTATGCTCTCGCCATAGCTACCAGACTCCATTGGGGAAAAAAAAGTAATTTTACCTCGCAGGACACAGTTTCTGGTCTACTGCAGCCTTGATTGGTTAGTTCGGATTCACCAAAGTCACACAATAGCACAAACAAACTAACCGATCGAGGAAGCGGTAGACCAGCAACTCCCATGTTCTGCGAGGTAAAATTACAGTTTTTTTCAATGGAGTCTGGTTGCTTTGGCGAGAGCATCGATAACGGCTTCAGTTCCCCGTCGGAAATCTAGACTGTATGGTTGTCTCACGGCAAGATAAACTGTCGAAAATATTCTAAACATAGCGTACCCTTAAACTGATATAGATTTTGATGGCAAGAAAATAAAATAAAATATTCCAACAGAGATAGTTTTTATTTCTTCTTTAAACATTTTTCACCATATTTCCAAAACATTTTTTTCTTGCATAATACAAAAATAGCAGTTTAGAAGTATTTCTACAAAGTGTCAGGAATTGTAAAGGCGCCATATTCAATTCAAAAACTGAACTAATTAAGAGATTGACAGATAACTGTTAATTCTTCTGACCAGAGGAGGATGTCCTTCACGTCCCCTGCTGCTCGCCGTAGTCTCTCTGTTAGTTTTCCTGCTGTGTATCGCTGCCTCAGCTGACTTGTCTCAGCAAAGCAAGAATGTTTGGATTCAGATGGGCCACAGGGAGACAGTCCTCCTCCCATCCCAGCGCCCTCCTCCAGCTCAGACATTAACTAGTGCCAGATGTCTCTCTCTATGGAAGATACTGGTAAGAGTTTAATAAGAGAGGGGACGAGGGACAGAAAACAGAAAAGAGCAACTCAAGGAGGTGAGAGAAGTCAAAGGGAGGGAGGAAGTAGAGAAAAGATTAGATGGTAGATGAGAGGAGATAAGACAAGATGAGACTAGAGGGCAAGAGATGGAGAGAAGAGGAGATTAATACAGAAAAGTGAGGGATAAAAGAGGAGAAAATAACCTTGAGAGGTGGAGGGAAAGAGTGATGGAGAGCAGATTAAACCAGATGAAAAGTTGGATGAAGTCTCATAATGTCGCCCAGTAGAGCCAGAGCAGAAAACATGATGGTAAACAGGCTTTGTGTGACACTTCCTCTCCCTTGAGCTGGAACATTAGGTGGGAACAGTGCAGCTTTTTCCTGCGACCATGAATGAGTTTAACTGTATAGCATTTCCTAACGCCCACCCTGACTTCTACATTGTGTTCTCATTCAAATTGCAGATGAATATCAACCTAAAATCATTTCTGTTTCCTTCAAAAGTAGAGATTATTATGACGTTTTTTCTCCTGTTGACATTTTGAGCTGCAAATGTGTGAAGTTGGAGTCTCTAGTTACCAAATCAAACATATCGTAATAAAAAGTAATTAGGTCTTTTTCTGCGGTATTATCGACTTCCAACATAAGAAGGATGTTCACAACTTGTGCGTAGCCTCAAACCCAACGAGTTTACATCTTGGCAGCATTGAAAGTCAAACACAGCACACCCTGGGAGCTGTGTGGTTTGGTGTGTGTGTGTGCGTGTGTGTTCAGTTTACAGTATATGTCACGTGAGGGAGCGCAGATCTAACCCAACACTGAGGCTAACAGTCAATGAGCAGTGTGCAGAGAACCACAAGCCACACAAAAAAAACACCACGTCCATAAAACTTTGCACGAGGCGACCGCCGCGGTCACAGGCGCGAGGCCAAAGCGAGCGTGCAAACACGGCCGTGGGACCCGGGAACACATCCTCTGTTTGGACACAGGACGCTGTTTGGACAACATCTCCGCTGATGGTATCCTCGCCCTGCCCCCATCCCTCCCCTCACACTCTCCAAACACAGCGTTGGTCTGAGCATGTCGGGCGGCTGCGTCTGACCCGGCTTCACAGATAATCCACTCACATAAAGACGCCTGTTTCTCAACCAGAACCTCCTTCCGCACTGACCTCATTTCTGAAAGGTCTCGGTTTATAATTGACACTTTGAACTGAAGCCCAGTGGTTGTAGAGACACCTGTAGGAGAGTCTCCCAGGAGTCGGTCTGACTTAAACCAGACAGTCACATATTTGACGCAGCAGCTTGCGATCGACTGAGGGAGGGAGACCTTGAGTACGATTTTTCTGTTTGCAGACTAAATGGCTAAAATGTAAATAGGGCAGGTTGCCACACTATCGCAGGGCTGACACATTGAGACAGTGAGACACGCTCACATCTACGGGCAATTTAGAGTCAACAATTAACCTGACCTGCATGTCGTTGGACTGTGGGAGGAAGTGAGTTCAGTTTAATTTGAACTGTACAAACGTAGTAGTTTTAAGCCCAACCATATACTTCTTTCCTAAACCTAACTATGTGTTTTTCTTCCGTTGCTACGTTTGTTATTTTATGCTGTTGTATTATTATTTGAACACAAACCATGATCTTTATGAGACTGATATGAAACGTATTTATGAAACGTGATTTTGGTTCAGAAACGTCAACATTCAACGTATCCATGGTTTGCAGAAACATACAATGCCAACATTTTTTCTGGCGACTGGTTTGGATGTTGAGATATTTCAGTCCGGTGGACCGACATTGCCATCCTTAGAGCCACACCGCTAGCATAGCTGCAAATTATTGTTGACACTAACTGCTTTTGCTTGAAATGGGTCAGAAGCTCAAAATATATATCTGAGTTTTGTTTCAAAGACAATATTCCACAGTGTGGAATATTGTCTTTGGGTTTACCACACAGCATAAATTTAAATTGCTTAACAAAACAAATTATTTGAGGACAGTCATAAAAAACAAAACACTAGACACCAAAACTAAATATTACAGAGTTGAACAATAGCACAAAAGATGAATGCACCAAACTCTAGCACAAGTTTTGAAAACTATTTGAACTGAAAAAAGTGTACAGAAACAGAACAGAAAGTGTGGATAAATTATTTGACAGTAAAATTTGTGAATAATCTTTATTTTATTTTCCATTAAGCAGCACAAGCTGTGAAATTAGCACATGATTGCAGGTAAATCTGAGCTGTGGTCAGTTTGTGTACTTCTCTAGCGACCTCTTTGGCAGATAAGCAGCCGTTATTTGGAGTAAAGGTTATCTCTGTGTTACAGAAATACATTAGTCCAATAAAATTCAGCAGCAGCAGCCAGCGCTGGCAGTAAAACAGCTTGCTATCTTTTTGTCCATCAGGCTAATGCAGGTTGTAAAATGACCCATGAACATCGTTGTTATGGCCGTCTATCAGTTTACAGTGTTAATTCAGGGACCTTGAAACACTGACTGCCGGGAGACATCCGACACAGATACATATGATAAAGTCTTACATTTTAACCTTATTTGTAGCTAACATCTGTTAGTAGCATTAAACCAGTGTCCTGTTTAATTAGCATCGACCTCCATCACACAGCTCTGATGCAACGTTCCCCCCTGAAGGCTGGAGGTGTGGGACGGAGTCCCAGTGATGGTTTGGGATTTGTCATGTAATTCTGGTCTGTCAGAGGAAATCTGAGCTGTCTCAACAACAATGAAGGGAACAAAAGGCTTTTAACAAGTGTGCAAACCTCAGCAGCTTTCATCCGTCGTCTCTTTCTCCTGGCTCCGCTGTCACTCATTTTCTTTTCTCTCTTTCTGGCTGCGTTCACACTGCAGACCTGCACGTCACTGCTCATATGCAGCTTTATTTTAGAGCTGTAACAATCAGCCAACTGACAGAACATTTGTATTGTCAAGCAACTGTTTTGATCATGTGATTAACGTCATAAGTTTTTCATTCTTAAATGCCAAATGTACCTTTTTGTTTGAGCCTCTCAATTGTTTTATGTGATAATAAACTGAAAATCTTTGGGTTTTAGACTGTTGATCAGACAACACATGTAATTTAAAAACGTCCCCCTCAGCTGCGGGACATTGTGATTGGCATTTTCCCTGTTCTCTGATATTTTACTGACAAAATGATAATTTGATTAATCAAGGAAATTAGTTACAGCCTTAAGGCCTTTACACACCGGTTAATTCGCACTTCAAAATATTTTTTTCCAACTGTTTTTCCCATGAATACTTTCACACAGAACGCAAATATTACGCGTTGAAAAACCAACATACTTTTTTCCGTAACAAGGTTGATTTCCTGAGCTTTCGCACCGCGAATAAAGTCATCATCCAATCACGTTGTTCAAAACCGATTGAATAACACCTATATTTATGAAACAACAACACAGAGGCTCCGTAGTCTGAACCAAAACGGAAAACTTTATTACTCTTTACAACCTTGACAAATGGCAGCGCAGACCAGATCCACTCGTTCCGTTCTTACCTTTTATAATAAAAGCCCTGGATGTATAATATTTGCAGGCGAGTATTTCGCATTTTCATGTTGTTTATTCGTCACGCCCCGGTGTTTAAAGACCTTTTTGTTGAATACTCGAGTCTGTTCTGAAGTCTGTTATTTCTTTATATCAGAGCGTTGTTATGGGCGCAGGTCTGATGTCGGACTCTGGCAAACTATTTTTGTGTCATATTATTGATTTCTTAAGTAAGTAGCTGTGTCATAAGCAGGATAATGTACAGCTAGCTGGTCCATGTTGTGATATAAACCCCTTCAGGGCGATGCAAGACATGCCGCATAGCCCTGTCAGGGTTTATTTCACAACAATGACCGGCTCGCTGTACATTATCCCTTACTTGGTGTGGACCAGGGACTTTGGGATGTCAGGTTGTTAAGTGTACTAAAGGATCTCCAAACTGCCCTTGTATGAAACACATGTGGGTGGCACTGAATACGTTTTGATTTTGTTCAGTTTGTGAGTTTTGGTTCTTTCTGGTTTTCTCTGTTCATCATGCTGACGTTGCCCAGACGAGCCGCAGACGGTTGAATGACATAAAATTGACTGCTGAGTTGAGTTCTCACATCACATGCAGGTCTCATGGCTCTGGATCTGATTTTAATCCATGTATTCATGTGACCCAGATCCAAACTGAGGAACTGTGAGTCAGTGCAGCTTTTTGCAGTTTTACACTGATTAGAAGAAACATGAAATATCTGAGTCACATGAGGGGAAAACAACCTGACTTTAGACACTTTACACTGCAGTGTGAACCCTCTTCCCCTCCCGCTCCTCCCCGCTACAGGACGACGAGTACATCTAATAAAGAAACAGCAGAATTGCTGAAATATTTATTAGGTCCGCTGCACATCGTGTCCACTACATCACTGCGACGTGTTATCGATGCTTGTTACAATCTGCACACTGAACAAAGACTCTAGCACACACAATCATTTTATTATCACTGTAATCAGCAGGTCAAATCAATAAACATGCAGGAGGTTGACAGATCAGCTTTGATGTACAGACTCATTAACGAATAAAGGTATGAATTACATAGCATGGAGTCACTGGGTGCAGAACAAAGACAAAGCAGAGTAGACATGCGCTTAACCGTATATTAAAAACTACGGCTGTCAATCAATTAAAATATTCAATCACGATTAATCACATGATTGTCCATGATTAATCGCTAAATTTGTTGCAAGTTGCTTTTTAGAAGTTGCTAAGAGGGCCTCAAAAGACGCTAAATACAAATGCATTTCCTTCCTCCACTTTCCTTAAAAGTTAGAAAGCTGCATTGTTTCATCATTGCGTTATTGTCATTATTGTCAGATAAAATGAAAAACATTTGCTGGTTACAACTTATCAAATATGAATATTTATTTGTGTCATTGTAATTTAATTCAATACCTTTTGGGTTTCTTTTGGCTGATGGTCAAACAAAAGCAATTTTAATACACTTAGGGCTCCAATAACTGTGTTGTCCATGATTGAATACCTTGCATGTTATGGATTTATTATTAAATCAAAAAAGGATATTATTCATTAAAAGTCATTGTCATGTGCCTAATTAGTTTAACCTCCATGGTGTTTGTTGTTGTTGTTAAAAAAGTGTCTCCTTTCACCTCCACAGTACCCGTTCTCACTGGGCTTCAGCTTGGCTCTCTGCTGGTGTCTGCTGGTCTGTGTCAGCCGAATCTACATGGGAATGCACTCGGTCCTGGTACGTCACACACACACACACACACACACACACACACACACACACACACACACACACACACAGATGGTGTCGGCCTCGCCACCTGCAGTGCCAGTTTTGTCGTCATTCTGTCCGTCTGAACACGATAGCTGACACGTTGGAAACGGTATCCGACCAGCGGTCACGTCAGCTCCAGAGCTGAGCTGGCGTCAGGCTCTGATGTCAGCAACACAATCACCTGTGTAACTGTAGAAGTAACGACACCCAGATCAACCACACGTACTTGTGAATGTGAATTTGGTCACTTTTTCAGGCTAGTTTAACAGTTTCATACAAAAAGGTGTGGAAGACTTTACTGTAATAATCAACACTTAACTGTGCATTTTCTGTTGCCTCAGATCAGCACGACTTTGCTCGCTAATGTAGATAGATAGATGGATAGATGGATAGATGGATAGATAGATGGATAGATAGATAGATGCTGCAACTAACGATTATTTTCCTTGTCGATTAATCTGTTGATTATTTTCTTGATTAATCGGTTAGTTGTTTGGTCTATAAAATGGTGAAAAATGACGATCAGTGTTTCCCAAAGCCCAAGATGACGTCTTCAAATTACTTGTTTTGCTTCAGCTTTTTATAAGCTGTAGCAGACATCTGGCCAGGTGTCTGCTACTCATTTACACCCAGCAGGGATTGTTATTATTGGAGGAAATGTTCTACTGTTTCCCAGGGGTCAGTCCAGTGTTTAGCATTTAGCATTTTGGAACTTAATCTTCTCTCTTTTGGGATTTGAGCAGAGCTTCTCCAGCTCTACTACCTTTTACCACACACAGCTAATCTGTACTATGCATCCTGTCCTCAACGTGCTCGGGCTTGTATCTATCTCTGCTCAGTCACTGCAGATACGTATAAGCGGTTAAGACATCTCTCAATTCTTACTGGAAAAGCACTGAGGAATATCCCGACCCATGCCTGCAAAAACTTGCTCCTGCAACTTTTTATCTGCTGCTCTCTCGTAACTAGTAGATTGTAGTTTTTGCCGACAGCAGGGATTTGGCTGGATAAGATCACTGCTGTATGTCATGGAAAACATCATGTTACACCCCTGAATGGGTGTGTTTACTCCTGATGCCCTACAGCATTACATATCTCTCAAAGTCTGGGTGGCAACCCACCCATGGGTTAAAACAGACTCTGAAAGGGTTGTCAAGAGGTCACCAATAACAAAAAAGCAGCATATAAAGTGAAAATCATTGTTCAGTATTGCGCTGATAAAGTCAATGAATAAAAGAAAAAGAAAAAACAAAGTTAAAGTCGAGAGAGCCGAGAGGTTAAAGACCCTGAATTCAGATTATATTATAAGTGTTATTTTTGGGACCAAAAATCTTCTGGCAGATAATTCAAACAGTCACCACAGATGTGTGGGTGTGGGTTCTTCTGTCCACGCGTCGGTCTCGTTAACGTTGTTTGTGGTAATTTCATTCACTGGGAAATGATGTCAATCCCGGGGTTGGGCTGTCTGTCGCCGTGGCAACATTCCCCATGGTCACAGCTGTGTTGAAGGGATTGATGGAAGGCAGACGTTACAGTACGCTGGCCGTCCTCCCAGACAAACATGCAGAAGGTAACGCCACATCAGAGACGTTCTTTAAGGGCCTTTTGTGGCTGCTTGCAGGTGGTGTCGTGGCTAATATATACTCACCAGATCATCTGCTCCATCTGTGACCATCCCAACAGAAATAATATTCCTGTTTTCTCCTCTGGCCTGACTTGAAAAGGTGTCATTAATCATTCATTAGTTAATTAGATTTACAGTTCAATGAGTAATTTATAGGACTCAGACCTGAGTCATCCTGCAGCTCGAGGCACGCCTCATCCGTCCTGGCGTTTAACCAGGGTTGGGAGGGTTACTTTAAAAATGTAATCCGATAAAATCACTAATTAGCTGTTAAAAAGTGTAACAAGTGACCTAATCCGAGTATCACAACATAAAAGTAATGTAATCCGATTATTTTCCGTTACATACCTCAATTACAAATATGCACATAAAGACTAGAGAAAAGAAAAATGCAGAAATTTGGCCATTATTTTATATGTAAAGCAGAAAAAAGGAACAACATCACAGTGCAGTGCAAGTTAAAATGCTGTCATCATCCAAGGACTCCAATCATTGACACATTATTTAACTTAGAGCAGCAAATTTCTAGGGCTTTACCGTGTGTTATTGTGGTTATATAAATGTAATTTTGGTGCGATTTTTGTTGACGTTCTGCATCAGAGGATATAACACGGTCCAAACACTAAAAATAGATCAGTCGAGTGCATTGTTTGTCTGTTAACCACCTGTTTCCTTCCTACAAATTAGACTTTTACTATTTCTTCCTGTTACAGTTTGTACTCTGCATGTCCTTCTCTTCTTCCTCTCCCTCAGCCCATTCCTCCTCCTCCTCCTCCTCCTCGTTTTCCCCACATGCCATGCAAAGCATGAATGTGACCACTCGTGGTTCTGTCTGGATAAAATCATCCGTCTGTAACGCAGAAACTCCTGCTGCTCTTCGTCATGGTCATTTGTTTTTACATTTCAGCCCAGGCTTGTGTTTTCAATCAGTGTTACTTTCCATCAGTAACTAGTGATGTCAGTTTATCTGTAAGATCTTTATAATCCCTTAAACTCTGGTCTTCCCTAAAAGTTCCCCTTAAGTATTCAGTAAACTCAAAGAAACCATATTTTTCCACATGCACGTATAATCTGCATCTGCTTCTTAATCCAGACTATGTCATACTTCTACAGTAATGGGTGAAATATTCAAACCAAAGATGCTATTTATTATGCAATTATCATTGCATCAGCTCGGAAAAATCCCTGTAATTCAGATATATTTGAGATCTTTTACTAGACTTAAAAGTTTATATATAACAGTGAGTTACATCATCTGGGTTTAAACTTTGAACTTTAGGCTTTTTGTTTCTTTATTTCACAGATGACAAGTTAAAACGATTCTCAGGCAAGTTCTGCAGTTATACGTAGTGTCTTTTCATCTGTGATTTCTATGCACATTTATGGAGGTTTATTTTGCATTCATCTGAGATAATGACATCCTTGTGAAAGTGTAAGTAACACGGAATATTAATATATGTGTATAATGTCTGTGTGTTCCCATTTGAGAGAGTTATGACTCCGAGAAGGAGTGGAATTGTAAGGGTTTAAGAGCATAAATCACCACTGACAGCAGCTTAATGTTTTCTAGATTTGTTTAAACAGTGATCTCAGAAACACAACATTTGGGTCGAGACCTCAAAACTGAAGTAATATGAGACGGATCAGATCTGTAGGTCGACGTGCACAGAGTTCGTTTCCAGCTGATAACACAGTCTGAAGTCTGTTCTGGAGGCTCCGCGGTCGGCCCACATGGGGGACTGTTGTTGTTTCAGGGAGTGGAGCTCCGACACATGGCGAGCCATTAGCGGTCTGCTCTGCCAGGCCTGCCAGGCGCTTAATGTGTTCTGGAAATCATCCTGCCCGATGAAACTACTTCCTCCTGCTTTGTTCTGCAGGAAGAACTCGGAGACAAAAATAAGCTGATCTGCTACTGATGATGTTGTTGACATCTGGACACCTTTCACCAGACTGCTCACTGAGCACTTTCACTCACATTCATCCTCCATTTAAAGGCTCAATTTAAAGTCTAAATGAGACGTATATTTTAACCCTTCTGTGTTTGTTTGGTGAGTTCCTCGTTATCCAACTCCAAGGGTCTAAAGTTGTGTTCACATAGAAAGCAATTTGTGCATTTCGTGTTTATTCATCATCCTGAAGTACCGACTTTACAGATGCTAGCTGTAAACTAGCTAGCAACGTCCAGTTCAGCCTCTTTCTGATCTCAAAAGTCACAGGAAACTCTTTATTTAACTTTTAAGCCTTTATCTGCCGATGTCATCATGCATCCCTAATAGATAATCATTGAAATTATTTTTTAGCCAAAAATTCACAAGTTTCAGCTTCTCAAATGTGCTGAGTTTTCTATGATAAGCAACTGAATATGTTTGGACTTTTTCACAAATGTTCTGACATTTTATAGGCCAGATTATTAACATATATCAATAATGTAAATAACCATTAGCTGATTTGACTTGACAGCATGTTTGAGGAAGAAGACTGTTCACTTGCCGTCCACAAATTGAGCTTATACAATCATTTAATGGATGCTGATAACATGATCCATTAAGTCATTAAAGGTTCCACATGAACCGCAGGCAGGAGTCACGTATAGAGGGTTATTAGTAGCTCTGTTTCCACCCACGCTGATCATAAATACACTCATTTATTTTCATTGTAAAGCACTTTAAGTTAAAAGCATCTACAACGTGCTGTTCCTTCAGGGCTCCGTGCCGCCCGCTCGTCCTCTTTCTGGACATTTTTAGATCAGTCGGCTCAGATTGTTCCAGAGCTCCCTCTAGTTGTGTCAGTGGAGGAGAAAATTACAGGCAGCTGAACGCTTTCACTCACTGTCATTAAGAAAGAGAGAGAGGCCTGATAAAAGTCTGCAGCGGCAGCAGCGAGGTGATAAATCACAGTGAACCCTGTGAGGGGTTTCCTGCTGGTTATCTCGCTGCTGCGTAACCTTTTAGAAGGTCAGACAGTAAAACGCGTCCTTGTACTGTGAGTCAGTCTGCTGGGACACGAGTTCCTGCTGAGCAGCGTGCCAGCGTGTGACTGCGGCTCTGGCGCTCACCGTTCAGCACGGGTTAATGACTGACTGACTGTGAGATCAGGGCTTATGTACACCGCAACGTGTATTTAAGCAGACAGATAGATATTTAAACTGTAACAGGACCTTGATTTCCATCCAAGTGGGCTAACCTGCCAGGCAGCAGCAGCAGCAGCAGCAGCAGCCGGTGGATGCAGAGTGGTGTAAATTTACAGTAAACCCTCATTGATTTCTCATCCTGGGAAAGTAGACACTGTTTAGACACAGCAAAGTAAATACTGAGCACACCTGAGTCAGCCTGAAGAGGGACTATTACATGTTACCCTCCACCCACTGTAAGCACACATAGTCTTTGCTGCACACATACAGTACACACTTTGAAAACATCCAGTTTCCCTAGAAGAAGTTCTACCCTTACAAATACATTAACCAGGTTTCTCATTTACATGATATTCATGTAGGTAAATACAGGGACAGACATGCAAACCAACAAGACACACTAGGGATGCAATCCAATCCAAATGTTTCCACACCGATACAGATCCGATACCAGCGCTCTTTTAGCAGTTTAAAATTTAAAATCTACAAACCTTTTTTCTTTGTGATTAAACATGAAACTCTATCCTAGAAAAAAATGCAGAAAATGTCTAAATCTAGTTTTGGAACAAAAAACTATAGGGAGTCATATTTAGGTAACATTTAGCTAACTGTGAATGTTGTTCAGGTTGAGATGGCGGCACTGAAGCGTTTAACTTATTTCAGGTTGTCTCTAAAAATAATCGAGATGCTGACAAAGAACAACGGGTTTGCTCTCTGAATCATCAGAAATGGTTCTTCGGTCAGCGCGGTAAGAGGTTAAATCCACACGTACAGTAAACGTTGGAGCAGGAAGCCAACTGTCAGTCTGCTGCTCGGGTCAATAAATAATCGACTGAGATGACCTTTGTGTTTGAGTCCAGAGATCACCGCCACTTTGAGCTCACTGATGTCCTGCTTCCTGTCCTCAACTTCCTTTATCCATCAGCAGGAAATAAATATCTACACAACAAAACGTCCAGGTTTATTATTCAGATGTAATATCTAGGAAAGGTTTAATACTTGTGTCTGATTGGCTGTTGATCACTTGAGAGTTGCTCCTAAAGGTTATTACCAGACTCGGTTGTTAGTATAACAAATAAATATGTCTTTCTTACTTTGACGTTGGCTCTTAAGATCGTTCCTAAGTGTAATTTGATAAATAATACGGACTAATATGGAAAATAATACAACTTTTCAAGCGATTTCACTGTCGCAGACATATTTCCAACGTTGGAATAAAATCACAAGAGTTTTGCTAGAGCTGCGGCGCGCTCCCGTGATCTCCATTGATAAGTCTTTTCAAAGTCTCCTAGTGTCTGGTCGGCAGTTGCACTCATATATTCTGCCCCTAAACATAACCCTGACCTCTGTGTGATAGAGTCTGGATAATGGCGTCCCTAACCTTCTGTTTCTCTGTTTGTTTTTCCTCCAGGACGTCATCGTCGGCGTCCTGTACAGCGTCCTCATCCTGCTCTTCTTCCTGCCGGCGTTGGACCTGATCGACGGCTTCAACCTGACGCACCGCTACGCCCCGCTCATCATCATCTCCTTCCACCTGGCCTTGGGCCTCTTCTCCTTCACCCTGGACACCTGGAGCACCTCGCGGGGCGACACTGCTCAGATCCTTGGCACGGGCGCCGGCGTGGCGCTGGCCTCCCACGTCAACCACCTCACAGGTCTGATACCCGACCCGCCGCTTGACCAGCTGCCCTTCACCATGCCCGCCCTCAGCGCCGGCCTGGTGGGCATGGCCCTGCTGCGGGTCCTCCTGGGCGTGCTGGTGCTGATGGCCACGCGGGCACTGATGAAGGCCCTGACCATCCCGCTGGTGTGCTGGGTGTTCGGTGTGCCCAGCACGGACGTGAGGAAGGCCAGGCAGCACATGGAGGTGGAGCTGCCGTACCGCTACATCGTCTACGGGGCGGTGGGCTTCAACGTGCTCTTCGGGGTCCCGTTACTCTTCAGCTACATTCAGCTCTCCTGATTGGATGTTCAGTCAGTCGTTGAAACAGTGAAGTGACCCTCTAAATGTTCACTTAATGCTGTTGTCAGACCAGATGTCTCATCCAGAACCCCTTTCTGTAGCCCTCTGGGTCAGGACTGAGGTGAATTAAAGCCTACAAGCTGACCTGGATGCTGACGTGTTATCAGTTTTTCCCCCATCGTTGGCTCAGGTTGGGTTCAGGATGTACTAGGAGCAGCCGGGAGCTATTCAGCTGTTCCTGTGGCGAGTGATATCTCTCTGTTCTGTTCTTTTAGATTTATTTAAAGTCAAATCTGACGGCTCCTCCTGATCCCAGGACGCACTGAGCCAAACATCCACTCCTCCTCCTCCACCAGCTTAATTCATAGTAAACAGTGAGTGGCTTCTGAAGGACTGAAAACGCCACTGACGGCTACTGATAAACGACCTGTGTCTTATATTTACATTTTTATTAATGCCGTTATTATTATTAAGAGTTCAGACAAAGAACCATACAAGTATGTTTTTGGACGACTGATTTTTTTCCAGCATTTAAAGGCAACGAACACAACAGTGTTGTTTTGTCTTTTACCGACTGAAAAGGGTTTAGTAACTCAGTTAAAACCTCGTTGACGAGTATGTGGCCAGTGTTTGGTGTAGGGCTGTTTATTTTCATTAGAGCTGCAACAATTAGTCGACTAATCGAGTAGTCAGTCGACAGAAAAATCAGATTTCGGTAATCGTTTAAGTAATTTTTCATGCGAAAATGGCAGAAAATGCTGTTTTCAACCTCTCAAAGATGGAGATTTCCTGCTTTTCTCTGTTTTATATCAAATTAAACTGAATATCTTTGGATTTTGGACAAAACAAGACATTCACCTTCGACTTTGAGAAACTGGGATGGACATTTTTCACTATTTTCTGACATTTTAAAGACCAAACCATTAATCTAGATTAACATTAATCTACAGCACACATTCATTTATGAAATGAAAGAAGAAAATAATGAAAAATGTCTTGTTTAGTCCACAAACCAAAGATATCTTCAAATCTTTAAATAGTAAATTAATTGTGTGAACTATAAAATGATAATAAATGTTGAAAAATGTCTCCTGAAGTCAGAGAGGCGACGTCTGCTGATGTCTTGTTTTGTCCGACCAACAGTCCCAAATATATTCAGTTTACTACGATATATAAAACAGAGAAAATGCTCGAACTTAAGAAAAATGTATTTATTTATACATTTTCCAATTCCATACAAGTTCTAAACCATTGAGACCATTGACGATTAATCGACAATCAAAGCAGTTGCAGATACATCTTTTTGTTGATTTACTTGATTTAGTGTTTAAACTTTGTTGGTTCTTTGTCAGGAAGCTTCTTAGTAATTCATAATTAATCTTCCTCTCGTCTGTCTCACCTCTCAAAAGCAATACGATTTTATACTTCTTTATTCCTGATGGAGAACGGTTTCTCTTTGACCTTTGACCTGTGGAGTGGACACACCTGTGGTTTAAAAGTTCTTGAACTTCAGAATCAGAATCGGATGATTTCCGAGGTGTTTGATCGCACGTGTACAATATTTTCCTAAAGGGCTCTCCCCACTGACTGTTTCTGTCTTTATTCAGACAGATGATCTGCTCTGAGATCGATTGTTTTTCCTGACCGGGCACATACTGTACGATCCAGAAGGAGAGGAAGGAAGAAAGCATCACTTTGTTTGGGAAATGTACAGAGAAGTTTTGAATAGTTTTATTTTGAATGGGATGACCCATTATCGGCCCACTTGGCTCAGCTTTTTCTTTCTTTATAACACTGTAAACTGACTTCCTGTCAGAGACGCTCCTGATGGCGTCCACTTCCTGTGCGGAGGAGAGTTTCATCTGGAGATAACGCTGCTCTCAGGAGGGAAGACACGTGGAGAGACGGAGGGAGGTCAGGATGACGTTAACAGCTCAGGCAAAAAATAAATAATTTACACAATATAGTTGTTTATCTTTCTCACTGGAGGGAAACCAGACGGAGCAGCAGGGCATGAAGGAAGGCAAAATATTTGGAAAAAAAGGTGTAAAATGAATATGGTCACAAACATAAAACAAAGTACAGCACACATTCCTCACAGTAGATTAGTCATTTTAACTTCCCACTTCTAGTGCCTCTTCAATGTCACCATTTTTACAAAATAATTTACATTTTGAGAAAAACGTGATATATACCTGTCAGCTCATCTCATCAAATATTACACTGTACAATCTTAAAATATTTTGACCTTTTCTCTCATATTAATGACTTTATTCTGGAAATATTACAACTTTTTTTTCCTCAAAATATTTCAACTATATTCTTGAAATCATTGATTTTTTTTGCACCTAACAGCGCTAGAAAGTTTTTATTATTATTGTTAAAAAAATAAGTTAAAAGGGTCTAATATTGTAGTTCACTTCTTCCAGTCAAATCTTTTAGTTTTATAAAAAGTTTTATAAAACTTTAAATGTTTGTTTCCCTGATCGCAGCAGTGAAAAAGGATTATTATAATTAGAAAACGTTGTGTTTTTCCGTGGTATCAAAGCAATATTGAATTTTATAGATTTTATAAGTCAAAATTAATTTTTTTTTGATGCTCCAACACAAGCTCAGTTATTGTTTCTGTGTCTGAGAGTCAAGAAACCACAAATAAAAAACATGCATTTAACACAAAAAAACATGCATATAACCAGATTTGAATGAAGAGAGCGAGCAGTGAGGTCAGACGATGAAGTTGAGGGTGATCTGGTTATCAGGAGTTCGTCTGATAACAAGCGTCCACATGGACTTTGTCTCCTGCTGTCTCTCCTCCTGTCGTCCTCCCACTCAACAGCTGAGTCCCAGTAAAGATGAAACCCTTCAGACCAGTAAAGATCCTTTTAACCTTCAGTGTGGATCCACTGATCGACGGACCAATCTGAACGTTTCCCCTCTGTGCCTGATTTATATTTAAAGAAGAAGATTATATATCGACATTTCAACACACGCAGCTGCTGGTAGAGAAGAACACATTTCTGCATCTTCTTCTAGGATGAAGAAACTAAACTTCTTATGAGAAATGCTCAGTGATCAGTTAGTGACCCTAAATAGAACTCTTCTCATAGTGTAGTAAATGCTTCTTTTTCTGTTGTTAAACAGTTGTTTGATAGAAACAATCTCAACACAACGTCCACTTAACAGCTGTTTCTGGAACAACGAGGACTGATGAAGACCAAGAGATGTGACTGAAAGTGTAGCCCAAGAGATGCTGATTGTTTGAGGCCAGTACTGGTCATTTCAGTGTTGAATTGTGACCAAAATATGCATTTATCAGTATCTACAAATTGCATGTTGCATTAATGCATTCACGTTAAATAAATTAGTGGCGTTAAAACAAATTTGTGTTAAGGTGTTATCGCGTTAACTTTGACCGTTATCTAAGTGAATTAGATAGTATGATACAGTAAAACGCTCCAGAGCAGCCGCTGAGTGGACCTTGTGCTTTGTTTTTTCCAAAGAATCAAGAATTGACTTTAAATATCTGAAATATATCTTTGGATTTTGTGCACTTATCAGCCAGACATATACAATATGTCTGCTATAAGCTAAAATCAACTGATTGAAAACCCTGGAAAAAGTGAGTAAGAGTACCGTTTGTTGAGATTGTTTTCTTTCTTTCGTTTCTACAATGTTTTGATTATTTGTGGCACCAAACCCCACATTATTTAGAAGCCTCACTTATATATATAAAGTATTGAAAATGACTCCACCACATTAACTGGTGGATAAAGAAGAAAAAACAAGTTTACCCAGTTAGAGAGGTGTCACTAAAGATCACTGAGCAGAAACACGAGTCTCATATTTTACGGTCCAGTGTTTGTCCTGAATCTCTCTCCTCGAGAGAGTCATATTAATGACTATAACATCTGGACAGACGCCTGATGTTTCATTCACACATTCCTCCAGGTGTTTCTCACCTGCAGCAGCTGTAGGGTGGTGTGCCTTGCTCGAGGGCACTTTTAGAGGAGCGTTGAGGTTTTGCTGCCCTCTGCTGGTGACCTTTCACCTTTCTTGAGTCTTAACTCTCAGTTTAGGCAGCAGGAAGCTGATTTGTATGTTGTTGTTGTTTATGGTACTGTCCTAATATGACTGCACTGTTCCCAGAATGCACTGTGTTCCCCGGAGCCTGTGATTGGTCGGTTTCTCTCTCCGCTGCCCGGCTCCTTTCACTTCCTGTGGCCTCGCCTCGTGCACTGACATATTTCTGTTTGTTATAGCGTTTTTGTCTGAATGTGGTTTCCTGTCTGAACCAGTGAAACAGGAAGTTTGTCTTTGTTTGTTTTTGATTCATCGTCAAAACACACAAACTGTTAATCCTGTGATGCAAACCGTCTCAAATGTCACCTCTAGTCTGTGACAATAAGTTGTTTAACATCAGTTAACACACCAAACGGTTAAATGTCAGAGTTTCAGGTGTCTGCAAAGTGTGGAAGAGCTTGAAAAGGTTGGCTAGGTTTCACTTACAAGTATGTAGTTTCAGTGTTCTTGTGATATTTGAGATGAACCTCCAACACAAAAGAACAGTTTTGACCTGAAGCTAAATTTGAAAGCAGAGATAAACAGGAGAAGCTGTGAGCATTTAAACACGTTTCGGCTGGTGTTTGTTTACCTCCGGCAGCAGGAAGTTTCCTCCAGGAAATGAGATGATAAATGAGATTAAACCGAACTTCCCGACAGTGATGAGAACAATGTGAGGCCTCCGCCCGTATTCAGGGTCACCAGCGTGTTTACCTAATCTGAACAGAAAGATTTGATTTCATCCACTGGTGTTTATTTGGCTGAACTGAAGCCGAGTTAAAGCTGCTTCAGAAGAGCTAAGATGTGCAAACGTGCACCGTAACAATTAAACAGAATTTATTACAATAAATCAAATTAACTAAAGAGAACAAGAGAAAACAAAAAAGGCAAAACGTGCAAATATAATCTTATAATTTAAGATTCAATTCAAGATTGTTACCTTAATTTGGCTGAGAACAAATTTTGTGGTTTCAGGCGTCAGAAAACATCAGATTTGGTAAATATTTATCCCAAATTATAAATCATAACGACATAATAACACAAACATTTTGTAGCACCCTTTCTGCCTGACTGTCGTCTCAACCCACAAATAAAATCAAATAAATTCTATATTTTTTAAAACCCTGAGGGCCAGGCTCTAAACAACATGAACGGGTTTGTTTCTTTGGACATATTTTCTTTTTATATGAGCTTCTTTCTCACTTTGACCAAATATGTGAAGTGTTTGAACTGTGCGGCTCCTCGCTTCCCTTCAGTGCCTTCATCGTTGTTCAGGAACATTTTATTTCATGTTTGGTGTGAAAACTTTTAATTATTTTTCCTTGTGTCCCGTCGCGTTGCCTTTTTGCACTTAATGTGGAAGAAAAGACTGAAGTGTTTTAGTTTCTCACACTGTTCCTCATTAATCACTGCCTTCGTTCAGATTAACAAAGTGAGTCACTGTAGTTGAATCTTTTATGTTCAATAAATTCACACGTGTTTGATTTTAAGCTTTTGGTCGTATTTACATTCACTGACTGTTTGCATGAGAAAAATGTGTAAATGAGTCACTGAGTTTTTGTCTGTTTGTCCAAATAAATCTGTTTAAAGTGATGGTTTTCATTTCAAAATATCAAAAGATCTTATCTGATCTTCATTTCAAACAGGTGGCCTATTTTTGGGAATCATAATTCATCATAAAACCAGTTCCTGTTGAGTCGTGTCCTGATGTGACACTCGTGTGAACATTCGAGGACTTTTTATGCAGTTTCACAGATTTTTTTTTTTATATCTACAGATTTTATTGTTGGATTTGATCTATGAGTCAAAATGAGGATCTATTTCTGTCTATGTGAAATTAACTGCAATAAAAAATAGATAAAATAATGTACCTGATGCTCTTTGGTTATCTTAACCCCATCACCACATATATACACTGAATATCTATACATATAAATATAAATATGTATATATATATATATATATATATAAATAAATATATATATATATATATATATGACATTTGCATATATATATTTCATGGTAGAGACTTACATGTGACACTGTAAAACTGTAAACAAGCTGCTGCTGCCACCTGCTGGATGACTGATACTTCAATCTACTGATAGATTTCTATTTATTACTAATCTACCTTTAACCAACTTTAATTTATTTATTGTACTAAAGGAAAGACGTAAAATAAAAGATGGATTTATTGGTGAATTCATCTGATTTATATGTTATATGATAGTTTTAGTTCACCTGATGGTGCAGATGTGGTTCCAGAGGATTTTCATGTCATGACAACAACAAAAAATAATAATAATAATCTGTTAAATATAACAAGATGGAATATTTGTATAATAATAATAATAATTATTATCATTATTGTTATTGTTATTTATTATATCTTTAGCTCAAAGTCTTTAAAACACTTTCAGATGGCTTGAGATAATAATAATACTTAATTAATAATAAATATTATTATTATTATTATTATTATTATTATTATAAAGAAAATACATTTTTTACAAGTTCTAGTCCCGTGTCAGTTATCTCTTGGTACATGCCAAATAATAATAATAATAATAATAATAATAATAATAAAGAAAATTACATTTCTGTATCAAAATCCCAAATTATTTTTACACTGAATAAACGCTGCTGTTCTGTTCTGTTCTATATTTGCCTTTAAACTAAGTTTATCATACAAATTGTATACATATGTGGACGTATCTATTTACACATCCCCTCAAAATAAAGTACAAGAAAATACAAATAAAAAAGATAAACAAAAATGAAATTAAAACAAGGTAATATTTTGTTGAAGCAAAGGTCATCAATTCATGTGTATTTTTTATATTATATATTATATATGTATTCATTCATGTAGTCTGTGGCTGGTGAAGTGGGCAGAATAATCTTTAAAAACATTTTTAAAAAAGTGTGTTTGGTATGATCAGCAAGTCACAACGTCTTCCTGATTATTATTTAATCCAGGTGCCATTATTTTACAAATTTGGTGATTATTTTATTTTATTTTATTTTATTTTATTTATTTATTTATTTAATTAAATTTAATTTAATTTAATTTATCATTTTTTTATTTTATTTTATTCGTTTAGCATCGTTTATATTATCTGAATGTTCGTTTTCCAACAGAAGCGGAACCTTTTATTCATCGAGGGACGGTTCCGACCCGGCTGTAAATATTGTGACACAGAGTGTTTCCGCCATGCGTGTTTCCAGCTGAAGTAGCGTGATGACATTCATCGGTGCTTTTTGGTTAAAATAGTTCATAAAACGTTAAAGTTTCGGGTTACAGACGTGTCTAGTAGTCTGCAGCGGTAACGGTGGAGTTCTCCTCAAACTGTGGACATTTCTATCAAACAGGTAAGTTCAAAATAACAACTAATAACACATTAACAACAACTAATAACACATTAACAACAACTAATAACACATTAACAACAACTAACAACACATTAACAACAACTAACAACACATTAACAACAACTAATAACACATTAACAACAACTAATAACACATTAACAACAACTAATAACACATTAACAACAACTAATAACACATTAACAACTCACGAGCACAATAACTGATTAAAACGGTGATTGTGACTAAAACTTGATTTATGACCTGATTTCTGCTCGAATCTCTGAAAGATGAAGAAGCCAACACCAAACTTCATTTAAAAATATTACATTTTACATGTTTCTTTGTTTAATGGCAAAAATAAACATCACATTGAATACGATTTATAATGTTTACGAATTAGTATGCTGCTGTGCCTAATTCGGCATAGTTTACATCCACCAAATGACCAACATTATTATTGCAATAGATTGAAAGTAAACTGGGTTTAACTAGCTAATTTACTTGAATTATCGTTTATTGCTGCACTGATTGTATGCTGAATTGCAAATTGGTTCCTAATGATTCATAAAACATCATAATGGATGATCTAATGTGCACATTAACATGGCCAATAAGCAGGGACACATTAAACGATTATAATTTTGAGTCTTGTCATAGAAGAGGAGTTTTTCAAAGATTTAATGGACTAAATGTAATTCTTGGCTTCTGGAATGCAACTTCTTTTTAAAATTATTTTATTTTTTTTATTTGCACATATATAAAACTGCACAAAATCCAGTCAATGAAAAAAAAACAAGAAATTTGTCAGGAGAGGTCAAGCAGCCACAGGCTTATACAAAGGACCTCCATCCATACCAAGTAGAAAAAATAATAAAGACAAAAAGAGAAGAAAGATCTAAACTAACATCATTTTAAAAATACAACAAAAGTTAAACAACAACAAGAAGTACACAATATGTGCAGAAAACCCCCTAACCAAACAGTGGAAAACAATCCAATGAAATACATACAAAAAACATTACAGAAGAAAAGAAAATATTTAAACATATCAAAAGATAATTAGACATCATGAATTAAATGTGATGATAATTCCCTTTTAAAATGTTCTTTAAAACTTTAAATTTGTGATTTTCTTCTTCCTGTTCAGTGTGGTTAAACGCGTCACGCTGAGCCGTCATGGAGGGTTTGGAGGAGAAGCTGAAAGGTCTGTCCATCGCTCGGCGGTCTCGCCCAGAGGAGCCCACCTACCTGCTGGACGTGGCTCTGCAGCCGGCCGGCCTGCTCGCCGTGTCCTGCTCCAACTACACCATCCACCTCCACAACAAGGACACTCTGAGCCTGGTGGGGGCGTTCCGGGGCCACAGCGGGCCGCTCTGTGGCGTCGTTTTCTCCCACACCTCTCCTGACTTCCTGTACTCTGGCTCTGCTGACGGGACGGTGCGTGGGTGGGACGTCCGCCGCCCCGGCACTGATGCAGCCCAGGTGTTTAAAAGCGACCCGTCACACAACTACTGCAGCTTCGACTTGAGCTGCGGCGACGCGCTCCTGTGTGCCGGCACCGAGCAGGTCAACGACGAAGACAGCTTCTTGGTTTTCTGGGACGTCAGGAAGCCGGGCAGTGGGCTCCTCGGGGTGTACTCTGAGTCGCACAGCGATGACATCACACAGGTGTGTTTCCACCCTCGGGAGAAAGACCGCCTGGCGTCCAGCTCCACAGACGGCCTTGTGAATGTGTTTGACCTGAGCCGGGGAGCGGAGGATGAGGCGCTGCTCGCCACCTGTAACAGCGACTCGTCAGCCGGTTCGGTGTGTTGGTGCGGAGCCGACTACACCCAGCTGCTGTGCCTCAGCCACGACGAGGGGCTGCACCTGTGGGATGTGGGTCAGCTGGACACCGACGAGCCCCTCACCGTTTTCAGCACCTCTGACGCTCGCAGCCTCGCCATGCTGGCTGATGGCGGGGGCGTGGATTACCTGGTGGGGGGCAGGTGGCTGGAGGAGGCCCAGAAGCTGCTGGTGGTCGGAGGCAGGAACGGCGGCGACCTCCACCTGATGGAGTGCGACGACGGCGGGCTCCGTCTGCTGAGGACCCTTGAGGGCGGCCACTCCTCCACGGTGCGCTGCTTCCTGTGGGACGCGGCGTCGGAGGCTCTGGTCACCGGGGGAGAGGATGCTCAGCTGTTGCTATGGAAACCAGGAGGGGAGGAGCTCACGGCAGGGAAAAGGGAGTCCACGAAGAGCCAATCGGCTTTGAGACTCAAATCCAGACCGCATAAAAAACACGGCTACAAGAAAGAGAAGAAGGAAGCGTAGCCAAGAAGTCAAAATACTGAATTTACTGACTGGACTCTGGTGGACGCTCACGTCTTTCTGTGAGAGAAAACGTGTTTCAGTGTGACCTCCAGCTGCTCCTGCAGACTCGCAGGTCAAAGGTCGCCTTTGTTCAACTTAGACCGGGCAGATGTGTTCGTTCGGCCAATAGAAACACTGCTGCTGTGTGTGTGATGGAAATAGAGAAATTATTAGTATGGTGTGTTTTCTCACTATATTTAGTACATTATATTTACCGTCTGTGATTTCTCTGATCAATATTTATTTATTACCCGCATCAGAAACGTGACGATCACATAAAAATTACATTGAATAATAACCTATAAATAACAACACCTCCAAATGTTTCCCCATTCTTTTAGTGTAAAACATTCACAATTAATGAACAATCCATTTACAGACCAGATGATGAACAGCCTGAGACGTCTCGCTGATCTCTCCTCAAACCTGCCGATTCATTTATCTTCTCTATTCTCACTTTTTCTGGCAAGTTCTTGTATTTTTCGCCACGATGAATCTCATAATGGGGCCGAATCTTATATTCCTTGAGCACTGAAAGATGCTGTGAACACATTAAACACACATTTACCTCTGTGAAGAAATAGAACTGGTCCACTCTGTGTCCACTTTTAGCTTTTTTTGGAAAATATATTTTCCACCCGCGTCTCCTGAATGAATCGTAGCCTACTTAGCCTAAGTAAAGAACTGAGTACTTCTTCCACCACCACTTTAAGTACAGTACTTGAGTAAATGTATTTAGTTACATTCCACCGCTGTATAGAAGGGTGAGTTGCCGTAAAGTGGGACACCTATAAGCTCCAGTAGGTCTCCCTCAGACAAATAAAAGTCAATAAAACTATTGATATTTAATGTCTTTCTAATATGCTTCAAAATGATTATAGTCTTTATTCATTATTGTTTATTTATTATTATTATTTATAGTCTTATTGCTTGATGTTGTTTGATTCTTCATGTAACATCCACACCTATAAGCCGGTTTTATAACAGCAATAATATTAGAAGTGGTAAAATGACTGAACATGTGATCATTGCACATTAAGCCTGGAGTGTTTCCTTCATTAATTACGGTGATTTTTCGGCTTTTTAACAGACTTGTAAGTGTCCCATATTTCAGACATGACTGTCCCACATAAGAAAATAAATATTTGTCTGAGAAAACTTGTCATTAGAGTACTGATTTGTCTACCATTTCGTTTGTGAGTGTGATATCTGCATTTTCTTTTTTTGGTTTGATTAGGACACATCCTGGGGATTTCAGAGTGGTACTGGGTTTGTATTTAATGTATTGGCTTCATATCACAATATATTCCAGAAGTCTGAAATGCAAAAAACTTTCCCACATTAGGCTAATTCACCCTACATTATAATATTGTATATTATTGTTTTTTTCTCCAGTCTTTTTCTAGCAAAGCTGCAAATTGGAGCATAGAAACGTTTCGTTTTATTTATGAACAAAAGTAGCTTCTTTTTTTAACAATTAGAGAAAATGTAGGAATTTGCAGCTTACTTTTGATAATTAAAGTTTTTTTTAATGATACCTTTATGACTAATTGCAAACTTTATTTTTAAGTAGCAATACCAATACTTTATACTTCTACTCTACTACATGTCAGAGGGAAATATTGTACTTTTTACTCCACTACATGTTTTTTTACACTTAGTTACTTTTTACATTTAAAAACATACTGCCCAGTAGTAAACAGAATATATAAAATTGTCTCTACGTTATGTGTTAGTGATAAATATATAATAATATAATATTCTATAATTATAGAACAGTGATAATAAACACTTTTACTTTAAATACTTAAAGTACATTTTGCTGATTTCTATACTTTTTAATTCAGGACTTGTACTTTGGAGTATTTTTAGACTGTGGTATTTCTACTTTTACTTAAGTAAAGTGAGTACTTCTTCCACCGCTGTAAGTATAGTACTTGAGTAAATGTATTCAGTTACATTATACCGCTGTATATAATACATTATAGTATAGGATATTATTGTTTTTTTTCCTCCAGTTTTTTTCTAGCAAAGCTGCAAATTTTGATAATATTTGTTTTCTTTTTATTTATGAACAAAAATATCTAAACATTTTTCTGATAATATGTACTTTTACTTAAGTAACATTTTGAATTTCTCCAGTATTTTTCTAGCAAGGCTGCAAAATTTGAACATTAACTTTTTTATTGAATAACAATTTTTGTTAATCATAATATACATTTTTAACAATAATAACAAAACAAAACGATGACTTTGCAGGCACAACTGAGCCACCCTTCACGCCCCTACATGCATGCCCCTGGCCGTGCTTTATTCATAGTAGACCTGTATATCTCATAGTTATGTAACTCTCTTCCTGCTAACAGATCCTCTAATCTTGCACAGAAATCCACTTTGCTGCGGCGGGCTGTAGATAAAGTATAAATGTATAAATGCACAGTGAAGTTGGGTCAAATGTTCTGTCAAAGTGCTGGTAAAAGAGTGTTAGAAGCGCAGGGCTGGGCCTCGGACAGGTTGAGCCTCATTCCTGCAGGCTGTGAAGCGGAGAGATAGAGACTCTCTGCTTTCTGTTAGTGATGGGACGGTACGAACGAGCCGGTTCATTGAGCCGGCTCCCGTCTGAGAGCTGTTTTTTTTTCTCTTTTTTTTTTTTTTTAAAGGGACTGTTTGTAACGGAGGCTGAAGCAGGAAAAGCCAACACTAGGATCAGCATTGATTCATGGAGAGACCTTCGTCTGGTCAGCTAACATTACTGCAAAGCAGCTGAAATATAGAGTGATATTGTGCTTTTAGCTGACGTGTGTCGCCTCACTGTGTTGAGCGATGCTTGTTCATGTCTGTATAGAGCGAGCACAAGCGCGAGCAACAGGACGCTGACTTTCGTTGACTTAACGGCCACAGGTGTCGCTGTTAACAAGCATTTCTGAAAGTTACAAATAGTCCCTTTAAGTGATATATGGGCACACATACTAATCATAGGTCAAAACAGCGCTAAATTTGGCTGAACTTTAAAAGGCAGAAGTGGTAAAATGAAGAGCCGAGTTTGGGAGCCGAAAGAGCCGGCTCTTTTTGGTGAGCTGAGCCAAATGATCTGAATCACTAGAAAGAGCCGGAATTCCCATCACTACTTTCTGCCCCGATATCTCTTTCCTTGTCCCTTCTCCTCCACCTAACCCACGGATTCAGACTCTATGATTGACACCTCCTCTCGTCCAATCACAGCGCTTGACATTTGCTCCGAGGCAGCCAATCGCCGTCGTACGTCTCGCTTTAACCCCGCCCCCCCGTCCAGCATATTGCTGTGCTGTCTCTGTTATGTGAGCATATGATTGTTTTTTTTCTCCAGTCTTTTTCTAGCAGGCTGCTAAATTTAGATAATATTTTTTTTCTTTTTATTTATGAACAAAAATATCTAAACATTTTGCTGATAATATGTACTTTTACTTAAGTAACATTTTAAATTTCTCCAGTATTTTTTCCAGCAAAGCTGCAAAATTTGAACATAAACCTTTTTATTTAAGAACATTTTTGTTAATCATAATATACATTTTTAACAATAATAAATAAAAAAGTATGTACAATTTTTTTACTTTTTATTTATGAACAAAAATATCTAATTTTTTAAAAACAATTTGCTGATAATATGTACTTTTACTTAAGTAAAGTGAGCACTTTCTACCACTGTAAGTACAGTACTTGAGTGAATGTATTTAGTTACAGTCCACCACTGTATAGTGCATTATAGTATAGCATATATAGCAGACAAGATGAGTGACAGTCTGAAACGAAGCAGCAGGTAAAATTATGGTATTCTGGAAATTATAAGGTTTAGTACAATTATATTGACTAATTTAAGTGATATATGTCCACACATACTAATCATAGGTCAAAACAGCACTAAATTTGGCTGAACTGTAAAAGATAGATAGATAGATAGATAGATAGTAACTTTATTGATCCTGAGGGAAATTCAAGTTTCCAGCATCACAGTTCCATAGTGCAAAACATATTAGTAAAAAGGCAGTAAAAAAGTTAGAAGTGCAAAGTACAAAGTACAAAAAAATATACCAGATATAAAAATACAAGGAGATGAAGAAAACTGTTTAAACTGAATATAGTGCAGGGTAACAGCTGTGATACACGACTATTAAAAAGTGAAGAAGAGAATGTTAAAAATTAGTATAGTGCAGGGTAACTCCAGTAGCTTAGTCTAAAAGGCAGAAGTGGTAAAATGAAGAGCCGTTTGGGAGCCGAAAGAGCCGGCTCTTCTTTGGTGAGCTGAGCCAAATGATCCAACTCCCTATAAAGAGCCGGAATTCCCATCACTACTTTCTGCCCCGATATCTCTTTCCTTGTCCCTTCTCCTCCACCTAACCTGACAGATTCAGACTCTATGATTGACACCTCCTCTCGTCCAATCACAGCGCTCGACACTGCTCAGAGGCAGCCAATCGTCATCGTACGTCTCACTTTAACCCCGCCCCCGTGTCCAGCATGCTGCTGTGCTGTCTCAGCCACCCAGCAGTGTTGACAATAGGCTGCAAAAAGAAACACCCCATAGAATCACATAAACAAGCTTTAAGGAATAAAACAGCTAAATATCCAGACATCCGGGGGGTTTAGGGAAAAGACAAGCAGTTGGATCAGTAAACAGGAATGTAATTGCATTAATCTAATCGTTTTATATTAGCTGTGTTTTGTTATTTAATGGGAGTTTGAGAGGATTATTCTGTTGGAAGGTCTTTTTTATGATGTCCTTGTTTTATGATCTTCTTATCTATGTAAAGTGTCTTTGAGTTTTTGGAAAAGCACTATATAAATAAAATGTATTATTATTATTATTGAATTATAAAAGGCAGAAGTGGTGAAAATGAAGAGCCGTTTGGGAGCTGAAAGAACCGACTCTTCTTTGGTGACCTGAGCCAAATGATCCAACTCCCTAAAAAGAGCCATAATTCCCATCACTACTTTCTGCCTTGTCCCTTCTCCTCTACCTAACCTGACAGATTCAGACTCTATGATTGACACCTCCTCTCGTCCAATCACAGCGCTCAACATTTGTCCGGCTAGCCAATCGCCGTCGTACGTCTCGCTTTAACCCCGCCCCCTCATCCAGCACGCTACTGTGCCGTCTCAGCCACCCAGCAGTGTTGACAATAGGCTGCAAAAAGAAACAGCCCCGAGAATCACATAAACGAGCTTTAAGGAATAAAACGCCTAAATATCTAAATATCCAGGGGGTTTAGGGACAAGACAAGCAGTTGGATTAGTAACCAGGAATGTAATTGCGTTAATCTAATCGTTTTATATTAGCTGTTTTGTTATTTAATGGGAGTTTAGAGGATTATTCCATCGTGGGTTTTGGCTGTTTTCAGGCCACATTCTGCTGCTGGTTGTTCTGGAGGTAGCCTCACGGTTAGCCTCAGATAGATACCCACAAAACACACACTCCTCCAACCGCCGTCTCCGTTGCGACCCACAGAGGATCAAGGTAAAGTAGTGCTGCTTGGAGAGCTAACAGGTCGGTGGTTCGGGACCAGGTCGGTGTCGGTGTCAGTTAGCATCAGTTAGCATCAGTTAGCTCCGCTGCCTCCTGCCTGTATTTACCTCTGATCTCTGGGATGATGGGTGATCGCCCCAGTCCGCCCAGGTAACCTTGTTTTATTAGAACAATAATGTGTTCTTAGGGTTTGATTCTAATCAATATCAATGTTTTCATATCTTGTGTGTTTGCAAGAAAGCTAAGCTAATGCTAAAGCTAAGCTAAAGAGCTACAACTGGAGCTAACCCGCGATAGCACCACAGCTAGCTAGCTTTGGTTGCTAGCTATGCTAACGTTGGTGAGGTTCAATCAAGCTGCTGTCAAGTTGTGATTATTCTGCTGCTGCTATAAGAAGTAATTGCACTTGTAACATAGGTAGGGTAGATGTAAAAATAAATATAAACAAAGGTAGTTGCACTTGAGATGTATATTGCATCGAGGATATATTGCACAGACAAATGCATATCACATTGTTGAAATACATTTATATAATAGCTGCTGCCATTCCAAGAAATCTGAAATGCAAAAAATGTCCCACATTAGGCTAATTCACCCTACATTATAAAATAGTATATTGTTGTTTTTCTCCAGTCTTTTTCTAGCAAGGCTGCAAAATTGGAGCATAGAAACGTTTCGTTTTCTTTTTTTCTTTTTATTTATAAACAAAAATATCAATTTTTTAAAAAACATTTTGCTGATAATATGTACTTTTACTTAAGTAAAGTGAGTACTTCTTCCACCACTGTAAGTGTAGTAATTGAGTAAATGTATTTAGTTACATTCCACCGCTGTACAGTACATTTAATATAGTATATTATTGTTTTTTCTAGTCTTTTTCTAGCAAAGCTGCAAATTCTTTTACAGTATGAACAAAAGTATCTTCTTTTTTTTAGAGAAACTGTAGGAATGTGCAGCCTACTTTTGATACTTAAAGTTTTTTTTTAATGATACCTTTATGACTAATTGCAAACTAAATGCATCAATAATAATACTACTAATAATTCAAATCAAAAGTAGGCTGCACATTCCTACATTTTTTCTAAAAAAATCAAATCAAACAGGTAAAGTAGATGTAATAAATAAATATAAACAGAAGTGTTACACTAGAAGTATAAAATATAAAAATAGATGTAATGTAAACAGAGGCAATTGCACTTGTAAAATAGGTAGGGTAGGTGTAATAAATAAATATAAACAAAGGTAGTTGCACTTGAGGTGTATATTGCATCGAGGATATATTGCACAGACAAATGTATTTCACGTTCAACAAATGCATATCACATTGTTGAAATACATATATATAATAGCTGCTGCCATTCCAAGAAATCTGAAATGCAAAAGATGTCCCACATTAGGCTAATTCACCCTACCTTATAAAATAGTATATTGTTGTTTTTTCTCTCCAGTCTTTTTCTAGCAAGGCTGCAAAATTGGATCATATTTTCTTTCTTTTTATTTATGAACAAAAATATCTAAACATTTTGCTGATAATATGTACTTTTACTTAAGAAACATTTTGAATTTCTCCAGTCTTTTTCTAGCAAAGCTGCAACATTTTAACATAAACGTTTTATTTAAGAACATTTTTGTTAATCATAATATACATTTTTAGCATTAATAAAAAAACAGTAGGAATTTGCAGCCACAACTGAGCCACCCTTCGCGCCCCTACATGCACGCCCCTGGCCTATTATAGTAATAATTTTGAAGCATTTAGGCATATTAGAAACAGACATTAGCTGGCGTTAGCTTGGCCATGTTGGGCCTGGCAGCAGCAGCAGCAGCAGCAATATTGTGCTGCTGCTGCTGCTGTTCCAAGAAATTTGAAATGCAAAAAAATGTCCCACATCAGGCTAATTCACCCTACATTATAATATAGTATATTATTGTTTTTATGTGGTGGCTCAGTTGTGGCTGCAAATTCATACTTTTTTTTTATTATTGCTAAAAATGTATATTATGATTAAACAAGAAATGTTCTTAAATAAAAAGTTTATGTTCAAATTTTGCAGCCTTTCTAGAAAAATACTGGAGAAATTCAAAATGTTACTTAAGTAAAAGTACATATCATCAGCTATTACTACTATTTTATAAACTGTTTATTTATTATTATTTCTAGTCTTATTGTTTGTTTGATGTTGTTTTATTCTCCATGTAACATCCACACCTATAAGCCTTGGTTTTAGATGGATAGATAGATAGATAGTAACTTTATTGATCCCGAGGGAAATTCAAGTTTCCAGCATCACAGTTCCATAATGCAAACATATTAGTAAAAAGACCCAAGTAAGTAATACAGAGTATAAAAAAATATACCATATATAAAAATAACAAGAGATGAAGAAACTGTTAAAAATGAATATAGTTGGCCAACATGGCCAAGCTAACGCCAGCTCTCCTAAACGGCTTGATTTTTGACCTTATGTGCAGCTTGATGGCCTACTTTGCTGCTCTATGTGATAACAGTAAATAAGTAACATCAAATTACACTGTAGATGGATATAATCTTTATTATGTTGTGGTGGCTTAGTGGCTGATCTTTCCAGGGCAGAGCTGCTGTCAGGAAAAGCATTGGGCAGGTTTGCTTAAAAGTAAAATGCTGATGTTTATAATCCTCGTGGGTTGAAAAAAAAAAAAAACCCAGTGAATCTGGCCTGAGACAAGTTTAGCTGTCCTGTCAAGTGAAGCCAACTGTCCAATGTGTGTGGCGATAATCCGATATGAACTTTGACTGGCTTTGCACTAAGATCTGACAAACTCTAAATATGCCACCAGTCTGTCATGTTTTCTTGTACATGCCAACATTGTTGTGTGGAGTGTGCACAACCAGTCAGACAGAGATCATCGCCACTAATGACACTGTAGTGACATGGATGATGAGAGGTAGAAACATGGTGATGATGAGAGAGGGTTACTGTAGTGAAGTGGATGATGGGGGGTAGAAACATGGTGATGAGTGAGGGATACAGAATGATAAAGATGAGGGGTGATGACCAGTGGTGGAAGAAGTACTCATACCTTTTAATTAAGTAAAAATAGTAGTAGTAATAATTAGATGATTCATAGATTGACAAAAAAAATCCTGCTCAAATTAGAATATGTTCTGTTTTTCTTAGTCCTCAGTGGTAACAAACGGAACACCGTTGGGTTTCAAACTGTCAGGTGGACAAAACATGACATTTGAAGACGTCACCAAGGGCTCTGGCAAAGTTTTAGCTTCTTTAATCAAGAAAATAGTCTCGGTAGAATAATTGATAATAAAAATAATTTAGTGCTGCCCGAATAATATAAGTGTCAAATCAAACCTGTCCTCCTTATTATGCACATGGCCACAAATTTGCGATACTGTCTTTAACTTCATATATTAAGATTATTTATTTTAGTTTCTTGTGTTTAGTCATTATAAATTATGTTTTGCAGCTTCCCTCTGCAAATAAACTTTATATCTTTGAGTTCTGGGCTGTTGGTTGGACAAAACAAGACATTTAAAAGCGTCACCAAAGGCTGCAAAACTGCAGTGTAGAAATACCTTTTTACATGTAAAAATATGTACTGCATACAAAATTGTATTACGTATTGGCATCAAAATATACTCAAAGTACTAACATTACCCATTATGCAGAATGTCCCATTACAGAATAATGCATCATCGGATTGTGCATTAATGTTTACTTTAATGCTGCAGCTGATAAATGCGGAGCTAATTTGAACTACTTTATATACTACTAGCTGGGGCTGAGCAACATGATATAATATACCTGTCAGTCATAAAATCATATTCTCATCAAATATTACACCGTATAATCTTAAAATATTTTGACTTTTTTCTCGTAGATTTATGACTTTATTCTGGAAATATTACAATATAACCTTTTTTCCCCAAAATATTTCAACTCTGTTCTTGAAAATTATTTTTTTTTTGCACCTAACAGCACTAGAAAGCTTATTGTTATTATTATTATTATTATTATTAATATTATTATTAGTATTGTTGTTGTTGTTAATTCAATATATAATTGAATTACCCGAAAACATACTATATCGTGATATATATTATTAGAGATATGATATCTTCCAGCCAAAAAATGTTATGAGGAAAAGGTCATAAATGTGAGATTAATAATTCAACAATTACGTTAAAAATATACACAAAAAATTTAATATTTTGAGAAAAACATGACATAATATACCTCATCAAATATTACACCGTATAATCTTAAAATATTCTGACTTTTTTTCTCATATTTATGACTTATTCTGGAAACCTGTTTCTCAAAATATTTCAACTCTATTCTCGAAATCTTTTATTTTTTTGCACCCAACAGCACTAGCAAGATTATTTTTATTATTATTGTTGTTGTTAATTTAATATATATTTGAATTACCTGAAAAACATGCTATATTGTTATATATATTGTTAAAAATATGAAATGATCTATATCGTGATAGAAGATTTGGGCCATATTGCCCAACCCTAATGCTAGCTTGTGTATTTCCCCCCTAAACTTATAATGCATCATATTTTATGTGTTGATTATATTTTGGATTATGTATCTAAATCTGCAAAGTAACTGAGTGATCAAATATAGTGAAGTAAAAGTGCAATATTTGCCTCTGAGATGTAGTGCAGTAGTATAATGCATATAGTATTTTCACCTGAGCCTCTGTCCTGTCAATCATTGTGTGAATGATGGGTGCATGCCAGAGGCCAGGTGTGGTGTTGTGCATCACATGTGATGGTATTTGCAATGCCAGTGTGTGTGTGTGTGTGTGTTTGTGTAGGCATACTCCTAGTTTTGGTGCCGTCACGCCGGCTCATCTTCAAGGTTTTTGAATGTCACGCCATGTTGAGGGCAGGTCCCGCCGCTGCTGAGATAGCTTAACATCCAAAGTCTCCTGTGTTTATGAGGACGCCGGTGTAGTAACTGCCTCCTTCTTATCAGCTCTGCGTGCCTTTATATATGTGTGTGTGTTTGAAAGTTGCTGAGTTCATTTGTTCTTGGCTGTGTGAACAGTGTAATTATCCCATGAATGAATCATACCAATTTAGACGCGCTGTCAGATCGCAGCATTCAGTCAATAATGGCAACAGGAGACTTTCCGAGGAAGATGTGAGTAGTAGAAGGATTTGAAGTGGTACATCTGGGATTCATACGGATATAATTAGTGCTGGGACCACTTATTCATTTATCTGTAACTCTAGGAAATTGATATGTAAAATAACCTGCCATCTTTGTGGTGCATAGATAATTTGTTGCTACGATAGGCATAAAACTCTCGGTTCTGGCTGCTGGAGTCGCTAACGGCTTTCAACTTTATACATGGCTCTACGGTCATTTATACAGTTATTGAATATTAATTTGTTAAGTGTGTGTGCACAGTTTGCAGAGCTGAAACTCTGCTCAAATTTGAATATTTTCTGTTTTTCTTAGTCCTCAGTGGTAACAAACTGAATATCGTTGGGTTTCAAACTGTTACACGGACAAAACATGACATTTGAAGACGTCACCAATGGCTCTGGCACATTTTCTAGCTTCTTTAATCAAGAGAAAATAGTCTCTGTAGAGCAGGGGTTCTCAAACGTCTTGGGGCCAGTGACCCTTTAAAGGGGAGAACATTTTCCAAAGACTCCCTCATTATTGTAACACCGATTAAGCATAATGTTTACTACCATTTGTACTCTTAGATGCCATTGGAACTATTTGTATTCTACAACTTTTCAACCGAAATACATCAGAAACACATTTCCATTTGAATCATGTTAACAGCACTCTGTTTTCCCCTGATATTCAGGGTGCTTTGTGATCAGATGTCGCGTTAGCTTGTGCGGCTTCATGGCTTCATTTGCCAGCACCTGAAGACGCATTTTGCCCTGAGTGAAGTGACTGATTCATGATGTGATGTGTCACAATCATATCAGAGTTTCTATTGGCCCTAAGCTAACGTGGGTGAGAGTAAAGGACACAATATGCTTGTTTTATTGGAGCAAATGGTCCCCATCTGGAGATAAGTGGGGTCCCTGGAACCCAATTTGAGAATCACTGCTAGAGAGTAATTCATAATAACAATTATATTTTATTGCTGCTCTAATAATATCAGTGGTCAAATCAAACCTTCTTATTATGCACATGCTCACAAAGTTGCAAGCCTTTAACGTCATATATTATTTTTTAAGAACATTTCTTTTAGTTTCTTGTGTTCATTATAAATTATGTTTTGTAAACATCCCCTCTGCAAATAAACGTGATGTCTTTGGGTTTTGGGTCGGACTGCCCCCTTGGTAGATTAGTCCACTGATTGGCTGTTTTGATCTTGTCAATTAGTCGGTTTTTTAATACTTTTTTCATGCTGAATGACTTATTTCCAAAACAATTATGAGCACACAGCCCTAGTTATGGACTCTTGGTTAGACAAAACTAGACATTTAAAAGCGCCACAAGTCCTCAAAGTGTCTCTCAGCAGATGATGTATATTATCATAAATGTCGTGCTGTAGCTTAAATATTGTCTTCATGGAGTTAAAGTTAGTATATTCTGAACTGATTTCACTGTTCAAGTTGAGTGAAATCAGGAGTGAATGCCTCTACCTGCTTGTTCATCATTATTCAATTTGTGTCCCACATGAGTTTAGAAGTAAAGAAACTGATTCATACCTAAAGTTTGTTTGGTTTTTGCAGCTCTTGGGAGGGGGGGGGGTGGAGGGTTTGAATTTTAACTTTGGACCACAGGCGATGAGATCCTTGAGCTTCCCTCCTGCCAGCCTCCGTTTTATCTCCCGTGTGTGTTCCTGTATATGTTTATTCCCTCACTTCAGCTCTGCCTCGCCGATGCCTATTTGTTGACTTCCTGTCGAACAGCAGCTCTCTCCCTCCCTCCTCTTCCTCCCTTTCTGTTGCTCTCCCCGTTGTTCGCCGTGCCCCCTCCTCCTCCTCCTCTCTCCTTCCTCCTTGTTCTTTAATCCCACCCTCCCGAGCCTGTTTGGATGTCATCTGGGCTCTTATGTAAGAGGCATGGGAGGGGAATGGCTTTGGTGCTTCGGTTGCCATACGCCTGGCCAGCCGCCGTAGTCTCGCTCTCCCTCGTGTGTTGTGGTGGCACTGGAGTGTTTTTCGCCATTAGCCGGCTAGTCAGAGAGAGACAGAGAGACAGAGAGACAGAGACAGACAGGGAGGGACTGATGGTTGTACATGGCGATTCTAGTGCCCCTTTGCACAGGTAAGCTTGAGTTTGTACATTTGAAGGATTATTTTCTGAGAATGATTGTTTTCCACTGGTGGCATTCACCAGGTGGCGTAAAGGATAAAAGCACTGACAGCTCTTCAGATATTCATTGTTGCCATTGGTGATGAAGCAGGCAGAAACTGAGAGTAGTCGTCTCACTGATGGAGATGTACGGCTTCACCGATGCATCCTGAAATGCAGCAGACGGAGTGTGTTTGATCAGAGCTGAGTGAAGCTGACTGGCTGTGTTAAGTCATCCTCGCAGAGATTTAAAGTTGTATTAGGATGCAGTGTGTGTGTGTGTGTGTCTGTGTGTGTGTGTGTGTGTGTGAGGGTAGTCGTTCAAAAACTGCTTGCTTAGTCAAAAGTCATTATATTTATACCGCCCCAAAATCACAAACTCAAAGGGCTTTAAAGTGTGGATGTATGTGTGCACAGCATACGACACTAGAACTGCAACTAACTGCTGACTAAGACCAAAACAACCGATGAGTCGACTAATTGATAGGGATGCACCGAATGCAAAATGATGGGCTTATAAAGATACGGATGTTTTGTTGTTGTTTTTTGACATCTTCCTTAGAAAAAAATAACTGAACCGTCTTCACTCTTAAAGTCATTCAGCCCTTCATTCATATCTTGAATGAGTATAAATTCAATCGTGAAAATGTATGAAACAAGCTTTAAAATAACCTTCTTTCACATGAAAAAGAACTGATTCAAAAGCCCCTTTAGCCTGTATACAACTACCTACTTAATGAGCAAATAGCTGCTGATCATTTACCTGTTAATTAGTTAAATTACCGTGTCTATAAAATGGCACAAAATAGAGAAAATGATGTCCAAGGTGACATCTTTAAATGTCTTATGTCCAAAACCCAAAGATATTCAGTTTACAATGATATAAAACAGAGAAAAGCATCAAATCGTCACATCGGAGAAGCTTCAACCACAGAATTGTTGGTGATTTTTTCTCAAAAAAATGTCTAAAACAGGTATCATATGAAACTATAAAACCTAATGAATCCATTGGTACCAACCATCATGGTTGGTACCAATGGATTCATTGGTTCCCATGGTCCCCATGGTTCATGTTAGCTCGTCGCGAAGGAGGATAAATAACGCTCCAAACTTACGCTAAATTTTGGCTTGCTTAATCTAAAGTAATTATATTTCTATAGCTCAAAAGCATACGACACTAGAGCTGCAACTAGCTGCTGATCATTTTCCTGTTAAATTGATGAATTGTTTTGTCTACAAAATGTCACAAAATGGAGAAAGTTATGTCCAAGGTAACAGCTTTAAATATCTTATTATGTCCAAAACCCAAAGATATTCAGTTTACACTGATATAAAATAGAGAAAAGCAGCAAATCCTCACATTGATTGATGGTGTTTTTTCTCAAAAAATGACTAAAGCAAATATTTAAATAGTAAAATTTTCTGTCCATCAACTAATTAATTAACAAACTAATTGTTTCTGTGTCACGCTGTCTATTCTTACACCCTCCAGTTGGATTAGGGCTGCACAATAATGGCCAAAATGATAATCAAGATTATTTTGATCAGTATTGAGATCACGATTATTCATATATTTTAGGGACATTGCACTTTTATATAAACAGAGCATTGCTTTCACTTCCATGTTGTGCTACATTCCTGCTAATGTACAAATCTTTTCATCAAAATAAGACTAAAATAAGATTCTTCAATTAAATTCAGTCTACACTTTTCTACTCCGGACTGCAGCCGCAACAGAAGTTTTTGCACGCGACGGCCTGGGAAAAACTTTTGTTGCGTCACCTCAAAAGTGAAGCCAAAACATCTGATAATATCTGATAATAAAATCCATCCATCCATCCATCTGCAACCGCTTATCCCGTTAGGGGTCGCGGGGGGGCTGGAGCTGATCCCAGCCGACATTGGGCGAAGGCGGGGTACACCCTGGACAGGTCGCCAGTCCATCGCAGGGCTGACACATAGAGACAGACAACCATTCACACTCACATTCACACCTACAGGACATTTAGGGTCAACAATGAACCTAACCTGCATGTCTTTGGACTGTGGGAGGAAACCGGAGAACCTGGAGAAAACCCACGCTAACACGGGGAGAACATGCAAACTCCACACTGAAATAATAAAATACAATATCTTTTAATTGTGGGAAGCCAAAATCTTGATCACGATTAATACTCAAATAATTGTGCAGCCCTAGTTTGGATTAGAAAGAACGGCGCCAGAAAACACCCCTCTTGACTGAGAGAAACTTCCCGACTCCTGACATTGTGAATTTAACTATTCACAAGAATAAAAACAAAGGGTGTTTATGTCCGAGCTGTTCCACTATAAGCCATTAGCTGGAGATAATCTCAGAGTGAAGGTGATTTTCAGACGCTCTGACCTGCTTTGTCTGGTCTTTGCGAGGCTCAGTAGCCCACATGGAGAACAGGTGTTGAGGTGTCAGTTTGCAGGTTTTTGTTGTGTTCTCACTGAAGCTTGAGATTCTGTTGGGACCCACTTTGTATGACATTTGAATAGTCGTGTGTGTGCCAAAGTTTGAAAGGCAAAAACGGTCAACTAGGGAAGTAAATTTGAATTTTTGGTTTATGTATTCAGCCACAGCTTTGTTTTTTTTACCACACAGCAGGATTATTTACAGATTATTGGCGAGTTAACAGCCATCGATGAGACCGATCAGTGTTCAGCTGGAGGTGTTTTCCCACCCTGGTGATGCCCAGCAGAAGGCGTTCATTCAGACGGATCATTAGCAGCTGTGTGGTGGTTATGAAGGAGAATACAGTGAGCCGTGTTGACAGATGACTCTCTTGTCATCATCTACATGTAATTTGTTTTGTCATATGTGAGTCTGTGTCTGTGGGGTGTGGTAGTATTATCTACTGAGCTCTAGTGAAAGATAATGTATGTAATTACGACTGGGATTATATTTTTGAGACATGTTTATTAGGGGTGAGAATCACCCGAGGCCCCACGATACCATTGTATGCAATATATTGCGATTTATTACCTTTTTTCAACAGCAAATGATGTAGTTTGTCAATATCTGTTTTATCTAATAAGATACAGTTTCCACTCTGCTCATCTCAGAGTTTTCATTCACATATCTTGAGGTCAGAGGTCAAGGGGATCCCTTTGAAAATGGCCATGCCGGTTTTTCCTCGCCAAACTTTAGCATAAATAAGGAGCGTTATTTATAGTTCTCCCCAACAAGCTAACATGATATAGTTGGTACCAATGTGTTCCTTAGGTTTTCTAGTTTCATATGATACCAGTATGTTACAACCTCTGAAAGACAGAATAGCGGTTTATATAGTTTATATGATAAAACAGATAAGAGATTCCTGGAGCCCAAAGGGGACGTGTTCTAAGAGGTTGTCTTATTCAACTATGCAAAGATATTTAATTTATAATCATATGTTTGTGTCGAAGCAATTAATCAGCAGCGTGTTTTAATAAATTCAGGTATTCTGATGTTTGAGAAAAAAGCTGATGCTGATGTAAATCTGCACAAACTAGCCTGAAAACAGGAAGAATTTGAAATGTAAACAATCAGTCTTGATTATTATCCTCCTCCTCCGCTTACAGTCGTATCGCATCCCTGGCGGTCTGTAACCACAGATGGACGCGATGCTACTCTGCAGTCATTAATCACTTTTAAAACTGCAGTACTGTACATGATGATGGACGGTCAGCTGTGCAGCCTTCAGATAGCTTGTAAAAGGCTTCCTCTGTCTGCTAACTGCCGTCCATATCCTGAGCAGCAGCAGCAGCGGGATGACGTATGTGTGTTTGTCCTGAAGGCCCAGTGTGTCCCGGACGGAGCCTCTCGTCTCCTTGTCCGTCCACTCTGTTATATACGAGGCCCGGTGGACGTACTGTACGACTGCCTGTGTGTGACTTTGACAGAGCATTAGAGATGCAGCCGGCACAGACTACGGCCTGCAGCGCCTCATTCACGTCTTATTACATAACGCTCTCTGCTAGACTTCTAATTCATTCCTTCTCAGGCCTGCATGGACTGGATCAGGACATCAGTGTCTTCTACTTACCAACCTTGACACCTCAGAACTAGGGAGGATTTCTAAACCCTAGCGGGGGTCTGGGCTCCTCCCCCAGAAAACATTTACATTTGTTAGATTTTGTTTCCTGCATTCTGGGGACTTTTAAAGAATGAAATTAATTAATTAGTTCTCTCCTGCTGGTAAACAATAGGGGTGTAAGAAAATATTGAAAAATATTGCGATATTTTGTTTTGTGATACTTTATCGATTCTCAAAAAAACGCTGTATTGATTTTTAATGAATAGTTTACATGCAAATATTAGACTGTGATAAATGCAAATACAGATCCCACTGTTCTGATTGCATCAAAAAAGATTTTCAGATTGTATGCATATGGTGGTGTGTTCTTTATGCTATGACAATTGTCCTGAAATTAGAGTTAAATCCGAGTCCCTCACGGATGACTGAGCTTCTCACCCTATCTCTAAGGGAGACGCCAGCCACCCTCCTGAGAAAAAACATTTTGGCTGCTTGTACCCGCAATCTAGTTCTTTGGGTCATCACCCAGCCCTCATGCCAGATTCTTGCCAATACACAACGCTAATAAACAACATTAGGTGTAGCTGTATTGTTCTCCGGGTGGAAACAGCATGGCTTATACACGCTATACGGCAGAAACAGATTGTGATAACGGGAAAAAAAAGAAAAAGAGGTGTGAAAATGTGTCATAAATCGGGAGAAATACGGGAGAACTGTGACCCCGAGAGGAAACCGAGAGAGGGCGATGAAAAACAGGAGTTTCTCTGTAAAATCGAGAGGGTTGACAAGTATGTCAGTTATTGTTATACTAACTTGTGTGGAAGTTAATGACACAGAGAGTAATAAAATAATTAGATTGACTGTTAAATGAAGCTTCAGGATGCGGATCAGAAAAGTAGTGTGACTTCAGCTGCAGTTTGTGTTCTCTTGTCTGTTAAAGTTTTTTTTTAGACGTAATCAGCAGCAAACACACATCAGTGGACATTTCCTCCGCTTCCTCCCACTGCACCGACGCCTCAGCTCCATTATTGTGGGTCTGACTGGTGTTGTTGTTGGTGTGTGTGTGTGTGTGTGATGGTCTGTTAGCAGGTGGGAAAGTGGTGTGTTTTAAACTGTGTGCTGTAACCAGGCCTCAGCTGAGGCCTAAATAGTCTCCCATGCTGGGAAACGAGGCTGTCTGCTGTGGCTGCACAGGTTTGTTGTGAGACTACTAAAATGCTGGAGGAAGGTGGACTGACACAGAGTGAAAAAAGAAGTCAGTGGGGATGTTTGAAAAAAACAAACGTATGGCTGTGGAGCTGCATGATAATGGCTGTTTGGTGATTCAAGCTACAAGAAACGACTGATTTTGAATTTGCATTCCCATGGAGCCCCAAAGAGTTAAAAAAAAATAAGACATAAGACAGTAGGGATGTCATGATACCAGAAACTTGGTAGTGGCCGATTCCATATGTATTGTGATTTTTAAGTATTGCAATTCGATATTGCTATTTATTTTTGTTCACTTTTTCAACTCAAATGAAGCAAATATATTGATTCTGGCATTAAAAAAATGTATTTTAAAATCAAATAAAAAATCACGATACAGAGTTGAATTTCATTTTTTCCCCACCCCTAATGATAACGTTACAATTAACCTTCGCCCAATAAATACATTTTTTTACTGAATCAGCAGGACAAGAGTTGCTAGCAGCTAACGTTAACTAGCTCTCGTCCTGCCCATTTCAACACGGATTTGTTGTTCACAATATCACATTATCAGTGGAAGAATATGGTGCGTCAATAATGAGTTTACTGCGTCCCAAACACATTTCCTATCGTCCTTGGGGCGACGGGACGCCGTTAGTCTCAAGCCCCAACGGTACCTGTGGTACGGTAGAAATGTTGGCATCGACTTGGTACCAAAGTATCGGTTCTGGTGACATCCCTATAAGATGATATAGAATAATCATATTAATAAATACAGTTAGATTGTAAAATACTTTCATATAAATTATTGAAACTCAAGCTCGTTGGCTGCACGATTGGCTGAAAAGTGTCATTAGAAAATAATGATGACATAACAATGAATTGAGTTTTAATAATTCATCAAATGATTTCACAATTTATTGTTTCATCAAGTTTCTATTTATGTCTTAATATCAAACACTTTGGGGCTCCAAATATTCAGAAAAATGTCTGAATCTCAAGTGATGAACCTTGAAGGCACTTTGATAATCGAGAGTCTTTTAATATGAATCAAGTTTAATGGATAAAAATCTGTTTTAACATGAGTACTGTTGGAGCTGAAGTCCAGTGTGAGTTGTGTAAAACTCTGTGGTTAATCACTCTGCCCTCAGTTCACTGAGCGCTCTCTAAACGCATGTCTAATGTGATTGTGTTAACCGCTCTCCCCCCTCACCTCTCCTGTGTGTTTCTCCCAGCAGGGCTATGTCCTCGGCAGCCACCACGTCTCCATCTGTGGACAAAGTGGACGGATTTTCACGGAAGTCTGTCAGGAAGGCCAAGCAGAAGCGGTCGCAGAGCTCGTCCCAGTTCCGCTCTCAGGGCAAACCCATAGAGCTCACGCCCTTGCCACTGCTCAAGGGTAAGAGGGGAGGAGGCGAGGGGGTGTGTGTGAATGTTGTAACTGCTCATATCCATTTAAAAGTGCTCGTATTCAGTTGATTATGATACACAGATAAGAAGATTGATTCACAGATGAAGCTTGTTGATGAAAGTCTCGCTTCATTAGGCGCAACTTACTTCGATACAGATCAGTTTAATCAGTGTTTTAAAGTGTGACTTATTAAAGTCAGATACGCCGTCACTTTTTTATAATTCAAGTCAGCCTCATCTTAAACTACTTTGTGCTATTTATATTGATCACTCCGTTCAATCATACCGCCTCCGCTGCCTCAGAGTTACTGCAAAGCACATGCATTTAAAAAAAAAAAAAGGTTGTTTTCTCCTTTTTGTCTTCAGTGAATAAAGCAGCAATTACCCAGTTTACCGACAGGTCAACAAGACATGCAACAGATCAGAGAGCATTTCAAATAATAGGTGACAGCCCCACCTGTTGAATGACCTGTTCCTTCCAGCGAAGTTGTAAGAAAGCTGAGTAGAGGAATGCAAATTATGGATGGCAGAAAGCATCTCAATGTACAATCACTGTAGTTAACATGTGTTAAACAGAAGGAGGAAGATTTGAAGCATGTGAGCAACTCGGTCTCACAGGAAGGCGTATAAATACCATGACATCACGCGGACATTCTGCGTGTCATGAGTACGCATTTTAGCCTGTTCACGTGCCACCTGTACATGATGCAAACATCCGTAGTTTTAGGTAAGAAAACAACTTAGTTAGGGTAAAGGAAAATGTCAAGGTTGGGCTTAAAATAAGTACGTAAACTAAGTAAAACACGTACAGAAACAACGTGACACAACGGTCTCACACACGGGTTCTCATGGTTAAAAGTCCTGTATTTGTTGGGTAATAAGTGATCTTTGTCGATTTTTCTTCTACGACATTAACTCTTACCGTAGCATTTATACACAATTGCGTGTACAATGCATCAGGCGCACTTATTGCATGCTAAACACCTTGTGCATTATCGTGGCATTTATACGCCTTTTCATGCACACGGGCTGATGTGAGACAAACTGCATGACGGAAAACACAGCTGAAAAAGCCTCCTCTGTAGACAAGCCTTTACAATAGAGCAACTTAAAGCAGGTGTTAGCTGAGGTGAGTTCTGTCCTTGGACAAACGCATAAAGAATACAGTCCCAAAATCCTAATTATTTAAGCTCCTCGAATGACTTGAAAATAAGAATGAATGCTAACAATGTGGTCGTGGCGTCCCCGGTTTGAGTGCGGCCGTGGACTTTGTTGCATGTCAAATATTCTGCGTATTTCTGCATCAGTTTACACAAATATCCCTGAAACTCAGCCGGACTTATTTGGTGTCTTTTGCCTAATTTATACTTCTGCGGAAAAGCTCCTGCAGAGCTGCAGAGATGGTTTGAGGAGCTCGCAGAGAGACGCAGAGACGCGCTGCACACCTCCTGAAAAATGTGACTACACGCCGGGCTCCGCAGAAGTTTGATTAGACATCAGAGCCATGCGGTTGTGTTGGGCCAAACTTATATGGAACTATTGAATCACGGCTATTGAATAAAACAAAGACCGCCTGACAAAGGATTTTAAAACCGCTGGTCCAAATCCAAAGAAATCCCATGCTACGTGCAATCCGACGCAGTACTATGTATGCCTGGTGTGGCAAGAGATGTGCACAGGGATCTTGAATCATTCTCGATATGACTTTGTACACATGGACCCACCAGTCTTGGCGTCCAGGTGGGCCAATAGATATGTTCATCCGATGTGTGCCTTGTGGTGTCAAGACTTTGCAGTGAATTAGCTTCACCTTTATCACAACTTGTCCTTTAACATGTAAACTCCTCACCACCACAGTGTTTCTGTCTCTTGAGCTCTTCTCTGCACACAGATGCCATCATGAAACTTTATGAATTATTAGACACTGAAGATGGCAGCGACCTTCAGACATGATGTTGTCTCTAAGGAATGCCAGCGTACTACTAAGCAGTGGAGTGTTTTGCTGTGTGCATAATTGGGCGATGTGTGGTATGCACTTGGGCGTAGAAATACACAATGAGACACCCCCTTCACGTTTCACGCAGCGGTGGTTGTGGTTCGGTGTTGACAGCAGGAATGCTGCCACACAGAAACCAGACGGATCCGTCACCTGTCAGGAGTTTTAATGGACAACCACTTCCTGGTTCCTGCTCAGGGCGGGGCTTATAATCCGGACAGGAAGGGGGCTCTCCCTGTGTTTATATGTTAAAGTGTATGTGTGTTTGTGTGTGTATGTGAGTCTGCGTTCATGCTCCACCTATACTTGTCGTCCTTCTGTAAACAGCAGCACACCTGACCTCCACCCTCATACACACACTTACTGTTGTAGAAGTACACACAATAATACCCAAACAACATCAGGCCTGTTTGAATCGTTTGAAAGAGGCAGATGACGGTTCCTAGAGAGCATAAGGTCTCATTTCCTTTTCTGAAAATCACAGCAGGAAATCTACCTGATTAGTTCATAATGAAGCATTATCAGGGAAAGTACGGCGCGTCCCCTGGAAGCGTCGATAGTGAGTTTACTGCGTCCTTTTGGATTTGAATGTGTCAGAGACGCAGGCCGTGTACCTAGCAGCATCACTGCTTACTACTGTACAGGATATGCTGTCAGTTGTTGTCCTAGTTTATTTTAGTTTGTCTGTTATAGTCGTTCTGTATTTATCCATGGCTCGGTGACACATGGTCGGTCTTTTTTTCAGCAGCTCCCTGCTTCAGTTTCACACGTTCACTTCACATTCACACAGCTCCACACATTTCTCACCTCCCCAGTACAATCCCAGTCTGCTGCTCCTGACCGCCGAGCAACTCTTACCGGAGCTCTTAACCGCCGCACAGTTCGCCTCAGGAGGTGGGTTACTCACAACAGAGTCGAGCCGTCCTGAATTAGAAACCCAGTCGGACGCGTCGCCGATAACAGACTTCATTTCTAGGTGTTGTTCCCTGTCTGCTGCTTCTCTACTGTATCCTGCTCCTGCAGAGAGAGACTTACTGTACGTTACGGAGTAAAACACAGTGCTGTCATGTTGTTAAGTCATGGCATCAGTGATGTGTGGTTCTGTTTGAGGGTGGTGTAAAGCCTCTGTATGGACAGGCAGCGTGGCTGCTGGTGGAGCGTCTGTGCACAGCAGATATGAAGGATTGTCCTTTATTTTGAACTCATAATAATCTGCATGATCATGATTAGCTGAAAGTTTTTCACAAGATGCCGCTGTATTTTGCGCACGCAGCGGCGTGACAACTCCCCAAAAGTGAAGCCAAAACATCTACAAGCACTAATTTCTTTAACGCATTAATGCGACTTGCGATTTTTAGGATGTAGAGTGAAGATACTGGTATCATATGAAACTATAAAACCTAATGAATCCATCGGTACCAACCATGTCATACTAGCTTGTCGTGAAGGAGGGGAAATAACGCTCCAAACTCGTGCTAAATTTTGGCGAGGAAAAACTGTCATGGCCATTTTCAAAGTTTATGTTGGTTAGGGTTTCTTGTTTCATATGATACCAGTATCTTCACCCTGGCTTTAAGACTGAGACCCGCTACAACCTCTGAAAGACAGAACTATTCCTTTAAGCTGTGACAAAACCTGAGAACAACATCAGTGGCTGCAGTAGAGGAGTCACAATGAAAAGTTAAAGATTAGTGTTGGATTATGAGGAGTTACGAGCTCTCCGATGGTCATATGGGAGCAGAAACAGCTTCAGCATGCAGATTTTGAGATGTAGGCATGGAGCAACGATTCCAAAAAGCGAAGGTAGCAAAACAATTTCGACCACTTCCAGGCACAACGAGAGCTGGTGTATAAAGAGTTTGACTTGTTCTGCTCAGCCTGTAGTTTGTAAAGGAGCTGAAGTGTCTTGTTTATACCTTCCGTCTGGTCACAAGACAACCACTCTAACCTCCCTCCTCCACTCCCATATATGTCTGCTTGAACCAAGTGGAAGAACAAGGATTAAGTTTGCCTCTTCCACTTGTCTGTTGTGAACTTAAAACCACAGATAAACAGTAGACTCTCTGTGACGAATGCCCAAATCCTCCGTGTTGGGCCGCCAACCAGTGAAATTAGATTGTTAAATAAAATCAGCCAACCTCAGATGACCATAACACACGTGTGGCCTTCAGGTACCGCCACACAATCGCTGACTTTTACTCACAGCGCTCCTCTACCTCTAATCTCTCTCAGCATTATATAACTGCCAGGGAGATGTGTATCGGGCAGCGCTTTATTTTATTAACTGGCTGGCAGAGTCTGAGGTCGCCCCGAGGCTCGACCCATTTGGGGATGTTTTACTCCAGCGTCCAGAGAAACAGGTCAGGGATATATTTACATTTCTGTTTTTTGAGATTTCAAGTTCCTACAATTTTTTTCTACTTTTATAAGGACTGTTAATCGGACATTTTTAATCTGTTCAAAATGTCCCTTAAAGGGAGATTTGTTAAGTATTTAATACTCTTATCAACATGGGAGTGGACAAATATGCTGCTTTATATATATGTAAGTATATATTTAGTGTTGGAAATCAATTAACAACACAAAACAATGACAGATATTGATCCAGAAACCCTCACAGGTACTGCATTTAGCATAAAACAATATGCTCACATCATAACATGGCAAACTGCAGCCCAACAGGCAACAACAGCTGTCAGTGTGTCAGTGTGCTGACTTGACTATGACTTGCCCCAACCTGCATGTGATTATCATGAAGTGGGCATGTCTGTAAAGGGGAGACTCGTGAGTACCCATAGAACCCATTTACATTCACTGATCTGGAGGTCAGAGGTCAAGGGACCCCTTTGAAAATGGACATGGCAGTTTTTCTTCGCCAAAATTTAGCGTAAGTTTGGAGCGTTATTTAATCTCCTTCGCAACAAGCTAGTATGACATGGTTGGTACCGATGGATTCATTTGATTTTATAGTTTCATATGATACCAGTATCTTCACTCTAGCTTTAAAACTGACAACCTAAAAATCGCAAGTTGCGTTAAACGCGTTAAATTTGAAAGCCCTATGTTTATTTTTTACCTCCATGCTGCATTTTTGTCGTCATTTTAGATAAAAGATTCTTTGTTTTTTTCTGTAAATACTCTCCAGACTTGTCTCCTATTCCTTTTGAAGTCTGCATCTATTGCTAAATGATTGTTTTATAAGAAAGAGATGAGAGGGGGGGGATACAGACATAACTTCTGCTGTTTTCACAAAAGGATTTCCTGTTTTCTTGCTTTCTATTCATTTATTAAAACCCATAGAGGATGTTCTCACTCAGTGTGGCAGTAGGGATGTGGTTCCTCTTTTTTGTGGCCGCAACTCAACCTGTTCTCCCGCTTGTCCTTCATTTAACCTTTCTCTTTTTGGTGCATATTTTCATATTTTTTCTTTCTAATGGAGGAAGCGGCTTTGCTGTGTTTCTCTCTCTCTCTCTCTCTCTCTCTCTCTCTCTCTCTCTCTCTCTCTCTCTCTCTCTCTCTCTCTCTCTCTCTCTCTCTCTCTCTCTCTCTATCTCTATTTCCATAATCTCTCTGCGTTTGCCCTCCCGCCTTGAGGTACACATGTACACAGCAGCAGCAGCAACAGCAGCAGTGGGCGTATATCTGGACAGATGTACTGTCGGTTTAGCAGACTGCAAAAGCACATCATCAAGATGCACAAATCACATCTTTTACCCCTCCTCTTCCTCCTCCTCTTCCTCGTGGGTTAGTCACCGTCGCAGGTCAGACCTCAGCCAGAGAATGACAAGCAGGGTCTTGGTAAAGCACGGTGGATTACATAAATCCCGTCGTTGGCAGTGCAGCTCATTCTTAGACGTTTAGAGGAAGACCAGGAGGGCGCAGTTTCCTCAAGGGGATCCCTGGGTAAAAGCATGACGCACGCAGGAGGAATTTTCACAATAGACCCGGTCGATTTCTCTTCACACCAGAAGCGACGCCCCTGGTTCAACAGATAGTTGCTTACCTTTGTGAATTTTTTTAAAATACTGATCTACAGAACCAAGAAAATGCTGACAAGTCCAGGCTCCGGATGTGCCTTGAACTTTACTAAAATACACATTTTCACATGACAAAATCCCAGAGTTCTGCCCGGCTTCAAGGTGTTTAGAGACAAACTCTGGGACCCTGACGCTGCATAACAGGTCAGACTGAGCTGCAGAGGTGTGATTGTAGTTTAACTATGAGGCTTTTTCTTCATGCTGCCAGTCAGCTCTATCTAGAGGTTTTGTGTGAAAGCTTATTGGAAAGACTGTGACCTTGCGGTCAATCCAAGGGACTCTGACGTCATGTCTAAGGCTACATCCATTCAATATAACTTTTACTATGTTTATGCTCGGGCTGCACGATTATGGCCAAAATGATAATCACGATTACTTTGAATAAATATTGAGATCACGATTTGTCGCAATTATTGGTTGATTTTAGGGACAAATTATTTTTAATTCACAATTAAATAAACTGAGCACTGCTTTCACTTCTATGTTGTGCTACATTCCTGCTAATGTACATGTACATACATCATGTAAGACTTAAATTAAGGTTCTTCTTAACCTGAATTCAATGCATTTTCATTTTGCCTATTTGCTCTGTAATACTAGAGAGAGAGCAGGCGAGCAAAACAAGTATTATGTAGTGTTTCTACTCGGGTGGTGGCTGGCTGTTAGTTTAGAAAGCGCTTGATTTGATATGCAGCAGAGTTTTCTATCAGCGGAACACGCTTTTTAAACGTCAATATCGCAGTTGATCATGTTCATTTGTTTGTGTGAAGTCAAAATTGTGATTGCGATTGTGTGTGCAGTGTGCTGCCCTAGTTCATGCCCAGCGTCCACACTACTCCGGCATTTTCGAGCCCCTAAAACGAAGACGTTTGAAGACGCTGTTTTAGTTTTCAAACTCTGTTTCACTCTGTGGTTGCATTTTAGTCTGGACAGCTGTGGCTCGGAGAGCAGGGCATGTCGTCCACCAGTCAGAAAGTTGAAGTGTCCTTGAGCAAGATACTGAACCCCAAATTGCCCCCAAAGGTCGTGTCATCGGTGTGTGAATGAGTATTTAGATTAGATCCTGATGGCGCCTTACTGGTTTGTATCCCATAACAGAAGAGAAAATCTGAAATGAAGTTTATAAGAATGACACCTCCCTCAACAACTACTGGCAAACTGCCCTTGAGCAAGGCCCTTAATCCCCCAGCACAAGGCTCAGGTTGTACTACACAGCTCCCAAGTTGGACTTGGATACAACACTCTGAATGTGAAGCAAAAACAAAAACACATGGACGCTCAGCGAGTCTCCTGAATCAATAAAGGTTCAATAAAAAGCTGAGAAATCAAAAAAGGGAAATTGAAAGCATTACCTGCTCTGGCTGCCTGTAGGGTTTTTTTATGAAATTGTGCAGCTGTTACTGGAGCATGTGTACGCTGAAAAGTTTCCTCCAAAGTAATAAACATTCATAAGAGGAGGGCAGGAAGAAATTGCCAGCAAGCTCCCTGGTTACCACCGGAGTTGGCATAGCAACATGGCCGCGATGAATCCACCTTTCACGTACCGTGGTATGAAAAGAGTCTGCAGTGATATATCGTAAATATACAGTAGGAATTATATAATCTCATTTACATACATGTTACAGTTGCTGCATAGTTTGGGCTTCATTAAGTGTTTCCACGGAGACGTTCGCTGAAGGAGGTAGAACGAGGAATGCAAACAGAAGAGAGAGAGAGAGAGAGAGAGAGAGAGAGGTGACGAGGCTGGCGGGAAACCTGGAGGAAGGATTAGGAGTCCTTTAATGTTCGGTGGTGGAGGAGGAAGAGGAAGAGGAGGAGGAAGGAGATGGTTCCTCTCAGCCAAACCAACTCAACTCCTCCTCTGTCTGGGAATCTGTCCATCCTATTCTTCTTTCATTCCCTTTCTCCTCTCTTCGCATGCAAAAACATACATATTTAGTGATAGTTAAATATCATGATGTTGAGATATCACAAGAAGCAAAAAAGGAAGACCTGCTGCAGCAAACGCTGGAAACCACAATCCAACGACGAGATCAATTCTACAAAAATAGCCCGAAAGCGTGAAGATATTATATTTATCTCACTGGTATCGGATCGGAACTCGTTATCATCCGATACTGCAAGTTCAGGTATCGGAGTCTGTATCGGGAAGGAAAAAAGTGGAATTGGAACATCTGTAATATTTAGTTTAGATAAAGCACTACGGTATCACTGTGATTTGAATAATCAGTGCTGTGATTTTGTAAAAACGATGGTTTAGCAAGCCAAACTCCCTCATATCTTCATAAATATTCATGCAAACATAACGTCTAGCTCATCAAATTCTGAAAAGCTCTTTTAGGAATCCCTTCAATATAAAATACTTATCAATTTGACTGTTACAGTTCTATTGTGATTAGGGCTGTCAACGTTAAATCTCCCTTTAAGGTACATTTAGAACAGATAAAAAATGTGTGATTAATCATGGACATGGACTCCTATTTGCCTTTCACCAACAAAAGACAAATAGATTTAAGGAAGTTATCCAACATGTTCCAACATGGCTGGTAAACTGAAAGTACCAGGGAAAATTTGTAGTCCACCAACGTCCGTAAAAAATCCGGTTCCCCGTCCTCCTCCTCCTCCTCCTGAGACTTCAGTGTTTTCCTGCTCCCAGCCCTCCTGGAGGTTTCTCTCCTCTCCTTCCACGCTGACGTTAGCTGCTCAGACTTCTCACCATCGACCCCCCTCCTATCACAGACGATGTGGTATAAATGGGGGAAAAACATGACAAACACAGCCTTGAGAGCACAGATCTGATTTCAGCAGCAACCCGGGCTAACGTGGGCCAAATCCTCATGTGGCCGAGCGTGTCATCGGCATTTTCACCCTGAATTAGGTTCCTCTCACGTCTCCGGCTCACGTCCACCTCGTGTAGGAGGACTGATCCGTCTCTGACCTCTCTGGGCAGCGGGCTTTTAAACAAAAAAAGAGAGCAGCAGAAAACAGAAAGAAAAGTGAGAGATGTACGATGCTGTTCAACGCTGTTCAACCCGCCCATGTCTCTCTCTCTCTCTCTCTTTGCGGCTTCCTCTGGTCTCCGTTTGGCCAATGAAGCCCACCGTCAAAGCTGCCTCGTCTTCCCTCCCCTCCACGTCCTCCCCTCAGGAGAAACCCGATCCACGAGGTGTCTCTTTACATTTTTCCAGCCCCACTCGCTACAAACAAGCCACAAGAAGGAGCGTGGGGTCCACCAAACTTCACTTGTCCACATGTTTGGCTCAAATCAGCTCCAAAGTCCATGACTGTCCTTTTTTCTTCTGTTGGTGCCTAACAGGGAGAGGAAACCTGATTAAGTGAGTGGCAGTATTATGTGTGTGGTATGGTGTGTGTGTGTGTGTATGGGAACATTGAGTGTTAAAGTTAGCCTCTTGCTGTCAAGGGCTGTCGCTGCTAGCAGCCGGCCCAGCCTGTCATGTGTGTGAGAGGCAGATGGAAAGGTAGACTTTAAATGGACCGGGAACGGTAACAGAAGACGAGTGTTTTCACTGGCTGAGAGGAGAATGGAAAGTTCACAGGTGGAATGAGTACATTCTATGACTCGATGTGGAGGAAAGTGTTTGTTTTGTGTTGACGTTTCTACGAGGGCGGATTCGTTCCGTGATCGGGTTTCAAACCGGTTCTGAACGGGAAACCAGTTCCAAAGAAGACTCAGTAGTTCATAAGAAATCTGAAGTTTGAAAGTGAAGTTTGGGCCTGCAGAGGTTCCACCTGCTTTGTTTTCAAGCATGCGCTAAAACACAAGTATAGTGTTTACAACATAGGGCTGCAACTACTGATTACTTTCATTATCAACTATGCTTTTTGATTAATTGAAGTCTATAAAACGTTTAAAAATATAGAAAAATGCATGTCATTTTACCCACAGACCAAGGTTGGACTTCAGATGTCTTGTTTGTTCATCCAACAATCTAAAACAGAAATAAATGTAATTTAAAAAGATATAAAACTGCACATTTGAGAAGCTCGACTTACTCTATTATCAAAGCTGTTGTTTCTGTCGATTCACTAATCAGTTAATCAACTAATCAGTTCAACTCCATTACAGTACATGTTTTACTTTCTTTTATTTCTCAAATAATATACTATGAAAGTGAAGTGAAAGTGAAATTATTGTAGTAGAAGTATAGTGTTTACAACATAGGGTTACAACCACTGACTTTAGTTGTCTTGTTTTATTCATCCAACAATCTAAAACCCAAACAAATGTAATTTAAATTGATATAAAACTGCACATTTGAGAAGCAGGAAGCAGACGATGTTTGGCATTATTGCTTGATAATCGACTTTAGCGATTATTCTATTATAAAAGTTGTTGTTTCTGTCGATTCACTAATCAGTGAATCGACTAATCAGCTCAACTCCATTACTGTTTTTTCAGCTGTTTATTAAAGTGTATCTGCTGTTTTCTGCTGATGAAAACTCCCTCATTCCAGTTTCTGTTTGTTTCAGTTTCTGCTACTCAGTCATGATTTCACTTCAGTGTGCCACCGTTGAGTTTGTTTTTAATATTAATATAAAACAAATCTGTACCAGGATTCATACAGAAACTTGAATCAATAAGCAAAATCATAAGTGAGAAATGATGAATTGATAATAGGAGGATTCGTATCAATTGAAATAAAACATTTGGGGTACAAGTGCTGATAAGATACCTGAGATTTGGTACCGACACAAAAGAAGGCTTTTCAAATTTAGATGTTGTCTAAACTAGGGATGTCAATCGATTAAATTAATTGATTGTGATTAATCGCACATGTTTTATCTGTTCAAAATGTAAAGGGAGATTCGTCAAGTATTTAATCCTCTTATCAACATGGGAGAGGACAAATATGCTGCTTTATGCAAACGTCTGTATATATATATTATCGGAAATCAATTAACAACACAAAACAATAACAGATATTGTCCAGAAACCCTCACAGATACTGCATGTAGCATAAAACAATATGCTCCAATCATAACATGGCAAACTGCAGCCCAACAGATCCATCCATGTATGACATGGTTGGTACCGATGGATTCATCAGGTTTCATATGATGCCAGTATTTTCACTCTAACTTTAAAACTGAGCCGCTACAACCTAAAAGAGTTGCGTTAATGAGTTAAAGGAATTACTAACGTTAAAACAAATTTGCATTAATGCGTTATTATGGCATTACCTTTGACAGCCCTAGTCTAGACGCAAGCAGTCGTAAGAGCGTTGCCTAAATGAATCTGGCAAAATTGTGATTTAAATGAGTTACTTATTATGAACTAATCAAAGAATAAGTAAAGCGAGTACACATCTGGCCTTGAGTTGTGCTACTTGATAGTTTTTGATACTAACAGTAGGTATTGAGGTCCAGCCATAATCGATCAAATCTAAACCAAACCAGCCCTAACCCAACACACGGTGTGGAGATTAGCATGTACTGATGGATCTTCTCCTGACACTAACATGTGCACATGTCGACCAATGCGTGTCTTGGCTCTGGTGTTATAAAGGTGTTGAGAAAGGCGAGGTGAAGGACAGGTACGTCCTGTGTTGTGTTGAGCTGTGCTCACGTCTGGTGGAATTCCTTCTATGTGAGTCCGGCCAGCGACCCGGCCCTCTCACCTGGACTAGTGAACGTCGTCTTTGTGTGTGAACCGTCACAGGTGATCTTTCCTGCACAATCTGCATCTCAGACTCCATGCTCTGAGTCTTACTCAAGGAAACTTTTGACGTGACATATCAGCTGTCGGGGGGTCAAACCTGTGACCTGTCAGTTATGTAAGGGGTCTGTCCAGCTGGTACCAAACAACGCCACCTTGCCACCGTGGATACTGATGTCTCAGAGTTGAAGCAAATTAAATATTGAAGTTAATTGATTACTGATGAATTAGAGTTAAGGGCGGGTCCATTATTTGGGGTTTTATTTCATTATTAAAAGCTATTTTCCCTTCAAGCTCTTCTAAAAACCTTTTCTTACGTGACCTGACGTAGGTTTCTGCATGATGACGCTGCTACCTGTACAGTATATATACACATTCTTACAGTCAGAGTATTAATACAGTAACTTAGATGGCGGTTGGCATGCTCCAAGTTAGTTCAGATCAGAAAGTCACACAATAACACAGATAGCCTTTTCCGACGGGGAACTGAAGCCGTCACATCGCTCTCTTTAAAGCCACCAGACTCCATTCGCAGAAACAGTAATTTTACCTCATAGAACGATGGGAGTATACATACAACCCTACTTCAAAAAACCTCAATTAACCCTTTCAGTTACTGCCAAACTTGGCACAGCTAATGCCCCTGACTATTGTTTTCAGTTGGATTGCAAGTCAGTTAATCTATTGATTATCTTCTCTATTAATTGATTAGTTGTTGTTTGGTCTATAAACTGTCAGAAAATGAGAAGAGAAAAGAGAATTTGCACTCCAGATTTAAAAATTGTGAACCCGTCCTTAAAGCCTTCTTTTCATGTGTAGCTCAAAAGAAAATAGAAAAGGAAAAGCTCTCCAGACATTTCATGCAGTTTGAAGCTCTTAGTCATTTCATTGCACGTCACTAATGAAGCACTGTTGATGCTTCCTGCAGTGTTTGCTCTCATTAGGAGCTCACAGGAGTCTCCTAGTTTGTCTCAGCGCAGTGTAATTCAGACTTTTAGTACCAGTGACACCTTGTTACCTAAACACGGGAGTGAAAGTGACTCGGCCTCCGTCGCTCTGCCATCTGCCGCGTTGTTGGCTGCAGGAACTGTGGAGCAAAGTTTACCCAGAACGGCTGCATGTGTTAATGATTGACAGCAGCCTGGCGCCTCGCAGGGGACGCTTATATGAGACCTGAGAACATGGCGATAGGGACACGGGGGGATTGCATCTCAGTCATGGACATATATGTATATGTTGGAAGTCTTCCGTTACACGAATCCTGCCCGTTACCTGTACTGGTCCAGCACATGTACGTATGTACAATACATGCATGTGTAGTACTCTTTGTGCTGCAACCATTCTTGGCATAATATGAGTGTACAGCTGTGTTGAGTTGAAGAACATACTCTTCAGTGTTTAATAACGATTATTGAGCAGCAGTGCGCTTTTCACCGCTCTGGCTGGCCCTCATCGGACGTACTTCCTCCGCGGTGACCGGCTCAAGGTCGGCTTGGAAAGACCCAGGGTGAAGGTGGCGCTTTGCAGCACCCGTCGCCCGTATCTCGCCGCTTATTGCTCGATGTGCCCTGCTCCTGGTGCGACTGTCAGCCAACTGCGATGATGTCGTAAACACACCCGACTCATCTTGAAACACGGACCCCGTCTCGTTTACCGTGCTTTCTGGGTGTGACCTTTTTTTTGCCGTATCACCGTTCATATCTATACAACCAGTGTGTTTATTAGATTGTTTACTAGAGCACAAAGGTCCTCATAGATCTAGCCTCTCAAGTTTGCTCTCAAAGTGCACCAGATTGATGCATTTAACTTTAAAATGTACAAGAAAAATATTTTCTTTCTAAATGCATGATGTTTCCAAAGTCAATAAGTTGTTGTGTTAAATAATCGTGATCTCAATATTGACCGAAATCATTGTGATTATGCCCTAATGCAATAACTAGTCTGGTTTCTAAAGTCAAAATCAACTGCAATACAGTTTCAAACAAGGAAATAGCATCAAACTGGCTGAATGTCGTTCTTCTGATTAGTTGATTAGTCTCCCTTTAAGGTACAATTTGAACAGATAAAAAATGTGTGATTAATTGGTGATTAATCTCGATTAACTAGGGACAGTCATGCGATTCATCACGATTAAATATACGAATCGATTGGCAGCCCTAATATTTCTATATATCGTTTCTATCGTGATAAAGGCCAGGCCTATATTTAGGTCTTTTTTTCCCTTATAATTTCACTTCAAGCTGTTCTGATCATTTTGTACTCAAGTTCTTAAAATGAGAAAATACTTTATCAAGTATTTAATTCACACAGGAGTATACAAAAATAAGCTTAACCATGTGGTTATTTCATATAGACTATTTATTGAATTACCAGAAAACATGCTATATCATGATATACACTCACCGGCCACTTTATTAGGTACACCTGTTCAATTGCTTGTTAACACAAATAGCTAATCAGCCAATCACATGGCAGCAACTCAATGCATTTAGGCATCTAGACGTGGTGAAGACGACTTGCTGAAGTTCAAACCGAGCATCAGAATGGGGAAGAAAGGGGATTTAAATTACTTTGAACGTGGCATGGTTGTTGGTGCCAGACGGGCTGGTCTGAGTATTTCAAAAACTGCTGATCTACTGGGATTTTCACGCACAACCATCTCTAGGGTTTACAGAGAATGGTCCCAACAAGAGAACATATCCAGTGAGCGGCAGTTGTGTGGACGGAAATGCCTTGTTGATGTCAGAGGTCAGAGGAGAATGGGCAGAGTGGTTGGCGATGATAGAAAGGCAACAGTAACTCAAATAACCACTCGTTACAACCAAGGTATGCAGAATACCATCTCTGAACGCACAACACGTCCAACCTTGAAGCAGATGAAGACCACCCGGTACTAGCAAGGTGTGCCTAATAAAGTGGCCGGTGAGTGTATATTATCGATATATGAAATGATCTATATCGTGATAGAAGGTTTCGGCCATACCGCCCAGCCCTAACGTCACATTGGACTCTGTGAACTTGTGATGGGCAATCGTTGCTATTTTATGTCATTGTATAGATGCAGTGTAATGGGTTAATGATGTTGCGCCAGGTTTGGTAGACTGTGAATCCAGGTCGGCATGTGTTTTGACGGTTTGACTGGGTTGCCGTGGTTACAGCTGTTTCGCTCTGACTGGTGGAGTCCACTTTGGTCTCCAGTCTGCATGTTTACATCCTCAAAGTGACATCGTAATGGAACCGCGGCTCGTTGAACACAATCAAACTCCTTCCACGTCTACCAGGGTTCATCTCTGTTTATTGTTTGTTCTCTCTTTGCTCCAGACACCAGGTAGATTTATTAAATATTTATTAAACTCCTAAAGTATTTCCCACAAAAAGCCTGAATGTGTCGGAGGTTAATATCCCAGCAGGAGTCCCATTGATCTCTGTATTGTAGTGTGTCTGGCACTGGTCACTGCTTAACAACCATATGTGAGTACATGAGTACACGCATGTGAATGTCAACACGGTGTCATAATAGTCGACCGGTTGGTCGTGTGCCAGCTTCCTGTGGAGATTTGCATGGACGGACAGCTGATGGCGGCCATGTTGCTGGGTCGCGTCTGTCTTCCTGTTGTTTTTTCAGTTTTTTTTGAAGACTGAACAGATGTTGTGACAGTCAGCGTTTATCATCTCTTCTCACTGTAATCCTTTATGTAATGTTTAACCCCGGTGGCTTATAGGCCCCAGTAACAACAGCAGGGACGCACAGTTCCTCTTATGATGGAGATGATATGTGTGACTTTTTAAACTCCCAGAGAAGTGCCTGATTCTCTTTTCAAAAAACAAATCAATATATTTTTATCTACAAGGAATCAAGAGATACTTTCATTCTGCACGACTGCAGTGAGCAACAATAGAAAACTGGTTGGTTGTTCTGGGCAGCTGAAGCAGGGTGCGACTGAAACGCAGCAACTTTCTCTTAGTAAATAAGGTTAATTAGAAGCCACCAGCGGCGAGGAGAGCAAAGGTCACACCCACAGCGCCTTGACATTCCTCCATCTCCATCGATAGCCCCGCACGTCTTCCTGATTGTTTTACTAATCTCCCGTCCTCCTTCACCTCGACTGTTTATACATTTATGATGACTCAACCCATCCGTGGGTGTGTGTGTGTGTGTGTGTGTGTGTGTGTGTACATACGTTACAGCGTCATCGCAGGGACATAATATCCTACAAATTGACCTTCAGGCAGAGGGGTCGAGTCACCTGCTGAGTCCATCTGTTGGACTCTCTCTCTCTCTCCTAGCGTAACTCAAGCCCGCTCGCCCGGTCACACATGCCCACTGCTTTTATAGACGGGGGGCTTTCCCCTTTACACTGAGTGTGTGTGGACTGTTCTTAAAGAGTGCGCTGCCTGGTCATCTTACACCTTCCTCGACTTGAATCTCTGCAGTGCTGCTGTGTTTAACCTAAGAATAGTGAAGCACAGCAGTCAAGTGTTTTCCATGAATAAATACCAAAATAACTGTTTTACCTGCTGAGATATGATACAGCCAAAACTAAATAAATGTCAGGGGAAACCATCACCTGAAATGCATCATAATCATGGTAGAAATTAAATATTTTGGCCATTTTTGCCCCCGATGTTTGAGATTTGGAGGCATTTCTAGTGTGTTTACACAAAGAGTGAAGCAAACTTTTCGCGCGATAACATACAAAGTCAATGTAAAGAGTGATTTTTACAAATCAGCATCATTATGTTGTTATTTCGGCATACTTTTAATCCATTAACAGCAACGTCGCTGCTGTATTTATGACTTTATGTTGAGTTTTGATGGAGCAGCTGCATAGCCTGATCGATCCAAACTCCATTCTGAAAACAAGCATTTTAAAAGTTGTTTGCTTGTCTTCTTGTTAACAGACCTGATAAAGCATGAATTCAGACTTCTTACGAATTGGCTTCATTATGTAGTTTTTTTGGCATTCCCTTGATCTGTTAACAACGACGTTGCTGCCGTATTTATGCCTAGATGACGTTATGTTGAGTGTTCATGGAGTAGCTACAATGTTAGCATAGCCTGATCCATCCAAACTCCATTCAGAAAACATGCATTTTAAAAGTAGTTTGCTTGTCGTCTTGCGGACAGACCAGACAAAGCAGGAATTTAGATCCATTTACAGAAAGGTCGCTGCCTTATGCGATTACGTTATGTTGTTTTCTGACATATCTGGGACTTCCACAACATGTACAAAGCAGCAACCGTGGTTATTTCTTCCATGGTTGATGGAGTAAATGATGGAAAGAAAAGCTGTTGGTATCTATGGAGACAAGCGCCTTCTCTTCATGAACATAAATAACACCGGCGGGCCAACTCGCGCGAGGAAAGCAAAGCGAAAATTCATTTAGCTCTTTTTTTCATTTTTTTTGCCCCCTTGATTGTGTTTTATGGGACAAGTGACTTTGACACAGTTTTGTCCGTTGCCCCAATTACATCTGACTCTGATCATAATATTTATAAAATATATACATTCTAGTCCATCAAAGATATAACTTTACGAACTGAATTCTAAATGTACCGTATACTGTATGTATGAGCACAGTGGTTTCTGATCGGTTTAGCTTGTGACCTCTCACAAAAAGCAACGTCTGCTTGTGGAAACTTGAGGAAAATCTGAAAAATAGGTCTAATTTTGTGGAGATTTAATCAAAGATGTATTTTACAACACCTCATGGGAGTCCTGACTCTGTTGTTTTAACATGAAAAAGGCCAAATAGCAACAAAGAAGAAGAACAACAACATGTTTCTAAGCACTTGAGCTGCAGTACTGAACATGCTTTTAGTTATTTAAAGAGGTGTGTTGGTGTTGAACTGATGTAACCTATATGGGGAATAATACACACGGTGAAGTATGTTAAATGGATGAGTCTATGTTTGGTATTAACCAGAATATCTTGTTACTTTTGTTATAGGTTTTCCCATTCTTGCAGCTTTTGTGCTGTGCAGAGTTGTGGTTTATTTCGCTGTTTATAGCGTTGTATAAATTTGATATTAATCCTTTTTGTGACTTAGCGTTCAGAATCAGTTGTAGTGTCTTGGATATTTGTGCAGATAAGAAGTTGGGTTAAAACAATCAAGAATTTCCCCAGTGTCTGTACTTTTTATATATTAAAAAGTGGTCGTCACTGATGGCAACAAAAGGCCAAGAATTGGTTGCCAATTTCTCCTACTTGTCTCATACTTGCTACGTAGCCCTGGTCTTATTTTCAGCGTTGCAGTGGTTGTATTTGTGCAGTTTTTGGCGCAGGTCTGCATTTAGTTTAGCTGACTGTTCCTCGCTGTGGATCGACCATGTGAGCTCTCTGAGCTCCGCAAACACTGCCAAATCATGTTTGGCTCCTAAAATAATCAGTGTCTAATTTGAGACTTCCCACTAAATATCAGTAAATCATGTTAAGCAGATTGAACAACATTAAAATCGTTCTTAAAAAGAGACGCGTACACATGCAAGCCGCTAAATCCTGACCCTGTGTTCAATAGATTGATGCTGTTATGTAATTAACCTAACTTAAAGGAGTTCCTGTGGCGAGTCATCCGACTGCTCTCTCTCCCTCTCTCTCACTCTCTCTCTCTCTCGTGCTGTGAGTCGTTAAGCTTTTTTCCACCATTAATTAAGCAGCAGCGACTTCTCTCTTCCTCTGCCAAGGGAGCCCAGATGAGAGTCTCTTCCAAAGCTGAGAAACAGAACAGAACCGGCAGGCAGGAAGGAGAGGAGCGGGGTGAGGCCGGAGCCAGAGCAGAGCATCAGTGTTTCCACAGTCACTCATAAAGCATCTCAGAATAGTCCCGTTGGTACAAGGCCAGTTAGCTTCACAAGAAATAGGATGCTTTTATAGTTGTCTGACCTGGTGTCAACAGTCGTCAATCGCCGCTCATTTCCCAGAACACGAGGCACTACGACGTCTGCACGACTACCAAGCTTTTACTTAGAAACGGACACGTTTTGTCAGGAGTAGACGAGCAGGTCACATCCTCACCTCAGTGATGAAGATTTAGCCTGTTGCACAGTTAAATGTTGTGATGAATATATATATAGTTTGCCAACCCTATGAAGGAACCACGGTTACAGTGATCCACCGCTTATATGGATCAAAACGTTTGGGACAGAATCACTCCTATACAAATGCTGTTTACATAATTAACTTATAGTAATCAAGTAGTCCGCTTCCAGTGTTCATTTTGGGGTCTTTTCATACATGACAACATGTGGAAAAAACATTTCAAAACTATGTTGGATACTTTGCCTCGTGAATCGTCTGCTTTCCGGCTGGATACGTGAGGCTGGAGTTGTGTGCACATTGATATCATAACGGGGAAAAGAAAGTCATTTTCTCTGAATAAGAAAACCCCGAATGTGCACGGGGAAAGCGCCTGTGGGTGAAGCCGCCCTCGTCAAGTTTGGATTGATAACACCTCGTCGCGTAACGCCCTCAAAGTGAAACTCTACCGATCATGCAGACCGGTGTCCGTCTCCCTCCATAATAATCATCCACTTATAGTGATCAGTTCTACCCGGGCAGACATGATCACTATAAGAGGTTTTCACTCCATCAACAAATACATTTCGCTTTTACACCAAATTCTCCGCCATCGTCTTGTCTGCCAACTCTCTCTCGTCCCGTGATAAGTGTGTGAAATTTGACTCCTGCTGCTCTGAGCTGAGACTCTACGCAGCGGACAATTTCACTTTCAGTTTGTAGCATCCGTCGTCAAACTGTGCACTGTCTCGGGCACTGTCTCGGGCGAGATGGAGACAGACAGACAGACAGAAGAACATGTCATGCTGCCGCGAAGCTTCGAATACCTTTGAATATTTCTCATCGAGGCTTCGAAGCCCAAAAAAAGTGTATTTGGGACAGCCCTATGACACGGCGCTGATATGTGAGAATGAACTAAATGGGTTATTTATTTATATAAAGAAAGCAAAACGACGGTGGCGGCTGGCGGGCGGTGGGTATGTAATGTAATCGGCGTATGCCCGACCACCGTGTAACACCGACTACCTAGTGAACCCTACGCTTCACCGGCCACACTGACTTCTACCGGCCGTCGCTGCTGGGACGTATCTAGCCATAAATAATCCTCAACATGACGGCTGGCTTATGCACAGAGAGGCTGACGGAGTAGACCAGCAACTGCCAAACACTCATTTCTGCCCTGATTCCATCCGCTGCCCACAGCGGCCGCCGGATTAAAAAAGATCACATTTGTAGCAGCTAAATGGATTTGGGGATAAAGATGGATGGTAAAAGTAAATGCCCTCAATGATACGGGTACTTTGAATCATGAAAGAGCTTCAGTTTAGGTCTTATGACAAATTGGTCCGGTCATCGGAGCGACTTTAAAAAAGGAGATCATCTGAATTTATTATGAATGAAAAACATGCGTGAAGTTGCAAACATGAGTTTCAGGTTTCTGCAGCTTGAGAAAGAGTTAGTTTTAATGAGGTTATTCTAGTTAATCATACTGTACATGTTAATATTTCATCATTTAGCTTTCACTTTGAACTTGTCCTTTAACTTCGGAGGCATTGGATTCACTTATCTGTCCTTTTACAGGGACATTCATAGTTTTTGTGATTTGGAAGAAGCTGGTTGCCTTGACAACTGTCAGCACTTTGCTTGCGGCTGGTATATTTATTCCCATTCTGCTTGTATGCCTGATTCTTGGTGTAAGCATGGACGGTCTGTTTTTAAAGGTGTTTTGTGGTTTGACATCGGGGCGGCAGAGCCGACACCGAGGCCACGTTACAAACCCGGTCAGAAATACAGTATATGCAAAATGATTTTCTTTGAATGTTTAACTTCTTAATGTGTCCTGTTATCCTTGGTGTGTTTGTGTGTGTGTGTGTGTGTGTGTGTGTGTGTGTGTGTGTGTGTTTTAATCGCTTCTGAAGAGTAAACATTAGCTGCAAAGTGGTAAACTAGTGTAGTATAAAGTGGAGGAGTAGTGAAACCTCTGGTTGATGAATAGATGAACAGAAGATTATTCAACTAGAGCCGTAGCGGTGAAGGAATGTTCCCCCTGCGGTGATAATGATTGGCTCAACAGCAAAATATGCAGTTTTTTTTTGTTGGAAATTACTTTGTTTATCCTGTATTAATAAGCTTGGCTATTATTGGGTATATTGTCGCTATTATTGTTGCTACATGATTGTTGGTATACTTTCTCTCATCAGTAGCTCCTGAGCATTAATTGTGTATAAAAGAACTAAGGCTGTCAAAGTTAATGCGATAACTAATTTTTTTAACGCGCCAACGAAACTTGCAATTTTTAGGTTGTAGCGGGCTCAGTTTTAAAGCTAGATTGAAGATACTGGCATCATATTAAACTAAAAAACCTAATGAATCCATCGGTACCAACCATGTCATACTAGCTGGTCATGAAGGAGGTTAAATAACGCTCCAAACTTATGCAACATTTTGGCGAGGAAAAACTGTCATGTCCATTTTCAAAGGGGTCCCTTGACCTCTGACCTCCAGATCAGTGAATGTAAATGGGTTCTATGGGTACCCACGAGTCTCCCCTTTACAGACATGCCCACTTTATGATAATCACATGCAGTTTGGGGCAAGTCATAGTCAAGTCAGCACACTGACACACTGACAGCTGTTGTTGCCTGTTGGGCTGCAGTTTGCCATGTTATGATTGGAGCATATTGTTTTATGCTAAATGCAGTACCTGTGAGGGTTTCTGGACAATATCTGTCATTGTTTTGTGTTGTTAATTGATCTACATTAATAAATATATACATACATTTGCATTAAAGAAGCATATTTGTCCACTCCCATGTTGATAAGAGGATTAAATACTTGACAGATCTCCCTTTAAGGCGATTACCGATGTACAATCATGAGATTTAAATATTTGAATCAATTGACGGCCCTATAAAGAAGAAGGTGATCTTATGCAGAATCCTGTGCAGAGATTTGTGCTGATGTATTGGGCCTGGCTGAGATGGTGTGCGTGTTAGTGTGTGTGTAGCACTTCCACTCCAGGGTTCTTCCTTGCTGATGTGTGTGAACGGTAGTTTTCTGGGTTATTCTAGGCTACACACACACACACACACACACACACACACACTCATTCTCTCACATGCTTAAATACAGTCACCCACACTTTCATGCACACTCTCTCTTTCTCTCTCTCTCTCTGTTCCTCTCCCACATTCACATTCATACTCTCTCGCCCTGCTTCCAGCCCATTGGCTGTGCTGTGTCTGTGTCTCTCTGGAGGGATTACTGTGTCCTGTGTGATTATCTGTCTATTAATAGTTTCCTTTAAGGCCGTTCACATGCTCCTATAGCGGCAGCTCTGCAGGATCCCGAGGCCCCGTAACACAAGCCAACCCCCGAATCCTGCAGCCAGTAATTACTGTAATGAACTACAGCGTACTGTACACACTCACTCACTCACTCACTCACTGGGACCTGCACACACACAAACACACACTCACACACACACACACACACACACACACACACACACACACACACACACTCTGTAGACAACACACAAAACAAGCATGCACATAGTCACTGCTCTGCAATGAGAGGAGAGTATGGATATACTATTCCAGATATTATTATTATTCAGATCCTCAGCCTCGTCCTGTCCTCTGTGAATACTTCACCGCCCTGCACATTTGCATGCTTGCACTCAAGTGTGTACAACTTTATAACTACACATAATATACATTATATTAGATGTGCTTGAAGGTTTGTTTTGCAGGATAGAAAACTCTGTTTTCTCTTCAAATGGTCAGATCTTCAAGATGTTTTACAAAAATATGTAACATTCATTCGAGCCAATGAATTTCCTTAAAGGCCTCAACACACCGGGAGCGTGGCAAATAAACAACACGGAAATCTGTAATATTCACCTCTATGCAGTTGTTTCATAAATATAGGTGCAACTCACGCATATCGTGATTTGTTGATGTCTTTATTTGTGGTGCTAAAGCTCAGAAAATGAACCTTGTTACGATGCTTTCTGTCTTGAGTCACAAAATAGCCAGAAAAATGACTGAATATTTTCTGCATTGGTGTAAGGTCTTGATATGCTTCAAACAAATTAGGTTGTATGACATGTTGTCTGACCGTGTCTGAAGGCCAAAGGCTAAAAGACGAGACGTGAATGAGGATAACGGGGCACAATGTCAGTCTTCTCTGAAAAGTATTTGTGGTGTTACTCATTTGTACACAACTAAACCTGACAAAAGTTATTGTAAGAGAATGATAAAGTAATGTGTTTGTGTCCACCTGATGAACGTAAGTCCAATATTCACTCTCCTTTTAGCTCTGGTTTGGTCTTCACCAACTCTTGAGAGAGATATCTGGCTCTGTAGCTGCTAAGTGCTCCACTTTCCACACTGGCTAGTGTCTGACTTTGTCTTTTTTGCTGTTTTGTTTTGTGCTGATCAGGTTGTGTAAAGTGACTTTTTAAAAAAAATGACTTGCTCCCGCACACACTTTTCTCTGCTTTATTAGTCAACAAGGACCTTCATCAGGACATTAAAGATTTAATGTCCTGATGAAGGTCTTTGTTGACCGAAACGTTGACGATAAAGCAGAGAACAGTGTGTGCGGGAGCAAGTCATTTTTTTGAAAAAGTACATATTGGAGGGGATCAACTCCCAGCACCACAAACAAAATTGAGAATGTGCATGTTTTCCTCTCCTTGAAGTGTACAGTGACTTTATCAGAGCTTTTATGCTGAAAATGAGCTGGAACCGATGCTAAGAGAGCAAACCAAAACAGTAAAGATGCAAGCATAAAACCAAAACAACGAACTGAAAGAAGATGCAACACATAAACTTCATCACTTCACATTACATGCACTCATTTGGTCCGTTGTTAATATGAAAACGTTGATTCCAGCAGCTTTAACGCTTGCTGTTACTTATAATTCACAGAATTCATGATGCTCTTATCCAGGGCAGCCTAAAAAGACTGAGCAGGACTGAATATGTTGCTCAAGGACATGTAGACTTTGCAGCCACCTTAATATTCTGGTCAGCACTCTTTTTCTAGGTATTTGGAGCACTGAGTGGTCGTATCGTATCACATGCAGGGCAAAGAGGAACTTGTTTGATCTTGTTGGCAGGTTACTGAGGTACTATCCACCACAGATTATTTTCCATCCTGGTTGCATATGATTTAATATCTATACGTTCGAGTTTGCTGTGGTACACGACTGGGTATTGTGTGAGCGAGCATTGAGCTCTCGGTTCTTCCATCCCGAGTGAGTGGAGCGGGGATTAAAGCCTGCAGGATTCCTGCCAGTCAATCAGGGGTCTGGGTTTGTTTATGGCCGGCCCGGTTGGACTCGGCCTCAATGAGCTGAGCTGAAGCAGGAGGCCAGCAGGTCGTGAGTAACTGGTGGCATTTGGATCAAAAGATGTTCAGAATAATCACTTTGAATGCGCTCGATGAGATCCGCTCTCTGAGGCTTGTTTCCCAGGACAGGAAACGGCACTTTCTGTTTCAGTGGTCTGAGCTTCAGGAAGACGGCTTCAAGAGTTTAAACATTCATTCTGAATTCAGTTTGATCGAGAATAAAAAGGCTGACGCAGGACGCTTTCACAAGCTACAATCCGTTTGTCTAGCCTGAATCAGAGTCTGTTTTCTGTTTATTCTGGTTCAGTTTCACAGTGCACAAATCAAAGCGGACCAAATAAAAAATCTAAGTTGCTGAGAGGCGTGAACGAAGGAGCAAATTTATTGTTTTCATCTCGAGAGCTGCAATTTCTATGCAGAGAATCGCGGACTATAATATATTGCTGTCCAAGTTTTTTCACTTTTACTAAATCCTTTAAGCACAAATCCCGTCTTTTTCAGTTTATCTCGAATAACTTTATAAACGTATAATAACGCAGCTATATAACGTAGAATACAGAAATAAATAAGTTTGGGGAAATAAATAAGGGGTGAAATGCAAAGGGAAAATCATGCAGAAATAAATAAATAAATACATATTTAAGAATAAATATAAAATAAATAAATAAAAATGCAAAAATTAATAAATACATAATAAATTAAAAAATATTATTTTTTTTTTATATTATTTTTGCTACATTTAATGACATATTAATTAATTTATTGAGTCATTTATTTATTTTTTATTTTGGCAGGTTCTGTCCTCCATATTTGTTTAACCTGCAAAAGAATTACAACAGCAACAAATCTAATTTCTTTCATTTTAGTCTCGAAAAGGGTCTTTTTAAAGAACATAATTTAACACTCTTGATATCTGCAGACACAGTGAAAGGTCAACAATTGTACAAAAATGTTAATGTTGAAAATGTTAACAACATCTAAAGCAAACACCAAACCAAAGTAATAATAATAATAAATAGTAATAATGATTAACAGCTGTAGGGCTGCAGATAACATTTATTTTCATTATCCATTGATCTGCAGACTATCTTCTCCATTAATCTATTAATCATTTCGTCTATAAAACATTAGAAGACGGATTCTCGTAGCCCGAGGTAATGTCTATAAATGAGTGAATCAGCTAATCGCTCTGCAGGTTATGAGGAGGTGAAAAAGTCATTTCATTGTTACTTGAAAAGTTTCTCGCTCATTTACATGCAGTTTGTGACTCAACATGAAGTGCAGCCGAATTCAAAATGACAAACGAGCACTTTGAAGTGTAATTTGGGAGCAACACTTCACACACACACACACACACACACACACACACACACACACACACACACACACACACACACACACTTGAGAGCAGCTTATCTGTTACATAATAAAGGCCCAGTCCTGCTGGGACGGGAACATCAGGTCTGGCGATCAGGGAAGAGCGCCGCGACGCGCATCTCCCTGCAGGTCTGAACTCTGTGCGACCCCTCCGCCGTGTCTCTCGCTGTGGGATCAGAATAAAGACACCTGCCGACTTGTTCATTCTGTACATCCGTACGGTTTGTGACAGCTCAGCCTCCGAAACACTCGCTGCCGGTGGATAATGAGGCTGTCGCGCTCATCCGCCCCGCTCAGAGAGGGTTTGCAGAAAAGGATGAATAAGTAAAAAGCTAATGTGCAGAGCAGGAAACTGACTCTTTCACCTGCGGCGTGCGGTTGTAGCATCCTTTGTTTTCACTGACAAACATATTAGTTGAAATCCATACATAAATACCTTTGCTTAACTCAACATTTTTGGAAGTTGTTGGAAGATTAGAGTGAGAGTGGAGAGTTTTTTTTTTACCTATTGTGGCTATCCCTGCTCACGCTAACCACCCAGTTCATCCTCTATTCATACCAAACAGACAGATGGATGTGTGAAACATCTCACTTCCTGTCAATAATGGCAAACATCTTCAAAACAAATTAATTATTGGCTTCTGAACGTGGAAAGCAGTCGTCCTTTTTTTCCTCTTTCACACATTTATTCTTCAGTTAAGCTATAGTGCTCATTTCTTTAACTGGATATTGTACTATGAAAGAAACATTGAATTCTGAGAGTTGATTTTTTATTTATTTATTTATTTATTTTTAGGAGTTTGCAATCGATAGATGGATGATTATTGTTAGTTTAATTAAACTGTAGATTACTTTCAAGGGCTCTATAAATACAATCAAGGTGAAGATTATCCCTGAATATTGATAATATTGGTGCTGGATTATATTATATTTTATTATCGATTATTACACAGATTTGTTGAATACTCGATTCTGATTGGTCAATTACGTCATTGTACGGTCTGTCATTTCTTTACAACATGGCGGGAAATGGCGACATTTTAACCAGTAAATGACCTGGCAAAGGGACGCCACTTTATAAAGACAGAAGGAAAAATTACGTCCTCAGCTGGAATCGAACCGACGACATCACAGTTCCACAGTGTGTGTCTCAGGCAGTCGTCCCGTGAGGATGCCCCGTGTTTCTGTTTTTACTTCCACTGTCTGTAGTCCAACTCTTTGAGTTTGTTGTTTGGTGTTGCAGCTCTCTGACCTCTGTGGGAGTCACAAACACATCATTTATTTCTGCACCAGTTTAACAGACTTTTCTCCTCCTCTCTCTCTCTTCCTCTCTTCCTCTCTCTCTCTCTGTGTGTGCATCCAGACGTGCCAGCGCCGGAGCAGCCGGAGCTGTTCCTGAAGAAGCTGCAGCAGTGCTGTACTGTCTTTGACTTCATGGACACGCTGTCGGACCTCAAGATGAAGGAGTACAAACGCTCCACGCTCAACGAGCTGGTGGACTACGTCACCGTCAGCCGGGGCTACCTGACGGAGCAGGCCTACCCCGAGGTCGTCAAAATGGTGAGGACGGAGGAATATACACAGTGAACTCACACTAGAGATCTTTAGACCCAAAGATGTCTCAATAAGACCAGTTCAAAAGCAAGTCAGATACCCAATTTGTGGTTACAGACATCAAGAAACACTATTTTCAACCTTTCACCACAGGTGTCACAAGTCTGAGTTACAAGTTTGGACCTCTAATGTCTCATTTGAGTATATATTTTTAGGCCTAAAGAGGTAAAACTATCTGATATTTCACAATTCAAAGGTGAAAATTGGAGATTAGAATTCAAATTTGTGTAGTAGACCTTTTTATTCTTCTTCTTTAATCATCCCACCAACCTGATGGGGGACTGAGAATCACTGCTTCAATCAATGCCTCACTTTCTATTATATATATATGTCTTCTCTTAAAAACAAAACAGAGAATGTAGCCAAGTTTCCTTTTGTCTTAATGACCAAAGTACTCCATTCTTTTCCGGGAAATAGACAAAAAAGAAAAGTGCTTTTGCAAAGAACACTATAAACTAGACTAGAGACCAAAGTCAGCTGATTTATAATAAAGTGACTGAACATATAATCTATGAACTCCAGAAAAGTGGGTTCAGTGTTGAGTCTCTCTTTAAGCAGTCCTTAAAGATGATTCACAACACTGTCCTTGTATTACAAGGCCAGTCTCCTTTCGTCTTTGTTTCATGCATCTTCAGGACACACATTCAAAGCTCTCATCTGAAACCAGTCATGACGCTGACACACATATTTCCCTCTTTGTGTTTTTCTTCCAGGTGTCTCACAACATATTCCGGACCCTTCCGCCCAGCGACAGTAATGAGTTTGACCCCGAGGAAGACGAGCCCACGCTCGAGGCCTCCTGGCCGCACTTACAGGTGAAACACAGCCCAAAACATAAGTGTGTGTGTGTGTATTTACTAATTAACATATATCTTGTTTAACTGGTACTCAAACAGAAATGTAGAACAGACAACTTTTGGTGGAGTTATGTGCTCTTTCTTTTTTAATCCAGAGCTGTAGAGCTGTGATCAAACCTAAAAATCAGACCCGACCCTACATGAATCAGCATAGTTTCTGTCCAAGCCCGACTCCAAACCACAGCAGCAGTTTTGGGCCCAAGCCTGATAAAAAAACACTCATTTCCATTATAAACAAAATGAATCGATATTAGGGCTGTCAACGTTAATAATGCGCCTACGCAAAATTGTTTTAACGCCACTAATTCTTTTAACGGAGTTGATCTTTTGGAGGTTGTAGCGGGTTCAGTTATAAAGCTAGAGTGAAGATACTGGTATCATATGAAACTAGAAAAGCTGATGAATCCATCGGTACCAACCATGTCATACTAGCTTGTTGTGAAGGAGGCGAAATAACGCTCCAATCTTGCGCTAAATTTTGGCGAGGAAAAACTATGGGTACCCACGAGTCTCCCCTTTACAGACATGCCCACTTTATGATAATCACATGCAGTTTGGGGGCAAGTAATAGTGAAGTCAGCACACTGACACACATGTACCGCTGGATTTAACTTTATAGACATGACCACTGACTATTTGTGAAACAATTTAGCCACAAATTCACAGACTGACCGTACACGGTCCAGACACGTACTGGGTTTGGACCGAGTCTTGTTTAATCAGCTTCTTGTTGTTGTACAGCAGGAAGTTTGACTCTTTGAAACTGAACAAACTGAGACCAGTCTTCCTGCAAAGCAGCTGATCAAAGACATTTTCTTCTTCTCCTCCTCTCTCCAGTTGGTATACGAGTTCTTCATCCGGTTCTTGGAGAGTCAGGAATTCCAGCCCAGCATTGCCAAAAAGTACATAGACCAGAAGTTTGTCCTACAGGTGAGTCGCTGCATCACTTCAAATATCGTCCTCCATGTTTTCTTTCTCCCTGCGGTCCTCTCTGTGTCTCGTTGCTTCAATGTTTTTATGTCATCTCTCTCTCTCTCTGATTCTGATTTTCCTTCATCTGCCTGTGTTCCTCCTCTCCATCCAGCTCTTGGAGTTGTTTGACAGCGAGGATCCTCGGGAGAGAGACTACCTGAAGACAGTCTTGCATAGAATCTACGGCAAATTCCTGGGTCTGAGGGCTTTTATACGAAAACAGATCAATAATATTTTTCTACGGTGAGTACACGTCTCTTCCTCAAAAGTTTGTGTTTTTCATTCATTCAGAGGATGGATGGATCAGACTAGAGACCTAGAGCATTCAGAGGATGGATGGATCAAACTAGAGACCTAGAGCATTCAGAGGATGGATGGATCAGACTAGAGACCTAGAGCATTCAGAGGATGGATGGATCAGACTAGAGACCTAGAGCATTCAGAGGATGGATGGATCAGACTAGAGACCTAGAGCATTCAGAGGATGGATGGATCAAACTAGAGACCTAGAGCATTCAGAGGATGGATGGATCAGACTAGAGACCTAGAGCATTCAGAGGATGGATGGATCAAACTAGAGACCTAGAGCATTCAGAGGATGGATGGATCAGACTAGAGACCTAGAGCATTCAGAGGATGGATGGATCAGACTAGAGACCTAGAGCATTCAGAGGATGGATGGATCAGACTAGAGACCTAGAGCATTCAGAGGATAGATGGATCAGACTAGAGATGGAATGACCATCACATACTTCTATCATCATGTTTTAAACCCATTTACACTTTCACAATTTATTTTTATTTATTTATTTATTTATTTATTTATTTATTTATTTATTTATTTATTTATTATTGTTTCATGTTTATTTCTGATTTATGACTAGAACAACTAGGCACACAGTGCTCAGCTGCATCTCAAATTAATCTTCAGGTTCCCAGCTTTCAGATTATGAACACCACTTCTATGTGACATCTACTACAGACCTGCTGTCTCCCCCTAAACACCCCCTGTACCTCCTAAAAAAGACTCAAATGCATCTGTTGAGGTTTAAAAAACTAAATGATTGCAAAAAAAAAACAAGGACAAGGTCGACAGTTATTATCTCTAACTGGTACAACAGCGTCAACGCAGTGTTAAACACATCATGTCCTTTAGCGAGTCATTTCATGGTGTGTTTTTTGTCGTTCTGCCAACAAGTTATAGTCTTCATTTGATATGTTAATCATCTGGTTTTGCCGTCTTTGCTCATCTGTTTTTAGTTGTTTAACTTCTGTCTCCTGTCTTTTGTCTCCTCTCTTCTTTGCCTCCCTCTCTGTCGGCTCTGCAGTTTTGTTTATGAGACGGAGCACTTCAACGGGGTGGCTGAGTTGCTGGAGATCCTGGGGAGGTATGTGGAGGCCTCCGACCCCGAGACGCACATTTACACTCTGATGTTTCCAGCTAGAGACACACGGCCCTGAAAGCACCAAGTCAACCCTGATATCTGCCTGCTTTTTGTTTAGTCGTAACGATACAAGGATGTTTTTATCTTTTTATTTCATCGTGCACTCTGATGGAGATACAGATCTTTTTATCAAGAGACAATCCAGAACGCAAAAAAAAGATTGATGATGAAAACTCAAAAGCCGAGTGTTAAAATCCAGTTTTTTTTTATGGAGCCAAATCCGAGTCGAGATGTGAAGTTCAGGGGAAGAGTCAGGAGCAGAGATTCGCTCGTAGATAAGGAATAAATTAATCCTCTCAGCTCAACAGTCTCTTTAATCCATAAAAAAAAGTTTATCAGCTGTGTGTCAGGAGTTGTTTGGGGTCATTGAGGGCGGTTTTCTCCGACTGATCACAGTTTCTGCTTTTATTTTTGATCAAAATAAATGAAATAGGGGAATTCTGGGGAAGTAAACTGAAGTTCACAGGCCTGAAAAGGTTCAGAATGTTAGTTAGTTAACAGATAAAAATGAACTAATGATAATTTTGATAGTCCTGTATTTTGTGAGTCTGGAGCTGTAAAGGTTAAAGCATCAGTTCCATCTCGTTCGTCTGCAGCTCATTGATCTCCCACCTGCTTTCAGAGGGTCACAATGCAACTCTTTCATGTGTTCATGTTTAATTTATGTTCATATTTTCTCTCTCTCTCTCCCAGTATAATCAATGGTTTCGCTCTGCCACTGAAAGCGGAGCATAAACAGTTTCTGGTCAAAGTGTTGATCCCCCTCCACACCGTCAGGAGTCTGTCCCTCTTCCACGCACAGGTAACACATGTCTGTTTGTGTGTAACCTTTCTTTCTGGTGATAATCTAGTATTTCTCCCACAGAGTGACACTGCATTTTGTTTACCTCCATTTCCGCTACTGGTAGTAGAGTAGTAGCTTAGTGGGTAGAGCAGGTCATCCTTTAACCACAAGGTCAGCGGTTCGATCCCCGGCTCCTACTGTCTGCATGTCGAGGTGTCCTTGAGCGAGACACTGAACCTCAAGTTGCTCCTATAATGGGTTAAATGCAGAGGTTAAATGAATGTACCTGTATATACGTGACAAACGGTTTAAGTTGGTACTCTTTGGCAACTGGGGATAGCTACCGATAGCTACCAGGGAAAACAAAAGCATTACCCTCTTCCTGTTTTGGTTGCACACTGGTTGATGCACTTCCTTTGTGTCGTACCGAGTGGCAGACAGACCTGCATAGTGAAACCTATAGGGAACCAATCTAAACGCTGATGGTGTCATTATTTTACACTCATTACGTTGTGCAATCAACATTTACTTCATAACGTTAAATTAAAGCAAAACAACTTGTTTATTGCCACTTTAAAATAGATCATTTCAGCTGAAAACCAAAGCATTCTGGCCAATAAATGCAGGTGCAGGAGTCGGCATTACGTTTTATGCCGTATATATAATAAGTATTGGTCATACTGTGACAAGTAATTAAAGTTTTATCTGAGTTGCTGTTGTAAGCTAAGCTAAAGGGCTAAGAAGTGTGTGTTCTAACATGTGCTCTCTTCTCTCCCTGCAGTTGGCGTATTGCATTGTACAGTTCCTAGAGAAAGACCCAACATTAACAGAACCAGTAAGTATCCACTAGTAAGAGACTCCAGTATAACAGTCTGAACACTGATCGGTTGTTTTCTATCAACTGCCAATCAATTAATCAATGACTGCCTCAGTAGATCTAGTCATATTTATGTGCTGCTACACATCCCTCTTTTCCTGCAACAGTGTGATCACTACAGCTGTTGATTGAGGTGCAGGTGGATCAGAAACGGGGCAGACAGCGCCTCACTGTGGTGTTAAATGAAAGTGAAACCAAATAATAATAAGTAAAAGAACCAACAGTCAGTCTGTGTCTCTTCTTCTTCCTCCTCCTCCTCCTCCTCAGGTCATCAGAGGCTTACTGAAGTTCTGGCCAAAAACCTGCAGTCAAAAAGAGGTGAGGCTTGTTGTTTCCTTTAGTTTGAACTGTGTGTGAACTCTGTGTGTGTTCCTGTGTAGTAATACTAAGTCCGTCCTGTGCTGTGCTGCGGTACAGGTGATGTTTCTAGGGGAGCTGGAGGAGATCCTGGACGTCATCGAACCAACACAGTTCGTCAAGATCCAGGAGCCGCTCTTCAAACAGATCTCCAGATGTGTCTCCAGCCCACACTTCCAGGTCAGTGGCCGCCCAGTCAGGATGTAAATCAGCATCAGTGGGTTTTACCTGAAACAAGCATTTACACAATTTATTCAGGACTTTGTGAAACAGTTTGGTTTAACCTCTTCGTCTTCGTCTCTCCTGTTAATTTTGTTAACGAAAACTTTGACAAAATAGTTTTCACCAAGGACCTTTTTTTCCATGACTAAGATGAGACGACATGGCAACGGGGACGATATCAAACATGCAATATTGTTGACGAAAAATTATGAGACTAAAATGTAGTTTAAAAACATAAAAAAACGTTACCAAACTTGACCTCAATCCCGACCATTAGTAACACATATCTTTGCAGGGTTAGACTCGAACTGACTGTAAAGCTGCGCTCTTTATCATTCAACCCGTGTTTTTCATCAGATAATAAGATAAAATGTTATGTTAAATAACTAAAATGACAGAAATGTTAAATATAATCTGATGAAAAAAATAGGTGACAAAATTGAGAGAAAACATTTTGACTAAAATCAAATGACTTTTTGGCAACTAAAACAAAATAAATAGCTGCCAAAATGAACACTGGGCTGTATCAGTCTTTAGAGCTAGAGTGGAGGTACTGGTATCATATGAAACTAGAACACTTAAGGTCCGAGCATGTTGGGAAGGATGCTAAATAACACTCTGAATTTAAGATGCATTTAGGCGATCCAGTTTCATTCCTATCTTTATTCTGAAGGTTTCTAGAGAGGGGTTTGTTCATATATCATTCATAGCCTGATTTATAGAACATTTTATTCCTAAAAAAATGTTGAAAATGTATATTGTTTTTATGGCTGTTGACAGTATTTTTTGATTTATGGAGTGATAAAAAGAAAGAGAAGTTTCATGGTGATATCTATTAGTTAGCTTTCCCCCTTAAGTGGAACACTTGTAACTTTCAAAGCTTCTGTATATATAAAGATATGTATATAAAGATATTTGATTGTGAGTGTTGACAGTTTGTCTCCGTGGTGGCAGGTCGCAGAGCGAGCTCTGTACTACTGGAACAACGAGTACATCATGAGTCTGATCGAGGAGAACTCAAGCGTCATCCTGCCCATCATGTTCGCCAGCCTCTACAGGATCTCCAAAGAGCACTGGAACCCGTGAGTCACCTTTTAAAACAAACCTCTGCACCACCGTTGTGTAATACAAAAGTGAGATTTTCAACAAGAAATATGAAGATTTAATGTTCCCACACTAAGTCATGTGTGGTGCGTTTGGCTTTTTGCTGATCGTCAGCAGCTCTCCTCGTTTTTTCCCCCCCGTGTTTCTCATGACTGTGTTTTGACCTAAAGTTCACACTAAGCTGTCTGTGTTTACTGTAAACAGCAGAGAGCAGCGGCACTTCGCTGCAGACAACAAAACTTTGTTTAGTGCATGAGAAAAATCCCTTTAATGCTCTTCAAAATTCCTGGGTTGTACATTAATTTGAATGGCCAGGATGAGGGAATGATGTAGCAACATCAGCACCCGCACTTCCTGTGTCCACATGACCAACTAGCAGGTTTGGGAAAATTGGGGATGATTTCATTTCTGGGTCTTAAAAAATATATTTGTAAAATAATATTATATTAAGAATAATAATATAAAAATATGTTTTTCATTTTTCATTTTCTGAGTAAATAGAAATGATAAATAAATTAAATTTAAATGTATGAATATATATAAATAAATAAATAAATAGAAATGATAATAATAAATAAATAAATAGAAATGAATAAGACGGACCACAGTCTTTTTTTATCATGCTTTTTATTGTTTCCTTAAGAAAAAACAGATTCCAACAACCTGAATCACAACAAATCAAATAATATGTACATATAACACATAGTATCTGTAAATTGAAAAAAAAATATTCAAAAACAAAGGAGAGGAAGAAAGGTAATAATACTAATAATAATAAATAAATAGATACAAATTATAAATAAAATAAAATAGTTAAATTTAAATGTATTAATATAAATAGATAAATAAATAGTAATGATAATAATAAATACATTTAAATAAATAAGACAGACCATAGACTTTTTTAATCATGCTTTTTGTTGTTTCCTTAAGAAAAAACAGACTACAGCCTAAATCACAACAAATAAAATAATATGTACAGAGCAAAAATATTCAAAAACAAAGGAGAGAAAAAGGTAATAATAATAATAATAATAATAATAATAATAATAATAATAATAATAATAATAATAATAAATAAATAAATAAATAAATAAATAAAAATTGTAAATAAAATAAAATATTTAAATTTATGAATAAAAATGAATAAATAGTAATTTTAATAATAAATAATTATGTATAAATAAGACAGACCACAGTCTTATAATTTTGAGCCTCCGTCTCTTCATCTGCATAAGATTCACACACACAGTGAGTTCCTTTTTTTTGTAGACAACCTGTGGACTCGGTGTCCTGACAGGCTGGACGTTAAACAAACACAATAATACAAATTATAAAATCATATATTAACATGCCAAAGCATAATTTCCATGAGATCTAAAGTATAAATTCAGTAATAAATGAAGTGGATGATAAGAGTTTCTAGACGCTGTGAAGCAGGATGTGACGTCATCACTTGTGAACTGTGATCCCTCTCCTCCGTCCTCGCAGGGCCATCGTCGCGCTGGTGTACAACGTACTGAAGGCCTTCATGGAGATGAACAGTACCTTATTCGACGATCTCACAGCCACTTACAAGTCGGACCGCCAGCGGTGAGAAGCTGCATCACATTCATGAACGATGTCATTAACACGACCGCAGCAGCGCTACTATCATCACACAGCTGAGGTTCTAACAGGAGCAGCGCTAATGAGATAGGAAGAGTAGTGACGCTAACATCTTACAGACTTCATTGTGAAACTTTCAGTAGATTTAATGGAGAGAATACGTAATAAGAAGGTTGGGTGTTTATTGGCCAATCAGGATTCAAAGTTCACTGAAATGTTCAGTAGTAAGGAAGCATCAATCCCACTTTATAAAACTCATTCTGATACCAAACCTCGTGTTACTGGCTGATCCCGAGTAACACTTTAAACTCCACAAAGTTCAGAAAGATGTGATTTTTAGCCACGCTAGTTGGACCACCACTTTGATCCAGACTGAAATATCTCAACATCTGGTGTTCATGGTGCTCAGAAGATGAATCCTACAGTGGCTACAGTGTCAGTAAACACTGGTCCTCCATGTTGTTTGTGTTCCAGTGAGAAGAAGAAGGAGAAGGAGCGGGAGGAGCTCTGGAAGAAGCTGGAGGACTTGGAGCTGAAGCGGGGCCTTAGGAGCGACGGGATCATCCCAACTTAACGAAGACAGCGCCGCGCTCCCCTCTGCCCCCCCCCTTCCTCTCCCCCTGTGACTTCCCCTCCCCGACTCCCCCCTCCACCCCCCCACTCCCTCCACATCAGCCATGTCAGCCCAGAGCTCCGAGAAATCCCCGATACAGGCCATCGTCTCTGGATCGTCACGGAGCGCCCGCCGCTGGTTTTTCTTAATTGTTTGTTTTTTTCTTATGTTTCTTTTTTTTTTTTCCTCCTGTGTTTGTGCGACTTACTTTACAGTAGATTCATCACGTCTGTTTTCATTCTTTCAACAGCACTGTAAATAATTATTTTTTTCTTTTTTATTTTTTTTCCCCTTAAACTGATATTATTGCAAAACGGAAAAACAAAACAATAATAATAAAAAAAAAGGAAGAAAAAAATAGAAAATGAGAAAATGACTTGTGTGGGAGGGGGAATTAAATATATAAAAAACTAAAAAAAACTTTTGGACTGTAGGACGTGAGACGAACTCTTGGAAAACAAAAAACAAAAAAACAACAAAAAAAGAGAGGATAGATTTTAACTCTTCATCCCGCTCTTCTTCTTCAGTACAGTCCCGTGTGTCATTTTTATTTTCCTGGTTCTCCTCTTTGCTTTTCCTCTCGTTGCCTCCATCTTTCTGTTCCCTCCCTCCTCTCTAATGGTGCGTCTGTCTTTTCTGCCCCCGTGTGGGACGTCCGGACTGATTATGGGTCCCCCCCCCCCACCCACCTGTCTGCAGGTTCTACTTCCTGTTTTAAACAGAGACAAAATAACTGAACAAAAAACACATTTAAAAACAACAACAGGGACTCAACCCATCTCCTCTTTGAGTGCGTTTACATGAGCGTTCAGGGGGAAATTAAGCTTTGTGCTCAATATACTTATTTCTGTTCTTCAATTTAGTATCTACCTTTTCACTCTCAAACTACTTAATTCCCTCAAGATTCATTTCTTAGGAACTCAAAATACCAGAAAAGAATTGTCATTTTTGTGTCAAAAGACAACAGAAGTGAATTATTAAAAATAATAAACTCCACCTCGCTCTCTGGCATTATTTATTATTAGCGTAGAGTTCAGTTTTAAATCACATGTTTTTGACTACAAGCTCGAGCAGAAGCTCAGTGACGTTGCATTTCCTGTGGCTGCTTCACAATAAAAGCCACCATGTGTTTCACCATTTTAACGTGAACTAGCAGCAGCAGGTTGAGTTTCAGCAGGTTGAGTTTCAGCAGCTCCGACGCAGCCGTATGAAAGCGATCAGTGAACGGAGGAAGCGCTAAAATAATCAACTGTTAAAGTTGAAGCACGAACAATGAAAACTACTATGTAGAGACGTAATTTCAGTCTGCAAAAATGCTCACTATAAATCAGAATTGGGGTTTAAATGAAAGACTTAAACCACTATGTGTAGGGAGGTTTTTTCTCCCCTTTACTTTGGTGCCGTCTGGTGGTCGTATCGACAGTGACACGGACAAATTTGGCTCGGGACAACAATAAATACCATATTAACGTTAAGCAATGAATTTACTAATTTATGCAATAAATGACGAACAAAATAAGTATATTGATGCACAGATCATTAATTTAATGTCTTGTTTTAGGACACAAATCTGACACCCGACTCCATGACCTCGGATTCTTTTAACTTTTAAAGACTAGTCGAGCGTCACATCCTGTTTTGCCGGCTGAGCTCACATCCTGATTACTTCAAATCCTGTTCACCATCATTTATTTTTACTTTTATGTGTAACTTCCTGGTGATGTGGCCCTCTCCGTCACTCAGGGTTGTGATCCAGCTTCGTATGTTTGTCTCTCTGCTGCCACAGCGGATCGTTGATCCACACGTTGATTTGGCATCGGTTTCACGCCGGATGTCCTTCCTGATGTAACCTCATGTATTGGTGGTGGGAGGAAACCGGAGAACCCGGAGGCATACTTGCCAACCCTCCCGATTTTCCCGGGAGACTCCCGTCTTTCATCGCCCTCTCCCGGTTTCCTCCCGGTGTCACAATTCTCCCGTATTTCTCCCGATTTATGGCAATTTTTTACCCCCCTTTTTATCTTATCCATCTAGTGTATAATCCCTACTACAACAGCTACACCAACTGTTGTTTCCCGGCGGAAGAGAGCAGTTTGAGCTCATGTTCAAGCTGCGCTCGCCACAGCGCGCAGCGCCCAAAGTCGGGCTTCGCTCGATGCTGCAAAAAAACGCTGCAACGCTAGCCGTTGGAAATAATAGGTTTCAGAGCGCCGTGGTGGCGTTGTCACGTTGTGTCTGAAAGGACTTTCAGTGAGAGAGAAATATTCAAGCAGGAGCAAAACTAAATAAAAACATGAATATTAGTTTCTACCAGAGATTCAAACGCCAAGTTCACACCAGACGGGAGAATTATTCAGTTTTCTTTCCTGGAAGTTAAAGGTCAAATCAAAGATTTAACATAAAAATGCTTTTGCACTGCACTTATTATTTTATTTTCATTCTTTTAAAGTCACCAGAATGCAGGAAACAAAGTCTCTGAGACTCTATCCCCAGACCTTATGGTCTCAAAGTTGGCGAGTATGTCCGGAGGAAACCAACGCAAACACGTGGAGAACATGCAAACTCCACATAGAAAGGCCTCGCCCAGACCGGGGATCGAACCTGTGACCTTCTTGCTGTGAATCAAATGCACTTATTGATCGTGATCCGACTTCATATAAAAGAAAGAAAGCGCATGTAAACGCACTCGATTCACTTCCTCCTCCTCCTCCTTCTCCTTCTCCTCCTCCTCCTCCTCCTCCAAAAAGCGATGGACTACTTCTCATCCAGTTGATTATCTCTTCTCCTTCCCTCCATCTTTTTTATTTTCTAACCCTCTCTGACCCCTCCCTCCCTCCCTTCCTCCCTTTCTCCCTCCCTCCTTACCTGCCCCACCAGGTATCCCAGGTATCCCAGGTATCAGTCTGGCACTGGTACCCTCCTCCGGCCATAACGGGGACTTTACAGATAAAAACAAACAAAAAAAAGTCTTCAGAGGAGCGCCAAAAAATCTTCCTCCTGTTTGTGAAAAAGACGAGCGCCCCTGCCTCACCTCACCTCACCTCCCACTCCTCCTCCTCCTCCTCTTCCTCCTCCCCCCTCCGCCCACCGGGGGGGGGCGCCGCGTTGACTTCACAGTATTACAACAACAACAAAAAAAGACAACCCTGTACATTGTTATTGAATGCAGTACACTGATAATCTTGTATCTTGTAGTAATTTAGCCTATGTTTTTTGCTTAGGAAACTGTGGAGAGGAGTATCCAGTATATAAAGAGGTATTATGGAACAAGACTTCCTGGTATTTATGATAGTGTTTCCCCCCTTTTAGTCTGTTTTTTCTTTTCTGTCTCCCACTTCCTCCCTCTTCTCTTGGTTTTTATCTCATTTTGGATATTTTGATGAAGTTTCTTTTGACCATTGGATATATTTTTTTTAGTTGGGGAGGGAGGGAGGGAGGGAGGCGGGGGGGTGAGGGTGAGGGCAGGTAGGCAGGGAGTCAGAGGTCAGGGGAGGTCAGGGGCGGGGGGGGAGTAGAGGCTCGGAGCAGAGCGGTTTGGGAGTTGTGATGGATGATTTGACGTTGAACCTCCCCCCCCCCTCCTCCCTCGCAGAATTAATGTGTGCTTTAGAACGGCCCGGATATAATATGAGTTAAAAACTGAAAGGAAAAAAAAAAAAAAGATAAAAAAGGGTTGGAGAAATACAAATGTTTAATTATTTTAAAAAATAAAGAGATATTAAATTAAACCTGTTTTGTGATAAAGCCCAGACGCTGGATTGCTTTATTTACTGGGTTCACAGGCTGTGTGTGTGTGTGTGTGAATGGGACTGTGTTTATGTGTCAGTGTGCTGACTTGACTATGACTTGACCCCAAACTACATGTGATTATCATAAAGTGGGCATGTCTGTAAAGGGGAGACTCGTGGGTACCCATAGAACCCATTTACATTCACTGATCTGGAGGTCAGAGGTCAAGGGACCCCTTTGAAAATGACCATGACAGTTTTTCGTCGTGAAAATTTAGCGCAAGTTTGGAGCGTTATTTAACCTCCTTCATGACCAGCTAGTCTGACATGGTACCGATGGATTCATCAGGTTTTATAGTTTCATATGATACCAGTATCTTCACTCTATCTTTCAAATCTATATAGATATAGAAGAGAATAAACCAGGGACCCCCTCATGAATGTCTACTTGACGTAGCCTGTTTTTTACACTTCTATAGTCTTCGTTATGTGAAAGAACAACACCAGAAATGAATTAGAAAGATCTACTCACTGGTCCTTTAAAAGTGACATCATGACCTCATCATGACCTCCTCATGGCCTTGTGAGCTGGAATCACCCAGATGTGGATCTACTTCCTGACCAATGAGAGAGCAGGAGGAGGCGGAGCAGGTAGACCTGCAGCACAGGTGTACTGACGAGCTCTGCAGGGCCTTGAGAGGATCCAGAGTGTGTTTGTGTGTTTGAAGTCATCATTTAGTTCGGATCTGAGTGTTTTGAACACACAGACGAACCGAGGAGGTGTGGATCACACTGCAGGAGAGTTCTGGGAAGTTTCTGTGGATGTTTTGATGCTTTTTGTTGAGTTCAAAGTTCCCCCCGCTGCTGAACTCAGAGTAAAACACTGCAGTCTACAGGAGGAGGTGAGTGGTTCTGCTCGCTTTAATAAATCCAGACTGCAGGAGGTAGACGTGTTCATTATTTGAGTTCATGCTCACTAAGAAAAGCCACATGTGAACATTAAAAGTGTTAAAACTAATCAGAGACGCTGATTAATCCTGAAATGATTATTAAATGTGTTGGAGCGTCTCTTCTTAAAGCTGATTGTTTGAGCAGTTCCTCAGTCGGCCACCAGAGGTCAGTAGAGTCCTGCAGCTCAGAGACATTTCTACCTTTTCTTTTTCTCTTTGTAATTCACTTCTTATTGCTTTTGCAAAAGAAGTTACTTTATATATACTCACTTTGCCATCAGACACTTATAATGATGATGATGACTTAAACAACAGTGTTTAAGTACATACTTTATAATCAACATACAATGCAGGCGACACACACATCATGACAATAAGATCTTACATATCGTGTTATCAGCCTCTCCTTACTGCAGTTAACTACTCTTGTCTGTTGTTACAATCCTACAACTTGTAGTAAGGGCCTACTCTTACGAAAGAGTAGTATACTTCAAGTAAAGTTCAAATATATTCCCAAATATACTTTATGTAGTAAATATACTAATATCACTGTACTTGTAGTATACTTCAATACTTCTTGGGACTAAATTGGCCCACTTTTTAGTATATAAAAGAATACTTTTAAGTATACTTTAAATGTAAGAGAGGTAAACTTTGAGTACACAACTAGTTTACATCCAAGTTGTATTTTGTACTTCAACTATGATACGAACTATACAACAAGTGAACTTATAGCCCTTGTAGCGCACGTTTTAGTTTATGAAAGTACACTTTAAAGTACAGTAAACTACAAGTTTAATAGTTTTTACTGCAAGTATACTTGTAAGTTTTCTTAAGTGAACTTATAGTACTTAGCCAAATATACTTTTCTGTATAATCCAAGTACACTTAAACTTGTCTGTATACTTGTCGGTATAGGCTGTACTGAAGTATATCTCTGATAAGTACATGAAAAGTAAATTGAAAATATACTCTCTTATTTCAAGTTTAAAAGACGTATACTAATACTTGAATAAACTTCTTTTATTGTAAGGGGAGTTAATGTTAAGGTATTTCTCGGCTGCGTTATCTTCATGTTCGGCTCTAAAGATGGCCGACTGTGTGTAGAAAGAGCGGGAAGTTGGACTCGGTTCACCTGATAAAGACGTCTAAGATCTGATCTGAGCTCAGCAGCTTGTAGGAGCTGATGTCAGAGACGTGGAGGTCTCTGTGTGATGGTGTTAGGAGACGGTGCAGTGGACTGTAATTAGGGAGCGTGGGTGGAGGTGTGCTGGTGGAGCCGGTGGAGCCGGTGACCGTTTATCTAATTAGGATCACCTGTGGACAGCTCGCAGACAGGAAGACGTGTCCTACGTTTGGTCCAGGTCTAATTACTAGAAGCTCCTCAACGCCTGAACGCACAGTCGGCTTCGACCTCCGTATAAAGAAAAGGTGTGACTCTCTGAGAGCTCTGTCATAATTAATTAGCTCACAGCTGATTACCCCCCCCCCACACACACACACACACACACACATACCTAGTTCATACTGTTATCAGCTCTCTTAAAGGAGCAGTTCAACATTTTGGATATTCGCTGTCTGTCACAGTGAGATGAGGACGCAGTTAGCTTAGCTTAGCATAAAGACTGGAAGCGGGTGGAAACAGCTAGCATGCCTCTGTCTGAAGTTCTGTGTACAAAAACATTTTTAGGTTTACTTTGTTTTGGAAAAGATCGTGGTTTGGGTTACAATACGTACGTTTGTTATATTGCGTACACTGTAAAAAAAAAAAGTGTAAAATAACGGAAAATGTCTGTTAAAAAACGGAAAATACTGTCCGTTAATTAACATAAATAAATTGTAAAAAAACCAAAAACAGTAATTATCTTAATGTAATTAGCCTTTATTACTGTAATTTTACAAGAAATATTTTCCTTTTAACATATATTTATTGTTATAATAGTCATACACCGTAAATCTAAAACCATTTACATATAAATCACAAATGAAACATGTCATTTTACGTGGCAAAAGCCCAAATTTACATTAACTCAGAAGTTTTGCAAAAAAAAAGTATTTTTACAAGAAATATCTTTAGAATTCCATGAAATCCTTTTCTTCTAACATAAATTAATTGTTAAAATAGAGTTATAAACCTCTAAAAAACAGAATAATTATCTTTAAAAATGATCAAGAAAAGCTTAAATACAGATAATTATGATTGTGATTACAAAAAATACTGTAAATCTAAGACCATTTACGTATAAATCACAAATGGAACATGTAATTTTTACATTTTTTTTCTGTCATTTTGAAATACAGACAAAAAATTAAATTTATTGAAAAAATCTTTTTTTTTTTACAGTATGTACGCAGCGTTAGAATATTTTGACGAAGCAGCCCCCGCGGTACGTTTCACCTAGATGTACCAAATTTGGTCAGGGCATGTATTATATATAGACTTAAAAAAAAGTCTCTTGGGGTTATGCTCTAAACCCAACAGGAAGTACAATACTTCAATATTAAAACTATACCATAATGCATTGTGAATTTCTTTCACCTAGCAACCAGCATAGCAACGGTAGTGGGCTGAAGTTAACTTCACTTTTGTGTTTGACTTGCTGCTTTTTACAGTCGCGATTAATTAATGTTCTTGTTGTCAGTAATCAATAATGTTATTTTATCTCATTAGATAATAAATAATGGATCTGTTAGTGTTATTATTATTTGTTAATGTTGTTATTATCATTAAAAGAAACACCAGACGATGTCACACTGACTCTGGTTATCATTATATTTATTAAATATGAGTCATGTCTTCGCTCTGTCACGCTCTGCACGCTCTGCACGCTCTTATTTTGGAGTTCACCAAGTTCCACTTTTCCTGTTTCTGAGACTCCTCCACTCCTCTTCCTCCTCCTCCACTCCTCTTCCTCCTCCTCGCTGCATCTCTTCTCCTCTTTCTCTTCCTCTGCCAAATCATATCAGAGGCAGCCTCCTCTTCTCTTTCTTCCCTCCTCTTCCTCCTCCTCCTCTTCTCCATTTCTTCCTCTGCATCTTTTATCTCTTCTCTCTTTTCTGTTTGTCTCTCTCTTCTTATTCATGCTACAGTATTTATTTCTCCATCCCTCCATCATTCCTCTCCTTTTCTTACACCTCTCCTCTTTTTGTTTCCTCCTCATATTTTTCTTTTTTCCTCAACTCTTCTATTCCTTCCTTTCTTCATCTACTCTTGTTTTCTCATCTTCTCTCCTTCTTTCACCTTCTCTTCTCCTCCATTGTTCCCTCCTCTCCTGTTTCCTCCTTCCCTTTCCTTTATTCTTTTTTCTTCCTCTTCCTCTCTCTGTTTCAACCTCTCTTCTCTCCTTTACTCCTTCTCTTCTTTTCTTCTCCTCCTGGTTTCCTCCTTTCCTGGTTTCCTCTTACCTCTCCTCTCCTCTTTTTTCCTCCTCATCTCCTTGTTTCTCCTCATCTCCTCTTGTTTCCTCTCCTCTTTCCTCCTCCTCTCCTCCTCTCCTCTCCTCTCCTTGTTTCCTCCTCACCTCACCTCTCCTCTCTTTTTTCTTGCTCTGTGGTCTCTCCTCCGTCCTCCTGGATGACTCCTCCTCCCTCTTTGTTGTCTCCTCTCCTCTCCTCTCCTCTCCCCTTGTTTCCTCTTCCTCTCTCTCCTTGTTTCCTCTTCTCCTCTCCTCTCCTCTCCTCCTCCTCTCATTTTCTTCCTCTGGTCTCCTCCTCCGTCCTCCTGGATGTCTCCTCCCTCCTCCTGGACATCTCCTCCTCTCTCCTCCTGGATGTCTCCTCCTCTGTCCTCCTCGATGTCTCCTCCGTCCTCCTGGACGTCTCCTCCTGGATGTCTCCTCCTGTGTCCTCCTGGATGTCTCCTCTTCGGGGCTAATTTCTTCCGTTTTGTGATCATGGATCTATAAAACCAGAGCAGCAGCCAGAGTTCAGTCCTCATCATCAGTCTGTGATGTGGAAATCACCGCCTCCAGGGATTCTCCCAGCGATGCTCTGAGGATAGAACACACATAACGTGTTTGTGATGTTAATGAGACTCAAACTGTCATGTTTGTTTCATAATAACATGAATGAGATGAAAGCTGTTTATTATATCTGGTCAATGAAGAACGTATGAGTCCTCCCACCATCCTCCATAAATATACTGCTGCTGGAGGAGCTACGAGCCCACACACAGATAACCTGTGATATACAGCACGGCGCTGTGAGACGGAGTGAGTCTCCATGTGGACACACAGATAACCTGTGATATCTAGACGGAGTGAGTCTCCGTGTGGACACACAGATAACCTGTGATCTACAGCACGGCGCTGTGAGACGGAGTGAGTCTCCATGTGGACACACCGCTAACCTGTGATATCTAGACGGAGTGAGTCTCCGTGTGGACACACAGATAACCTGTGATCTACAGCACGGCGCTGTGAGACGGAGTGAGTCTCCATGTGGACGGACTGCAAACAGACGTCACCTCATCTAACTCATGCTCGGTACATGCAGACTGTAGTGTCCTTTCAAAATAAACTCAGGAAGTTAGGTTTAGGAAACACAACCACTTAGTTAGGGCTAGGAAACGGTCGTGGTTGACGTTAACTTCACATGACTAGCGACTCACGTGACTCGTCTCTTTCCTCCTTCATTCCTCTTCTCTCTTTCTTTTCCTCATCTCCTTCCCTCTCATTTTCTCATCTCCTCTCCGGTTTCCTCCTTTCCTTTCCTTTCCTTTCCTTGTTTCCTCCTCCTCTCCTCTCCTCGATCTCTTCTCCTTTTCTTTTCTCTCTTCTTCTCTTTTCTTTCCTCTTGTCTCCTTGTTTTCGCCTCTCCTCTACTCCTGTTTCTTTTATTTTTCCTTTCTCTTCTCTTCTCTTCTCCTACTCTTTCCTTTGCTTTCCTCTCTTTTTCTTTTTTCCTCTCGTCCGCTCTCTCCTTGTTTGTTCCTTTTCTCTTCTCTCCTCTCCTCTCCTCTTGTTTCCTCCTCTCCTCTCCTCTCGTCTCCTCTTGTTTCCTCCTCTCCTCTCCTCTTGTTTCCTCTTGTTTCCTCCTCTCCTCTCCTCTTGTTTCCTCCTCTCCTCTCTTGCGTGAATTATGACCCAATCATCAGTTTTAATCATGCATATTGACCTCTCTCTGCATCTTTACATTCCCTTAAATGTTTAATTGGGTCCATTTTCTTTATTACGTTTCATCTCGAGGAGTTAATTAATCCCAGTAAACGTAGCGGACGCCTTGACAGAGCTCGGCTTGTTTATTAGGAAGAAAACTAGGAGGCCGGAAGACGTTTTGAAATCCACTGAGGACTCTAAACATCCATTTTTCCTGTTTCAAAGCAGCGCAGCTAAATATTTAACACGACTTAATGCAGCGTGCTGCGAAACAGGCTGTCAGACCGTGTAAAGAAAACCCTTTGCAGCCGCTCCCCGACTCCCTGAGTAAGGTGGCAGGCCGAGCGGTCTAAAAGCCTGATTTCACTCCCCTGGAATAGTCAGATTTCTCTCACTGCTTGTTAGTTGGAAGAACACGAAACCTCTCGACCCATAAATCAGCGGCTTGTTCATGCACAGATGCACATGGACAGGTGCACTCGTGTGGATGCGATGATGAGTTTTATGATGTTTAGTTTGGTTTAATTGTTGCTGTTGTGTCTGCTGGTGATGAGTAATGTTTGACTTCTGTATCAAAGGTACTTTATGTCTCGTGTTGTCATGGCAACGCGTTTGTCATCTTATCTCACATCTCATGTCGGGTTTTCTCATTTGAGGTCATTTAATACTTTCTTCTTATACAGCCTGGTTGCATGAATGTAATGTATTGATTAGTGTACATAGACACAAATTTCATATTTTTTCGTGATGGTCTGCACGAAACCAATTTGTACACCAACATAATTGTGAAACAGGAAGTATAAATAGCGGCAAACGTCGTGTAGGGAGGAGGTCGGGTCGGATGGGCGGGTCAAAAAACAGGACTTTCACCAGGAGACCGGCATTCATGTGTAAAGATGAGGATACGTTGCATCGATCGTGTTGTCCTTATGGGGGCACTAGTGAAAAGGTTTTGGGGAGGATTCCTGATTCATCCTCTGGACCATGAAGTTAACGTCATGGAACAGTTGGTTGTCTTCTTTACACCTTTGACATTGTGCTGCAAATATCAACGGAAACCTGTTTTGAGGGCCGTTGAAAATGATTTAACTTTCTTCTTTTTCAGTTAGAAATAAGCATCATGTCACTCCTCCCTCCTGCCTTTTTAAATATGGCTCTGATTTTATGCAAGGCTTCTATCTCCTGCTCCTGAGGCCGTCATTTAACTGTATCCTGTGTGTCTTTATGCCACCGCTACTGTGTACCCGAGATTAAGAGGGGAATGATTAACTAGAATCGCTGCTCCAAAATAAACCCATTCAGACGGAGGCGAAAGGATTCAGAGAGAGAGAGGGACACAAACTGCAGAAGGAGCATCACGGTTGTAATTAGCTATAACAGCGAGACAAAGTGATCACAGGCAGGTTCACCTCAGGGCACCTCCTCCGAACGCTTCCACGCAGTCCGCTGGGAAGATAAAAAACATTTTACAAAAAGTGGTCTGCAATTAAAGAGCAGCGGAAGAGGGTTTACTCGATGCCACAGCAAACTGTTCATGTCCCCTTCAGGTGACACCACATGGCTGTTAAGGTCCCTCCGTGTCTCCTATTTGCACATTTTGTTAGTGAAGAACAATAGCGACTAAGGCGGGTTGTAGACCTGTTTCATAGAGGAGGTCCTCTGTCCATATCTAGCTTTACAGCTATCCCGAGGAGTTTTTGACCACTAGTGTTGCTATGGCAACCCCATCTCCTGGAATATTTTGTATACTACCAATTTGTTTTTGCCAAATTTGTGAGGGAAATGTAATCGCTCAATGGATCGTGTTTGCAGCGTTTTTTGTTTTTTTCAAGCCAATAAATTACTACATTTTTGTCGTAGGTAAGTGGTTGGGCTGGATATGATGACATACACTGTGCAGAGAACTGGGGTTTGCATGTCATGAGTCTGCAACACGTTCTCATCCCAACTCGTCTCATACCGCCACTTTATTTTTGGCATCAAAACCACCATAGTTAGGTTTAGGAAAGAGCCACATGGTTGAGCGTAACACTACTACGTTTGTACAGTGAAAATGACTCTGAACGTTGTGAACATGGGACATGAACAAACAGCTGATCAACTTAAAGGAACAGTGTGTAGGATCTGGCGGTATCTAGCGGTGAGGTTGCAGATTACATCTTCTCTCGTGTGCCAAGCGTGTTGGAGTACTACAGTGGCCGACGCAGAAAACGCTCCGTCCCTCTCTAGATCCAGTTGTTGTAAGAGTAGAGTGCTTAGAGCAGGGGTTTTATTATTCAGTGTAAAGGCTAGAGATGCACCAATCCCACTTTTTCAGTCCCGATAGCGATACCTGGGCTTTGGGTATCGGCCCATCCCTAATATAGGCTACACATTTTTGCTGTTGGAGAATGTAAGAATCACTCTAGGCCTACAACAAAGATTAATTAAAGTTAAAATGTAAAAAAATAACCATTATTCATTTCTATATAATTTTGTCAAATTCACAGGGAGCCACATGCGTCTCTTCAGCTCCTCTCCAGTGGCTCCCTGTGGATTTATAAAATGGAAATGAATAACTGTTCTTTTGTTTACATTTTCATTTTTATTTATCATTGTTGTAGGTCTATTGTACGACGGTATGACGGAGTATCAGGGCCACATTGAGGGAAAAAAATAAATCTGAGATTTAGAGAATAAAGTCATAATATTATAAAGTAGTAATTTTAGGTGTTTTATTTTTTCTTGTTAAGTTATGACTTTATTCTCGTAATATTACGACTTTTTTTCTGTAAATCTCAGATTTTTTTCTCCTTAATGTGGCCTTAATACTCTGTAGTACATCTGCTCTTTGGCCCTCACTGCATTAGACTTATATGCTATATACTTAGACTATAAACTGTGTTACCTTCATCACAATGATCAAATGTTTTGCGGCTCCAGACAGATTTATATTTATTTTTTTGCCTAAAGTGGCTCTTTTGATAGTAAAGGTTGCTGACCCCTGGAATAGATGGAGAACGTAGCTGCTGTTGAGTTTAATCAAAATTCGAATTGACAAGCTTCCCCTTTGTGACGGCAGATCTCAAGGACAGTAATGCGAATGCGTCGTGCTGGCGAGCTATAAAACACAGTAATTAGGAAGACAAACATTTGGAGATGGGACACGAGCACAATGCTCAGAGAACGGTGGTGCTCAGGGGAGGAGCCTTCATCCAATGAGTGTACTGGAGTGGACTTTCTATTGAACAGTAACAGTCATTTAAACCTCTCTCTGGTCCCCTGACAGCAGATTGGTGATTCAACCGAGACCTGTTTGTAGTGGACAAAAACCCATTTAACCACTGAGTCCCTCGGCTCTGCTGTTCCCAGCCTCACTTCACTCCAACTTCCCCCCCCCACCACCACCACCACCACCACCAAATGTTCTTTTCTACCCATCCAACCCTTTGATGGAGCTAAAAGTTTGGTCCGTGGTTGGAGGTTTGGGGTCGGGGGGGTCAGCGCTTTGATATCCGATCCTCTTCCCCTTTTTTTAAGGCCGGTGAGAGATGGGCAGCGCTGCTGGAAGCTGGACTAATTAATTATGAGATCAATAAGGAGGGATGTCTCCCTCCAGATGTGCAGGTGGTGCATTGATCAGGGATGGGGGGGTTCGATACCTCCATCTCCGCCTCTTCCCCACTTTCCCTCCCCAAACGAGGCGTCTGCGTCGTCCCACTGCTGCGTTTGATCTCCACCGTGTGACATTTACTCATTTCCACTCGGTGAGCAGCAGGGCTGGAAATAACTGCTCAGATTTACTGCACAAACTGGATTTCTCTGTTGTGTCTTTGCTCGTTAGGAGCCGGCCGTTAGGTTCAGTCGATGAGCTGATTTGCACGCGTCTCTTTGGAGTCGTTGCGTCTACAAATACATTCATCAGGCTCGTCGGCGGCTACTGCCGGTCGTGAGCGCCGGCTCCACACGAACAATGCCGGCCCGCCTGCTGAATGCTGATTGGGCGTAATTGAGGGTTAGTGATGCGGTGTAATTAGAGTGATTACAGTCATCACATCCCCGTGGAGACTCTCTCTCTCTCCTCGCTCGCTGGCCGGTCGGACACGTGCAGCAGCTTCATGCAAAAACCTCTGAGGTTGTTCCAGTGTTTATGCTCACGGGATCATAAACACAAACATTTTCATTATGTTTGGTCCAGAAAGACTCACAGTCTGCAACAAAACAACAAGAAGATTAAATCCCTTAAATCACCAGCAGCAACCTCCCCTCTTCCTCTGAGGTGTTTCTTCTACATCCTGGTTAATGGACCTGAACACAAAATGTTTTACCCAAGTGATGAGGCTCATTTTCAGGTTGTGTCGGGGGAAAACTTTCCCTCCAACACACACACACACACAAACAAACACACACAAAGTATCTGCTCATCTGGGAAATGCTCGCCAGTATTTTATTATCAGCACACAAGTGAAAACTGTTACTCAGGTAATGCACATTTTGTTTCGGTCTTTTAGGTCCTGTATCTACACACTCCTCTCTAACCTCAACCTAAATCTAAGTTTATTTTGAAAAGACTGTATGCATGTAACGGGCGGCCCCTGTCAAACAGCAGTTTTGTCATCAGTGAACCTCCGTACATTTGTGCGTGCAGTGAGAGAGTGAGTGAGTGAGTATGTAAGAGAGAGAGAGAGAGAGAGAGAAGCTCAGCCTGTTACAGCAGAAGGCAGCTGTCCGACCTGCGCTGTCACATATGTTTGATATCCCACGATGCAAGTGGGCCAATTAAAGGCGTCCCACTGGAGCGTTTTCAACACACAAACACACGTAATGCTGTAATATACTCTCTGAGGTGATTCTGACAGACTAGACAGCGTCTGATGGGAGTCAGCAGGTGTTAACAGGTGCAGATATATAAATGAGAGGTTTATAAATATGACTTTGAGATACAGTCAGAGAAAGTGAGTCAGCTGCAACAACTAACTGCTGAAGGATTCATATAATATTGGGTGTAATTTGTGCCTCACAGTGGTACCCGTGGAGTTTTCTGGTCTGATTATGCAAAGTATTATGTATTGTAAAAAGATTTCAGTTTATGTCAAGATGGCGACGGCCGAAAACCAAGATGATGACGACCAAAAACCAAAATGAGACGACCAAAAACCAAAATGAGACGACCAAAAACCAAGATGATGACGGCCAAAAACCAAAACGAGACGACCAAAAACCAAGATGATGACGGCCAAAAACCAAAACGAGACGACCAAAAACCAAAACGAGACGACCAAAAACCAAGATGATGACGACCAAAAACCAAGATGGAAGTATTATATATTTGTGTATATATATTATATATTAGGCTTTTTTTTAAGATACAGAAAGATAAAATCTCTTGTTTTATTTCTGGCATCATCACACAGATGATTTATAACCCTAACATAAAATTACCTTTAGCTATTCCGCTCCCTTATCCTGGAATACACTGCAAGCTAAGTTGAATCTGGGAAATCTGATTACTTTTGATGAATTTAAAACATTAATGAAAGACCTAAGCAGAGTCAATAGGGAGCTGTCTGTGTTTCTGAATATTTTCACTTGATTTGAATGTGTCTTGTATGATATTGTGCATTGCATGTATTTATTTTGCATTTGTTTTATGTTGTGGCATCTGAAACTTTAATGTATGTTTAAATGCTGCAATGAGTACTACCTGGTTAAATAAAAAACATATTAAACATATCATATGGTGGTTATTTTGAGGAGCAAGCCCACAGCAACAAACACGCCGCCGCTGTGGCTCAGTGCGCCCTGAGCAGCCAGAGCACACGGTTAAAATGAGCTCCCAAAAACCAAGAACACAACGGCCAAAAAAAACAAGATGGGAAGACCAAAATCCAAAATGATGATGGCCAAAAAACAAAACGAGACGCCAAAAAACCAAGATGGGACGACCAAAATGGCGAACTCGAGGCTTCAAAACCGTAGTCCACAGACCAACGGGTGACGTCACAGTGACTACTTCCAGCACACAACTTCCTTTATAAAACCACAAATTAAAATTTTTACATTTATGTATTTATTTTTATAATTATTTATTAGTGGGTATTTATTTATTGACTGTTTTCCACAACCTGGCAACCCAAAAGTTGATCTTATTAATGCATCATCAAATATTATTATTAAGAAAGTGGTGTCATGTAGGTAATAAGTAATCTAACTGGAGATAGAAAACACTGAATGCAGTTTTATGAAAAACAAACAATAAAAAACCTGATATACTAACTAAAATGATGGATATTTTATATTTGTATATCTATTATATATATTAGGCTTTTTTAAGACAGATAAAATGTTTCATTTCTTTATTTCATCACACAGATGATTTTATAACACTATAACATTGAACATCTCATATGGTGGTTATTTAGAGGAGCTGAGCAGCAGCAGACACGCATGCGTCCTGGAGCTCCTCCGTCGGGCAGCTGGACTCCGCTTCTGCTCCTCAGCGCTCCGCTCAGTGCGCTCCGAGCAGCCAGAGCGCACGGTTACAATGAGCGTCTCCATCGGTCTCCATCCGACTGAGAGCAAGAGACACAAGAACCGACCTCCGAGCAGCAGAGCCACCGACACAGACCGAGGATGCCCGGGGGAAAGAGAGGGCTGGTGGCGCCGCAGAACACTTTCCTGGAGAACATCGTCCGGAGATCAAGTGGTGAGTCCGAGAAGAGAGGATGCATGGGAGTGGGGATCTGGAGAGAGGCTGGTTTCTGGGTTGTTTTTGGACCTGGACTCTGATGGAATACTGTGCGTCTTTTTACACCACCACGGAGGTTTGGTGGAGGATAAACCCCATACCTGCATTTCTCCTCCATGGATGGAGTTCACCACCTTTCTGAGGCTCTTATGTTTCAAATATGTTTTATTAGGAAGCATGTGCATGTCAGTGATGCAGACTTCTGTGGGATGTGCATCATTTTTTTTTTTTATATATATCAACAAAAAACAGACAATACTAGGAACTAAGGGCAAAAATGGAGACAAGCAAATACAAAAAACATAAGTAGTGAAAGGAAAACAAAACAAAACATAAAGTGCTTCTACAGATCATCTTCACTGATTTAATAACAGAAAACAAGAATCTCAAGAATGGATATATGCATCAAACTAAATTATCAAAAAGACATAAGTTAACATCTTACAGAGTTAATGAAGCAGAGTATTGTCTGATCCTATTCAGAATACAGACACTGTAAAGCGTTAAAGTACTGGAATTACATCATCTGTAGACTTTTATTTTCATTTGCATAACACTGGTTCCACTGGGAGTCCCAGTTTACGCACCACTTTACCGGATTAAATCACATCTCCAGACTAAAAACAGCATTTTAAATTGAGGATTAAAAGTTTATTTTGCTCATTAAGTTAATAAACACTGACTCAGCCAATAAAGCTGATGAGCCATCTCATCCAAATATGATTATTATTATATTTTAGTAGAGGAGGGAGATGAATAAACCACCTTAATGTTGAGCTCCATCATTATCTAACTAAAACTGTAACTAATAAATAGATGCAACGTTATTCATCATCTTAATGTGTCCAGTGTTCCTCCTCCTTTTATCAGATAAGATAACATAAGAAGAACCTTTATTAATCCCCGGAGAGAAATTCAGGTGTCAAAGCAGCAAACAGAGTGAAACACAGGAGAGGTATAAAGGTATACAAACATTATAAAAACAATAATAGAGATATAAAAGATACAGAGTGAATGGGTGAACATATTGTGTGCAGTCCGTCAATAAATAAATGTAATATGTACATATGCATGTGCAGTCTATAAAGTGGTGTATAGGATGTGTAGTGTAAAGTAAGTGTCAAGTATGCCAGTGGTTAGAGTCCAAGATGGTTGCAGGTATAGTGCATGTTTAAATGCACATAGTGCATGTTTAAAGGCAGATAGTGCATGTTTAAAGGCAGATAGTGCATGTTTAAAGGCAGATAGTGCATGTTTAAAGGCAGATAGTGCATGTTTAAAAGCAGATAGTGCATGTTTAAAAGCAGATAGTGCATGTTTAAAGGTAGAAAGTGCATGTTTAAAAGCAGATAGTGCATGTTTAAAGGCAGATAGTGCATGTTTAAAGGCAGATAGTGCATGTTTAAAGGTAGAAAGTGCATGTTTAAAAGCAGAAAGTGCATGTTTAAAAGCAGATAGTGCATGTTTAAAGGCAGATAGTGCATGTTTAAAGGTAGAAAGTGCATGTTTAAAAGCAGATAGTGCATGTTTAAAGGCAGATAGTGCATGTTTAAAGACAGAAGGTGCATGTTTAAAGGCAGATAGTACATGTTTAAAGGCAGATAGTGCATGTTTAAAAGCAGAAAGTGCATGTTTAAAAGCAGATAGTGCATGTTTAAAGGCAGATAGTGCATGTTTAAAGGTAGAAAGTGCATGTTTAAAAGCAGAAAGTGCATGTTTAAAAGCAGATAGTGCATGTTTAAAGGTAGAAAGTGCATGTTTAAAAGCAGATAGTGCATGTTTAAAGGCAGATAGTGCATGTTTAAAAGCAGATAGTGCATGTTTAAAGGTAGAAAGTGCATGTTTAAAAGCAGATAGTGCATGTTTAAAGGCAGATAGTGCATGTTTAAAGGTAGAAAGTGCATGTTTAAAAGCAGAAAGTGCATGTTTAAAAGCAGATAGTGCATGTTTAAAGGTAGAAAGTGCATGTTTAAAAGCAGATAGTGCATGTTTAAAGGCAGATAGTGCATGTTTAAAGGCAGATAGTGCATGTTTAAGGTATCAGTATCAGGGTACAGTATATGTTTTAGTCTCCATCTGCGCTATAAAGTGCGCCGGACTTGGCACCGAGAATTAAGCGCTCTCTCCATCTCTCCTCTGATGAGGTTCCTGGATCTCCACAGAGAAGTTAATTGGTCGGAATGAAAGTGCGTGTTGTGGCTGAGAGGCGGTGCAGCCAGCAGAGTGTCTGTCTGTCTGTCTGTCTGTCACCGCGGTGTTTGTGTGTCTCCAGGACAGACAGACAGACAGACACAGGGGACAGACACGGGGACTGTTGTTCACATCACTAGAGGGAGTTTCAGCGCTAATTGGAGAGCCATTGGAGTCTGTTATATTTTCTACCTGAGAAGTCACACAAGTAATTAGCTGGAATGGATGTGAAGAGCTGCTCTCAGATCAGATGCTGCAGCTTTTAAAGGGACTGTTTGTAAGAATCAGAAATGCTTGTTAACAGCGACACCTGTGGCCGTTAAGTCAACTAAAGTCAGCATCCTGTTGCTGGCGCTTGTGCTCGCTCTACATAGACATGAACGAGCATCGCTCAACACAGTGAGGAGACACACGTCAGCTAAAAGCACAATATCACTCTATATTTCAGCTGCTTGGCAGTAATGTTAGCTGACCAGACGAAGGTCTCTCCATGAATCAATGCTGATCCTAGTGTTGGCTTTTTCTGCCTCAGCCTCCCGACCGCGGTGGGAGGGAGACACCGGCATCCGGTCAGAGACGATAACGTTTCTCTTCCTGCTTCAGCCTCCAGGACTTTGGTTGGAGACGATAACGTTTCTCTCTGAGGAGCCCCGTCACTTCACAAGACATGGGAAACCTCTGTTGGTCTGGAGGAGCTGCAGCAGTTATTTCTGCACAAACGTCCACTGAACATTCACTAGATACTCAGAGCTAAACTAACTCTTCTGCAGTGTGGAGTGAGCAGCATGCACGTCTAGTGGTGGAGCGAGAACGAGCGCGGTGTGTGAGTGAAGGCAGGCAGAGGAGCAGAGTACAGTAGAGACTCCGGTCCTGGAGACCAAAGCTACGGTCTCCCCCGCGTCCTCCGACCGAGGCCAACACTGTTTAACAGACGGGCTTCACTAGATACAACCAAGAGGTTTTGGTGCTTCCGTGTAGTTTGTGTTGGAGTCTTGTCTGAACAGCGTAGCCACACGACAGCACGCATATACGAGTGCGCATGGGAAACCGACTCGGTAGATTTATACGCTTAAAAAGTTACAAACAGTCCCTTTAAGTTTTAGGAATCTCTGGGACAACATGGAGGATATCTACAGTGGTTAGACATCAGTTACAAGGCTGTGTGTCTTTCCAAACTGCAGAGCCCCTCCTCCTTCATTTCTTCTTCTTCCCTTCTGCCCTTTCTCCTCTCCCCTTCTGTGTGATGATGCTGTGGGACTTGGGTCTCGTTACTATAAATGGCGTGTGGGGAGCCTTTTACATATCTGTGCCCAAAGGGTTCATTGTCTCTTAGATCATTCTTGAGTAACCGTGTGTGTGTGGGCCGATGAGAAACCAGAAATTCCAGTAGAGAAATCCCAAAGATATGTATGAGGTACTTTAGAAACTGTGTCTCCGTTCTGGCTGCACAATTATGACCAACATGATAATCACGATCAATACTGAGATCACGATTATTCATCACCATTATTCAATGATTTTAGGGACAAAATGTTTTTATTGCACTTTCTTTTTAGCTCTGCTTTCTCTTCCATGTTCCCTTTCAGAACTCTCACTCGTTATCCTATAAAGGCAAAAAGCCAACGATGTTGGAAAGCTAGCATAGTTTGAAAGTAGCCTCGCCTCAGGAGCTCCGTCTAAACGTCGGGGCGTCACAAAGCGGCGGTATGTGATGAGTTGGTGATGAGAACGTGTTGGTTAGCACCGTTAGCTGCTAGATTGGGTTGAGAGCCATGTGGAGACACTATTTATGCTCTGAATTTCAAATTTTGCACCTTTTAAAGTTGAGTTTGATGATTTATTGTTAACAGCAGTTCAAACTGAGCTCAAATAGGAAATACGCCATCTCCAGTTCCATTTGAAGGCAGTATTAGTTCTACTTGTCAGGCTCTAAACTTTTCGTTTAGGGCTGTCAAAGTTAACGCAATAATAACGAGTTAACACAGATTCGTTTTAACGCCACTAATTTCTTTAACGCAACTTGTGATTTTTAGGTTGTAGTGGGCTCAGTTTTAAAGCTAGAGTGAAGATACTGGCATCATATGAAACTAGAAAAACCTAAAGAATCCATCGGTACCAACCATGTCAGACTAGCCTGTTGGACGGAAGGCTAAATAATCCAAACTTGCACTAAATTTTGGCGAGGAAATGTCCATTTTCAAAGGGGTCCCTTGACCTCTGACCTCCAGATCAGTGAATGTAAATGGGTTCTATGGGTACCCACGAGTCTCCCCTTTACAGACATGCCCACTTTATGATAATCACATGCAGTTTGGGGCAAGTCATAGTCAAGTCAGCACACTGACACACTGACAGCTGTTGTTGCCTGTTGGGCTGCAGTTTGCCATGTTATGATATGAGCATATTGTTTTATGCTAAATGCAGTACCTGTGAGGGTTTCTGGACAATATCTGTCATTGTTTTGTGTTGTTAATTGATTTCTAATAATACATATATACATACATTTGCATAAAGCAGCATATTTGTCCACTCCCATGTTGATAAGAGTATTAAATACTTGACAAATCTCCCTTAAGTGTTCATTTTATGAGTTCAGTTTGAGCTGCATGTGTTAAAGTAGACGTCAGTCAGAGTGAATATTTCCTGAGTGTGTTAGTAGGACAGTTTTTCTAACGGTGGATGGAGGTTTCTCTGATCACTGCAGCAGAAACAACATGTTTTCTCTTTGTTTCACCTGGGTCTTTTTCATTTTAGCTGTGAATGATTAGACCTGGAGTTAAAAGGTCTCATGTAGCCTCTTACGTTGAATGAGAGCTGCTAAATAATCTAGTAATAAGAGTTTGAGTCCCCCGACGGTCTGAATTCTGTTTCTGCTTCTGTTGCTGTCGGCCTTCAGGCGGCCCGACCGGTCGAAACCTCGGTTCAGCTAAGTAATTGGTTGTGATGAAAGAGGAGAGCAGAAAAGGTCAAGATGATTCTGTTTTTTTTTTGTGTTGTGTTAAGTCTTAGTCAGCTCTTTAACACCAAAGGGCACACAGGAGGTTTAAAACAAGACGGTGATTAATTTAACCAACTATTGTTCCTTCTGGTGCAGAAAAATGCCTCATTAAAGGGACTATTTGTAACTTTTAGAAATGCTTCTTAACAGCGACACCTGTGGCCGTGAAATCAACGAAAGTCAGCGTCCTGTTGCTCGCGCTTGCTTGCTCTAAATATACCTGAACGAGCATCGCTCAAAACCATGAGGCAGCACACGTCAGCTAAAACCACAATATCACTCTATATTTCAGCTGCTTGGCAGTAATGTTAGCTGACCAGACAAAGGTCTCTCCATGAATCATGATTTAGATCTGATCCTAGTGTTGGCTTTTCCTGCCTCAGTGCAGGCTGATGCAGCGGGGCTCGGCAGCGTGTCTCCCTGTTCTCTCCGCCCGCAGCCGGAGAGAGCAGAGAAGACACCGGCACCCGGTCGGTAACGAGACGATAACGTGTCTCTCTGCAGAGCTCCGTCACTTCACAAGACACGGGAAACCTCTGTTGATCTGGAGGAGCTGCAGCAGTTATTTCTGCACAAACGTCCACTCTACATTCACTAGATATTCTCAGAGCTAAACTTACTCTTCTGCAGTGTGGAGTGAGCGCGCGTTCACGTCTAGAGGTGGAGCGAGCTGAGTGAGAACGCGCGCGCTGTCTGAGTGAAGGCGAGCAGGCAGAGGAGGAGAGGCAGCGGCTACACGCGAACGCGCATATGCGAGCGCGCATGTGTCCCGACCCGGTACATTTATACGCTTAAAAAGTTACAAACAGTCCCTTTAAGTAATTGTTTGGAAACTGAGGTGGAGAGCAGATGAGGCTGATATTGTTCTGTGTTAATAGCTTACCCATAATGCACTGTGGTCTTGTGTGAATTATTCTGAAAACAACATTTCACACCAACAAGTTTGATTTAATGTCTGTTTGAAACAAAACCGTTGGAGGGATTAAATATAGAGAAACAACTTTCTAGAGGGACAGAGAATGTAAAGTTAGTCCTGTGGGTGGTGCTAGAGGAAAGGTCATACCGTTACTTAACCTCTTCTACCCGACGAACGCGCTACTGGGTTCGCACCAGAAATTGTATTTTTACTTTATAATATTTTTGATTGTTTTTATATTGAATGTACATACTTGACTTTGGATTATTTTTTGTTATCTTATTTACATTGTTATTGATTTCATTTGTTATTATCTCAGTTTTCCTTGATCAAATTTCATTATTATAATAAAAGTACTCCACTTGGAGTCAAAATTGTACAATTTAGTTGATTTTATACTGTGCACAACGGTATATTGTGATGATGCACAGGGTAAAGGTCATGGCCAAAGGCTCCATTGTGTGCACAGAGCCTCCTGTAGTGGATATCAGGAGTATTTTACAGCCAGATTCCCTTTCAAGAGGTAGAAAACCCATTTGGCACACTTTGGAGAAATGGAGAGTCCGCCTGGTCCTATTCTGACTAAAACCTTTGTAGAATCTATTTGCTTTGTGTTATTTATATCTGCTTTGGCTCAGTTGTAGTCGAGGAGTTGCTGAATGAATTCAGTGGCGTCTCTGTATGACATCATTGCTATAATGGTGTTATCTGCTGTCTAATCTAGAAAACATTTTTAGGCGAGGCGATTTTTCCTTTGGTTCATCACGATTTACGCAGGCATAGTAACAGTCACAATGTTACTGACACTGGGGGTGAATTCTCTGAGGTCTTATCTATCCATAGAGACCAAGATCATGCATATAGACCTGGTAGTTGTGGAGCTATTCTTGATTTATTTTGGGTATGTCTGTCTAGGCGAACCACACCTTCCAGCACTCTATAGGGCTAAAGAGGTTAAAGGGATAGTTTGGATTGTTTGAAGTGTGGTTGTATGAGGTACTTATAGTCAGTGTATTACATACAGTAGTTGGCGGTAGGCACGCCAAAAGATCACAGGGGGTGCACCAGGATTTGTCTGCTCTGAGGTTGTCCAAATTAGATTTTTAAAATCATAATAACACACTTGCTGGATAATTCATACAAAAATCAGTGTATAAAACGATATAAAAAGAAATTTTTTTGTTACTTGGTAGCAAAATCTAACAAAATATTCTGCTTCAATCCATATTTGTTGGCATTTAGCCTTTCAAAAACAACATTTTCACTGCTATTAGTTTAGCCTTCTGCTAACCGCAGCCAATGGCTCACGTTGGCTGCGTCATTTCTTTACATTTTTCATTACTGGAAGCACTTTAAGATTCGTCCTCATCACAGGAGGACGTCACTGTAAACTGCAGTGAACAAAGTTTTCTTGCAGCAGAAAAGACAGAAACTCGTGAGAGCACTGAAACATAAAATCCAGGTGGAAATTAGTCTAAAAAATCCAGATGTTTTTTCAGGTGAAAATGAGTAAACCAGCCTCTTCCCTCTGCAGCTTCTCGCTGTCATCCTGTCAGCCTCCTGTTACACCTTCATGCAAGTTAATTAACATTAAATAAAAGGTCAGTGTGCACGCTTAGAATAGACTCGCCGGGTCTGAAATACCATATGTGTTTTTCCCAGTATTCGTGTGGTCATTATTGGAAGGTGTTAGACTGATATGCAGAACTGATTTGTTATTTTATTAAGCATCAGATAGACTCTGTGAGGTTTTCCCCTGACTACAGCTAGAAAATCTTTTATTATAGTTTTTATATATCATCAGATGGCTGCCCGGTGAAATCAATGGAGTGCTGTTGGAGGGTTTTTACTCATCAGTCTGTAAAAGCTGCCAGACAGAGCTGCTGACACACCTTCAACAATTCATGCAACTGCAGACGTTTTAGTGTCTTTTCAGAGTCTAAATGCGGTTTCCTGTTCCTTCCTTCCCGCTGTAAACACATACTGCACGCTTGTGAGCTGTTGCATCCCGTCTTTTCATCCCTAAATTTTCCTCTTTTACCAGCCAACAATTTTTTCTTTTGGCTCTAACGAAGAAGCGTAGAGCAGATTTGGCAGGAGTTGAAGGACTTTATCGTCAGTTTTAACTCATTAATTACAAATTGCATTTACCGTTTTCATACGCTGCAGACCATCTTTTAAAAGCAGGTGATGGTTTTCTGACCTTTCAAGGAGCCGCTGGGGTCTCAGTTCGTTGTCTGTTTGCTATATATAACTAGCAAGTTGAACTTTTCCTGTGGTAGTGTAGGGAATCCATCCGTTACAGTGGACCCCTTTTGTGTTAGCAGTAATGAAACTAGAACAGGAAGTGCTTTGAAAAGTCTTCTTTGTTGGTGTATTCAGCGCTTGTGGAATAACTCACCTGCAGGAAGTATTTTTAGGAACGAAGCTTGGCAATTCACATAATTGTTGTCTGTGTTTGTGTTCTTTTCTTCTTGTTGGTGATTTCAAGGACAACATCTGAGACTTCACAGTCAGTCGCTGGAGTCTTCTGGGGTTTCATTATACAGCAGCTGACTGTCAACACGTGAATGTCTGAGTGTCCTTAAACGCACCGAAAGGAGAGTTTGTTGAGGCCGTCTCTACCTGTGATGGTGTTGTCACACAACCAAAAGCTTATTGTAGAGGATCATTTTGGTTTATTGCAGCCTAGATGTTAGTTTTGTATGCTTGGCTTATCATCAGTTTTGATTAAGAGGTCACTGAGGTCATGTTGTAAGTAGAGCTGTCAAAGTTAACGCCATAATAACGCGTTCATGCAACGCTAAGCTTTACCTGTTGTGTTGGGAAAATCCTCCTCCTTCTGAAGCTAAATAAATTCTTTAAAAAGCCTCTTGGATCTGCTGGAGAATGCATCGACACGAAGCTGAAAACAGGCTGTTTATCTGACTCTTTAGATGCACACTGTTTACAGTACGTGGTTCTCACAGGACAAAGACGCTACAAACATGTGATGATCTTATAGACCATGATGCATTGCTGTAGATTAAACTAGCCAACAGGATATAAAGGAGTTAAAATGCAATATACACATTAATGCAGCAGTAATCTTAATCCAGAAACATCAGATAGATAATAGGAAAACATTGACACTTTAAGGGACTGTTTGTAACTTTTTAAGCGTAAAAATGTACCGGGTCGGGACACAGGCGTGTTCGCATATGCGCGCTCGCGTGCGGCCGGAGCCTCGTCTCCTCTGCCTGCTCGCCTTCACTCAGACAGCGCGTGCGTTCTCGCTCAGCTCGCTCCACCTCTAGACGTGAACGCGCGCTCACTCCACACTGCAGAAGAGTTAGTAGCTCTGAGAATATCTAGTGAATGTTCAGTGGACGTTTGTGCAGAAATAACTGCTGCAGCTCCTCCAGACCAACAGAGGTTTTCCGTGTCTTGTGAAGTGACGAGGCTCCGCAGAGAGAAACGTTGTTGTCTCGTTACCGACTGGGTGCCGGTGTCTCTCTGCTCTCTCCGGCTGCGGGCGGAGAGAGCAGAGAGACACGCTGCAAAGCCCCATTGCCTCAGCCTGCACTGAGGCAGGAAAAGCGAACACTTGGATCAGATCTAAATCATGTTCATGGAGAGACCTTGGTCTGGTCAGCTAACATTACTGCCAAGCAGCTGAAATATAGAGTGATATTGTGCTTTTAGCTGACGTGTGTCGCCTCACTGTTTTGAGTGATGCTCTTTCAGGTATTTTAGAGCGAGCACAAGCGCGAGCCCGATGCTGACTTTCGTTGATTTCACGGCCACAGGTGTCGCTGTTAAGAAGCATTTCTGAAAGTTACAAATAGTCCCTTTAAGTTAGGTTTTAATTACTTCTTCCACCTCTGCTTAGACCAGTCTAATGTATCTTTATACAATTTTCTCCAGAGGTTAAGAAGCTTTGCAGCCTTTTATCTGTTTTTCATATTTGATGCTAACGCGCTGTCTCTCTGTCCTCCTGTCCATCCATCAGAAACCAGCTTCCTCCTGGGAAACGCCCAGATCGTGGAGTGGCCTGTAGTTTACAGCAATGACGGATTCTGCAAGCTGTCTGGCTTCCACAGAGCTGAAGTCATGCAGAAGAGCAGCACATGCAGGTAAAACATTTTGTGGTTATATTTTGTGTTATTGCTGAACATTTAATCATTATAAATATGCACAATTATCGTTGTTTAATGCATTGCAAAGCAATTTTATTTTCAGTGTAATGGAGCGATAATGACTCTTTAGTCTTGTTGCTTTATTATAATTGCACTCACAGCGTAACTAAATATGCAATCATTTTCATGTGCATCCTACTGAATCTATAGTAGTCTTATTTAACTCCTGGGTTTATGTGTTTTTAATGGTTTAAATGCTTCATTTAAAGCAGAACTAATAAAAAAACCCTATATATTTTTACTTTATGAGTTAAAACCACACCAGAGTAGCCATGAGTCATCATGTCCTTTTTAAAGTGCCCCATTTATCCTGCAGAAATCACTGAATATGTCCTTTTTTTAATTCAGTTTCATCCATTATTAAAGCACAGTGTGAAAGAGAGAGCGAGTGAAAAGACCAAGAAGTGACAATCTTTTGTACCTTCCTGCTTCTGTCCCGCCGTAGTGATCATTAGAACCGCCCGGTGCTGCTCCGGAGAGCTGTTTACATGATACTAACTTCATTTACTGCTTCAAAGCTACTTTATAATATGCAAGAAAAGTGTGGAGCTCAGCAGAGTCACACTGTAACAAAAAAATAAAAAAGCTATCTGGCATCTCCACCGGCTCTAAAAGAGAGAGGGAGCGATGGCACGGCGCTCAGTGAGAGTCTGAAATGAATCCAATTTCGCGCTGCCAGGAGAGCTCTGCCCGGTCCAGCTCGAGGACGGTGTCTTGCTTGGCTGTCAGTCAGGACGTTTTTAAAATTTGACTCCAAAGGACGACTCCTCTCCTCCGGCGCCGTTCAGATCTGACCGGAGGTGACGGCCTTGACTAGCCCGGAGGCTAAAACGGTTCCCTCAGATGCCGAGCTTAAGTGAGAACAGGGGACACGCTGAGATTTACCCGTCCACTTCCCTGCTGCTCTGGGCGGAGGAGGACACTGAGACCGACAGTCCACTCAGATATGACACCGAGAGGACAGAAGAGCCCACTGAGAGCTTAAACTCACAGGCTGCTGCCAAAGTGTTAGAAGACGGAGGCTCGTTAATGGGGCCCAGTGACATTTGTGATCTTTCGGCTGCGGCACTATGACTTTTGGTGCAGACGTATTGACAATTCACATAATGAGACAAAGGTTACAGCAGGTCACATGCACTGTAGTGCAAAGGCACAAACAGATGATGCTATAAACTGGTGGTTCCCATTCCCAACAGACATAGAAGGCCAGGACTCTCTCTGCTATTTTATGCATTTAAACTAGGGTGTCAGTTAATAGTGATAATAACACGTTAACATTAATTTGTTTTAACGCTTAACACATTAACGCAATCATACTTTGGAGGTTGTAGCGGGCTTAGTTTTAAAGCTAGAGTGAAAATACTACATCATATGAAACTATAAAACCTGATGAATCCATCGGTACCAACCATGTCATACTTTTCAAAAGGGGTCCCTTGACCTCTGACCTCCAGATATGTGAAGGTAAATGGGTTCTCTGGGTACCCACGAGTCTCCCCTTTACAGACATGCCCACTTTATGATAATCACATGCAGTTTGGGGCAAGTCATAGTCAAGTCAGCACACTGACACACTGACAGCTGTTGTTGCCTGTTGGGCTGCAGTTTGCCATGTTATGATTGGAGCATATTGTTTTATGCTAAATGCAGTACCTGTGAGGGTTTCTGGACAATATCTGTCATTGTTTTGTGTTGTTAACTGATTTCCTATAATAAATATATACATACATTTGCATAAAGCAGCATATTTGTCCACTCCCATGTTGATAAGAGGATTAAATACTTGACAAATCTCCCTTTAAGGTACATTTAGAACAGATAAAAAATGTCTGCGATTAATCACGATTAGATAATTTAATCAATTGACAGCCCTAATGAAAACAACAATCTGTACACAATATGATCATGATATGAAAATAATCATTTAAAGTCTGCTCTGTGTGGGAAGACAACATAGAGCGCCATAGGGGCGTTACGAGTCGGCTCCGTGTTCACTACGTCATCGCGGAGGATTTCCTTTCAACCAAGGACCTGGCAAGGACTTAACCATTGGCATATTCTTATTTATGAGGCTGTTCTTCGTCTCCTTCCATCTTACAGATCTAATGTACATCCTACAAAAAAGAACAAGATGTTATTGTCTTACTAACTGTCCCCAAAGCCAGGACTGAACTGGTTAAAAGGGTGTTTAAGTATGCTGTGCCCTCTGCTTGGAGTCAGTTGCAAAATACAATATCTGGCTGTAGTTGTTTTGTTTTTTTTAGTTATTTTTTTGGGGGCATTTTCCATTTTTATTGAGAGGACAGTGGATAGAGTCTTGGAAAGGGGGGAGAGAGAGAGTGGATGCGGAAAGGGCCACAGGCCGGATTCGAACCCGGGCTGCTGCGGTCAGGACCAAGCCTTGATACATGGACGCCCGCTCTACCAACTGAGCTAACCCAGGCGCCCGTCTGTAGTTGTTTTGAATGTTGAGGAATGTGTTTTCATTTATATTTACATGTCTATATGATTTATAGTTCTGTAGTTTTATTTGTTTTTATATCTGCCACCGTGTTTTGCTGCTGCCTGCCTGTGTTGACCAGGACGCTCTTGAAAAAGAGATTTATTTTACTCCTGGTGAAATAAAGGTTGAATAAAATGGGTCACAAGTTGAATCTGAGGGGCCATGAGATGATTAATGTGATAGGAAAGAAGGAAAACATTATTCTGCACACGTTTTCTTCTAATCTTTGTTGTTTTTTTTAATAAAATATGTATTGGTTTTACCTCTTTGGGCCTCAAAACAATCTGAGAAGATTTGAAGGGGAAATGAGTCCTTGGTTGAACTGCTCACAACTCCGTAGATAACGTGTGACGAGGGACCACCGCTACGGTTTAGACGCTACAGGCAGCAGCTGATATTCATTAAAGATGAGCCCTCTTGCTTGCCTAGTGTCCCAAAATACCCAAATTTACTGTTAATATTTAGAAATTTAAATGTGGGATAAAACTGTGCAAGTTCAAGCAGGAAGACGATTAGCATTCTAGTTTGATCATCGTCTCTCTGTGGGACTCCGCCGGGCTTTCCTCTCAACCTGTGAGCATCTGAGCTGGAGGATATTTGAGATAAGACTAACCCGTTTCTTCGTCTCTGCTGTAATGCAGTCTGTGCTGCTATAAATCGATGTAGTAATCAGCGGGGTTAAAGTCTCTTTATTGAATAAGGCATCTGCGTTCCTCTTCATTTGTAGTGTCTTTGCTGATTGAACTATAAACAAAGTGATATGTTGACAGTATTTTCTGATTTATGGAGTGATAAAAAGAGAAAATTCCCTGTGTAAGAACCTTTGACTCTAATATATCAACAAAATTAAACAAGAATTTCGAACCTGTTTTTATCCAATGCTCAGAGTTCTGATTGCATAAAAAGTTTTTTTACTCAGATTTTATGCATATGGTGGCGTGTTCTTATATACACTCACCGGCCACTTTATTAGGTACACCTTGTTAGTACCGGGTGGTCTTCTGCTGCTGTAGCCCATCTGCTTCAAGGTTGGACGTGTTGTGCGTTCAGAGATGGTATTCTGCATACCTTGGTTGTAACGAGTGGTTATTTGAGTTACTGTTGCCTTTCTATCATCTCCAACCACTCTGCCCATTCTCCTCTGACCTCTGACATCAACAAGGCATTTCCGTCCACACAACTGCCGCTCACTGGATATGTTCTCTTGTTGGGACCATTCTCTGTAAACCCTAGAGATGGTTGTGCTTGAAAATCCCAGTAGGTCAGCAGTTTTTGAAATACTCAGACCAGCCCGTCTGGCACCAACAACCATGCCACGTTCAAAGTCACTTAAATCCCCTTTCTTCCCCATTCTGATGCTCGGTTTGAACTTCAGCAAGTCGTCTTCACCACGTCTAGATGCCTAAATGCATTGAGTTGCTGCCATGTGATTGGCTGATTAGCTATTTGTGTTAACAAGCAATTGAACAGGTGTGCCTAATAAAGTGGCCGGTTATATCTCAATATATTGAATGGTAACCTCTGTATCACGATACGTATCGTATCACCAGATTCTTGCCAATACACAGCTCTAGTTCTGTATCTGCGTTTTGGGCACCCGTTGAAGTGGGAGGAACTTTTATTGGTATTTTTGCACTTGGGAGATCAAATGTGACGGCACTGAAAGGGCAGCCGTGTTTGGATCTCTCATCCATTTTTAAAACACCCATGCGAGCTGCAGCCACATGAGGCTGGTTACATTAGCAGAGAGAATAATGACAGGCTTTTTCCAGATGGTGCCTGGTGATAAAACACCGGGAGATATATCTATAAAACCTCTGTGTTTGTTGTTTGTGATCTACACGAAGAAAACATATTGCAACGGTATTTATTTGCACCTCTTTCTCTCTCTGTGTGTGTGTGTGTTAGTCCTTGAAGACATTGCGGCTGTTGGGAAAGAAAGTAATCACTCAGACTAATTATATTAGCACAGATTAAAATGTCTTCAGCCCTTTAAGGAATAATTACAACCATGCCAGGAAATGCAGGCTGCACCAATCAGAAACCAATCCACGATCCTTCACTGCACAATTTATGCCGCTGCTGCTGCTGCACCAATTCACTCCAAAACAACCAAACATAAAACCTAATGGAGCGCTTCATTATGGTCAGATAACAGATCGACAACGCCGTTAACAAACACGTGTGATCTACTGTAACACAGGGACAGAGGTTAAAGGGTCAGCTCTGTATTGATCTGTTTCTCATATCGTCTGTTTCCTTCTCCAGTTTTATGTACGGAGAACTGACGGACAAGAAGACCATCGACAAAGTCAGACAGACGTTCGACAACTACGAGTCCAACTGCTTCGAGATCCTGCTGTACAGAAAGAACAGTGAGTGCTCACTTGATCCATCACTTCACACCGTCACTTCACACGAGGATACAAAGTGAAGGCTGCAACTAACCACCATTTTCATTATCAAATAATCTGTTGAGTGATTTCCTTAAAGGGACAGTGTGTAGGATTTGGTGCCATCTAGTGGTGTGGTTGCAGAGTGCAACCAACTGAATCCTTATATTGTATAGATTATATAAGATATATAAATTAAGATTGTCTGATGTTCCTCCTTTGGGTTTATTAGTTCTGTTAATGTGATTTTGGTTTGTGTTGGATTTGGTTTCTTTTATAATCTTTTATTCCAGTGTTTCCTGTTTTATTTTGTAATTCACTCCTCCTGTGTCTTGTCTGGTTTTACTTCCTAACTTTGTTTGTTTTCCCGCCTTTGTTGATCGTCTGCCCCGCCCTGATTTGTTCCACCTGTGTTTAATCACCCTCTTGTATTTAAGCCTGTGTGTTCCCCTCTGTCTTTGTCGGTTCGTTTGTCGCTCCAGCCCTGTCTACCTTGTCCCCCGGTTTGCTCGTCACTCTGCCCTGATCCTAGTGTTCCTCATGTCCCCTGGTTGGTCATTTTTGGTTTTGTTCTCAGTTTGGTTTCTGTTGTTTGTTGGATTTATTCTTTTGTGCTTTGTTCCCCTCCCTGAATTTTTGGTTTTTGATGCTTGTTGGTTTTTGTTGTTGGACTCTTCAGCTTCATTTATTGAAGTTCGCTTTTATTTAAATCTACTTTTATGCCTGGTAACTCTGCGTTTGGGTCCCCCTTTAAACTGACACCCCATGCTCTATTATGTCTCATAAGTTGTTGCAGCAAGTTTTGTCTTGATACCATTTGTTACACAGATTTGGTGCTAAATTTAACCATTTTTTACCAGTGGAGAATTGATAAAAATGATCAATAGTCCCTCCAGAATACCACATTAAGACACCAAGACCTTGAAGAACACCATAGAAAAAGCCATGCTGTGATTTGGGATCAAAAACTTTTGACATTTTGGAGATTTCTGCAAGAATTGCATTTTCGGGCGATTGGATGGCGAGCACTTCTGTTGTGTAAACTGCTCAGAAACCCCCTTATTGTCAAATCTAGCTAGGAAAGCCATCCATCCTCTGAATGCTCTAGGTCTCTAGTCTGATCCATCCATCCTCTGAATGCTCTAGGTCTCTAGTCTGATCCATCCATCCTCTGAATGCTCTAGGTCTCTAGTTTGTGGCTGTAAAGTTTCATGAGGCTGTGATTATATTAGAGGTCACCAGAAGGTCATTTTACACAGTGAGGTCACAATTTATGTAATTCAAGACTGTTTAGGGACCCCAGTATGTAGAAATATTCAAATACACTTGTGGGAGACTCGTGGGTACCCATAGAACCCATTTTCATTCACATATCTGGAGGTCAGAGGTCAAGGAACCCCTTTGAAAATGGCCATGACAGTTTTTCCTCGCCCAAAATTTAGTGTAAGTTTGGAGAGTAATTTAACCTCCTTCATGACAAGCTAGTATGACATGGTTGGTACCGATGGATTCATCAGGTTTTTCTAGTTTCATATGATACCAGTATCTTCACTCAAGCTTTAAAACTGAGCTGAACTTTTAAGGGGTTAAGTATGCTGGTTCATTTATGACTTGATGAATTAATTTATGTTTTTTATGAACTTTCAATCTCAAGTTAATTTACATTTTTGTGCTTTTATGTTAAGATTTTGCCACTTCATTATTTTTTGTCTTAGTCATATTTAACTTCCTCTGGAAAGCACCTTGTTCAAACTATAATTTGTATTATTCATACATGTTAGAGGACGGCTGATTTTAAACCACTGCTAATATTATATGCCGGATAATGGATGGATGGATGGATGGAGGTCAGATGAAACCTTTACGGGGAAAAATGATGAATGATTTAATAAATCCTAATGTAAATGAAGTAAAAAAATATGGATGAAATAAAACTTGAACAGGCCAAGAAGAAGGTAGAGAAATAGCTTCTTGTGTCCAGTCAGTGTGATAGAGCAGCAGCAGCAGCAGAGTGAGCAGAGTGAGCAGTAAATCCTAAACCAGCAGCGTTGGTGAGCAGCACAATGGACAAAGTGTGCAGACAAAAATAGTCCCGAATGTTCCCGTCTCCCAGGAGTGATCATCTACTACAGTATGAGAGCAGAACGCGAGGCGGCGGGGAGGGAGGAACTGTAAAATATGAAAAGATCAATTCTAAAATGGCTCAAATTTGCTGACAAATCAGGAGAACGGGGCCCTTATGGAGGCTGGGTATATAAACGAGATGGACGATGACTACGAACAGAAAATTACGACGTTAAGGTGGCTCTCCTGAAAGGGTGCGAGGAGGCAATAAAGTCACAAAAAACTCAGCGAGTTGGAAGTTCTAGTACGCAGAAAGAACAGTGAGTTCCCCTAAAAGTGATGACCCATAATTAACCTTGTGTTCATGGACAGTGAGGAGGAGGAGGATCAAATTGTTCTTTTATGAGGATTATTAGGTACAACAGGTGACGTAGTTGTGCTGTAAGTACAAAATGATCTGCTCTGGAACAGCTCGTTGTTCATTATGTTCACCTCAAAATGTCATCTAACAGTTAATTTAACATGATTCATGATAAATAGGGTCCCAATTCACAACGACACAGTAAGTCTGAACACATTTTGAGTACGCAGTGTGCTTATGCTGGAAAAGTGACAGAATAAAATTCACTTAAAGGGACTATTTGTAACTTTCAGAAATGCTTCTTAACAGCAACACCTGTGGCCGTGAAATCGGCGAAAGTCAGCGTCCTGTTGCTCGTGCTCGCTCTACGTAGACATGAACGAGCATCGCTCAAAACAGTGAGGCGACACACGTCAGTACGCCGGCCACACGCGAGCACATATGTGTCCCGACCCGGTACATTTATACGCTTAAAAATTTACAAACAGTCCCTTTAAAAAAAAAAAAACGTACGGAAGAAATAGAGGAAGAAATAGAAGAAAACGTAGAAGAACAATAACCTTCATTTCCACAATTACCTTATAGCTATCTGCCAGGATACTCCTCGCTTTCTTCCTCGAGTCGAGGGCTTTTGGGGTTTACCAACTATTTTGCCTGCCATTGACACAATCCTAGATAGTTTATTCTGATATCTACAGTTTAGGTGACCGGACCAGGCAGGAAGGTGAAAGGTTAAAACACTCTCAACAATAGTTTTGTACACTAATTCTAAAATCTGCTGGCTGACACCGAGGCCACTAAATTTCCTCAGAAGATAAAGTCGCTGTGAGCATCTCTTGAAAATATACTCTTTCCGAGAAGCTCACCTGGGAGTCCAGAACTGTACCGAGGTATTTAAAGTGTTCCACAGTTTCAACATGTTGGCCATCAAGTGAAACTGGCTCTGTGTTCAGATGTTGTTTTGTGCAGCACATGATTAATTCTTTTGCCTTGGCCACATTGATTTCGAGTTGGCTAGTGTGACACCATGTCTGAAGGGCTGTAGTGTGGGCCAGATAGGCAGCTTCCGTTTGACGTGTTTTGGTAGATCACAGATCGGCATGAAAAATATGAAATGCTTTGATTTGATATAAGATGTCCCGCCCCAAGGGAGGACGAGGACCTGCCGTCCTCCTTCTCCAAAGAAGAGAGAAAAAATGTTTTATAAACGATACTAAGATTTGGTAATGATTCAACCAATTACTCTTTTGTATATTTTGATCTGCCTCTCAAAAAAATAGGAGGAGCATCCTCCTGTGCCGCTATGGACCAGCCTCCACTGATAGACTAATCAAGACCTAATTTAGATCTTTCCTGATGTCTTCACAGGAAGTCCAGTGTGGTTCTACATGCAAGTGGCTCCCATCAGGAACGAGAACGACAAGGTGGTTCTGTTCCTCTGCACGTTTAAGGACATCACTCTCTTCAAGCAGCCTATTGAAGACGAAACCACTAAAGGTGAGTGTTTCTCTGCAGCAGGCTGCTGCTTTCACTCCCCAAAAAAGCATCTCTGCACAAACAACAAACTGTATTTCAGAAGATTATTTTTTGGGGGGGATGTCTGTTTTTATTATTGGATAATTCACAGTGGAATTTAAAAAGGGAAAGAGACATGATGTGCAGCTCAGTGCAGTGAGCCACCAGAGAAGATGATTTTCATGGTGTGTCTCTGTTTTATTAGATAGTAAAGAGTTACAGGAGAGCGAGGGAGCAGTACGGGGGAAGATGTGACAAAATGTGTGAGTGGGGACAAAATGAGTACATGGCTGGATGCCTCAGTAATGTAATGTAATGTAATGCCAGTTGGCTTCTGATGGGTCATATAATTACATGTCTTCATCCTCCTCCTCCTCCTTCAACTCCTTTTCTTCCTCTCTCGTCTTCTTCCTCCCTGATGTTTTCATTCTCTGGCTTTTTATTTATTCATCTCCTCCTCGTGGTCCACAGAGGATGAATCAGAGAGAGAGGTTGTCATGTCTGTGTTTTAGTGAAATATCGTAACAAATATTGGATGGATTGACATGAAATTTGGTAGAGAAATGCATACTCCCCTCGGGATGATTTGTAACGTTGGTGATCCTTTGACTTTTTAATTCATCCAATACTTTGGTTTCTGTCTAGGGCTGTCAATCTCAATCTGTTCAAAATGTACCTTAAAGGGAGATTTGTCAAGTATGACATGGTTGGTACCGATGGATTCATCAGGTTTTATAGTTTCATATGATGACAGTATCTTCACTCTAACTTTAAAACCTAAAAATCTCAAGTTGCGTCAGTGCATTAAAGAAATTAGTGGCGTTAAAATGAGCTTTAAGGCGTTATTATCGCGTTAACTTTAACAGCCCTATTACAAACGTATTTGTGATACGTCAGCTAGAATGGTTGTAGACGGTCCTCACCTTTCTCTTTCTCTTCTCAGCTTATTATTCCTTTTTATTTCTCCTCCTTCTCCTCCTCCTCCTCTTTTGTCTGATATAGTATAATATATCTTCATGCTCTGGCTTTGTATCATCCCGTCTTTTTATTCCCTTCTTGTTGATTTCACTCTCCTTCTTCGTCTCCTATCCCCTTTATCATCTCCTTCATCTTCTCTTCTGTTTCAATTGTTCTTCTCTTCTTCTTCTTCTTTGTCCTTCTTCTCCCTCTCCTTTCCTTTCTCTCCCACTGAGAAGACATTTTTTTTAGCTTTCTTTCGTCCTCCTCCCCTTCTGTATTTCATCCCGAGCTGCGGCTGGATGAAAAAGAGCGAGTCAAGTCTTGTTTCCCTGCGATGCAGGGAGCGTCTCGAGCTGTCAGGTTGCGTTTGAGGAGGTTGGGACGCTGTCAGGAATCACAGGAGATGTGGGTGGATGGTGTTGTCCTCTGACTCTGTGCCCTGACTGATGCACAGTGTCAGCTTCCCGCCCTGGGAGTCGTTGTCGGCGCCGCTGAGCGGGTGTCTTTGCCCTTTGACAAGGATCCCTCACCCTTCACCCTTTTTAATGCACACACACACACATACAGTATGTAAGCACATGTGCACACATGCAGTGAGTTACACACAACCCCCCCCCCGCTGCTGCAGAGACCTGCAGAGTTGTCGTGTGATTTGTTTATTCATTCATTATGTGTGCTCAGCGACACGCAAATAACATGGGTTGAACATGCAATTAGAGCTTGAGTGGAACTAGTATTGTCACATCGGTGCGTTGACGTCTTCGCCGGTTAGCTGCAGCTTCTGTTGATGATGTGACATATTGTGGTAGTCTTAGTAATGCGACGTCATATCCATTCCGTATCCGTCAACCAAAACAAACCTCAGCGAGCAGAAACGAGGAAGTATAAAATGTTGGAGGGTCAGCGTGGATACGACCTGCACCCTCACATGTTAAATCCAGCGTGTTAAACACTACACATCCAGTAAAGGATGGAAACACTTTGGGTTTTACACATTGACAGGAAAAGCAGAGCTAGACATCACGGCTAAAGCTGCATGCTAACTTCTAAAAAAAAAGGTCAAAATATGTCAGAAAATAAGTCAGAACAGAGGCTGAAAAAAGTCAGAAAAAAACTCAGAAAAAAGGCCCAAAAATGTCTGAAATATGTCTGGAAAAAATGCCAAAGTATGTCCGAAATATGGCCCGAAAAAGGCCAAAATATGTTCAAACAAAAGTCCGAAATATGTCAGAATAAATGCTGCTATGTCTGCATAAAAGTCTGAAAATCATCTGAAATATTTCCGAAAAAAAAGGCTGAAAAATGTCTGCAAAATATCCGAAAAAAAGTCTGAAAAAGTTAGCAGGAAACGTTATCGTATCGCGGTAAACGTGTGGTTGTCTCATCTTAATGGTCAAGTGGGCTGACGCTACAACTGTAGAGCACCCAGATACTGACATTTATGTTCTCTGCATTGAAACGGCCCCGATGGAGCTGACCATGGATGGATAAAGAGAACGGAGCTGACGGGAGAGCTAGAGACCACCTTGGAGAAGTTAGAGGAAGTAGACACGTGGGACTTTTTCACTTTCCCTGAGCGTTTAATATTGTCGCAGATGGGTTTACATTGTAGTTAATGGAAAGCCCGGTGCGTCTCATACCTATCTAACACCGACGGCCGCGACAAAGTGTCGGTATTTGACAGCCTTGGAATGAGAACAGGTCGGACAGTTGTGCCTTTGTGTCATTCAAGCGCCTTCCCTTCCCATGAGAACAGGTTGATTTAAAAGGTTGAATATTGGTAAGAGCTGTTTCAGTTCCCAGTGTGGCTTCTGATTAATTTATCGTGAGAGTCTCTGACATATTGTTGAAAATGAAAAGTTTACTGCACTATTAAACAGATTGCTTTTTATTGTAGTCATATACCCAGTAATGGAGAGACCTCTTAAAACAGAAATCACGTTGGCAGCAAGTTGGGGGTTTGACTGACGTGCTGCCAGCCAGACTGAATGCGGTGTATTTCAGTACAGTATACGGCGTGTTAGAGGCCGCAGTGAGGATGCAGCGTGTCAGAGCGGCGTTCTACGAGCTGCAGTTTAACCCGCCTGGTGATCAGCGGGGTGGGAGAGGCCGTTTGTGAGGAAGGAAAGAAGGGAGGGAGATTCGCTGCTGCAGGCGTCGGCAGCTGAGTTTGCTCGTGATGCAGACCGAAACTTTGCTCTTGGCTTCGTCTCTGGCTGCTCCGACGGCTTGGCACGCCACAGCGTGTCAGCATCAGCCGAGAGATCTGCTGAAGATGTCCATCCTCGGCTTAAAATAACTATTTTAACTGTATCTGCACCCTGTGAGCCTGCGTGTTCATGCCCCTCAAAATTACCCCGTCATTTTACTGACCTTAAAATACATTCTGTATTGTTGCCGACGCATTTATTTCCGTCATCTTCCCCCAGTTTAACCTAACAGGTGCCTTTTCAGGGATTTCACAACATTTTACATTGAATACCATTATCTGCGTGCGTGGCCACTGGTTGTGGTTATTACTGTTAGACTACTGGCAGCAGAGCAGGTCCAGTAAATAGCGTCGGCATCATTACTGTAGAAACAAAGAAAGAAAAGAAAGTGGAGCAGAAGCAAAACTATTGAAATGAACATCACGTTGTTGTTTTCTCGCAGACTGTCAGTGTTCATTGTTTGCTTTGTCAGCACCTGTAAAAGCTTCACAGATGGCGGTGTCTTCAGCCTCAGGCGAGACATCATTTCAGGTAGACGGCTGATCAGAATGAGCTACGAGTACTGAGGCAAAACATCAGAGCCTCGGGCTTTAAAACCCAGACATCCTAGCTGATGAAATCTGTGGTTTTACTTGTTGTAGTTGGGCATTGTTCCACCATAAGCGCCATAACATTCACCTTACTGAAAGGTGATTTACTGTGGAAGTGTTGAACCTGGTTATTGAGGACATTAACCTTGTTAGCATGTCCATATGATGTTTTATGCTATCATGAGGGAAATAAGCAGTCAATGCCATGGCTGAGCATGTCGGCCTTGAAACTGCAGTGTACCAGCGACGGTCTCTAAATTACGGATACAGACAGCCAGACAACTCTTTCCATATCATTTGCTTAACGCTACGACGAAACGAGGAGTATCAGGGGGGGAAGTGAAATTTCCAGAGAAAACCCGGGTTTGCAGCAGCTATTTTCCAGAGCACTGTTTTGCAAATTTTACCCTCAAAATTAGATGGATTTTGCCACAAAACTTAGATTGACTCCGACGCTGTTCCATCCATTTATCGTGGGGACACAGTGAGTATGAGCCAACATGTTGGTCAACCGGTAAGTTTCAGTTTTAGTCACACTAATTTGCATATTCATTAGGGCGGTCAATCGATTAAAATATTCAATTGCAATTAATCGCATGATTGTCCGTAGTTAATCGCGCACATTTTCTATCTGTTAAAGGGAGATTTGACAAGTATTTAACACTCTTATCAACATGGAAAGTGGCTGCTTTATGCAAATGTATGTATATATTTATTATTGGAAATCAATTAACAAAACAATCAATCAATGCCAGTAGAGGAACTTTAAAATGTCATTTGAGAACCTTGAAAGAAACTTAGTTAGTTTGACAACAAATGAAAATTATATTTCCTCATTAATTGGCATTTAATCTTTTTGTAAAAACTATAGATTTATAATTGATTGGAATCTAAATTCAGACACTTGAGCCAGCCTTGATTCATAGATCACTAGTCCTCCAACCAGGGATTCGTTTCACTAAATTTGCAACGTGCAACACGATACAACGCTATCATGATGCGTTCAAATGTAATCTCGTAAAATGTAGTTTTGGAGGTTGTCGTTTGAAGGTTTTTACAGCAACATAAAATAGATATTAGAAAGGGAATTATGACCTGTTTAACTTCCTAACACTAGCTCTAAGCAGCTTATAATATAGAATTAAAACATCTAATGCCAAGATTGTTTTATTCAAAGCAAATATTTAAATAAAAATACATTTAAATATTTGTTTTATTTATTTGGATGTTTCATTTATTTCGTGTTTTGATGCAAATAACCGTTATAGATGACAAAACAAAAGTAAAAGGATAACATTTAGAGTTATTGACGGTTGGAATGAAGCACAACATGGAAGTGAAAGTATAAATACAAATATTTTTTTATCCCTAAAATCTATGAATAATCGTGATAAATAATGGTGATTATCATTTTGGCCGTAATTGTGTAGCTCTAATGTGAACGCAGCTTTAGATCCAGAACATCAGCTTTCTTTGAAAAGGACAACACTCTTATCTCTCAGCAACAAACATGTAAATTAACATTTTGCATGCTGTCTTATTGTGTCCGGGACCTCAGAGGTGTTGTGGAGTTAATTCAACCAAACATCATGTGATAACCTCGGAGACACACTGAACTCTCCTTCTCCCCCTTTTCTTAACATCTGAGTCTGATTTGAAAACACTTCCACCCTGGACGGCACAGCAGGTACCGTCACTGAATGTTAAAGGAAGATGGACAGTTTTTGCAGTGTCCTACGTGTGTCTGTCTGTCCGTTGAAGGACAAACCACTCTGTAAATTCAGTCCGTCCTCGGTGTGGAACCGATGATCAAAATCTCAGTTTCACTTCGGAGGCGCGTGCACCAGCTCAGCTCCTCTGTTATTTTTAGCCCAGGCCTTTACGTGTTTTTCTATTTCCATTTCCATTGTGCTCCAGTCTGATAAACCGCAGCAGCGTTACTCTTAACCGTGAACAAAAAAGACCTCTTATTTACTTGTCCTGCAGTTTCCCCCGTCGTGCTCCGTGTGCGGTCCTTTTGTCCTTATGTGTCAGTAGTGGGAGCCCGTCAGGGTGGATTTACACGAGTGCCACCAGCACAAATTCCTCCATTTTACTTCTTGATGAAAGTGGTTTCTGGGTTTTGCTTTTCCGAGCCAGCGGTTCCCCTTATTTTCGACCACATTAGGGCACGGTACTGTATAATGCAAACACACAATGCAGGGAAATCTGCAACCTCTGCTACTCTATAGGCGGTGTAGGAAAAGCACTTAAGACCTTTGCTTCAGTAAATGGAGTATGATGGAAAGCTACGCCTTTTGTAAGTAAAAGTCCTGCAGTCAAACTTCTGCTTCAGTGAAGGTAAACAAGCATTACTAGTTAGCCTGTGTGACTTTAAAGTGAACAAACGGCACGTCTTTATTATTGAAATGAAAAGCTGAACTTCTAAGCAAAGAAGCCGATCCAGGGGTTTTACAGCTGGTCTTTCTTGGTCAGGTACAACCGGTGGCTGATGTTGGATAACTGCAGCTGTTCCTGTGTACGAACTTGACTCAGTCAGTTTATTGGCTTCTCTAATTGTCTTAGCATGATGGACCAGATAAATATACAATGGTTTATCTGTTCTAAATTAACCTTAAAGGGAGATTTGTCAAGTATTTAATACTCTTATCAACATGGAAGTGGACAAATATGTTGCTTTATGTAAATGTATGTATATATTTATTATTGGAAATCAATTAACAACACAAAACGCAAACTGCAGCTCAACAGGCAACAACAGCTGTCAGTGTGCTGACTTGACTATGACTTGCCCCAAACTGCATGTGATTATCATAAAGTGGGCATGTCTGTAAAGGGGAGACTCGTGGGTACCCATAGAACCCATTTACATTCACATATCTGGAGGTCAGAGGTCAAGGGACCCCTTTGAAAATGGACATGACTGTTTTTCATCGCCAAAATTTAACGCAATTTTGGAGCATTATTTAACCTCCTTCACTACAAGCTAGTATGACATGGTTAGTACTGATGGATTCATTAGGTTTTATAGTTTCATATGATACCAGTATCTTCACTCTAGCTTTAAAACTGAGCCGCTACAACCTAAAAATCACAAGTTGTGTTAATGCGTTAAAGAAATTAGTGTGTTATTATCATGTTAACTTTGACAGCCCTAGCTTTGTTACAAGAGTAAAACAAAGACAAAGCTATTAAGACATCCTGGTTTTTCTTTATTTGTGTTAAATGCCCAGACAAACACTCCCGCTGCTCAACTTTAAACTGCTCCTAAAGTAGTGTTATTATGGTATGGATGGCATCTGAGCAAGGTGAACGGCGTTACCACGGTTTTGCACTCCGTGGTACCGCAGTCTTGAAACGGAAGAGTGAGCGGAGGGGTACTCGGTTGGTTGCAATCTGCAACCACACCACTAGATGTCGCCAAATCCTACACAGTGTCCCTTTTAATTACAGTTTTCATTTCACTCAGGTACAGTCTCTCAATCAGGAGCAAAACGTACAGTTTTTTTTGTCTTTTTTTAGTAGAGATCTGCTTCTCAAAAGATCTTTCAACTTCTGTCCTTTCCTAAACCTTTTTAGATTAATATTTTATGTCAGCCAGCTCTTGTTTCACCGAGCAGAGGCAATATGTTTTCCATCTTATCTCTTGTTTCATTGTAAAATCAGAGTCTTTAAACTAGTAACTACAGCTGTCAGATAAAATCAGCCCAGTGAGAAAAATACAGCATTTTCTCGTGACATTGAGTTTAAGAAAAACGCCTCTCAGGATGTAAATAGTCACAGTATTGACGACATCTCACCATACAGTACAGTACGTCTTTCTTAAGAGGAACAACTTAAGTGACGGATATCTTTCAGAGGGATCTATTCTAAGCCGATGCTTTCATCAGCCAACAATATACTGTTCAATCTATAGTAAGTAAGCACTGCTGCAGCAATTTTCTTCCTGGAAAGATATTGGAAAGAAAGCTCCATTTCAGCTAAGAGCACCCAGGCTTATTATGTACGATGATCCAGAGCCAATTTAAAGTATTAGCATATAGAAAATCACATAAAGAAGCCGCTCTGCAACAGAAGATGTATAGTTAGTTACACAAAAGCCACTACAGCGGTTTTCCTCGAGGGAAGTGGAGTGATTGGGACTCAGAGTAAACTAAGTATTGTGTTGATATTCATCCAGTATGGGTCTCAGTACAGTGTTGTGTTTGCTGCACAGAGGAGTGAATGGTTGAAATGAAAGGGAGGGTGTGTTCTGGAGGCCGGAGGGTTAAAAGCTATTTTAAAGACCAAGTTTTATTCGTAATGGTCCCTTCAAAGGGTCGGGTCGGGTCGATCCCGATGTGTGACGGCTGTGTGTGGTGCGCCTCTCTCTCTTTGCCCTTTCAAACATTTTATTTTATTTTTAGAGCAGTACAGTAGGAGCACCCGTCCTCTGAAACCAGAAAATGACCACAGCTGGACACGCCTGTATTAATTAGATTTTAATATGGTAACAAAAGCTAAAACCAAAATTTTGGACAAAAGCCGGAATGGTAACGAAGAGGAAACAATGCTTGCTATGCATTTCCACTGCCTTTATAATTAACCTTATGCATATACAGTAGCATTGTTCAAAAACAGAATGATAAAATGCTTATCGGCCGCCAAAACAAGAGAATATTAATCACCGGCATTGAGATGAAAAATAAAAAGGTCATATAGAAGTAAAAGTTACAAGAAGAAAGTTAAAGGGACTGTTTGCAACTTCTTACACGTATAAATCATTGCGGGTCGGAGTCCCATGCACGCTCGCGTGTGGCTACGCTGTTCAGCCAAGACTCCAACACAAACTACACGGGAGCACCAAAATCGCAAAGTTCTATCTAGTGAAGCCCGTCTTGCAAAAGTATGTTCACATTGCATATGAACATACTCCAAACGACTTGTTTGGAAACTTTTCCTCTCTTATATCACGAAAATAAGTTCCCTGAAATGTGTTTCTGAAAACATTTTATGTGAGAAATAAGTACTGCAGTTGCTGAATCTGTTAATTCAAAAGTTTCTAGGGAGTTTCCAGAGGCGGGGAGTCATACGTTATTTGCATAAAGTAGCTTAGACCTCAACTTTATGCAAATGAGGAGCGTCCAATGTGATGCCCCGTCTCTCGAATCGCGCCACATTGCATTGCACGGCTGCTTACATAGACAATGAATGGGAAGAGGGGAAAGGACGGAGGCAGGTGGACATGTGTACCATCAACCATCCTGATGAAAACGCCTATGGTGCGTGCATATTAGCGCATGCATGTGCATGCTCGTACACGTGCATGGTCACTCTACTCTGGGGAGAACGTCTCGGTTCTCTTGGACAACGGCAGCTGTGGTCAAAAGCTGCTTCTGTTTCTGCTCCGTTGTTCAATTTCCACCTGGAGCATGATGGGAAATAATCTCAAAAGGAATCTAGTTGTAGACTCACAAATAGTTGACCCTGCAAGATCCCCAGTCTTTGCAAAATATTATGCGTCTTCAGCTGTGAGACGGTGTGAGACTTTAGTCTTTTCAAAGTCTTCGAGTGTCTTTTCACAAGACAAACCTAGATGCTAAATGTATAGCTCTTGCGGTATTGATCCCCCGAAGGAGAAGTTCTCCTTCATCTCCCGCTTCCATGCGAAGGTCAGAGCACATCGCACAGCTGCAGAGCAGAAACCCTGCAGCTGCTGGAGGTCCAGTTGTGTTCAAGGACACGTTCTGCAGGGGTGGCTGTTTTTGACATAAAAAGCAGGGCTTGTGCTGCGTTCACATTGTGTCGGGTTTATTGTAAATATGAACTACCAAGTGGGAAAAACACACAGCCCTGCGGAGGCAAGTAAATGGGAGCTGTGGGAATATTGTGTAACTCCGGTACGTCCCCGTTGGAGTCGTGAACTGTATCAACAACGGTGGCTGCTTGTGTTTGTGTGCAGCTGATCTCAAAGCCTGTTTGGTTGTGATGAACGTGATGTAATCTGTGTTTAATGTCTCTTTCCTTGCAGGATGGACCAAGTTCGCGCGGCTGACTCGGGCGCTCACCAACAACCGCAACACGCTGCCGAAGCCGCCACCCATCGACAAACACGAAGTCAGCAGCCATAAACAGTCCAGACTGGCGGAGGTGAGCGCTCACACATACAGGACATGGTTCCTCTTCTACACCTCATACTGTACACTATATCATGGTCATGCTGTTTTTAGCTGTTGCTCTAAAGCAGTTTGGAAGATATATTAAACTGCAGGTCACCATAGAAACCAACTATTTCTGCTCAATGTCCACTTCTCAGTTTTCTCTCACTGGTGAAACTTTTTCCAGAGCTTCCAGCCACATCTCTTGGTCTTCATCATTCTGTTATCACGTGGCCAAAGGTCCATACTTAGCATCACACTGTGCGGTATCATTTATTCCTTTGCTCACTAGTTTGCGGCGCCAGCTAACAGCAGTGATGCTGCTCGGTACGCATCCTTCGTCTTTGACGCGTTACAATCCAGAAGGATGCAGTTAAGTCACTGTCAGAGAACTACGGTGACCTTCAGGTAACGTAAAAACATGAAAGTCTCTCTCTAGAGCCAGAGTTTGGTTTGTCCGTTCTGGGCTGCTGTAGAAACATGGCGGAGCAACATGTCAGACTCTGTGAAGAGGACCCGCTCCCCGATACGATCTTATCACGATTTTAAACACTTTTGTGATATGCTGAGTTTTGCAATACGATATGTAAGGGATAATGTGTAAGGGATAATGTACAGCGAGCCGGTCATTGTTGTGAAATAAACCCTGACAGGTTCACGTCGGGGTGCCGCGTCGCCCTGTCGGGGTTTATTTCACAACAATGACCCGCTAGCTGTACATTATCCCGCTTATTACACGGCTACTTACTGAAGAAATCTATATTTTGACACGAAAACGGTCCGCCAGAGTCCGACATCAGAGCTGCGCCCATAGCAACGGTCTGTTATACATAGCAACGGTCTGTTATACAGAAATAACAGACCGCAGAACGCCGTGATTGACCAATCAGAATCTAGTATTCAACACAGCTGTGTAATAAATTGCAATATATTGCGATTTTCCACGTGTCGACGTGTTCCACATGTTTGTCAACATCTGTTTTTATCTAACAAGATACAGTTTTCACTCTGTTCATCTCAGAGTTTCCATTCACATATCTTGAGGTCAGAGGTCAAAGGTGGTACCAATGGATTCCTTAGGTTTTCTAGTATCATATGATAACATTATCTTCACTCTAGCTTTAAAACTGAGCCTGCTACAACCTCTGAAAGACAGAACAGCGGCCGGGCCCGCTGGCGGGTTGTTGGATTGTTGTTAATAGTTTATATAATAAAAGATTAATACTTGACGTCCGTGTATCGATGCATGCAAAGAAACCAAGTTGCAGCGAAGCAACATGGCGGACTCTGTGGAGAGGACCCGCTCCCTATGTAGATATAAAGGACTCATTCTAAGCTAACCAAAACACAACAATTGTTAGTTTCAGGTGATTATACACTAATGAAAACATAGTTATGAGTATTATATTCCTTCGCCCACAACGTTACACACTGTTACTTTAAGGATCAGCCTCTTTCAATCCGTGAGAAAGTTCCAACATAGAAAAATAACATCTTTATGTTGCAGGATTGACCTCAAAACCTAGTGTTTATTCAACAAACAAGACACCAGCAGCACCACAGCAGGTAAAGTTAACTAACCTGTCACCTGGAAGTCAGCACTGCTGCTGCCTCCTCCGCACACACTACAAATATGCCGCCGTAGCAGCTCTCTGCTCTTAACATTATTTCTGCACAAATAACTCTTCATATAAAACATTAAGCAGCACATTCAAACCATTTTCTAACGCACTAATGCATTAATAGGCGCACACAGGCATGCGAGCATACTGTACTTTGTGACGGACGACCACGCCCTCAGTGCATCCATCCTTCTCCCGCCCCTCCCTCCACTTCCTCTCACTGCCAACTTCCCCGGAGCTGCAGTTGTTGGACACAGCGAGCGGTGCTTTCTCTCTTCCCCGGGAGCGCTGTGTGCTCCTGTGGACTGCGGGCGTCATTAATATTTCATGTTGGGTGGGAGAGACAGAAGCAGGGTGCTGCTGCTGTGGGCACTCTGAATGATTGTGACTGCTGCTAGAAAATTTAGAAAATGGATTTGTGGGGTGGGGAAGGAGATGACTCGCGTCTTCTTTTCCCTGACCTGTTTTATTCATGAAGTTTGAGGTGTATCGCCTTTAATCAGAACTTGTTTTTTGAGATTCCTCCCTGCTTAGCACACGAGGCGGGAAGCGGTGTAGGGTTTTTAGCAAAAGTGTTACTTTCAGGGTGGTTTAAAGGTGATGTGGGCTCGGGGGGAATAGTAAGTAAGGGGAAGTAATGAATTAAGTAAGGTAGGAGGAAAGAAGGAGGAAGGAAGGACAGGAGGGAGGCTAACAGATGTAATAAGGAAGGAAGAGTGAAAGGAAAGAGAGAAGGAAATGGTAAACAGAACCGAAGGTGTTGGGTTTGAATGAAGTGGACTCGGGTGTCTGTGTAATAAAAGATCAGGATATATATCGGCCCTCTGGCGCTTCATTTAAACCATTTATATTTTAGATCTGTCTCTGGTGAGTCCACCAACTTTATGCACATCCTAAATCACTGAGTACTCCTTTTATGCAATAAAACCAAAGGAGTATAAAAAACTACTGCTCCAATGAAAATTTACAAGCACGGCAAAGCGAGTACTATATCATTATAACATGGTTCCTTCCATATAGATATATCCCATAATAATATACACCAACAGTCTGTTCTTTCTAGCTGAAATATTTGCAGTCTAAAAACATCCGCATGTTCAATCCTCTTTATACTATTATAATATAATTTTGATATAATATAAATTTATTAATATTAAATTAATAAATAAATAAATAATATTAAAAATAAAATAATTTAATTATATAATTTTAACATTTATATGCTGTATATTAACATACACTAAATACATTATAATGTAGTTATAAGCACATACAATGACCGTAGTATGAAACCAATAGTACGCCAATTGCATACTATATCTGGTAAAATAGTTCAGTATGCAACGCTTGACACTACGGCGGCATTAATATCCCACAATGCAACGTTCATAACAAACGTTGACAGACAGCTCTGTAATGTCAATAACACTTCAACGCAAGTGTAAGTGTAAAACTCCACTTTGCTCGTAGGTGTAATATATATTATAAATTAATTCAGACTTTGATTCTCACAAACCATCGTTTTGGTCACATGAGGTTGGCACAGGTTACCATGGTTACATGTCTTCAACCGGCGAGGAGGCTCTCAGGAAGTGACGACGTAAATTTCTGCTCAGAGCGTCCGGAGGGTGCTAGTAATCTCACAAGTAGTAATAGATAACGAGCAGAAGCAGTAACAATAGTAATAATAGTAGTAGTAGTAGTAGTAGTAGTAGTAGTCGTAGTCGTCGTAGTAGTAGTCGTAGTAGTCGTAGTAGTAGTAGTCGTAGTCGTCGTAGTAGTAGTAGTCGTAGTAGTAGTCGTAGTCGTAGTAGTCGTAGTAGTAGTCGTAGTCGTAGTCGTAGTAGTCGTAGTAGTAGTCTTAGTCGTAGTAGTAGTCGTAGTCGTAGTAGTCGTAGTAGTAGTCGTAGTCGTAGTCGTAGTAGTCGTAGTAGTAGTCTTAGTCGTAGTAGTAGTCGTAGTCGTAGTAGTCGTAGTAGTAGTCGTAGTCGTAGTCGTAGTAGTAGTCATAGTCGTAGTAGTAGTAGTCGTAGTAGTAGTAGTCGTAGTCGTAGTCGTAGTAGTCGTAGTAGTAGTCTTAGTCGTAGTAGTAGTCGTAGTCGTAGTAGTCGTAGTAGTAGTAGTAGTCGTAGTCGTAGTAGTCGTAGTAGTAGTCTTAGTCGTAGTAGTAGTCGTAGTCGTAGTAGTCGTAGTAGTAGTCGTAGTCGTAGTAGTAGTCATAGTCGTAGTAGTAGTAGTAGTAGTAGTAGTAGTAGTAGTAGTAGTCTTAGTCGTAGTCGTAGTCGTCGTAGTAGTAGTCGTAGTAGTCGTAGTAGTAGTCGTAGTCGTAGTAGTCGTCGTCGTCGTCGTCGTAGTAGTAGTAGTCGTCGTCGTAATAGTAGTAGCAGTAGTAGTAGTAGAGTCGTCGTAGTAGTAGTAGTAGTAGTAGTAGCAGTAGTAGTAGAGTCGTCGTAGTAGTAGTAGTAGTAGTAGTAGTAGAGTCGTCGTAGTAGCAGTAGTAGTAGTAGTAGTAGAGTCGTCGTAGTAGCAGTAGTAGTAGTAGTAGTAGTAGTAGTAGTAGTAGTAGTAGCAGTAGTAGTAGTAGAGTCGTCGTAGTAGTAGTAGTAGTAATAGTAGTAGTAGTAGCAGTAGTAGTAGTAGTAGTAGTAGTAGTAGAGTCGTAGTGGTAGTAGTAGCAGTAGTAGTAGTAGTAGTAGTAGTAGTAGAGTCGTAGTGGTAGTAGTAGAAGCAGCAGTAGAAATGGTAGTAGTAGATGTAGTTGCAGTAGTTGCAGTAGTACTAGAAATAACAGCACCAGTAGAAATAATGTTAGTTATTGCACTAATATATGCTATTAGTCGTAGTTGTACGTGTACTGCAGCAGCTGTATTGATTACTGTAGCAGTAATAGCTCGATATTATCATCAGTACTACTAGCAGTACAGTAGGAGCAGTAACTCAGTACTAGAAGTGGTAATAACTGCAGTAGCAGTAGTGCTAACAATATTTAAATATTATCCTCTACATTATTATTATCTGTATCAGTAATTCTCAAAGAGCAATACTAGAACTTGTCATAAAAGGTGCTAGAAGTACCACACTGTTCGTATACTGTAGCTGATACTTTAGATATATTTGGGAGGCAGGAAGCGTTAAAATGAGTATGATTTATAATCATGTATTATATATATTACAGTTCATCTCTGTAGCAGCTGGATACAAACAGAATAATACGCCGTTTAGAGTAAAATGAGTTGACTGTGATCTGTGTGTGATCTGTACGTGTCCTGCAGAGGAAATCAAACTGCTGTGTGTTGGATTTAATGTAGTCTGTGTTATACAGAGAAGACGGAGCTCAGCAGGACAGTTATTATCACCACACGGCAAAATATAATGGCTGCTTTTTTTGTTTGTTTTGTTTATTTTTTTGGTCAACTCTTCTGATTTCCTGTTTCCTCTTCTGTCTCATTTCAAGCCAAATTTATTCATTATGCGGTTTTGTCACAGGGAGCTTTACGGAGCAACAAAAGAGATGAAAACTGGATTTTAATAATACATTTTTCTTGCACTATTTCCCCTCTTCTCTCTCTCTACACACACACACCTAGCAGCAGAAGGTAATTATTAGTAGACTAAGAAACAAAGTTTTTTGGCTTACTTTTCCTTCTTAATGACTTTCATCTCTTTCACATAATTTAATTTCATCTTTTTATTTCTAGTCTGTGCTCTCTTGCCTTTTTCAAAACAGTTAAAGTGTATTTACATGGTGAAACTACAAACATAACTGACTATTAGAGATATAATTGACGGAATAAACCAAACTTTTCTCAGTATACGACAGTACATGTGAATTAATCAATTAATCAGGTTCAAAGTGTGAGAGAGTGAAAACTGGGCCAGAAATCTTGACGAATGAAATGAGATCAAATAGATGAAGTTTTAATTTGTTGAGTCCAGAAGATGTGTGAACTCGTTAGAGACGAACTTGGTCTAAAAATATATGTTTCATTTCTTTTTGAAACTCTTTGAACGTGTGAAATGTATGAAGTTTAAAAACAACAGTAGGATTAAGTAATGGGCTGTTTGTTTTGTATTTATGTTTTGTAATGTTTTGTTCCGTGTTTTTAGTTTTTTGTTTGCTCAGTTTATGTTTGTGGGTATATTTTATTTTTTATTTTATTCATAATTTAACTTGTGTACTTTTATGTGTGTGCCCTTATTGGATATTTGTCAGACATCTTACAATTTTGTTTTTTGGACATTTTTCAGATATTTTTTTTTGGACATTTTTCAGAATTTTTTTTTTTGGACATTTTTCAGAAAATTTTTTTTGGACATTTTTCAGAAATTTTTTTTTGGACATTTTTCCGAATTTTTTTTTTTTACTTTTTTCAGAAAATTTTTTTCAAACGTTTTTTTTCAAAACATTTTTCCGAATTTTTTCAGACTTTCTTTTTTGGACATTTTTCAGATTTTTTTCAGACTTTTTTTTTTTTTTCAGACTTTTTTCCGAATTTTTTTTTTTCAGCCATTTTTTTTTTTGGACATTTTTCAGAATTTTTTCAGACTTTTTTTTTTTCAGACTTTTTTCAGACTTTTTTTTTTTTCAGACATTTTGTTTTTTGGGCATTTTTCAGAATTTTTTTCAGACTTTTTTTTTCTGACTGTTTTCAGAATTTTTGTTTTTTGACTTTTTTTTTTTGGACATTTTTCAGAATTTTTTTCAAACTTTTTTTTTCAGACTGTTTTCAGAATTTTTGTTTTTTTGACTTTTTTCAGAATCTTTTTTTGGACATTTTTCAGAATTTTTTCATACTTTCTTTTTTGGACATTTTTCAGATTTTTTTTTTCAGACTTTTTTTTAACTTTTTTTCAGACTTTTTTCAGACCTTTTTCTTCTTATTGTTTAGCAATTATTTAAAAAGGGAGGTTACAAAATGTTTTACAGAAAGTCATTAAAAAAAATACATAAAGGCTAAAAGCAAGCACAAGCAAGGGACGGCACATTACAAGAAGATTAAAATACATAAAATAAGAAGAAAATGAGAGAGTAAATGAGATTAAAAAGTTGGCAGGACCAAACACAGTTCCATAGAGCTGAGTCTATTAAAGGTGCATTTAAAGGGCGCCTGGGTTAGCTCAGTTGGTAGAGCGGGCGTCCATGTATTAAGGCTTGGTCCTGACCGCGGCGGCCCGGGTTCGAATCCGGCCTGTGGCCCTTTCCGCATCCACTCTCTCTCTCCCCCCTTTCAAGACTCTATCCACTGTCCTGTCATAAAAATGGAAAATGCCCCCAAAAAAATAACTAAGAAAAAAAAAAAAAAAAGGTGCATTTAAAGACATTCATTTAAATGATGGTACTGACTTGGCAGCTGAATTCAGGCCGGTCGGTGGACGGTTTAACTTCACTCTTAATTTTCATATTTTACATTTAGTAGTGTGTTTTAAAGTGTATTAATGAAAGTATGCTTTTAATAAACTACTTCTTCTTGCTGTGTCTCCAGGTTTTGCAGCTAAACTCCGACATCCTCCCGCAGTACAAGCAGGAGGCCCCCAAGACGCCGCCCCACATCATCCTCCACTACTGCACCTTCAAGACCACGTGGGACTGGGTCATCCTCATCCTCACCTTCTACACGGCCATCATGGTGCCCTACAACGTCTCCTTCAAAACCAAGCAGAACAACATTGTGTGGCTGGTGCTGGACAGCGTGGTGGACGTCATCTTCCTGGTGGACATCGTCCTCAACTTCCACACCACCTTCGTGGGGCCCGGCGGCGAGGTCATCTCCGACCCCAAGCTCATCCGCATGAACTACCTGAAGACGTGGTTCGTCATCGACCTGCTGTCCTGCCTGCCGTACGACATCATCAACGCCTTCGAGAACGTGGATGAGGTAAGGATGGCTTTCACAGCTGTGAGTGGTTGGTGGGAAGGTGTGCGTGGAGGGTCAGTGTATCCATCTCTTTTGGTCATTCGATTTTCCTTTCACAAATGGATATTAAAAAACTTAAAATTAGTGGCTATTTGATTTTCATTTTAAAATACAAAAATTTTAATTTAAATACAAGACGTTTTTCTTTATCAGGGTCAAAAAGGGATTAGCTAACCTTAAAAAACGGGTTGATTTGCATTTTTTCGGTCGGAGAATATGAAAAAAACAGGCGTTTTTCAGAACATTGTTTTGGACATTTTTCAGATTTTTTATTTTTTTTTTGGACATTTTTGCAGTATTTTCTTTTCCGGACATTTTTCATAATTTTTTTTTTTGGACATTTATCAGACTTTTTTTTTCCAGACTTTTTCAGACTTTTTTCAAACTTTGTTTTCTGAATTTTCAGACTTTTTTTGTGGACTTTTTTCAGACTTTTGTTTTGTCTGAAGTGGACGTAGTCACCGCCATCTCCATCTTGGTATTTTACAACCAGAAGTGACACTAGAGGTTGGAGCTAAGTACAACCTAACACTGAACAAGATATTTTTTAGGCGACCAAAATGTCATAATTAACTTTGATGAAGTGAAAACACACTGTGAAACGGTTAAAGTCAAAAGACGAAAACACGGCAACTCCCAGACCGGACAACACCGTGGTAGCGACCTGTCAATCACAAAAGCCCTGAAGCATCCCCTGCTTTATGGTCTATCTGACTCTAAATGGGACCATGATTTACTAAATGAACATCATGCTGTATTGAAGAAGACTTGAAACTAGCGATTGAGACCATAAACTCATGTTTACAATGTTTACTGAGGTAATAAATCAAGAGAGAAGTAGTCACAGAATATGTAAAATTGGGTGTTTTTTCGTTTCTGTCTTCTAATGATTTCATTTTTTTGTTTTTAGAAATAGAAAATGAAAATCAACCCTTTTTTAAGTTTAGTTCATCCCTTTTTGACCCTGATAAAGAAAAACGCCTCGTATTTCAATGTTCATTTTTGTATTTTAAACGAAAATCAAATAACCACAATTTTTTTTGTTTTTTAATATCCGTTTGTGAAAGGAAAATCGAATGACCAAAAGATACACTGAACTTGATGGTATATATGAGTGTGGATGTAAATGTAGTCAGTGTTTTTACGCAAGGCTGATTGGGGAATTAGCTTGTGCTAGGGATGATGTCCATGTGTATAGATCAAAATGTGATGCAGACAATTACTAATTACTAACTACTAATGGACAAACACACCACTTGGGCTTTTTACTATCACCTTAGAAAACATGGCAACCGTTCTGGAAACCGTTTAAACGAGCATCTAAATTAAAATAACCCATTAAAGTCTTCTGGCTTCTGAATGAATCTGAGGCCAGAAATAGGTCATGACGGTGCAGAATGAAGCCTGTTATATATTATCTAGAGTGGCCAGATTACTGTGAGTGGTCTCAAGAGGTGATGAATCATCGTGTCATTATGTCAGCCTGTTTCCGGCAGACTGCTGATTGGTCCGGCTCCCCAGCTGCTGAGTCTCAGTGGATATGTCTACACCTGGTGTATTAACGTGTGATTGGTATCGGGAGAAACTCATTTACTGCAGGTGTAATGCATGCAGAAAATGCCATCAGATTGGCCAGACCTCATCTGGAGGTGGTCCCGCTTGCTCTGTAATCAGATCTCACACAGGTGGAAATAACATCTGTGTGGCCACGTTTTAAAAACAAGAAAATCCACCGAAAAAAAAGGTCAGCAGATTTGAGAGAATAAGTCAAAAAACACCAGACTTTCACCAGGAGACGGCTATCGGTGCCCCGTGTGAAACCAGAAGTTAACGTTGATTTATTTGTCACGTAAAATCCGTACTTTTACGCCTCTTCCGGTGCGGCGAAACTTAACCACGATCTTTTCCTAACCCTACCGAAGTGGTTTTGTTGCCTAAACCTAACCAAGTTGTTTCCTGTGAAGACAGAAGTTTATTTTGAAAAGACTGGAGCGGAAATTGACGCTGGACATTTGTAGGAAAATGCTCAAAAATGCTTTCCGTAAGATATCATATGAACCGTTGTATGAGGACACGTTGCATGTTTCCATCACCGCTGATCGGAGCTGGAGCCGATAAATACCCGTCACTACTGCAGAGTCATTTGTCCTGGAAATGAATGCTGATTATAACCTTTCACACTGAAGGCAACAGCCAGATGTTAGTGGGTTTAAGGTCCAGTATGAGAGACGCTTCAGTTGATCAGCACTGTAAAACTTACCTGCTAAACATCAGCATGTTTTAGTAGCACGTTGCCACGCAGCTCAAAGCACTTCAGCATCCACATATGGCCTCTCCAAGCTGCTACTGTGGCTGTTTGTCTTTTAAGAGACACAACAGCAGGTTCCATTTTTAGTTAATAAGCTCATTAAGCGTACTGATTAATAATTGATGGTGCTCTGTTTTTATTCTGGCTGAGATAATGGATGGCAGTTTGCCTGTGAAAGTGAAAAGTAATTGGAATATCTAACTTTCCGGGTTAGTCTTTCAGCAGGCCGTTTGCCGTAATAGCTTGAAAATTCATTATTGAAATACGTTAAAAGTCAATACCCTCATTCTAAGTTCATGTGGTTGTGTTTAAATCTGCTGGCATGTAGAATTGAATTAGGTCCAAGTGTAATGACGATGGGATTGTGGTTACGATTTACCACTTGTGACTGCAGTGAGTTTCATCAGGCGATGGGAGGTGGTTTACTGGTGTTGGAGAAGGAATAACTGCTCATCAGCTGTTTTGCTTCCTTCACCTGATTTAAATCTAATATCAGTGCTTGTTTCTCACAAGCAAAACAATTTCGGTGTCTAAGGGTGCATCCCAAATCTCTTAGATTGCGTCTTTTCCTTGCGTGTCTCGAGCGACGCAAGGAAACGACGCAAGTGAGGGAAACGTGGATGCAATTTAAAGGTTAATCACAATAAATCGCAAATTAATCACACCTTTTTTATCTGATCAAAATGAACCTTAAAGGGAGATCTGTCAAGTATTTAATACTCTTATCAATATGGGAGGGGTCAAATATGCTGCTTTATGCAAATGTATGTATATATTTATTATTGGAAATCAATTAACAACACAAAACAATGACAGATATTGCGTAAGTTTGGAGCGTTATTTAATCTCCTTTGCGACAAGCTAGTCTGACATGGTTGGTACCGATAGATTCATCAGGTTTTCTAGTTTCATATGATACCAGTATCTTGTTATTATACAGCAGATTAAGTGCTATATAAATACTGTGAAAGTATTGAAATGCTTGATCCACGGAGAAATACACACAAGGCCGTATTCATAAACTTTGCCTTTGAAACGAACCGTCAGGATTCCTGTAACTTTGTGATGTCACAAATATACAATATATATATATACAGTTTTAAACGTAAACATTCTAAATGTGTCCCAGTTTACTTCCGGTTTGCAGTGTATGCGAATGACATCAGCTGACAGGAAGTAAACATGAACCCAAGCTGTTGCCTAGCAACGCAATTCTGTTGAAATCCGGGTTGAAATGAGCTAAAACGGAGCGTTTCAGACGGAGGGTGAATACAGGCATCTTCAGGCAGACAGTGTGAGGAAAATAAGGGTTTTTCTTAACATTAAAGCATGTAAACATGTTCTAGTAGAAGCACAAAATAGGTATGAACCTAAAAATGAGCATGAAAATGGGACCTTTAAGAGACTTGGGATGTACCCTAAGAAGTTTGAGAAATAAAAAAACACAGTTGTTTCCTCTGGGAATGAGAGTTTTTCGAACCTGAACTTGTTGTTTGATTCCTGGGTTGATGTTCTGTGAAGGATCATGAGTATTTTTCACGCCCATTTACACCCATCAGATATGGAGTAGTTATATCAATATGGCCTGAAGTTCATTAAAGGTGATTTTCCACTTGATTTCCTGCTGAATTAATTAGACCACAGCCTGAGTGGAAGGACCAATCTACTGAATGTAAAATTAACAAATGCGTTTCTCACTTTTTTTTTATGTCTGAACATTTAATCTTTTCATGAGTGGGTGTGTGTTTGTTGTTTCTAAAAACATGCTGTGGGTGCGTTTTCTGCACAGACATCCATTATTGTGTTTGTATGAGTGTTTTCATGTGAGTCTGCCAAGTGGGCGCTCAATCATCAGTTCTCCAACGCCAGTAATAATAATAATAATAATAATACCAGTATTTAGCTGAATTTTCAACATCTATTAATTTTAAATGCCAAAATATGACTCCACACCTCCTTCAGCATTGTATTCTTGTCCTGAGGAACACATTAAAACTTTTAGTAGATCTTCACAGCTCTTAAAGTCACAACAAAATTATCTTTGGACAGTTTCTCACTTTGATTATTTTTTAATAGAGGATGTTGAAGTAGGTGAAGAAACTCCTACAAACTTTCCACAAGGTTGAAATGTACCGGGTCGGGACACAGGCGAGCTCGCATATGCGCGCTCGCGTGTGGCCGGAGCCTCGTCTCCTCTGCCTGCTCGCCTTCAGTCACACAGCGCGCTCACTCCACACTGCAGAAGAGTTAGTTTAGCTCTGAGAATATCTAGTGAATGTACGATGGACGTTTGTGCAGAAATAACTGCTGCAGCTCCTCCAGACCAACAGAGGTTTCCCGTGTCTTGTGAAGTGACGGGGCTCCGCTGCGAGACACGTTATCGCCTCCGACCGGGTGCCGGTGTCTCCCTGCAGGCGCAGTCGGGAGACACCGGCACCCGGTCGGGGAGGCGATAATGTGTCTCGCTGCGGAGCTCCGTCACCGACCCGCATATACCCGCTGCTCTCTCCGGAGAGGGAGACACCGGAGGCTGAGCAGGAAAAGCCAGCATTGATTCATGGAGAGACCTTGGTCTGGTCAGCTAACATTACTGCCAAGCAGGTGAAATATAGAGTAATATTGTGCTTTTGGCTGACGTGTGTCGCCTCACTGTTTTGAGCAATGTGATATTAGTGGCTGAAATATTTATATTTAAGGCCAATAATGAGCCCAGTTTACCATTCAGTGTGATAAACCTCAACCCCAGCATGTTTGTGGGTGTTTGTGTCTCATCTCCTGCTGCTCTCCTGAATTGTGTATTGAATTGTGGATCCTCCAGTTGGTGACGCTGGTTCAGGTGTCACCTCGTCCTCCGGCCTCTCACCGCGGGTTGCTCATGGATCCAACGAGCTCCGGCCTCACCGCGGGTCGCTCATGGATCCAACGAGCTCCGGCTGGGTGGAGTTTTCTGTTTCTGTCTTTTTAAAGCAGCCGACGGACTGAGAGGAAATCAATGACACGTAAATGTCCAGCCGCTGAAGAGGACACAGTCTACCTCTCTTTGCTAAATTGACGTTTTTGTGCCGCTGCGTTCCCGTATCAGCGGGCCTGAAGGATAGATGGATGCTGACTGAGGGCAGTGTGTGTGTGTGTGTGTGTGTGTGTGTGTGTGTGTGGGCGTCTTGAGGTGCAGTGTGAAAGAAAATGGCAGAGATTATTATAGACTCATTGCAGACTGAGTTCCTCTTGTTACCGTCTCTGATGGCTGAAGCAGGCAGGAAGTATTTTTAGTTGTGTTTTATTTTCAAGACGCTGCCAAGCCTGTGACATGCAGGCGCTGCCTACTGACGTACAGTATATACACACAAACACATACATATACATGACTTCTGAGGACCTCACTAGTCATTACAATAGTCCAAACTATAACTTCTCTCCATCGGAGAACTTTCCTCAACTTTCTGACGTTGTGAAGACAATCTGCGTACTAATGTATACTGTGAATCACAGTTTAATGTAAGCAGAGCAGATTGTTGGTTTTGGTCATCATTACTATCGGTAATAAGACTCGGGTCAAAACTGAGTACATGTCTGGACTGTGTACGTTCAGTCTGTGAACTTGTGGCTAAATTGTTCCACTAATAGTCAGTGGTCATGTCTATAATGTTAAATCCAGCGGTACATGTCCACCAGGTCTGGCGAGGACGTTAGGGGACGGTGCTCCACTCAACTGGCCGTTCAAGTGGTGAAGTACTTTATCATTGAATGCACCTGATTGGTCCCTGGATTTCTGTTTCAAACAGGCGATGCCACGGCTGAATCTGGTTTCATTTTACAACTAGATCACCTAGTTTGACAGCTTGGTTCAAGTTTCGTGAGCCGGACGCGTCGCTCTGGACGGGCTCATTTGCATAAAGGACTGTTCCCGCCTTTTCATTTTGAAAGAGCATAAGCAAGAACGGCATTCTTATTACACGCTTTTGCCTTGCACATTATCGTGTCACTCACACACCTTTTCATGCGACCGGCCTTTAATGTTTGGGGTTTGTTTACAACCTTCCTGTCGGTTGTTGGTCGGAGTGTTTATGCTGTTTGCTCAGTTAGACGTCCCCGAACAATACAAAAGACCAGAACCAGACCTACTGTTAAAAAGTTATACAAAAAAAAAAATGTTTTTCCTTTTAAGGTGTAAGAACATTTCTCTTCCTGTTGACATGTTGGAGATAGAGCAACACCTACACGGAGACACATACAGGTCAGCAGTTACATCAACAACACAACTGATGTAGTCGAGCTGTAAAACAGCAAAATGTGATGTAAGACTCTCATGAGGAGGAGTTGCTGCTGATTCTCCGTCACGTTGCAGCAGAGGTGGTGTGAAAAGTCACAGTGTGTGTGTGTGTGTGTTGAGGAGTACAGGGAGGAAACTCCCCACGGGTCCTGAAGCCACCTGCTGTCACCAGGGAGCCCAGGAGCGCCGATGGGAGCTCACAGCGTGCATCTGCAGGCGCCGCGGCGGCTCAGAAAGGTCTAATCCAGGCTGACCTTTCTGCGCGGCGCTGCCAACACGCACGCCGGCCGGCCATGCTTGAGAGAGCCCGGAGGAAGCGGAGCGCCGTGCAGTCGGGGGTGGGATATTAACACTCTGCATGTTAGCACGGAGAGAGGCAGGCAGGGAGGGATGAGGATGGAGAGGTGGAGTTGAATGTGTCTGCTGAGGGACTTAAAGGGAAAAGTCGAGAGAAGACGGAGTGATAGAGGGATGAGAAGAAGGATGGAGGTGCAGTATGGATGAGAGTGCTGGGTTAATCTGAACCCCCCTTTTTTCAGAGGGGTAGGGACACGGGATGTTCAGGGGATGATAAATAGTCAACAGTAGATGTCACATATAAGTGGTGTACATCATCTGAAAGCTGGGAACCTGGAGATTAATCTGAGATTTGAGAAAAGTGTATAAGGGTTTAGAACATGATGATAGAAGTATATGATGGTCATCCCCATGCTCCATTATGTCTCAGCAATTTTTGGGGTTGATACCATTTGTTACACAGATTTGGTGCTAAATTTAACCAGTTTTTACCACTGGAGAATTGATAAAAATTATCAATAATCCCTCCAAAATACCACATTAAGACACCAAGACCTTGAGGAACACCATAGAAAAAGCCATGCTGTGATTTGGGATCAAAGACTTTTGACATTTTGGAGATTTCTGCAAGAATAGCATTTTTCGGCGATTGGACGGCGAGCACTTCTGTTGTGTAAACTGCTCAGAAATCCCCTTATTGTCAAATCTAGCTAGGAAAGCCATCCATCCTCTGAATGCTCTAGGTCTCTAGTTTGATCCATCCATCCTCTGAATGCTCTAGGTCTCTAGTTTGATCCATCCATCCTCTGAATGCTCTAGGTCTCTAGTTTGATCCATCCATCCTCTGAATGCTCTAGGTCTCTAGTTTGATCCATCCATCCTCTGAATGCTCTAGGTCTCTAGTCTGATCCATCCATCCTCTGAATGCTCTAGGTCTCTAGTCTGATCCATCCATCCTCTGAATGCTCTAGGTCTCTAGTTTGATCCATCCATCCTCTGAATGCTCTAGGTCTCTAGTTTGATCCATCCATCCTCTGAATGCTCTAGGTCTCTAGTTTGTGGCTGTAAAGTTTCACGAGGCTGTGATTATCCTAGAGGTCACCACAGGTCATTTTATACAGTGAGGTCAATGAAATGTCTCCTATGGGGACTAACATCATCACACATGAATACAGTTGGACTCATTGGATCCACAAGAGTCTCAGCTTTACAGTGATACCCAATTTATGTATTTCAAGACTGTTTAGGGAACCCAGTATGCAGAAATATTCAAATACACTCGTGGGAGACTCGTGGGTACCCATAGAACCCATTTTCATTCACATATCTTGAGGTCAGAGGTCAAGGGACCCCTTTGAAAATGGCCATGCCAGTTTTTTCTCACCAAATTTTAGCATAACTGTGGAGCGTTATTTAACCTCCTTCCCAACAAGCTAGTATGACATGGTTGTTACCGATGGATTCATCAGGTTTTTCTAGTTTCATATGATACCAGTATCTTTACTCTAGCTTTAAAACTGAGCCGCTTCAACCTAAATATTGCAAGTTGCATTAATGCGTTATTATCGCATTAACTTTGACGGCCCTAATCCAAACGTAATATGCTGTTTACATGAGCCGTATCAAATTCACAATATTGTCATATTCAGAATAATAGTGGAATATTAGTGTGCATGTAAACATAGTCAGTGTTCATGTTGTTGGTTACAACTGCGCTTTTTCTGCTGTGAAACAGTTCAACTAAAGGGGAGACAGATCGAGGAAAATGTGTATGAATGGAAAGATGTTTTTTATTTTGGAGGAAACCAGTAAAACAAAACTTCCTTTCTGTTTAGCTCATTTGAGTCAACATACTGTAGTCTGTTGCTAATTGTCTACCTCTACTAATCCCAACAGATAGTTTATACTTTATGTCTTTCACGTGTCAAACCAAGCTATTAAACCAAATGTTTTTATCTGATACTAAAATATCAGAAACATATTCAGTTTGACATTTATCCTCGTGTTTTAGATGTCGACGGGATTAAAAACTGAACAAAAAGGACTTTTTTAGCTGCTCCAGGGAAGCCGTTGCCGAAGAGTGACAATTGAAAACTCAATTGAAGCGCGGCGCTCTTTTGCTAAAAGCTGATACATTTTTAATGCTCACTGGATTGAGCGCTGAAAACACGTTAAGCTCTCAGTGCTGTCAGGAACACGCAACAGTGCGTCCTCTGCTTAGAAAATAATGAGAGAAAGAGCCGGCGCTGTGAGGAGAAAGCTTCCCCCCATGGACACGTAATCTCCGTCTATACGCCGCCTCACTTCACCGCGCTCTGTTGGGATAAACAGGTGCTTATGAGACATGATTTTACATGCGCTGCTCGCTCTTGACTCATGCTCTTTTCATCTGTATTGCTCCGTCCCGTGGCTACTTAATTTAGATTCATTTACATATGAGCTGGGAACCGTCCCGAGTCCCAGGGGAGGCCTTTGAAGCTGTGGCTGGAGAGAGAGAGAGAGAGAGAGAGAGAGAGAGAGAGAGAGGCAGGGAGGGCTGGCTGGAGAGAGAGGGGGGATATAAGGACCTGCAGCAGGAGTCTGAGCTAAGGCCGAGACCTCCTCGGGCATCCCTGTGGCGGTTAAAAACCAGACCTGGTCAAGTCAAGGGTTACGAACAAGTCAACATCAAAGAAAAAAGTTATCCTAAGGAGGAGCACAGATGCAGATCCATCTGTAGATTCTCTGACACATCGTCAGTGTTTTCCATGTTTTGGGACTTTATTTGTGGAGCTGTAATTGAAAGCACCACGCAACATATCCTCGTACAGCGGCTCGTATGATATCTCACGAAAAGTTATTCCTCCCTTTTTCGTGCGTTTTCCTACAAATGTCCAGCAACACGTGACGCTTGGCTTGTCACGGTGGTCGGGCACACACTGATTACATTACTTACTCATCGCCCCCACCGTCGTTTTGCTTTTTTCACAGAAATAAAACCAATTTAGTTCATTTTGGCGTATCAGTGCCATGTTATCAATACATAGTGCTGGGGTCAGCAACCTGCGGCTCCGGAGCCACATGGTACTCTTCAGCCCCTCTCCAGTGGCTCCCTGTGGATTTTTAAAAATGGAAATGAATAACTGTTTATTGTTTACATTTTCATTTTTATTTATCGTCAATGTTAACGCTCACAACCTGCAGTATTTAGGTTGTAACAGGCTCAATTTTAAAGATACAGTGGAGTTTCTGGTATCATACGAGACTAGAAAACCTAATGAATCCATTGGTACCAACCATGTCATACTAACATGTCAAGAAGGACGCTCCAAACCTCTGCTGGTCTGTAGCTGAAGATGGAGAAGTTGAGGCTGAGAAGTGAACGTCAGGACGGAGGTGAAGGCTGAGAGCAGCTCTCCTGTTTAATTACATAACATCATAGCCTACATCATTAGATAACCCTGCTGGCGTTCATTTTCATGTTTTTTTCTCTCTCTCTGAGCTCCAAAATGAAAAGAAACTTGTTATTTTTTCAATGTGGGTAAATATTTAGCTTCAGGTTGTACAGTCCCAACGCTCGGCTTTGTTAATAGTGTTCAAACAGAGCGTGCAGAGCGTGGCGTGCCGGCGCCTCGAGGTCCTGGCTGCTGCTCCGGAGGTTGAAAACAATCACTCTTGTTTATTTTGAGTCTCTCTCTCTCTCAGCTGGCTGTTTGTTGTATAGAATAGGATGCAAAGAGCCAGGTCCCTTTAGAGGACACGGGTCAGATACACTGGAGCAGGAAGATAATGCACCGATATTGTTCTCGGTGATGACAGACGGTGTGTGGCGAGGCTCTGTGGTGTTTTACATTGAAATGATATTTGTGTTGGCCAGCTCTCGTCTCCATACACAAACATCAGGCTCTCCCTAACAGTCAGACTGTCAGCTGTGATTGTCTGCATGTTGATTCATACACGTGTTCTGATAATGCACTGCTTGCTTTAATCAAAGATCAGATATTTCTGTACACATCATATTTGGTTTTGGGCATATAGAACATGATTGCACAACTAATGCCTAGTTCACACTACATGACTTTTGCCCTGATATTTCGCTCTCTGACAATAGCCCTAGATCAGAGGCAAGTCGGTGTTGGCTCGTCGCCTGCACATCGGCGCTCCAGCGTCATGTGTGAATTGTTCAAAGATGCGAGACGAGAGCCTCGCCGATGCCTTGCAGACACATTACATATATCCAGCATGCTAGACATCTGGTCCTGTCAGGGACTTCGGCCACGAGCTACAGCCAATGACAGACGCGAGACACGGGTTGATGTGAAAGCTGGGGGAGGAGGGGTCGCCTGTAACAACAGGAACTTACTGGATGTGCCGCATTTGCAACACGGAGCAAAGTTGTTGTTGCACCTAAAGGAATAAATAGTAAAATAGAGTGTGGAAACAGACTATTTCGTGCAACACATGTGCCAACAACAACATCGGCAATATGCGTATGACATTGCGTCATTTACCGTGAATTTGTTTTTCGTGACAAAACGTAGTTTGGAGACCTCATCGGGGATTGAAAGATCTTGTAATGTGTGACTTCCTGTCTCCGGTTAGTCATGTACTGTGAAAACCACAACGACTTAAAGACTCCCGATTATAAGACAGCAAGTCGTGTAGTGAGAACAGCACAGAGATCTGAGCACTTTTAAAGTCGTGTAGTGTGAACTAGACTTTAAACAACTTGGTTGTCACTGTATTTAATGCAACACGACGCTTGTTTATCGCTCCCAAATGTGATTAAAATGAAATAGACACAGTACGCTGCACTATACCGTGGGTGTCTTTATTAGAAGCCATAAATTGCGCTTTGAGCCGTGTTTTTCGTTGAAGGCGTTTAGTCGACCCAGAGCCTTATTTCAATGGGAACAGTCTCCCCACAGTGGTTTAATACAACCTCAGGATTTAAAGGATGGATACTATAGTAGACACTTGGGGTCGTCTTAGCACCATTTAGGGGGCTATCTGTAAAATACAGTATGTCATTTTCATTCATGTATCTGGAGGTCATTATTTAAATGAATATCTTGCCACTTTAAGGTATAGTCCAGGGGTCAGCAAACTGCGGCTCTGGAGCTCCTCTCTAGTAGCTCCCTGTGGATTTAAAAAAAAATGGAAATGAATAACTGTTTATTGTTTACGTTTTCATTTTTATTTATCATTGTTGTAGGTCTATGGTACGACGGTACAACGGTGTATTAGGGCCACTTTGAGGAAAAAAATAAATCTGAGATTTTGAGAATAAAGTCAGAAGTTTACGAGAAAAAAAGTCGTAATATTATGAAGTAGTAATTTTACATGTTATTAAATTTTTTTCTTGTAAAGCTATGACTTTATTCTCGTAATATTACAACTTTGTCTCTCGTAAAGTTATGACTTTATTCCCGTGATATTACAAATTTGTTCTCGAAAAGGTATGACTTTATTCTCGTAATATTACGACTTTTTTTTCGTAAAGGTATGACTTTATTCTCGTAAAGTTCTGACTTTATTCTCATGATATTACGACTTTTTTTCTCGATAAGGTATGACTTTATTCCCGTAATATTACGACTTTCTTCTCGTAAAGATATGACTTTATTCTCGTAATATTACGACTTTTTTTCTCGTAAAATTATGACTTTATTCTCGTAAAGTTATGACTTTATTCTCGTAATATTACGACTTTTTTCTCGTAATATTACAACTTTTTTTCTTGTAAATTTATGACTTTATTCTCGTAATATTACGACTTTGTTTCCCGTAATATTCTGACTTTATTCTGTAAATCTCAGATGTTTTTTCCCCCTCAATGTGGCCCTAATACTCCGTAGTACATTTGCACTTGGGCCCTCACTGCATTAAACTTATATACTATATACTTAGACTATAATCTGTGTTACCTTCATCACAATGCTCAAATGTTTTGCGGCTCCAGACAGATTGTTTTTTTTCTTTGCTTAAAATGACTCTTTAGATAGTGAAGGTTGCTGACCCCTGGTTTAGGCTGAAGACGGGGTCATGGCTTTACTGGGTTAACTTCCTGCTAGTTTTTTTGGAGGAAAAGTATGAATATGGAAATAACTTAACTCTGTTTGTTTTCTCCGTTTCTGCAGAGACATTTTCTTGAGCTTTCAGCTGCGTAACATGGACAAAATGTCATTTAGTCATAATTTTGATGGATGTTGAGGTGTGCAGATTGCATTCCGAGCCACACTTCAACATCCATCAAAATTATTTCTAACTGACAGTTTGTCCAAGTTTCTATCTTTGTGTAATCAAAGTGCTCACAAATAATGAGGATTAAATAAATAAATAAATCAATAATAAGTCTGCTGCAGGAAAGGAAAGCAAAACGAAGCTTCTGGCGTACAGTAGATGTAGATGTGAGCATCTTAACACTTACTTACTTACTGTGTGTGTAGGTGTCGGGTTGGTAGTGTGTTTTTTTTTAGAGGTGAATATAAAACACTTTTTGGACTACAACTATTCATTTGTGGGTGGACTAAAAACAAGCTGAAGGAATACAATGACAACACTGTTGTTTCTTTACCCCCTAATTTACTTTCCTCCCTTAAACAACCCTTTATGTAGGATTTAAAAAAAGTTTTAATTGCTGCCTACAGCTTTTAAAACTTTCCATTTACAGAGACGTGAATCTGTGTATTATTACAAAATGCAACAAGGTGATATGAGTCTCCAATTTACTTGATTTTTGGTGTTTTAGGGCAACATTTGAGCCTGTAAATGTAATTTGTTGTGAATGCTGTTTTACAAAAACAAAAATCCAGTGGTTTTAAAAATATGAAGCTGCTTTTGTACTTCTGAGATCAAGAAAACCACTGTTTCAAAAATGACTGAGAAGAAAATGACTGTAAATGTGCAGATCTAGAAAGATCTAAGAAGCATAGCGGTTACCAGAGGTGTGGACTTGAGTCACAAAATTGATGACTTTAGACTCGACTCGACAAAATATGAAAAGACTTGCAACTCGACTTAGACTTTAACACCAGTGACTCGTAACTTCACTTGGACTTGAGCCTTTTGACTTGAAAATACTTCATACCTTCCCCCAAACCCAAAGATTAAAAAGTGTGTTATTTAAAAAGTGTAAAGCACAGAGACGAAACTCCGGTGCTTTGTTGACAACAGCTGCTAGATTTTGGACTGAAAACGCCAATGACTCTGTGTCCATGGATGTATAAAGAGACGTCTGTAAATCAGAGGATCATTTTATTTTTTAGGTAAATCAACTTCCCAGTAGGAACACTTAGATAGCCCTCATTAAAATCATGATGTCCTAAAAGTAGTAAAATGAACTAACAGCTGAAGCCAGAGTTATTTTCCTCGGCATGATGAACGTGCATCAGACCCACGGGACCGTACCGCCCTGCGCGCTCATATGACATATCCTTTTCTGCCAGCTTCCTGCTAGCTGTATGCGGCTGTAATAATGGATATATTGGCTGTAATCCATCACTTTTATTATCTTCTAATACACCCATGGGCTGTATGCTGTAAGCCTATACCGTGGTGGATGTATTAACGTCTCTGTTCCCAAACAACCGGCTATCGGCCAGCAGCTAGTAGCGCTAGTAGCATGATGTAAACAGAATTTAATGGAGTTGTAGGATATTTACTAACACGCAGGATTTCTATCTTTTGTTGTTTATTTCTGAATCCCTGAAAATAGTTTTTTTGTTGAACTCTGGACTCTTTATTTTTGGTGAATATTATTGGGACTTGGTATTTGATTATCTTAATTCACCGTAAAGAACTAACATTACGTTAAAATGGCATTACATTTGGTGAAAAGCGCATTATGACTTGCTCAGGACTCGAAACTCAAAGTTTAGGACTTGGGACTTGTCAGTCTTGACTCGGTACTTGAGACTTACTTGTGACTTGCAAAACAATGACTTGGTCGCACCTCTGGCAGTAACGAAGGGGGGTGAGGCTTAGTGAACAAACGGTCACTTTTTACACGACAGAAAGCAGCCGTTTACCTGTAATGACCAATTTCTCTCTCTCTATTTATTGTTTGTCCTCTTTTCTTACTCATCCTCTACCTTCCCTCCCTTTTACCTCCCCTTACCCTGTTTCCTTCCCTCCCTCCTTCCTCCTCCTCAGGGCATCAGCAGTCTGTTCAGCTCCCTGAAGGTGGTCCGCCTGCTGCGTCTGGGCCGGGTGGCCCGGAAACTGGACCACTATCTGGAGTACGGTGCTGCCGTCCTGGTCCTGCTGGTCTGCGTGTTCGGACTGGTGGCTCACTGGCTCGCCTGCATCTGGTAAACACAGTTTTTTACAGTCTAAAACGCTCATTTCCTCAAAGTTTAGTGCCATTCAGAAGCTCCCGCTGGCTGCTGGGAGTTTATCTGTCTTCCTAACTGTTCCTAATTGGTTATGTATGCTAAACATCACATTTTGTACATTACAAAGCATCTGCTGCTGCTTTGTTTAGTCTCCTCCAAACAACGTCGGCTATGCTAATTCATGTATGCCCCATGGCAAACAGAGAGTCCCTTTTCAAATCATTCTTTTATTACGAACATTAAACAAAACAGCAACGTTCTGATGCAGTACTGCTCTGTTTAAGGTCATTCTTTGACATCTTAATTTTATACCTCCAAAGCTGCATTAACTTTTCATATTGAGATGAAAGTTCATAAAGTCAGTTAACCTTAATAAGTGAATATGAGCCTCGACAGACCAAAGTGAAGCTTTAAATGTTGTTTATGCTCCTCAGTCTGCTCTTACGTGAAGGATTAATGGTTTTAATAACCATATTTATGGTTTGCTTCATATTTGAGCCATTTAGTTTAGAGATAGTGGATGTTAAAGGAGGCGTGGAAAGATTAAGGCTGTTTAAGTGTTTTTAAGGGTCTAAGATTGGTGTTTATATACTACTAATTTGTTTTGCTAATTACATTTAGATGAGAAACTTTCAGATGGTGGTTTCCGTTAATGTTAAAACTCAAGCCGTCTTTTCAGTCTGCATTCAGGACAACAATATTTCCCCAGATGCTGTGAGGGCTATGTGTGGAAATTGTTGGAAAATTAATGAAATGCATCAGTGAATGTTTTGCAGTTACAGTTTTTTGCAAACACATATGTTTTTACATTCTGTTGATAAAAAACATAATCCATGTTATGACCAAAATGTATTTGTGGTTGCATATTGGTAGTATCATAATTCCACGGGGACAGGGTTGAGTCAGATGGTTTTTAAGGTTGTTGACCAAAGTACTTTTACAGAGATACGACGGCGTATTAGGGGCAATGTAGGTAAAACAAAATAATAGATACGGAGCCAGGGCATTCCTAGTAAAACACTTGAATAATCTCTGAGATTATATAGTCATACATCTGCAAGAAAAAGCTCCACCTTGTGAATTTCGTTGCTCCTAAAGTAGTGTTATTATGGTAATGATGGCCTGAAAGATACATATACTAATCTCCTTTCAAGGTCTTTATGTGTGATTTTAGGAACATAATGCTGACATTGTATGCATTATAGTTAATCCTCATGTTAGACCTGTTGTATGTTTTTATTTTACCAATGTTTTATCAGATAAATCCTAAAGATTCTCGTGAATTTGTAACTTTAATTTCAGAGAATATTCAAGTTTTTTTCTGGTAAAGTTGTGATTTTCTTTTCTTGTAAATTCACCACTTTAATCTCAGAGAATATTCAAGTTTTTTTTCTGGTTAATTTCTGATTTTTTTTTCTTGTAAATTCACCACTTGATTTCTGAGAATATTTACATTTTTTCTTGTCAAATGGTGATTAATTTCTTTTAAATTTACCACTTTAATCTCAGAGAATAGTAATAGTATAGATATACAGTATATATATATATATATATATTTATTTTTGACCTACAATGACCCTAATATGTTGTTGTATACAGAGGTGTTAAAATACTTGATATATAATATTAAAGCTCCGCCGTCACGCCTGTTAAACACACTGAAATGTTGATTTTGTCCTCGACAGGTACAGCATCGGAGACTACGAGGTCATCGACGAGGCCACCAACACCATCAAGATGGACAGCTGGCTCTACCAGCTGGCTCTCAGCATCGGATCGCCTTACCGCTACAACGCCAGCGGCTCCGGCCAATGGGAGGGCGGCCCCGGCAAGGACTCCTTGTACATCACCTCGCTGTATTTCACCATGACCAGCCTGACGACCATCGGCTTCGGCAACATCGCGCCCACCACTGACGGGGAGAAGATCTTCTCCGTGGCCATGATGATGGTGGGATGTGAGTACCACATACACAGCTGCTGGTTGCTTTAACTGTGTGTGCTGCGGTGGTGGTGGCGGCGGCGGCGGCCTCGCTGGGCACCGTTCCTTATCTGTTGTTGTCGTTTTGGTGCATTTCGGAGAGTGAAACGGTGCAGTGGGCCATTTCCATCAGTAGATATCACTCTACTGCCTTGCAATGTGTTGTATCCAGATAGAAAACCCACTTAGGGAGCTGCTCTTGGGGAGTGCTGCTGGTGGAGTTTTTTATGATATACTGGTGTTTTGAAGCAATATGATGTGCTGGGTGGAAGTTTCCCTCCTGGTTTTTGCCATGTTAGTGGTGTAGCCTGAAGATGATGAGTCAGTCCTACACTAAATACATCCCAAGCTGATGATTACTTATGATTCTGGTGACTCTTGGACCTTTCCTCCTGTGTTGATATCACGCCATAATGTCCTCTTGTACACACTGACAGGTGCATGTGCTGGAAAAGTTCTTTGGGTTTTTGTTTTTTGGGTTGCCAAATACATTCTTCCTTAGTCTTTTATATCTGCAGTACACCTTTGAACCACATGAGAGAGCCTGAATTGTTCGTAATGTTCCGATAATTTTAGCCTATTTATAACATTGAATTGATTGTAGCCGCCGGGGGGGTTGTTCCTCTAGATCAGGACAAGAACGTCCATTTTTTTTTTTCTCTACTTCCTCAATGCACAGCTGCTTCTAGTTGTCATTACAATACCTACTTCAATGTAAAGACACACAAAAATGACAGCAGACAACAAACCAAGATGAGCTTTATTCTAGGCCTGTCAAAGTTAACGCAATAATAACGCAAATTTGCCACTAATTTCTTTAACATTTTAGCTTTAGCGCACTTGATTTATTACCTCAGTAAACATTGTAAACATGAGTTTATGGTCTCAATCGCTAGTTTCAAGTCTTCTTCAATACAGCATGATGTTCATTTAGTAGATTATGGTCCCATTTAGAGTCACGCTTTAGGGTCGCTACCATGGCGTTGTCCAGTCTGGGAGTTGTCAGAGTTTTTGTCTTGGAAACTTAAACCCTTTCACAGTGTGTTTTCACTTCATCAAAGTTAATTATGACATTTTGGTCGCCTAAAAAATGTCTTGTTCAGTGTTTGGTTGTACTTAGCTCCAACCTGTAGTGTCACTTCTGGTTGTAAAAATACCAAGACGGCGACTACGTCCACTTCAGACAAAAAATGTCTGAAAAAAGTCTGAAAAAAAAGTCTGAAAAAAGTTGAAAAAAAAGTCTGAAAAATGTCCAGAAAAAATATTCATTCTGAAAAATGTCCAAAAAAAAAAGTCTGAAAAAAAAGTTGAAAAAAGTCTGAAAAAAATTTCTGAAAAGAAAAAGAAAAGGCTGAAAAATTCTGAAAAATTCCCAAAAGAAAAAGAAATCTGAAAAATTTCCGGAAAAAAAAAGTCTGAAAAATGTCCAAAACAAAATAAGTCTGATAAATGTCCAAAATAAAAATTCTGAAAAAAGTCTGAAAAAAAAGTCTGAAAAAAGTACGAAAAAAAAGTCTGAAAAATGTTGAAAAAAAAAAAATTCTGAAAAATGTCCAGAAAAAAAATCAAAAGAAAATCTGAAAAATGTCCAAAAAAAAAATTCATTCTGAAAAATGTCCAAAAAAAAAAGTCTGAAAAAAAAGTTGAAAAAAGTCTGAAAAAAATTTCTGAAAAGAAAAAGAAAAGGCTGAAAAATTCTGAAAAATTCCCAAAAGAAAAAGAAATCTGAAAAATTTCCGGAAAAAAAAAGTAAAAAAAAAGTCTGAAAAATGTCCAAAACAAAATAAGTCTGATAAATGTCCAAAATAAAAATTCTGAAAAAAGTCTGAAAAAAAAGTCTGAAAAAAGTACGAAAAAAAAGTCTGAAAAATGCTGAAAAATGTTGAAAAAAAAAAAATTCTGAAAAATGTCCAGAAAAAAAATCAAAAAAAAATCTGAAAAATGTCCAAAAAAAAAATTCATTCTGAAAAATGTCCAAAAAAAAAAGTCTGAAAAAAAAGTTGAAAAAAGTCTGAAAAAAATTTCTGAAAAGAAAAAGAAAAGGCTGAAAAATTCTGAAAAATTCCCAAAAGAAAAAGAAATCTGAAAAATTTCCGGAAAAAAAAAGTAAAAAAAAAAGTCTGAAAAATGTCCAAAACAAAATAAGTCTGATAAATGTCCAAAATAAAAATTCTGAAAAAAGTCTGAAAAAAAAGTCTGAAAAAAGTACGAAAAAAATGTATTCTGAAAAATGTCCAAAAAAAATGTATTCTGAAAAATGTCCGGAAAAAAAGTAAAAAAAAAAAAAATTCTGAAAAATGTCCAGAAAAAAAATCAAAAAAAAAATCTGAAAAATGTCCAAAAAAAAAATTCATTCTGAAAAATGTCCAAAAAAAAAAGTCTGAAAAAAAAGTTGAAAAAAGTCTGAAAAAAATTTCTGAAAAGAAAAAGAAAAGGCTGAAAAATTCTGAAAAATTCCCAAAAGAAAAAGAAATCTGAAAAATTTCCGGAAAAAAAAAGTAAAAAAAAAAGTCTGAAAAATGTCCAAAACAAAATAAGTCTGATAAATGTCCAAAATAAAAATTCTGAAAAAAGTCTGAAAAAAAAGTCTGAAAAAAGTACGAAAAAAAAGTCTGAAAAATGCTGAAAAATGTTGAAAAAAAAAAAAAATTCTGAAAGATGTCCAGAAAAAAAAGTCTGAAAAAATGTCCCAAAAAAATTTATTCTGAAAAATGTCCAAAAAAAATGTATTCTGAAAAATGTCCGGAAAAAAAGTAAAAAAAAAAAAAGTCTGAAAAAAATGTCCCAAAAAAAGTCTGAAAAAATGTCCAAAAAAAAAGTCTGAAAAAAAAGTCTGAAAAAAGTCTGAAAAATGTCCAAAAAAGAAAGATTCTGATAAATATCCGAACAAAAAGTAAAAAAAAAAAAAATAAAAAAAAAAGACTGGAAAAAAAAGTCTGAAAAAAGTACGAAAAAAAGTCTGAAAAAATGTCTGAAAAAAAAGTCTGAAAAAAGTACGAAAAAAAAGTCTGAAAAATGCTGAAAAAAAAAAGAAATTCTGAAAAATGTCCAGAAAAAAAAGTAAAAAAAAATGTCCAAAAAAAATTAATTCTGAAAAATGTCCGGAAAAAAAAGTAAAAAAAAAAAGTCTGATAAAAGTCTGAAAAATGTCCAAAAAAAAAAGATTCTGATAAATATCCGAACAAAAAGTAAAAAAAAAAGTCCCCAAAAAAAGAATGGAAAAAAAATTCTGAAAAAATTCTGAAAAAAAATTCTGAAAAAAAGTCTAAAAAATGCTGAAAAATGTTGAAAAAAAAAAAAAATTCTGAAAAATGTCCCGATTTTTTTAAAAAAAAAAAAAATCTGAAAAATGTCCAAAAAAAAATCCATTCTGAAAAATGTCCGGAAAAAAATGTCTGAAAAGAAAAGTCTGAAAAATTCTGAAAAATTTCCAAAAGAAAAAAAATTCTGAAAAATTTCCGGAAAAAAAAAGTAAAAAAAAAAAGTCTGAAAAATGTCCAAAACAAAAAAAGTCTGATAAATTTCCAAAATAAAAATTCTGAAAAAAGTAAAAAAAAAATGTCTGAAAAAAAAGTCTGAAAACAAAGTCTGAAAACAAAGTCTAAAAAAAGTACGAAAAAAGTCTGAAAAAAAAATTCTTAAAAATGTCCACTCTCGTGTCAGTTTGGTTGCAAAAAACAGATGGTGATGTCCAAAATACCAAACTCGGAGCTTCAAAACGGCAGCCCACAAACCAATGGGTGACGTCACGGTGACCACGTCCACTTCTTATAGTCTATGGTCCCATCAGGTTATGGTAGTGTTCAGCCATCAGTAATCCAATGAAGCTCAAATAATATTTTATCAACGAGGGTTCATGTGATTTTGCCACATTGGCGTGCCAAAATGTATTATAGCAGAAGCTGTATGTGCCAACTGCACATGTGTGAAACATGTAGGCGTGAGCAAACACCCTGTATAGTATAAACCTAACCATATAGATGCACTAACAATGCGTTTTATCAATGCCCTATGTTGGTGTTGTTTGGTTTTATCCAGCACTTTGATGTTGTGAGGTTTAATGAACTCTGAATCCACTCGAGGCCTCTCGCTGGGTTTAATTTAACTACAACTATCTGCTATCTAATATCAACTACAAGACCTCTGTTACGTCCCCTGATGAATGAAGTTGCCGTTAGGACATTTTAAATGTGTGACACGACAAACTTTTCTTCATCATTGATCTCTCTTTATGGGAGATGTTGCAGTGGGTTTAATGGAGAGTGTGAACTTGAGTTAATTTGTTTTTACAGTGTTCAGAGGCTGCACGCAGATCAGCACAGCGGGCGACGCCACGCTGATGATGAAAGCAGCAGAAAACTCAAAACAATAACAGAAGAGAGCGTGTGACACACATAGTTAATGGTAAACTGAGCTCCCTGTGGTTAATGTGAGGAATCAAATTAACAACTGAGGGAGCGACGAGATATTTCTGGTTAACAGTAAGTGGGGGAATATAGAGGTATATATAGTATAGGTGTAAAAGACATGGATTTTAAGCGTCAACATTTTGTCATCAGAAAAGGGAGACATTGCGGCGGTGCTGTGAATGAGAGAAAGAAAAGTTATTTTCTGATTGTTTCACTGCGTTAACGCTCTAATGCACAGATAAATAACAACACTCAACAGATGATTTACTGCGAGACAGACGCTCTTAGTTTCATTTTCCTCCTCTGCAACGTGCATCAGTAAATACATGCAGCAGTAAATATCGCCTCAGTGAGATAAAAACCTTTAAAGGTTTATGTTTTAGGCGACACACTGACCTGCAGGCTGCAGAGTGTGTTTACCGCTGTGACCACCAGCAGCCCTCGTCTCACGTCATGTTAGTTCTTCATACGTCAGCGGACTCATTTGCCTAATCTTCGCAGGCAGCAGCGTAACATAATTGTGATTGGCCCCAGTGCAATTTTTTTTCTGCTGTGCCACCATGGAGAGGCTCACCATGCAACTCCCGTTCCACAAACCAGCCTTAGATCAGCATCACGGACAGCAGCCGGAGCTATAAAAATGGAAATGAATAACTGTTTTTTGTTTACATTTTCATTTTTATTTATCATTGTTGTAGGTCTATGGTACGACGGTACGACGAAGTATTGAGGAAAAAAATAAATCTGGGATTTCGAGAATAAAGTAATAATATTATAAAGTAGTAATACGTAATTAAAGTAAAGTAAAGTAATTTTACGTGTTATTTTCTTTTTTTCTCGTAAAGTTGTGACTTTATTCTTTTAAAGTTGTGACTTTATTCTCGTAAAGTTGTGACTTTATTCTCGTAATAGTATTTTTTTATTCTGAAAATCTACGATTTTTTCCCCTCAATGTGGCCCTAATACTCCGTAGTACATTGTCTCTTTGGCCCTCACTGCATTAGACTTATATACTATATACTTAGACTATAGGCTGTTACCTTCATCACAATGCTCACATGTTTTGCGGCTCCAGACAGATTCTTTTTTTTTTTCTTTGCCTAAAATGGCACTTTTGATAGTAAAGGTTACTGACCCCTGATAATAATGAAAATAAACCAGTACTCACCCATTAGAAGTTCATCCCACAGGTCTTGTGCCCCGCAAAGTCATTAACAACACTGCTTAAGAACCATGTCCTTTTTTTATTGGAACGTCATGGCCACGCAGCGCCACGCAGCGCCACGCAGCGCCACGCAGCGTGACGCAGCGCCACGCAGCGCCACGCAGCGCCACGCAGCGCCACGCAGCGTGACGCAGCTTTTGAGCTGAACTTTTATCAGACACCGAGCTGTTTCTATTTATTCCTGTTGAAAGGACGAGGAACGGCTGATGGTGAAGTTGAAATGAGGAGTTATCTGATACGATCCGTCCTCATTCCACTACTAAAACCTTGAGTGGCAGCTGTCTGGAGGGAGATTGCCAGAGCTGATGGTGGCTCTATTGTATGACATTTTCAGTAAATATCACAATATTAAACGTGTTTTCTGATATAAAATGAACAAATGAATCACCGGTTGCAGCAGGTCTTTAGACCGCGATGGAAACGCAGACAAAGATGGGCTGAAAGAACCTTTTAGTTCCTTGAAAAGTAGCTCCAGGAAGGAAATCTAATTACTGACGAGAGTGCATGTAGGGCACTATCTGATTTCCTCTTTAAAATATTTTTCTCCAAAAAAACTGGTTACCTAATCTTCATGTAAACAGACTGATTGTTAGAAAAATGAGTGTCCTTATTTCATCAAATTTCTATTACCTCTTTTAATTGGTGGTTTGATGTTAGTGTAATGACAGAGCTGTTGTCGATCTAAAGTTACGGATGCTATCAGTGCTTCTCAAGTTTTCGTGGTTTCAGATATTGGGATGTTAAGCAGCTTCCAGTGGGAAGATTAATACCCATGTTCATGGTTTTAACAGTGTATGTACTGTTTTATATCTCGTGGCTATGGTTTAACAATCTTAAAGGGATTAAAACCTTCCAGCTGTTTTTCCAAAAGTGGTAAATTTCCTTACAGAAGCTTTTCTTTCTGGTGTTCTCGCCGTCTCTGCTGGCCTGATGGAGCTTGTGTAACAACGTCTATATCCTGGAGGAAAAGTTACTTTCAGGGGAATCAATTATTAAACTGTGTGCACAGTCTGCAAAACTGAGAGTACAGATTCTTACATTGTGGTCCCCTGAAGGCTTCGACGGAGGAGTAACAAACAGCACAGTTGTATAATATTAAGGTTAAACGGATATACATAATATGACCTTTTATTAAATAACAGAAAATGGACGGTATTGGACCATATTTCATAAGGCTGGGATGATTCACCTATCTCCCGATTCGATAGTATCACGATACTTAGGTGTCGATTTGATTAAAAAATCAAAGAATAAAGACATTTCCCTCACACATTAGTGGTATTTTCTTTTTGATTGATAAGGGACATGTAATGTTTTATACTTCTGGTGAATATAATCCATCAATCTGATTTCCATAGATGTATTTAGTATATACAGTTCCCTTTGTTAACACCTTATTTTGAAAACCGGACGTAGTCCCACGTGTCTACTTCCTCTAACTTCTCCAAGGTCGTCTCTAGCTCTCATGTCAGCTCCGTCCTCTTTTCTGCTAACTTTGGAAATTTTTCAGGCATATTTTGACCTTTTTTCAGTCTTTTTTTAGGAAAAATTTCAGATGTTTTTCAGACTTTTATTCAAACATATATCAGCCCTTTTTTGGACATATTTCTGACATACTTTGGCATTTTTTCAGACTTTTTTCAGACATTTTTTGGCCTTTTTCTGCATTTATTTCGGCCTTTTTTCAGCCTTTGTTCGGACTTATTTTTTAGAAGTTAGCATGCAGCTTTAGCCGTGATGTCTAGCTCTGCTTTTCCTGTCAATGTGTGAAACCCAAAGTGTTTCCATCCTTTACTGGGTGTGTAGTGTTTACCATGCTGGATTTAAAATGGGAAGATGCAGGTCCTATCCACGCAGACCCTTCAACGTTTTCTACTTTCTCGCTGAGGTTTGTTTTGGTTGACGGATACGGAACGGATATGACGTCACTTTACTCAAACTACAACAATAAAAGCGGTAACTTCCTTTTTACCTCCACATAGACTCAAATGAAGCAAATATATCAATTCATTAAAAAAATGTATTTGACATTTTTTTGGGGGGATTTAAAAATACAACATTTTCCCATCCCTAGTATTTCATCATGAAGATTCCCTCAAATATTATATAATTATGAGTGAAACGTACAATTCTTTGGTTGAATCTCTTTAGACGTAGGTTATATATGTACTGTATATATAATACCGTTCAAACGTACCTGAACCTGGGATCTCGTACCCGTCTTGTATCTTGTAGTTGTGTGACCCGGCGACAGATTGTTCATCATTCCTTCCTCGGAGCATTCCTCTTTCCTTTCGGGACGAAGCCGCTGTACATTATTCAACACATTTTGTGTGCTTGAACAGTCTTGAGGCTTTTTTCTCATCATGCAAATGAGTTGTACACATGTGAGCCTGCTCATACGGAACCTTTTTAGATTTGATCTCTTCTGCTCAATAAACATGGAAACGATTTCCTAGAAAGAATCTGTTACACCGGGAGAATAGGAATAGTGTTTCTGTTTCAACTGTGTGATGTATTTTAGGAGGAATCTCTGTCAGAGAGAAATATTCCCACAGATGTTATGTTTAGTGGAGGTTTTCATATCTGTTTCAGTTTTGTTTTGTCCCAAGTTTCCCCCAAAAAAGACTCAATATTTAAACTGTCTAGTGTCTGCATTGCATTCTGGTCTATTTGCTGCACCCGAGGCTCTCTAGACATGAGCAGTGGTACAACCTGTGTACACCACAAGGCAGGCGCGGCCCCTGAAAAGGTCCAGTTGAAGGGCCCACCTTAAATCTGCTTCTATAGGGCTGCAACTAACGATTGTTATTTTCTATAATCAGTTAATCTTTTGGTCTATGAATAGTGAAAAATATCCATCCCAGTTTCCCAAAGTCCAAGGTGAGGTCTTTAGTTAGGCCCATGTCCCATCCGCTAACATAGAGGAGGCGGGGTTTATGAGCTATACTGCAGCCAGCCACCAGGGGGCGATGCAGATGTTTTGACTTCACCTTTAGGGAGCTGTCTTGTCATCCATTTGTATGGTGCCTTCAAATGAATCTCCTGACCTTGTGTTTATAACATGGGAAGTCGTGTGCAGGATATGCTTGGCGTTCAAGTGGTTATGTAAGGGATAATGTGCAGCTAGCGGGTCATTGTTGTGAAATAAACCCCTTCAGGGCGATCGCCCTGTACATTATCCTGCTTATTACACGGCTACTTACTGAAGAAATCTGATATTTTGACACAAAAACGGTCCTCCAGAGTCTGACATCAGAACTACACCCATAGCAACGGTCTGTTATACATAGCAACGGTCTGTTATACCTAGCAACAGTCAGTTACACATAGCAACAGTCTGTTATACATAGCAACGCTCTGTTATACATAGCAACGGTTTGCTTCAAAGAAATTACACCCCGCAGAACGCCGCGATTGACCAATCAGAATTGAGTATTCAACACAGCCGTGTAATAAGTCGTGAGAACACCGCTGCTAAGCAACTGCAATATTAACGTTACTATCGGCGTCTAGAAGCCACAGAGGCTAACAATTTAGCAAGGATGTAACATAATGCAGGAAATGTAAAGGCATAATGACGGAGGAAAAGGATGAGGCTGGTGGGAATATCAACATTTTCCTCGGACATGTTATATACAATTACGAAGAATTACAATATACGACTAAAATTACAATACATCACCTTATTATGTACCGAAAAATTAACTTTCATGGCCTCTGCCATTTCTGACAACGTCAACAAACACGTCACAACTCGTGAGCTTGGAGCTTTCAGAAACTTTCCACTTACGAGGTCGTGTTCATATGGACTCTTCTGGTGAACACGGTAAACACGACCACATCTAAAGGCACCGATATACACAGTCTACGGTATAAACCAAACAACTTATGAGACCAGAAATAGAAGGCACACAGACAATGATTATTTTTAAAAGTATTCAAGTGTTATCACATCTCTCCTTAAAGTGTTTCTCATATTGTACAAATCTTCAAGCCAACTTTCACTTTGCCAGAACTCACACAGAGGATCCTGCCCGTGGAAAGTGTTAAGATTTAGTCATTTTTAACGCACCTTGACGCCTTTTTCAGTATTAGTCACTTGGTTTTAAAATAGCCGAATCTCATTTTGGAACAACAGCGTTTTTGTGTCTTTGTCTCGGTCCGATCTGCCCTCTGGAGTTCAGTATCGGGGGGCCAAGCCAGAGCCTCCCTGGGCTGTCCTCCATATTGTTAGTTCCTGGCAGCTGGACAGTAAAGCGCCTCAGCTCCGTAGTAAACAATACAGAGACATGACACGCTCTTCAGTGTCGGTTCTGTCTGGCGGTGACTGATAGTCTTCTTGGCGTGGCGGACCATCGCAGCGTCTGCGTGGGCAGTTTCCTGAGATCTCTGATGGTGAGGCAGACAGACAGGAGGGGCATTCATTTTCCAGATTATTCTACGAGTATTCCAATATGAATGATCAGTTTTACAACATTAGAGCTGAAATGAGAGAAAAGATAATTTGGTACTAAGAAGGGTTTATAAGTTTGAAATATTCGGGCTGTGTTAATGGTTAATGAATCATTTACTGCTGCTTTCAGATCACTTAGAAGACATTAAGGAGAACTAATTCTGTGGTTGTGAAAAATAAGTGTGGCTGGTGTTTATCCTCCTCCAGTGTGACACTTGCTTTGTTTTTATTGCCCTTTAATTCATCAGGAAAAGGCCGTCTGCTATAATGAATATTAGTAAGTTATTAATAAAGACTCATGAGTTTCTCACTTTCTATTAAGCCATTAAAGAGTAACTTAATATCGGGCTGTTCAAAAGTTTCTAGTCTGCTTCACTTCTGATCATTATAGTAATAAAGAGTTGCATGTGGTCGGAACTGTGCTCTGTCGCACCTGTAAAGGTGAGAAGTAATTAGACTGGAGGTCGGCAAAACATTTTTTTTCTTGGTGTTAAATACACATCAAAGTCTGTTTTGGGGATGTGTTGGGAAGTACTGTTACTGCTTAAGTGAAAAAGCCTTTTGTGGCTCAAGAGGGAGCTGCGCTAAATTTGATAAGTTGCCTCAGGTGATGTCACTTGAGTCAGCGTCAGTTGGGGTCATAGACTGTATATAAAGAGTGGACGTAGTCACCGTGACGTCACCCATTGGTTCGTGAACTACGGTTTTGAAGCCTTCAGTTCGGCATTTTGGCCGTCACCATCTTGTTTTTTTGCAACCAGAAGTGAGATGAGAGGATGGAGCTAAGCACAACCAAACGCTGAATAAGACATTTTTTGGCGACCAAAATGTTACTTAAAGGCAGGGTTGACGATGTTCTCCAGTCTCCACTATTTGTTCTATTGGTTGAAATGGTCTTTACACCCCGACAGCGATCCATTACTGATGAGCTCTGAAAAAGGAGCGGAAAAGAGCCGTCATCTGTAGCTGCTGTAATCCTGTAAAAACGTCTACCAATCACTGCCTCGAGGTCCGCTTGGAAAGAACCAATCAGACGCCTCCCTGCCTCCCTGCTTGTTCTCTACCATTGGCGTGCACCAGCCTGAACTCAAAGTGAGTCGCCGCCGCACGTTTCCTGGAGAATGGAAGAGAAAAGTCAGCCCTGCAGTAGCACTGCTGCGGTTACTGGTCATGAGGTAGCGTTGTTGAGTTGAGGTCCTCTCTCTGCTCTGTGTCTGTGTAGTAGTAGTTACGATGCGGTGGTGCTCGTGCATGTGTGTGTGTGGGGGGGGTTTAGACGGAGCTCCTGAGGCCATGCTACTTTCACATTATGCTAGCTTTCCAACATCATCCACCCTATCTTTAAGTGGAGTTTGGTCCAGATGCCTTGCAGCACTTTTTCCAGAAGGTAAAAAGGTCTTTCTGTTGAACCTGATGAAACAATGAAATACTCTATAGATGTAATAAGAATAGTTTTTAAGGAGTCTTAGAAAGTGGGTTCACTGGAGGTTTTAGTCAAAACAAGCTGTCCCACGCTGCCTTGTGCTTTGATTGATGGACGTCAGGGCTTTTTTGTAGCCGTTCAGAACAAAGACGGAGGCAAAATGAAACCTTAACCTCCGGTGACTGAGGGGAGAGGCTGTTGTTCAGACTGTCTTCTAGTGGAGTGATGTCTGTCACACTCAGCAGATTACAGTGATTGATTGATTAGGCCTTCAGACAATACATTCACTTCACCTCATCAGCTCTCAAAAGATGTACTCCTTCGTCCTTTTTAGACATTCAGGACTCGTGTTTTTTTTGGCGAGATGTCAAATAATTACCCTAAAATCTTCTATATTGTAGCATGAAAACATCCAGTAGCTTCAGATCAACAAAGACAAAGATAGTCTGTCAGGAAAAACACGAGATGAAGGGAGAGAAAGTGAAGTACGAGGACAGAGAGTGAATGATAACGACCAAAGATGAAGTCCGGGTCAAATGCTGCCCATCACGTCTTCTGCCTGTTTAAACTCTTTTCTGACCTCCCCTCCTCCTCTTGCTTTGCGTCAAAGTTAATCTCTCTTGACAAATGCTCTCGGCCGGCGACAGGAGGCCGAGCGCCACACAGATGTCTCGTCTTGAGGGAAAATGGCAGGCGGCTCGGTCCTGGTGAGCCCTGATTGGCCCTCTGGTTGATTGTTGGTGAAGCATTGACACGCCATGTTTGGAGGCAATGAGTTTGGCAGCGTCAAATGTAGCTGGACACGTTAATCAGTTGATGCTTTTAATGTGAGGACATCTATTAAAATAGACAAGATAGAAGACGCTGCATTGTGTCTCGAGAAAAGTCTGCAGTCGATCCATTGCATCCTCTGACTTTTTCATTTCCATCCATTTAATTGATATGCATATAGATAACACTCCTGGTTTAGTACCTGCATGTATCTGAAAGTTGGTAATGTACACAAACCATACCGTGATCTCTACAGATCTCAGTCAGACAGATATGCAATGGATCAAGGAGTTTAGGTTACTGTAGCAGCGTTCACAGCAGCTGCAGGTCAACGTTTTTGGCTTACGAACCATTAAAATGAAGCAAACTTCTGCCGACATCAGTGTTAATTTTGGCAGCTATTTTACGTTTGGTCTTATGTATGTAATAATAATGTATAAATCCCCAAATAGCCCATGAAATAAGGAATAATGCGGCAGCGGCACCGTCCCGAAGCTTCGAATACCTTTAAATATTTCTCTTAGAAGCCCAAAAAATGGCATTCGGGACAGTCGTAGTTCAGTCGCACCCACTGGCACCCCTTATGAGAGCCAATCAGCACCGCCCAACATGCAAATATCTGCGTTAATCAACCACCTGAACCTGACCCGACTTGCAAACTGCCAACTTATAACGCATTATTGCAGCACAAGGACTAAGGACTAAGACAAGCGGGACAGAGACGGACTGGTGTGTGTGTTTGAGATAGAGTAGAAGAGAAGGTGGAAGGTGACAAAAACAAAGACAGATTTTGATAAAGTTTTTATTTTTTAAACTACCTTTTAGTCTTGTGTTTGTTCGTCAACAGTATTGCATGTTTGATATCATCACCGTTAGTGTTTAATGACGTCGGTGCCGTCTCGTCATTGTCTCGTCTTAGTCATAGAAAAAGGTCGTTGACAAACATATTCCATTCCCTGGAAACATAATAGAGCATTACTTATGGGAACATAATTTAGTAGGAGACGGGGTTGTCAATTATACAACAACAAAACCATCCCGTCATGGCACAGGTACCTCTGGAGATTAGTTTTCACACATCTAAGGAAAGTGATTGATAACCCCGATCTTGGAGCTACAAGGCTGTAAAACTTTGGTTTCCAACGCCCAAGACATCATGCAGGTTTTACCTCAGCCCCGCTGAGTCTGACTCGTCTCCATCTGTGTTGCTTCACTTGAGCTGGATGTTGGAAACCAGACCCGATGTCCTATTAGACGCATCGCCAACCTGCGCTGACGACTCACCGCTCTGCTTTTGTTTTCATTTAAACAAACACGGAGACGGAATCTAAACAAAATGTCTTCATGGAGGGGAAAGTATCTGTCCATCACCATTTTAATAAAAGGTGTTTGCCTTTTTTTTTCCTCCTCTCTCTCTGCTTCTTTTCGAAAAGACCCGTCGTCTTGACATTCAATGTGATGTGACAATAAATACATGATATATCCTTTACTGGAGCTCGACGCTGAAAAGGATCAGCGGCCTCAGTAAAAACAAAAGAGAGAAAAACAAAACTGTGAAAGTGTTTCCAGACTTGAGTGAGAGCATTTCATCCATCCAGAGAGAAACAGCATGAATCATGTCGAGGACAGAAATCGTTCTTTGTTTCTGACAGACTGATAAAAAACAACTCACCTGCAGCATTTAGACGCTCTGCTGACTCCGAACAACAACACGGACCACACTTTAACATTTCTTATTCACTCTTTGTTTGATTTGTGGAATTTGGATTACTCATACGAGTGTTTTAATACTCCACAGCTTCCTGATAAAAAAAGATAGTCATGTCATTTTGGTAAAGGTTTTGCATGTTGTTTGTTGAACTTTTTGCCATGCAGCTTTGTTGGAGAATGTAAGATGTAAGAAGTGTTGTGTTTAAGGCTGTCAAAGTAAACTTTCATATACTGGCGTCATATGAAACTAAAAAACCTAAGGAATCCATTGGTACCATACGTAAATGTACCGTAAAACCAAAACTAGGTTGTAAAAGAGTCTATTAAGCTAAGAGTCTGTGATATTTCTCATTCTCACTTTCACATTATACTATAGGTAGTTATTTCAATGTTAATATTATTTGTTAGTGCAGGTTTAAGGTGTAAACATGCGTTTTCTAGTCGGGAGTAGCTGAATCGGGTGTCGGTGACAAAGTGGCCAATCTATTCAATTCTATGTTTATATACTATATACATTATTTACTGGAATTTTAATTCTTTTGACCAATTTGTTGCTGCAGACTTACCCTTAAATTGTAATTCCTGTTAATTTTGAAGGTTTTTTAGTAGGTCTGTCAGGCGATAATAACACATTAGTGCAAATTAATTTTAACACATTAACGCAACTTGCGATTTTTAGGTTGTAGAGGGCTCAGTTTTAAAGCTAGAGTGAAGATACTACATCATACGAAACTATAAAACATAATGAATCCATTGGTACCAACCATGTCTTACTAGCTTGTCATGAAGGAGGTTAAATAATGCTTCAAACTTGCTCTAAATTTTGGTTAGGAAAAACTGTCATGTCCATTTTCAAAGGGGTCCCTTGACCTCTGACCTCCAGATCAGTGAATGTAAATGGGTTCTATGGGTACCCACGAGTCTCCCCTTTTCAGATATGCTCGATGCCATGTCGATTGACAGCCCTTGTTTTTTTACATTCCCCAGTTTCCTGATAAATACAGTCTGTCTGCCGTCATCTCATCTACTCGACGCAGACTGAACCAGAGGACTGTCTGTATCGCTGACTCTTCCTCCCGTTAGCGTGACGGAGGCCGATCTGTACGACTCCTCCTCCTCCGTCCCTCCCTCTGTCCGTCCCTCCCAGCTGTCCTCCCACATGTCTCACACCCTGTTTGTCACCAGATGGTCGGTCCAGGATTAATGGGCCACTTATCTTATATCTGCGGCCATCAGCAGAGACCAGAACTGCTTCTTCTGAACCGGAGGACACCTCCCTGTTAGAAGACACGCCATCACATTCAACTCACAAGCAATCATTCAGGAGAAACACACACCCCCATCACATAAAGACACACAGCAGAACACTGCACACTGACACACAACTGTTAATGTAAAGAACCATAAAACTTTGATCAAGCACCATTACAGAGCGATTAGCATAATAACACATTATCATTTCCATATCACTTCATTATATGTAATTACATAAAAGCATTAGTGAGTTGTAGCAGCATGTTTTTATCATGCTATATCTCGTGTCCCATCCCGCCCTCGACACGCATGATCTCACCACACATGAGATTATCAGACACCTTTTATCAGTAATATTTAAGGCTCACTGAAAAAGAAACCGCCTCCATCTGTGCTGATAACACATTAGAGTCTTAACTGAATATAATAATTAACACATCCTCAGCTCTCAGGTGTTCTCTAGATAGTCTGTGAAATGAAATCTTTTATTTCCAACAAAACATTAATAACTGTAGAACATCAATCTTTATATTGTATTACTAAATATGACTTAACAAAATATGGTAACACGTCATTTTACAGGTCTGCAAATTTCATGGTAATTAGGTGATAATTAGCAAGTAACCTATTTGAAATTACTTTTGAATTACCGGCCAAATTACCCCAATATTTACCTAAAAATTTATTAAAAATGACTTTATTATAAACATTATTTAATAATTATATTCCGCTATTTCCCTGATAATCTATTTAATACATTGAATAATATAATAATAGATTGTTTTGTGTAGACAATAAGTTCTACTTAAGGGCGCTTCTCAAGCCTAAGGGCCCTATTTTAACCATTACTGCTATTTAAGCATATAATTATTAAATAATGTTTATAATAAAGTCATTTTCGATAAATTTGAGGTAAATTTTGGGCGAATTTGGCAAATAGGTTACTTTCTAATTATTACCTAATTACCATGAAATTTGCAGACCTGTAAAATGACGTGTTACCAAACATTTCGCTATTTCATTATTAGAAAAGACAGTAAAAAACAAAGTGAGTTTCCCTCAGATTGTGTATTTTCTCCTTCCATTAAGTGTCCATATACCAGCTGTAATATGAATCCAAACAGACCTAATTTTAGTACAGTTAAAGGGTGAAATCATGCTCCACATGTAGGACGTATAGAGTCTCTAAAACATTCATAGGGGCAGCAGCGGTGATGTAACGAGAAGAGACGCTGTTCTCTTTAATATTTCTGCGATGCTGTAAAGTCAGCAACACAAACGCCAGAGGCACGCAGAAGCACTTGTTCAGCCCCTTATGTTCCTGCTCATGCAGCACTATTGAAGCATGCGACTGTACTGTACTGTAGCGTGCAACAATACAGTAATGTAGGTAGTCACGGTGGATCACTGCATCTATTCTGCGTTAACGTTGATAGATATTCTGAACTGAGTGGATGGTTTTCTCCACCACTTACCTTTATACACCTACAGCCAAGAAATTATACTCACAGGTGTGTAGAATATAATCCAATTACAGATTGACCAGTACGTGAATTTCTCTTGGAGTTAATCACTAAAACGCGCAAATTAGGCGCGTTTTCATTCACATCATATTGTCAAGTCATGAAAGGCCAAATCGTAGGAAGATTTAATGAATCTATGCTTGTTTAATCTGACTCAATGACCTTCTCAATACAATATAGTGTGAGATTAACAGCGTCGTCAGTATAGCAGGTTTGTACCGGACTGTCCTTGACCCTGGAACAGACTGGGATATATAGTAGAGATGAACAGACGGATTTGCAGCGAAACCCACTGAATTTATTGAGCACCATTGAACTATAGGGGCTAAATAAAGGAATGAGTATGATTTTTCTATGATGTTTTATGATGCATATGCAGTGGCAATATGCCAATGGCTAGATACCAGCAATGCCCAGAACCTGTCCATTCAATAAGAGGCAGCTATTAGCTGGAGGAGGAAACTTAAACATCTTCACTGCCACTATCTCATCTTACTCTGATGATGACATTCTTTATGTAGAAAGGTTAGTTGCGTCTCCAGGCCTCACCCCTCCAGATCCTCTCAAGAAGTGTAAAGCTTTGGTTGCGTTTGAATCTTTTACACTCGGGTGCGGGTTTCTCCTCGGCAAACAGACAAAGCTCTTTTCCGTGCGGACACTAGCGGCCTTCGCAGATGCGGAAAGCATAAATCCAACTTAATGCCCGCCCTCTGGTTACCCCCCAGGTTAAAACTGTTAACTCTGTCCGCACTGTTGCCATCGTCAGTACTGTTAGCAACGTCAGCTGCTAGCCGCTGGCTTCGTGTTCAGAGCTGTGTGCAGGCAGGCAATCCCAGCTGTGTGGGTTGTAGCTGCTACAGTAGTCGGCCAACCACTCGTTACATTAAATTAAAAAACGCTTGCGTTGATCGGCTGCGAGCTAAACAGCCCTGTCTCCTAAAAACTGCATTCTCAATTATATTTGTAGGGAAACATATTTTGATGAAGATTAGTTTTGTACGTATCATCAACGTCCACGGAAGACTGCAGCAAGTGACGTCGTACGACGAGCGACGCGCAGAGCAGGTGACGTAGTATACTGAGCGACTGTTAATGAAAGTTACGTAGTATAATAACGTTATTGAAAGTTTTGTGGTATAATAATGGGACTTTCCCCAGGATACCAGTGTTCGTGTCCTGTGTGAAACTAAAAGCCAAACCATGATGTTTTGTTGCGTTTTTGTTTTAATAACCACGTGTTTAAAACTGTTTAAAACTGCGACTGTAATCTGGGAGAAACGTAATAGAGAATGCAGTGTAGTTGTATGGGAACGTCATTTTATAGAAGACAGTTTTGAAGGTCATATTGGTCCTATTTTTTTAGATCTGGGTACAAAAAGGATCGATTGAAGGTATCGTTTGACAGGAGAAGTTTGGATACTACTTGGTACTAGGTTATTTCAGTTGATACCTTAAAAAGTATGATGTACCGATAACCCTAATATTCAGCTTTTATTTTTGCAGCAGAAAGCCATGTTAACACTATAAAAAGTCAGGCTGTGATAGAATAAAAACCTTGTGTCTGAGATTTTCAAAAGTTATGAAAAACTGCTCTCTTTTAATCTTGACAGACATGTTTTTATTGTCTTAGTTGAGTTTGAGTACGTTGGTTTCTAAGGTGAAGGAGTTTTCTTTAACCCAAAGAGGAGCATGTTAGCGTCTTCGTTCTTCTTCTTAAATTAAAAAAGTTCACCAGTATTAACCTGACAAAATGTTCCTCAGAAACGCCTGTTCAGTCTGGTTTGATGGCGGAGCAGATGAAAGAGCGCTCTCTCTTTTGGAAGCCGACTGTAACGTGCACTTAAGGAATAACAGTGATTACAATGTGAACGGCCTCTTTCTATTAAGCTGAAGCTCTTCTGTCTGATTCCTATAATCGTCCCACTCCTACTGACACCGCCTGTTACTGCATTCTTGTTCTTGACACCAACGTCGACAGGCTGAAAAGGTTACAGGAAGCACAGCTCTGACTCAAAGTATGAATTATAAAATATTTCCAGAGTGTATTCAATCCTCTCCAGTGTTAACCTCACTGCTTCTAGTTTGCCTCACAATATAATTGGCTTCCTATTTCTGAACTCCAAGACCATTTCTTTTTGTTTGTCAAGGTGAAAAACAAGTCATTAAAGACACCGGTAGAGAGAAAAGCAATCATCAAGCCCTTGCTGGAAGTGTTTTTCATGATACAGAACAGAAAGGTGTGAAAATAATCTAATAGGACCCCCGGATCACCGAGGTGAGGAGGGTTAACGCCACAAAGCGATGGGAAAGAGCCGACGCTCCGATCCGAGCTGCACCGCCAGCTGAAGCTCTGCAGAGCTGACAAGAATCGTTTGATTTCTTAATGAAACTAGAAGATAAACTGACATTGAAGCAATTTACCTTGGTTCCAATGCAAATTACACTTTTTGTAAAAAGACCCTTTTTGTGTCATGATGAGGTCCCGGTGTTAGCTGGAGGCTAAACAAAGGAGAAACTGGAGACTAACACTAGCAGTGGGCTAAAGTTACACATCTAAAATGTCCTTTTGCTGTGTTGTTGGCTGCCAGAATCCAGATATCAGAGACATTTGAGATGACAAACTGTGATTCGAAGCTCTAGCGAGCTACAATATCGGAAAAGCGTTTTAGAGATGGAGAGAAAATGTTATTTAATATTTAACCAATGGCTCACGGCTGCGGTTAGCAGAAGGCTAAACTATTTGCAACCCTTTCTCTCCGTCTCTGAGACGCTTCTCCGATATTGTCCGACTCTCTTTCTGACTGACTTTACTGAAGGATAGTTAAAGGGACAGTTTGTAACGTTTTAAGCGTATAAATGTACCGGGTTGGGACACATGCGCGCTCGCAAATGTGCGTTCGCGTGTGGCCGCTGTACTCTCCTCCTCTGCCTGCTCGCCTTCACTCAGACAGCGCGCGTGTTCTCGCGTACTCGCTCCACCTCTAGACGTGAACGCGCGCTCACTCCACACTGCAGAAGAGTTAGTTTAGCTCTGAGAATATCTAGTGAATGTACAGTGGACGTTTGTGCAGAAATAACTGCTGCAGCTCCTCCAGACCAACAGAGGTTTCCCGTGTCTTGTGAAGTGACGGAGCTCTGCAGAGAGACACGTTATCGTCTCGTTACCGACCGGGTGCCGGTGTCTTCGGCTGCCGGCTGCCGGCTGCGGTCGGGAGGCGATAACGTAACTCGTTGATGAGCCCCGCTGTCTCAGCCTGCACTGAAGCAGGAAAAGCCAACACTAGGATCAGCATTGATTCATGGAGAGACCTTCGTCTGGTCAGCTAACATTACTGCCAAGCAGCTGAAATATAGAGTGATATTGTGCTTTTAGCTGACGTGTGTCGCCTCACTGTTTTGAGCGATGCTCGTTCAGGTATATGTAGAGCGAGCAAGCGCGAGCTCGACGCTGACTTTCGTTGATTTCACAGCCACAGGTGTCGCTGTTAACAAGCATTTCTGAAAGTTACAAACAGTCCCTTTAACTATAGACATCCAAAGATTTATACGCCCTCAATTTATCTTTACAGCGCTGCCGTTGTCCACCAGCCCGCTGGTCGGACGGCTGGCTACTTAGCTAACTTAGCACAGAAAATGAGGTAAACAAAGTTGTAATCTAGCCAGTGTTAGGTAAACGTGTTCAGAGAATTATTCTGCCTCCATTTAACGCTCTGCCCACAAAATATGTGTTTACTATCAGAGAAGGGGTCTAAAATCTCACCAAAAGTAGTTTTTATCTGTCTAAAGACGTGGTTATCTTCATCTGGAGGTTAATCAGACATTTTGTTCCACTAATGAAAAAGATAATTTCAAGTACACCAAATGTTTTTGTGCGGTGTGAAGAGGAAAGTGGATTGAGGCGGTGCGAGGAGGAGGGATGGGAGTATCAAGTAAACAAGGCTCACTCGACAGGCTCCATCTCGCCGGGAATTATGGGAATTACCTGGGCTCAAAAGGGGTTCAGTCGGGCGGAACGATGCGGCCGATTCGGCCCCGGGGGGCGCGGCTTGACGGCCGTGTATCCTAAGAGGAAGAGACTCACCAGACTCAGCAAGGAGAGGAAGAAAGGAGGGAAAGGGAAGGAAAGATCTCCCTCTTTGACGCTCTCGCCCTTGGCCAAGTATTTATCCGACTTTAAAACCCGGCCTGATGCTAAAAGTGCTCCAGCGAGGTCTCTCCTGGAGCCTGGAGCTGCTTGCACACAATCCCCAAGACGAGTTTGGGTTTCACTGAGTGGATTGGAAGTCCTCCTGACCCCGCCACCACCCACCCAGCCACCGCAGCACACTTCTCTCCACAGAGGCCTGAGGCGGGGAGGAGAGAGGGAGGAGAGGGGATGGAAGGCGGGTTGATGAAAATGATGCCGGGAGAATGGGGGGAGGAAGGGGATGAGATGATGGAGCTGGAGGGAAGGACAGCAGAAATGTAGTATGAGAGGATGGAAAAGGGAACGAAGAGAAGGGAAGGAAGGAAGGAAGTAGCTCAGGGTGTCGTTCTCCCCTCTGGCTCCTCAGCCGAGATGCTCTGATTAGTTTGGAAGGCGAGCACGATGTGTTTCTTTCTCTGCAGAAAACAATTGGATGGTGAAGGAGTGGAGCAGAGCTCAGTATTGTGTTGCTGATGCTGTGGGATGCTGTTCTGTGTGTGGCCTCTCTGTCTCTGACAGCAGCAACAACGAGGCGATTAGTCCACTAATCCATAAAGAGCCATCTCTCTCTCTCTCTCTCTCTCTGTGTCACTGTTTCTTCTCTCATTATCTTCTCTCTCTCTTTCTCCTCTCAATATTCCTCCCACTCTTTTCTTCCGAGGCATTCCCTCATTATATTTGCCCATCCTCTCTCTCTTTCTTCCTTTCTCTCTTTTTTCCCTCTGACTCATCAGGGTCAGGATTAGTCTGTGAACATCAAGTAGCCAAATTCTGGAGACGTTCTGCCCCTGAAATCAGATCCATTATCCACCACCTCCTCCTTCCTCCTCCTCCTCCTCCTCCTCCTCCTCCTCTGAGGTCAAGTTTTCTGTCCCGTTTGTTAGTTTGCAAGATAAACTACTATGGCAGTCAGTCAATTAAAATATTTAAGCGCAACTTAATCGCCTAAATGTACCTTAAAGGGAGATTTGGCAAGTATTTAATCCTCTTATCAACATGGGAGTGGACAAATGTGCTGCTTTATGCAAATGTCTGTATATATTTATTATTGGAGATCAATTAACAACACAAAACAATAACAGATATTGTCCAGAAACCCTCACAGGTACTGCATTTAGCATAAAACAATATGCTTGTTTATCATTGTTTTGTGTTGTTAATTGATCTCCAATAATAAATATATACATACATTTGCATAAAGCAGCATATTTGTCCACTCCCATGTTGATAAGAGTATTAAATACTTGACAAATCTCCTTTTAAGGTTCATTTAGAACAGATAAAAAATGTGCGAGGAACCTGCGGCTTTGGTGAATGTTTGCACTTTCTGAGGGTTTTAGGTATCTCGTTAATGGCCTTAACCATAAATCGCTAGATTTATGGTTGCATTTACATCATATACATGTGTTTAACTCACTGAGATTTATTCTTTCTGTCCAGTGTTTTTACAGGAATGGTGGTAGCTGCATGTCACACAGAATAGATGTGAAATGTAGTGGATATTGCTCTGGTGAATGTATTTGGACATACATGTCTGCAAAAGTTCAGTTGTTTGGTATTCTCTCCAACTCCGAGTTTTGTTTTGGAACATCTGGTCTCTTTTTGGTCAACTTTTTCCAAGCGTGTTTTTCTGCTTTATATTCATGCACTTCCTCACATTTCCTCCTGGGAGCTGCCCACTACAACTCCAGTCCTCTTGTTGTTGGACACTCAGCATCTCTGCTGTGTTTACACAGTGTTCCTACCTCGCTGGTGGACATCTCCACTCCAGCTTCAGAGGTTAAGCAGAGTGCTATTTGTTTACTTAATCCACCAACTTCCCCCCTCAGCTCATCAGTCGACCTTCTGGTGTAACTTTGTCAGCCTCCTTTGTGCCTCGATACTGTATAAGTGCCTGACTGGTTGTGGATCTCCTGACTGTATGTGCGGTCATCTCTCTGTCCTCTGGAGGTTGCATTACCAGTCACAGTCTCATAGTCTTTTTATTCTCTTTATGCCACCGTCTCCTCAGCAGCTTTAGAAAGTCACGGCGTTGCTCGTAACAGAATGCTAAACATGGCGGAGGGAGCGCGCTGGGCACCTTGGCACGCTGAATAATAGATGCAAAGGGAGGAGTATAATTTTCTTGCTTTCCTTGCAGTGTTTTCACCACAAGGTCTTTGAGCAAAGCGGCTCGCCCCAACACGCCTCTTGTCACTGAGATGCTGCAAGCAAAGCAAAGGACACACACTATTTATTCAACCTGTGAATGTGCAGCCGACGCAGTCGTGGGAGAGAAGTGGCATTAATATGAACTCAAGAAAAACCTTAGAAAGCTAATCTAACCAGTCTAACGATGTGCTCATTAGTCAAAACCACCGACACGCCAGCAGGCTCTGATTCTGAATCTGTATTTACATAAACAGAGGTGGCTCATTATGTATCCCTGGATGCTTCAGTCCGGGGCATCACTCTCTTTGAGCACATTTGGTGTCTTGTTGTAAAGGATTTTCATTTACCCCGGCGGTGCTGACTTAAACTGTACATTTGTGAGTATATAATGAGTTGTTGCAACCCAAGACTGAACGTCAAAACAGGCTAACAACGCCTAAAAAGTCCCTTCAAATATGTCCGAGAGAAATGCAGCTTTCTCAGAGTTTAGAGGAGGCGACCAGCTCTCAGCTCTTAGTATCGAAGAGTATAGAAGCAAAGAGACAAAACTCTGGTGCTTTTTTGACAGCTGCTAGATGACGATTGGACTGAAAACGCCAACCGATAACCGACCCTCGTTAACCGATTATTAACCGGTAACCAACAAGATTTGTGACTTGCATGCAGAGGTGCGTCAGCTGCAGTGTATGAGTACAACAGACAACGGAGTCCCCAGTTCACCGTCCGGGAGCGTTAACTTAGCAGCCACGGTGCTTTGTGTAGTGTTGCAGACATGCAGCCACTTTACCAGTAAAAGTCTCCACCGCACATTTAGTTTAGTTCAGCAGGTTGTCTGCTGTGTGTCTGCCCGGCGTAACGATACTCTGTCTGCCCGGATTAACGATAGCGATCATCTGACAAATAGTGTGTGTGTTTGTGCTACGTTAGCTTCTGTAGCTCTGCTGGTAGCTTCGTGCTCCCCGTAGTCACACACATGCGGTCTGTCAGCGCGGCGTAACTTCAGCGAGTTTCCGACAGACCGTGTGTGTGTTGTCGGTGGCGTTCTAGCTGTGAACGTAGGTGTAGCAGACAGTGTGTGTACAGTTTATTTGTCGGTGAATAAATGCTACGAGGCTACAACTCCTCCGCTCAAGCGAGCCAACTTCCTGTATCTGTAACACCGGCCCCGACTCTCTTAAGGTGGACCAGCTTTTCTCCTTCAAGTGACGAGTTTTTCTCAGCTTTTTAATTAATTATTAACATTTTTTTTAACCGTTTTAACTGATAGCGTTAATCGGTTAAAATGTTTAATGGTTAATTATTAACATCCCTAACTTGTGTCCATGGATGTATAAAGAGACGTCTGTAAATCAGAGGATAATTCATTTTTGAGGTAAATCAACTTCCCAGTAGGAACACTTAAATATCCCTCATTTAAATCATTATGTCCTGAAAGATATAAAATGAACTAATAGCTGAATCCAGAGTTATTTTCCTCGGCATAATGACACAAAAAAGGGAGCGCAGCCTCGGCGATGACACCACGCTGGTCTGGTCTATAGCTGGGAGCCATAAAGACCCTCTATTATAGGTTTTTTAGGACACGGCAGGGGAACAAATCGTAAATCAGCAACTCTTGGGCATGGCGTTATTACTTTCAAATGGTTTGTTTAAAGTTTGAAGACGTGTTAAGACTTCCTCTGTTACCGTATTGGCGGTCTGATGTATCGTCTCATGTAAAATCAGTGAAGTGCCCCTTTAAGACTGCTAACAGCCTGTAGAGTAACCTCTGCTGGGGTAATCGTTGCCTCCAGTGGTGAGAAAAGTGGATTGTGAAGGCATTTAACGCCCAACTGGAGATCCGTGTCATATTGAAACCCATTTCTTGGAAGGATTGACTGACATGACCTTTAATGAACCCGCCCCGGCTGCGCTCTCAGCTTTCTCTCTCTTTACACCCTGACATGCCCATCTGACCACGGCAGGAAATCAACTTACACCCGCTGGCCACAGATCACACTCTGTTGGCTGTTACTCTATTTTACCGGAAACGGTGATTCTCCGACCAGAGGAAAGATATCAGCTGGATGGATAGATGGGCAGATAGATGTCTGAGGTTGTCAGGAAACTCTGTTCTCCAGACTTTTAACAGCCTCAGAGAAGGGAAACCTCAACCCTCTTTCACCCTGACCGGCCTCGCTTAACGTGTTGACATGGCAACCGCAGAAAGAGCAAGAGCACACGCTGTGAGATTATATTGCCGCCGTCGAGTGACTCCTATTTTGGGGAGTTTGTTATTACTTCAGTTGAAGGAGCAGGTGCTTCTCAACTGGAGAGATTTCTGCTACTGTACGCCTTTTAATGAAACCTTTTTATTTGGATGACGCATGCATCAAAACTGATTTTTACTGAAAGGTTGGCAACGTTTTATTCAGACAGGTGACAAATGAAAGGAGAATAAATGAGTGTACTGCTTGATAAAACTAAGCAATTAATCCTTGTTCATGTAATAATCATGCTCTGCTGAGCCGGACCAGCTGACCTTGATTTCAAGATGGCAAGAACCCGACCGACTTTACTGTCTTTCAGAGGCTGTAGCAGGTTCAGTTTTAGAGCTAAATGGAAGGAACAGATATCATATGAAACTAGAAAACCTAAGGAATCCATTGGTACATGTTCCTTATATCATCCAGGAAAACGGTTCCCAACTTATTTTCCTTGAAGCTTAGTAGTTATGTCATCATCTTGTGCTAGAGTCCAAAAACTGGCAACAAGAGTGAATAGGATGGAAGCAGCTGTATGGGTTGTTTTAAGTCATTTTACAGCTTTTTCAGTGGCATATTTTCTTTAATCTATGTGACAAATGCATACTGCAACTGCAACAGCTTCTGTGTCAGCTGAAAATGAAATTAATGAAGACAAAACTGCAGTTAAATAAGAAATGGCAGTCTGTGATCAGACTGTGTCAGCAGGAATAGTCCGTTGATCCCTCCAGTGTGTCGGGCTCTCAGGCTCACAGTGAACAAAGCCCTCATTACAAAGATTTGATAGTTCAGTGATGCAGAAACCAAAGTGGAAAAAAAGATATATGGTCAAATAAGGCAGCCTTCATCATCTTCATGGATTTGGTGATTGCACCCTAAGGGGGTCTGGTGGTTATGCTATAGATCAGGGGTCTGCAACCTGAGGCTCCGGAGCCACATGCGTCTCTTCAGCTCCTCTCCAGTGGCTCCCTGTGGATTCTTAAGAATGGAACTGACTGTTTTTTTCTTTACATTTTCAATTTTATTTATCATTGTTGTAGGTCTATGGTACGACAGTACGACGGAGTATTAGGGTCACATTGAGGAAAAAAAATAAATCTGAGATTTCGAGAATAAAGTCAGAAGTTTACGAGAAAAAAAAGTAGTAGTATTACGAGAATAAAGTCATAATATCATAAAGTAGTAATTTTACATGTCATTTTCTTTTTTTTGTAAAGTTGTGACTTTATTCTCGTAATATTACAACTTTTTTTTTTCGTAAAGTTATGACTTTATTTTTGTTATATGACTTTTTTTCTCATAACATTAGGATTTTATTCTCGTAATATTCTGACTTTTTTACTCGTAAAGTTATGACTTTATTCTCTTAAAGTTCTGACTTTATTTTAGTAATATTACGACTTTTTTTCTCGTAAAGTTATGACTTTATTCTCGTAATATATTTGTCATCTCAAACGTCTGTGATATCTGGATTCTGGCATCCAACAGCACAGCAAGATGACATTTTAGATGTGTAACTTTAGCCCACTGCTAGCGTTAGCCTCCAGCTAACAACGTGACCTCATCATGACGTTGACACAAAAAGGGTCGATACCTCCGGTACAGTTCTAGAGATTTAGAGGAATGTGTGTGGAGGAGCATTGAATCTTGTCTGGAGGCTGCTGGTGGATTAACACCTCACTAAGACCTCTCTGACTGTTGCTTTTCTCCTCATGTCACTCATTTGTTTGTGTTTCTGCAGTTGCTGCTGTTTTCTTTTTTTCCTGTTGCATATTTGCAGATTAGTGCACAGCGGGTGTCCATATATGGATTAGTGTATCTGCATATGTGTGTGTGGATATACAGTATGTGTGAATACCTGAATATTACATTCACGTGTTTGAAAGTGTGCCGTTAGTGACGCCTTTGAAAAAGAAAATACTCAAAATATTACACAAGAGTTCAACCATAAATACTTAATATCAGTTTCATCTATTTTACGTATGCTGTGTAAATCACCCCAGGGCGGGGGGGGTTTGGGTGTGTGTAGTGATTCACACCCCATTTCCATAATTATCACCAGTTGTAATCGTCCTCGCGGTGAGTCTCTTCCTCGCTCATTCATTTATGAACCCAATCTCCCGATCGTCCCGCTGTGAAAGGCCTCTAAAGGAGGCAATCACTCCTATTTTTATTATAATTTCTTAATTTCTGCTCTTGTAATTTATGCCGGAGCAGAAAGTGTGGAGCCCGCCAGTCAGATGGGTATAGCGTGGGGGATAATTGAATCAAGCAGGTGCCAAGCTGATAGATCGGTCCTCCTCCAGTATAATTGCTGACAGTGGAGGAAATCGGGCCAAGCTGTGATTACCGCGAGTCTCCGAGCACGTGAGCTTTTCATACCTGTCTCACCTGCTGATCCGAGTCACCGCAGTCAGAGAGCAAGAGGGTGTGAATAATGCCCTCTGATGTGAGATGTGCTAACTGGAGTCAGCGCAACCTCGGAGCTAAAGTCAGACGAAACCAGGAGCTGGAAGGTCAATCAATGTCTGCAGCAGGTGTCATCTGATGCTGACGCTCTGTACAGGGCAGACTGGGAGCCACTGACGGACCATCAAGGACTAACCGAAGAGCAGCAACTCTTTACAGTAACTCTCTGTTGGTACGAGGCAGCGGGTCATCAACACTCTGCTTTTAAAGGCACATTTTGCAGTTTATGTCTACATCTGGATTTTGAGATTCCTGTGGCTGAGGTTTGTTTTTTAAAAACAGTTTGGGACAGGAAGTGAGCAAACATGGGAACATATACAGAAAAAATAAAAATATACAGAATATTATTTATTATTTATTATTACTCACAGAAAGCATGTAAAGTCTATATCCTCATTAAGACAACAGGATACTTTAAGGCATCCAGTCGATGGATCCAAAAAGTCCCGCATATGAGGCGGTGCGCCGCGACCGGCTCTAGGTCGGCTTGGAAATGTCCTTAATGCGCCCCAACCGCGTCGTGCCCCCAAGGCAGAGCTCAGCCCACGTAAAAGGCGCCATGGGTCTGCGGCGATGTCAACAACCCACCCGACCCGTCTTGAAACAAGGACCAAGGAGTCTAACGCACGCACGAGTCAGAGGGTGCAAGAAAAACCCCGTGGCGCAATGAAAGTGAGGGCCGTTGCACGCCGGCTGAGGTGGGATCCCGGCAGCCTTTTTGTGCAGCCTATGTAGAAAAAGCCTTCCTGACATTGATAAGACGGGCGGTATATGACAAAGGTAGTGTTACAGTTAATGAAATCCCTAGTTTATAGGTTTTATCTGTGTTAACGTCAGCAACATATTTCGTTTGCATCACATTTTCACAGTGAGAGCAATGCATGCTTTTAAAGGTGCCAAACGGCTCGGTCAGTACCTTTTTTATCTGCTGGAAGATATGAATGCATGAGCCTGTCCCGAAGAGTAGGGGTGCGTCTAAAAGAAACAATAGGGGGGTTCATGAAAAACTTGACACAACACAGTGTCGCTCTCAATGATGGCCCAGTTATGTTTTACTATGCGTTGATCTGTTCAGCATGAGTACTGTATGTCGTGACAAAAAATGGGCGAGACTGATGTGCAGGCTCACGTCTGATGTTTTTCTGAAGAAGGGTATGAAGCTCAAGTGACTGTGCTCTATCACAAGCCTGCTTAATCACCCTAGGTTTGTAAGCTCTTTCTATCATAACCTATTAGACATGGTTCAACAAAATCATCAAAGTGTCTTGGTCACAAATACGTCGTATCCTCCACTCTGTTCCTCATTTCATCCATCCATATCTGAACACGACCTTCTGACCCGGCACACGCTGCCATGTGACGGCATCACTTCGCCACATATTGACTGGTATTATTCCATCAACACCAGTACAACAGTGAGCACAACCAGCTCTGCCTTCTCATGTCAAAAGCATCGTATTGTTTACCAATGAAGAGTGGTCCTCCATGACTTCATTACTCCAGCTGAGACCCGGCTCCCCCCCGGTCCACAGGGAGGCCCCACTCGGCCCCGCTCGGCCCCCGATGGCCTTGTTACCTTCAGCGGTGAAACCTCGGAGCCAGTTTATTTGTGCCGTTTTAATTCAGCTCCCATTAGTGAAACTGCAACACTCCGTCTTCTCGACTTCAAAACATGACATGAAAAACATTTGTGCACAAACAAGACAAGAATTCCTTGGTTCCTTTATTCAGAGGGATTTACACTCAGTGGAACAGAAGAATAATTGAAAGGATAATCCCTTCTTTTACCCCACCCCAAGTTTGTGCCAATAATCAAGGTTTCCCGCCTCCGTCTCATTATTCCTGGTTGGTCTGTGCACAGTTGGCAGAGCTGCAGGAGTCAGTTCGTATTTGTATCTTCAGAAAAGCTTTTCGCTGTCGGTCATAGTATGAAAATCAGATTGGAAAAATGCCAGAACATTAAGAATCTGAATTGGTTTGATCAGTGTTGTTTCTGTTTCATCCTTATTTCATTTAGTCTAAGATGAGTTTTCATATCAGCACTGTGAGAAGTATCTGAGAGTTAAAGCTCTCTGGAGAAACTGGATTTATCGGCGACGTTTTGACCAAACAAATTGCCCGATTGAGGAGCTGATTGGTGGACGTCACTGGGGAGCTTTTACTCCTGTGTGTGTCTATTTATCACGTTATTGATCTTTGTATCCAGCACCTGACCTACACAAGGTTTTATAGATGTGAACACAACTACTGTTATCAATTATCAGACAGTCTTACTAATAAAATGTAAGGAAATAAAACGTATTTACAGGCTAAATTTGATAAAAAAATGTTGCGCAAATGTTCATCAGGAACACTGCTTCCAGAATATAGCATTATTTTTTAAAAATTTATTTTTCATGCCATCCTCTCAAGATGGTGTAAACTTACAGATATACAAATTATGCATATTTAGAAAAAGAAAGGAGCAAGGAGCCATCGATGCAAAACAAAACAAAACTAATTAAAAAAAAACATGTTGTCTGTCCGGTTCATTCTCGTGAACGTGATATCTCAGGAATGCCTTGAGGGAATTTCGGCAAATTGGGAGTGTCCACTTGGACTCAAAGATGAATTGATTAGAGTTTAGTGGTCAAGGGTTAAAGGTCAGGGTCAGTGTGATCTCATGTCCACCCCACTCTCATGAACTCAATATCTCAGGAACGCCTGGAGGGAATTTCTTCAAATTTGGCACAAACGTCCACTTGGACTCAAAGATGAGCTGATTACATTTTAGTGGTCAAAGGTCACTGTGACCTCACGTCCACTCTATTCTCGTGAAATCAATATCTCAGGAGATATGGAAGGAATTGTATTACATCTGGCACTGACGTCTACTTGGACTTGAGGATGAAGTGATTTGAATTTGTGGCGCTAATTATGACAATTTCACAGAAACGCCTAAGAGGATAAAATGATGTAGTGACATTTTAGACAGACGTGGATGTGAACTGCAGCTTGACTGGTTGGCGGAGGCGAACAACTGCAAGGCTGTAATTCTAGTTCTCCTCTTGCAGAATAGTTCTCCTGATAGTGGCCGTAGAACCTGTCTGGAGTGTAACATCACTCCGGGGAGACTCCCCTTATTCATCGCCCTCTCCCGGTTTCCTCCCGGGGTCACAATTCTCCCGTATTTCTCCCGATTTATGTCAAATATTCACACTTTTTTTTTGCTTTTTGTTATCTCAGCCTGTTTCTGGAACTGAACAGAGTGTATAATCCCTACTTGTTTCCACCCGGACGACTATAGAGCTACACCAACTGTCGTTTCCCGGCGGAAGAGAGCAGTCTATCCTCACAACACAGCACAGTTTGAGCTCATGTTAAAGCTGCACTTGCCACAGCGTGTAGCGCCCAAAGTTGGGCTGTGTGCGACGCAGCGAAAAGCCGGTGCGGCGTAAGCTGTTGCTATGGTTTTTAAATCCTCCCTTTTTTAAAGGTCTCAAGGTTTCAAAGTATGGTCTTAGGTGAGCTCAGATATTTGTCACACATCAGCGCCCCCCCACCTGCAGCCCAACCCACTCACTCCAAAACCCCATTATCCTTTTAGCACGGCAATAAGTAGTCTATTAAGTTGACTTAATGAGAAGTAAACAGTGCGATGTTTTGAGAAAACAGTAATATAAGAACGTATTTACTGAGTGAGAGTCACAATTACAGAAGTGATTGTGGTGTCTGGAGGGAGGGTGGGGGTGTGACTAACGTCAGGATGCCTCTGCAGATTTTTCAGTCAATACTTACTTGGAGACAATCAGGCCGAATGTTTTACTCACCCACAGAGCGTTTGATGCACAATTACTGCTTGTCAAAACAGATTTATACTGTAGCTTTTCTCTTTGAGTCGGGGTGTTTGGACCGCGATACGGCTGACTGGCTCTCTCTCAGTGTTTGGCTCGCGGAGCGCCGTGTCCTGTCAGTGTGTAATGTGTTGTGATGCGGCCTGGACGCCGACTTGGCTCACCGAGCAGCAAATGGACTGGGCTCAATGGCTCGTGATGGAGGTGGCTCCTCCAAAGGCCCCGGCTGCTTTGGTTTGTTTGCGTAACAGAGGTGTGTTCAGGTTTTTACCTACAGAGGCTGGCAATAAAATAAAGCTGTCAAAAGGGCAGCTCCTTCTTCTGAAGAGGAATCAAACACAATCACACACAGAAGTTATCATAGTGTGCTCACATCTAACATGTTTAGTTTGGTTCAAAATAATTTCTGGCTTGTTTCAACCCGTTCTCGCTCTCCTCTGGGCATCGGAAACCAACGCATGGAGGCGCCCTTTAGTGACAGTTTGTGACAAATCGGACTTTCAACTAACTCTGATATAAACCCACCTGTTCCGTCATTTGACGGTCGAAGCAGTGACGTAATATTAATAGCATGAAAGTCCACTAAAGGCGGGCGGGAGGTTATGGTGGATGGGTAAGTTAGTCATGTGACTCTGTGCCATCGTCAGTCCTGTGAGTCACGTGAGTCGCTAGTCAGTGAAGTTAACGTTAACCGACCGTTTCCTAACCCTAACTAAGTGATTGTGTTGCCTAAACCTAACTTCCTATGTAAAAGGAAGTTTATTTTGAAAGGATGCTATGCATGTAACAAGCGTATATTGACATGCCATCCCTGGTCCGTCCAAAAGTAACACAAGAGGGGAACCCTGTGCATCGGTCTCTGACACTCACCGAGCAGCGGTATTTGACGAGTTGGGAGTGAGAATGTGTTGATTGTTTAGGTTGGTGTGAAAGCTGTCAATCAAACTCTGGTGTGGTTTGTTTGTGGTGTGAATGCTGATAGAATGATTTATACTAGGGCTGTGGATCAATTAAAATACTTAATTGCGATTAATCACATGATTGTCCATAGTTAATCGCACATTTTTCATCTGTTCAAAATGTCCCTTAAAGGGAGATTTGGCAAGTATTTAATACTCTTATCAACATGGGAGTGGACAAATATGCTGCTTTATGCAAATATATGTATATATTTATTATTGTAAATCAGTTAACAACACAAAACAATGACAGATATTGTCCAGAAACCCTCACAGGTACTGCATTTAGCATAAAACAATATGCTCCAATCATAACATGGCAAACTGCAGCCCAACAGGCAACAACAGCTGTCAGTGTGTCAGTGTGCTGACTTGACTATGACTTGCCCCAAACTGCATGTGATGATCATAAAGTGGGCATGTCTGTAAAGGGGAGACTCGTGGGTACCCATAGAACCCATTTACATTCACACATCTGGAGGTCAGAGGTCAAGGGACCCCTTTGAAAATGGACATGCCAGTTTTTCCTCGCCAGAATGTAGCGAACGTTTGGAGCGTTATTTAACCTCCTTCTCAACGAGCTAGTATGACATGGTTGGTACCGATGGATTCATTAGTTGTTTGCTCACACACAAGTTATGTTCATTAAAGAAAGATGATTTATTAAAAAGACACTCATTTAATACACTGAATCACTTTTTTCAAATTTTGTTCCAGGATTTAAAATGTTTCAGCTTCAAAGGAAATAGGTTTGGAACCGCGGTTCTATATGATATAAGGAGCAGCTGATTAGTTCATTATTTAATCATTTATAGATAGATATGATGGATTGACTTTACTGTCCACCTCAGTAGAAATGTGTCTTTGGCTTCTCCAAATACAACAAAAGGTGCGTACAATACACATAACACAACACACCATTAAAACATACAGATATACACCAGTGCAGAGGGCAGGTAGCAGCAGGTTATATAAATAATAAAAGAGAGCACATCTTATAAAATAACAAGCGTTCTCTGGTGCAGTCATTCTGAGTTCAGTGCCTCTCTGGCATCGGGAATAAAAGACTTCTTATTTATACTCCGGCTGACCTTTGAACCTTTGACCTTATTGATTATTACCTCCGCCGAGGAGGGTTTGTTTGTTTGTCTGTTTCTCAGCAGGATTACTGGAAAATCTACTGGTCTGATTTTCATGAAACTTAGAGGAAGGGTGTAGCATGGAGCGAGAAAGAACACAATACATTGTTGGAGCGGATTCGATTCACGGGTTGGATACGCTAATTCTTTTCACTCGACAACGACGACACGGATGCTTCGTAGTCTGAACCTCCTTTTAACCAGCGCAGACCAGATCCACTCCTTCCATTCTTACCTTTCACAATAAAAGTCCTAGACGTATAATATTTGCCGGCGAGCATTACGCATTTTTGTGTCGTTTATTCGTCACCCCCCCCCGGTGTGTAAAGGCCTTAAAGCTGTGGCTTCATTCACTTTCATGAATCTGATCTGTCCCAGCTGATTCTTGGATGTATTGATGACGACTTTGCGAGCTAATAACATCAACTTTTACTCATGAAACACTTCAGGAATTACTAGAAGACGTTTTTTCTTTTGACGGAGGCTAGCTGCTGTCTCTCTGCCTTCAGTGTTTGTGCTAAGCTTGACTAAACATCATTGAAATGGATCTCTATTGAACACACAGATATGAAATGAATACAAATCTTCTCACCTTACTGTTGATAAGACATCTAATAGGATCATTTCCTCAGTTCAGAGTGAGATTATATTGACTCCAGACCTTATAGTGTGAGCTTGTGTTTCTGTATCTTTACATCAGAGTGTGTGAGTGAGTGCTACTGTACTGTATGTGAGTGTATGTGAGTGTTTGGCTGTCTCTTCATGTAGGAGTATGTTGATTGATATTTTCTGGGTGTCTGGGCTTGGGGCGGTGACACTGTGTCTCAGGCTCCTCCTGGACTGACAGATTTCTGTCCCTCACACTCATTCACTCTGACAAATCATCCTCAGCTCCTCCGGCAGACCGTCCCAAACCTGCAAAAAAGGAAAATACACATGAGGAAGGCGGCCTCTGGTCTCTATCGCTGTTCCATTATCATCACAAAGAATCAGCGTGAGAATGAAAACGCTTGTGCTTAGTTTGACCCCATCACCCATTTTTGACATAGCGAATCAAGGTGAAACATCCCCTATTGAGTTATTTTACATCACCTGAAAAGGATCAAAGAAAGAGGTTTTCAGACGGATGAGTTTCCTCCGTAGGGTGGCTGGGCTCAGCCTTAGAGAGAGGGTGAGGAGCTCAGACCTCCGGAGGGAGCTCGGAGTAGAACCGCTACTCCTTCACGTCAAAAGAGGCCAGCTGAGGTGGTTCGCGTGTCTGATCAGGATGCCTCCTGGACGCCTCTCTCTGGAGGTTTTCCAGGCACGGCCAACTGGTAAGAGGCCCCCGGGTGGACCCAGAACACGCTGGAGAGATTATGTATCTCGTCTGGCCTGGGAACGCCTCGGGGTCCCACACGAAAAGCTGGAAAACGTTGCTGGGAAGAGGGACGTCTGGAATTGGCTGCTTAGCCTGCTGCCCCATGACCCAGCCCCGGATAAGCGGAAGAAAATGGATGGATAGATGGACAAAAAAAGAAACCGTTTCCTTTAGGGCTCCGGAGCTTCGACTTTCGGGAGTCACGCAGGACTGCCGAGACTGGAGGAGCTCTTTAATATAATATTTCATATTTCTCTGAATATTGCCCCCCTGCCCCGGCTCAGTAATTATTATTTGTTGTGCCTACAATGGCCCTAATGCTCCGTCGTAGAGATCAGTGCAGCGTCAAAATAAACCGACCGAATTCAACCAAATGATCATTTTGATATATTTTCCTCTTCAGTGTCACAGTCAATTTTGGAGACAACCTTCCTGCAAAGACTCCAGTTGATGACAAGAGCCTCGCTCTGACAGCGTCTGGTCCTCCGTCCCCCAGGCTGCTCCATCAACTAATAAACACGAGGAAGTAAAGCTCTTCATCTGCTCCCCGTCCTCACCATCACTCCCCAAACAGTCCGTCTCTCCCCGGCCACCAGAGGGGGGAGAAACGGAGACGTATTTAAATAAAGAGCGCCACGGGGGGGGACATATCACATTTCAAATATAGTATTGAAATGACAGCTATAAACTGTAGCCTGGGTACTTTGAATGAACTGTCTGAACTCATTTATGAGGCCAGAGAAGTGTTTTTTATAGACTGAGCCCAATCAGTATACTGTAGCCTGGGTTTTTAAGGTTTTCATCAGGCTCAAGCAGTTCTATATAGATGTATTTTTGGTGCTTGGAGAACTATCTAACATGTACAGCATGCTCAAATTTTGCTTTATTAGTTTAAGTACGGTTGTATTGTTCTATGAGGTTTGCATTTATAACTTATAAAATGTTCTTCTTGTTGCTTTATTCTTTGTTGTTTGGTGTTCGTGGTTGATGGGATGGTGAAATTACGCATTGGGCTGACTTATAAAGGTCAAAAACCTTGATTGATTATCGCCAACACATGTCTCAGTAGCTGTAATGATTAATCCATAGCTGAGTACACACTACACGAGAATCATCCGATTTTGGGCCCGATTTCCTGTTTCTCTCTGGAGCTCTGTAACTCTTTGTGCTGAGGTGACATCGGCCAAACCGCTGAGCCACCGAGCCGCCCAATTATCAGTCTTTGTGTTTGGTGGAGGTGAGAGCTGTGTCTCTGAGCTTTCAGTTCCAGATCTGCAGGGTTGTCAGAGTGCTTCTTTTACCAGCTGACGGGGTCCTGGAAAGGTCCTGGAGGTCCTGGAAAAGGCTGCTGACTTTGAAACTGGAACAGTGTTTATCACACCGCTGACACGCTACACTTGTCTCTCTGTCTTTCTGTGTTTCTGTGACTCATCCAAACTCTCTCTTTGTGTCTTCACATCCTTTCCTTTTATTTCCGACGCTCATTGTACACTTTTCTTGCTTTCAGTGGTTATCTTTCTTTGGTTTTCTTCCATCCACTTCTTCTTTATTCTGTCTCATATTCACAGTTTTATCTCAAACAAACAGTCACTTTTCCTGTCCAACGTTTTCCTCTCTTCCACACAACTCACTTCTAGGCTTCTGTGCTTTCACTCTTCCTCACCGCTCTTATTCTGTGGCTCCTTTGCCGTCATCAGATATCACCACTTCCTGTAAACTCCCATTTTTCAACTCAAACCTCTTTAAACTTATTATTTCTTCTCCTCTTTCTTTTGTCATTTTTATTTGCTGGGAGGCAGCAGAAAGGAAAACTGAACTATTTCGAGTGAGGTCTCTATGGAAACAGTAAAGTAGCAGCAGCGGAGTACAGAGGAGGCTGACGGCTCGGTACAATGGCTTTAAGTTTGAAAGCTCTGCTCTGCTGCACGTCATGCATGTTTGTTTTCCTACTTTGTCTCACTTCCTTACTTTTGCATATCAGACAATTTCTGTAATTTGTTGGGTTAACAGAACTAGCTCGGACTAGACATTTTTGCATATTCGCTTCAATTGGTATCAGCTGATTGAATGGGCACGCAATGCATTATGGGTGAAATAAGACACTTTACAGAAGAGAAAAAATGGCAGATGCAACAGCGACACCTCACCAAGTATGAGAGGAACTAACAGCATAAATACAATGGTCATTAGAAGCGTTAAAGGTGTTTAGAAACAACTGAAGAATATGGCACTAGAATCCTTAAAAGTAATGGCTAGACAGTTGAAATGGGAGATGGCTAACTTTCCTACATCAAATGAAGTCAGGTAATATTTATGCAACAGACAGGCTTAATTAAAGTAGTCTAACCTGGCAATCTAAGACCAGTCTAAGGCCAAGACTAGTCTTAAAATGACTTTATGCAACAATCAGCATTTAAAGGGACTATTTGTAACTTTCAGAAATGCTTGTTAACAGCGACACCTGTGGGCGTGAAGTCAACGAAAGTCAGCGTCGGGCTCGCGCTTGCTCGCTCTAAATAGACATGAAGGAGTATCGCTCAAAACAGTGAGGCGGCACACGTCAGCTAAAAGCACAATATCACTCTATATTTCAGCTGCTTGGCAGTAATGTTAGTTGACCAGACGAAGGTCTCTCCATGCACATGATTTAGATCTGATCCTAGTGTTGGCTTTTCCTGCCTCAGCGTAGGCTGAGGCAGGAAAAGCCGAGTAACTTGTCGTCTTCGGACGCAGCCGGAGAGAGCAGGGAGACACCGGCACCCGGTCGGTAACGAGACGACAACGTTACTCCTCGGAGCTCCGTCACTTCACAAGACACAGAAAGCCTCTGTTGGTCTGGAGGAGCTGCAGCAGTTATTTCTGCACAAACGTCCACTGTACATTCACTAGATATTCTCAAAGCTAAACTAACTCTTCTGCAGTGAGGAGTGAGCGCGCGTTCACGTCTAGAGGTGGAGCGAGCTGAGCGAGAACGTGCGTGCTGTCTGAGTGAAGGCGAGCAGGCAGAGGAGCAGAGGCAGCGGCCACACGCGAGCACGCATATGCGAGCGCGCATGTGTCCCAACCCGGTACATTTGTACGCTTAGAAAGTTACAAACAATCCCTTTAAGACCTCAAGAAGCTGAGGTATCTAACTGCACGACAGATCACATGAGACATATTTGTATGTATTAAGTGCTTTCATAAATGTATTCTTCACGGAGAAGAAATTTACTGAAGAAAAATCAAAACAAAGCAGACTGCCAATTTGAGGCTATGGGCCCTTTGGGTGTGTGTGGGTGTTCGAGAGTGTAAGTGGGTGTTCTGCAGTCAAAATAATGAAGTTCATGAAACGCTTCAATGAGGGCAACGAAAAGAAAGAAATGAGAAAGAGGTTTAAAACAAAGGGGGATAAGGGATCAAACGAGAAACAAACAATGGCTCAACCCCCTCTCCTGTGTCTTCCTCTTTCTCCAGCTCTGCTCTACGCCACCATCTTTGGAAACGTGACCACAATCTTCCAGCAGATGTACGCCAACACCAACCGCTACCACGAGATGCTCAACAACGTCAGGGACTTCCTGAAGCTCTACCAGGTCCCCAAGGGGCTGAGCGAGCGGGTGATGGACTACATCGTGTCCACCTGGTCCATGTCCAAAGGCATCGACACGGAGAAGGTGAGACTTGAGAGGTCAAAGGTCAGACAGAAATGACGTCTGACATCTTGTTCATCATGAAAACATAATATAAGTGATGTTTTGTGATGTGCGGTGTTGTACTATGCTAATAATCCAGGCTGGGATTGAAACACACACTGTGCAGCTTTTTTTATTACAAAAACATCAAGCAGAATCTAGATGGATGCAGTTTAAGATGCCGTAGCCGTCCATACAACCCGTACAAGAATATTACATTTGTTTTGTGTAATATTACAGCTCACTTAACAACATAGCCGTGTCACAAAGACAAAAAAGGAGACATAAACATCATAACAAAAACAAGTGAGAAGAAACACTGGGAGAAGCATTAAAGGAGGAAATAAGCACAAAACTATCAGGATGCCTGAAAGCCAGCCACCAGTCACGTACTGCTCTGACCTAATTTACCCAAACACACGCTGAGTGGTGAACTTTTGACCCCTCTGCACTCAGAGACATCACACCGCTCTCAGACTGCAGCTATGAACACTCTCAGCTCTCATTCAATTTTATTATAAAAATGTTACGTTAATAAAAAACTGATTAGCGTGACCGATGATGGTGATGTTTCAAGTAAGTGCTCCGAGCTCTCCTGCTGCTGCTGTATCACTTGAAAGCTTTTCATACATAAGACTTAAATGTAATTAACTAATTATAGTCCTTATAATAATCAGTTGATTTCTTGGTAGTTTTTTTTCCAAACAAATCCTCCGATCCAACGGCTGCAACCGTAGAAATAGAATAGGAGTAGAACGGACATTGAAATCATCCGTGATAATTTGACTAGTGCAAAAGAAAATGGCCATCGTTGTTAGTTGTCATCGTAACAACAGATTGCTAAGAAATGAAAGCCAATTGGTTGTTTTCTGTTGCAACATAAGCGCCCAGCAGCAGAGCTACGCTTCCGCCATTTTGGACTGAAAGCGACTATCGGATGCCGGCAAAACGTCTGGCATTCTTCGTCAGATCTTTTTTTTCAGACAGTTTTTCAGACATTTATTTCTGACATTTTTCAGATCTTTTTTTTCAAACTTTTTTTTTCAAACTTTTTTTTTCAAACTTTTTTTCAGACTTTTTTTTTCAGATCTTTTTTTCAGTCTTTTTTCAGACATTTTATTCAGACATTTTTCAAACTTTTTTTTCAAACTTTTTTTCAGACTTTTTTTTTCAGACTTTTTTTCAGACTTTTTTTTCAGAAATTTTTCAGATCTTTTTTTTTAGACATTTTTCAGATCATTTTTTCAGACTTTTTTTTCAGAAATTTTTCAGATCTTTTTTTTTAGACATTTTTTGGATCTTTTTTTTTCAGACTTTTTTTTCAGACATTTTTCAGACTTTTTTTTCAGACTTTTTTTTCGGACATTTTTTTTCATTTGTCTGTCCACATCTAGCAGCTTTTTGTTCAAAGTAAAATTTCACAAAGGAATGCTGTCTTTCTCTTTTTTTTGTCACAGGACATAACCATCTTGTTTGAATAAAAACTTTATTGGTATTGTCAACAGAACATGAGTTGTGAGCAGAGTCTCAAATTAACTTTTTTCCCATCCTGCCACTGGGGTAGACACTTATTTGTTTTTGTCGGCCACTTTTGAAATCTCTACGCTAAATGAGGAATAACATTTTAGATCTGATGTCATTCAATGTTTGATATATTTTACATATAAAAAACATTATATACACGGTAAATTACAGTGTTCGAATTACACCGTAGCTTCAGAGGAGCCTGGGGTTGGAGGATACTGTGCAGAGCACTGTACTGTACTTTGTTATTGTCATCTATCGTTGTTATTTGCATACACAAATCAAAAGATTATGATTATTTAAATATTTGCTTTGATTAAAAAAATCTTGGCCTTAGTAGTTTTAATGGTGTAATATAAGCTGCTTAGAGCTAACGTTACTAACCGTACTGTCTCTTCGCCGCGGCTCCGGTCCAAAAACATGATACAGCGTGTGAATGCCGCTGCGTCATTGTGCAGCGTAACTGTCGGAAAGCTTCAATAAGAGGAATCAATAGTTGAGGAGACATGAGATGCCAAGAAATCGGACAACTGGGAACCGGTTCTCTATTCCAATCCCTAGCATTTTCCCTGCCTGCCAAAGTGGCCTGACACATTTACCCACCAGTGCCAACAATTTACCCGCATCTTTATATTATTTTATCTTGAAGCTCTACACCAACCAGCTCAGCTTTCTCTCCAAACACGCCCATATATCAGATTGCTCAAAACCGAAGGAAAAAAAACAACAAACATTTACACTTCCATGCTGTTGCATTTATTAATCCACAGAGATGATTCATCTTTTCCAAGTCTACATCTCACTTCACCCGAGCACAACACAGACTCCTTGCATGTAAAGTGCTAAAGCCATTGATGAAGCTATGCATCACCTGCAGCAGAAGCAGCCTTCAGAGCAGCTGAGGAGGCAAAACGAAGAATCTAGTGAAGGCAAAACGCACATTAAAGTGCAGTTTGTTTCATGTTGGTGTCAGATTAAAAACAGCTCCGTTCTCCTCAGCATTTTTTATATTCCTTTCCTTTTATCAGACAGGGCTAATATTACCTGGGGACATGCAGTGATTTGGAATAAACATTGATTATCGTTATGAAACATTAATCTGTCATGTCTGAGTTGAGAGTTTGGTAAAGACAGACTCCCCACGCTGCTGTGGCTGCTGCCTTAAATTCTGTTTGACTTCTGCCTCTTTTTATTTTTATGTTCCTTCTGTCACCTCTGGAGGAACATTTGGAATAAAATACATTTTGGGTGCAGTTTTTCTTTGCTGAATTGGGACCTGGCCAATCATCATCAGGGGTCAGCGACCTGCGGCTCTTTAGCTCCTCTCCAGTGGCTCCCTGTGGATTTTTAAAACTGGAAATGAATAAATGTTTTTTTGTTTACATTTTAATTTTTATTTATGATTGTTGTAGGTTTATGGTACGACGGTATGACGGAGTATTAAGGCCACATTGAGGGAAAAAAATTAATTTCGAGGATGAAGTCAAAATATTACACGAATAAAGTCATAGGTTTACGAGAAAAAAAGTTTTATTATTATGAGAATGAAGTCATAATATTATAAAGTAGTAATTTAACGTGTTATTTTCTTTTTTTCTCGTAAAGTTATGACTTTATTCTCTTCAATGTTCTGACTTTTTTTTCTCGTAAGTTATGGTTTTATTCTCGTAATGTTACAACTTTTTTTCTCGTAAAGTTGTGACTTTATTCTCGTAATGTTATGACTTTTTTTCTCGTAAAGTAGTGAAGGTTGCTGACCCCTGCCTTAGATGGCTGTTTGTGATGATTTGAGTCAATTTTGTCAAAGGCGCTGTATAAAACTGTCGAGTTAATTCATTATTTCATATAATCTCCTCATTATATTTGTCCTGTTTGAATGCACTATTTGTCCGTCTAAGTGATTGTGTCAGCATTTGACATTCATGCTCTCTTTAGATCCTTATCCTCCTCCTTATTATCAATCCCATTTTCCGTGTTTTTTGTTGAGATAATTACAGTATACACATAAACTGAGACTGCCCACACTATAAATAGCTCACAGTCAGAGCCGGGGCCAATTAGTGGATATTTTTTGGCACTTTGGGAGAAGTTACGCGATACACTGTCAGCTGTTTATGCGAGTGCACTCCCCCCCCAAAAAAAAGACCAGAGGCTCCCAAAAGCATCTCAGTGCTACTAATATCCTCCACTTTATAAGTAGAGCAAAGGCCATTTTCAAAGACTGTTCTGTTGTGTTTTGATGTTGAAGCTTTTAGATGATTTATTGTCTTCCCCCCGTGGTCGGTTTTGTTCATATTTAATAAGGCCGGATTCTTAAGAAGACAGCGGGTGATATTTTGTTTTCTGTGTTTTACTTAAATGCTTCAGTTAATTAGGCTGGATTTCAGAATTTGTGTAATGAACTGGACAAAAGCGATTACAATTTACAGACTGGGCTTTTTTTGGCACACGCTCGTATCCAGAGGGGAGTTAATGAATGCAGCAGCAGAACGAGCTGCAGTCGTACACAGACAGTAACCTGCAGCAGAGCAGGCTGGGTAATTCAGGAGGGAGAGTCTTCATTTGGAAGTTTTAGGTTTTTGATGATGCCTCCCTGACAGCTTCTCTCTGCTGAAATGCTCTTGAGCAAGAAACTGATCCTGGTTTATAGAAGGGCTGTCAATCGCTTAAAATATATAATCGTGATTAATCGCATGTTTTTATCTGCTCTAAATGAACCTTAAAGGGAGATCTGTCAAGTATTTAATCCTCTTATCAACATGGGAGTGGACAAATATGCTGCTTTATGCAAATGTATGTGTATATTTATTATTGGAAATCAATTAAAAACACAAATCAATGACAGATATTGATCCAGAAACCCTCACAGGTACTGCATTTAGCATAAAACAATATGCTCCCATCATAACATGTCAAACTGCAAACTTTCAAAAACAACATTTTCACTGTGGTCAAAAAAATAGTTTGCTCACACACTGACGAGTTCTGTCAATTAATGGAAATTGATTTATTAAAAAAAGACTAACTCATATAATACACTGAATCACTTTTTTCAAATTGAGGATTTTGTTCGAGGATCTGCAATTTTTTGATACCATCTAAACTATCTTATCGTATCTTCACTCTAGCTTTAAAACAGAGGTCGCTGCAACCTAAAAATCGCAAAGTTGCATTAATGCGTTAAAGAAATTAGTGGCGATAAAAATGAATTTGCATAAACGCAAAACACAGATTCTGTATATGAATGTTGATAGACGTTTCTAGCATGTCCGATATTTCGTTTGTTTGTCTGCAGTTTGAGCAGTTCCACGATGTGATTTTCCACATGGCGTCGTTAATCTCTATAAAATGATATCTGCATATGGAAATCTGAGCTGCTCAAAGTTCAAATTATTTCAACTCTGACCTTGACTGCAGAGCTGACCTTTTCAAATCGCAATCGATGAGATAACAGCTGCAACTTGTTGCCTAGAAACAGTGAATTCCTTGTGCTCTTTTTGGGGAGATATTTGACCTGCTGCCTCTGCACTAGTCTCTGCGCCCTGAAATCTCTGATCATGTGAAGGCAGCTTTAGTGACTTTTAAAGGCCCACTTCTTGGTTGTCGCGCTCCGATTCGCAAACTCAGTAGCGCTACCCATCTGCAAACCTTCACAATTATGTAATCGTGGTTGACGTGAACGTGAGGCTCCTTGTTGAGGAGTGGCTCCTTCTACTCGCTGCTAACACTTTCATCAAATACTGTTTATGACTATATTACTATATTATATACTACTATATTTGTGACCCCTGTATGTCTCTGTGTCTTCCAGGTCTTATCCATCTGTCCCAAGGACATGCGGGCCGACATCTGTGTCCACCTCAACAGAAAGGTCTGTATCTTTGGTTTTCCTACAGACACACATTAGTTGTATCGCTGCGCTTCACTGTATAAAAACAGATAGTGTGAGTTCTGCGTCTTGATTGTGTGAAAAGGAGGCGGTAGCTAATAATGCAGTCACAGTTTGATCCACCTAAATACTTTTAAAGCCACTCTGTGTAGACAATTATGTGATTATAGACTCCTGATGGTATACGTTTTTGTTTTTAGAAAAAAGATAGAGGGGTGGTAAAGTCTGGAATTGAATAGGTTGTCCAAAGCAGGAGTGGGGTTTGATTGCTTCTTGGGCTCCAGCCCCCCTGAATGTTTTCTCAAAAGCCCCACAAATTGGCTGATCTTTAGAAAAATTTGACAAAAATGTGTGGATTTTTCACAAGCAGCAGATTTTTTTTGTCCTTATAATCCAAATGTCCTTGTTTTGTTTTGCAAAGAGAACCATAAATTTGAACACTTGTGCTTCGTAATTAAAAATGAGTCAAAAAGTGCAAACGTGGTGCTTAAGCAGCCGTAGTCCCCTTTTTTTAAGTTAGTTTGATAAAGTTTGGTAAACACTGATCAATGTGCAGATTTCTGAAAAATAAAAACCAAAAATAATGAACCTTGGCAATATAGTAATGAGTCAGTTTCTCCGGATAAAATTCTACTGTGAGTGTAGTCGCTGGTTGGAAATGTGAGACTTTATGACCGAAAACAGCAGCATGTGAGCGCTCCAACCAAAAAAAACCTTTTTCCCTTTTTGATGTAAAGCATCACAAACCAGCCAGCTACATAAACAATGTCACATTAGAGGGATTTTGGGGGTTTTGTAGTTCTCAAACTTCAAACACTTCAGTATCATTGTTCTGCAATTTTGGTCTTCTGACAGCGAGCCCAACTGTTGTCCCAGCTGAACAAAGGTCCTAAATGAAAAGACACGGTGGTGACAGTGAGGTTTGTGAGGCGACATGCTCGTGAGGGATTATTTCCTGATGGAGACTTACGTTTTCTTCCTGAGAGCGTCGGGTGATTCCTCAGTGAAATAAGGAGCAAACCAAACAGAAGGCTTCACTGTTACTGTGATGGATTATCTTGCTGTGTGGAGGCTGTGTTTCATTTTGCACACATGAATGGATGTCAGCAACACCTCTTCTGCAGATAGGAGGAAATCCAGACTGTTGAGAGGAAGACATGTACAGTATGTTCCCTTTAAAGTCCTGATAGTGTCCTCGAGAGGCTGCAGGGCTCCTTTCACTAGCAAGCCAAACGTGTTGAAGAAAGCAATCTATAGAGTGCATGGTCTAAAGTGCATGGCACAAGTACATTTATGGCATGTCGCACTCCACTTTTGCTAGTTGAAGGTGTAGGATTTGGCGACATCTAGTGGTGAGGTTGCATATTGCAACCAACTGAAACTTCTCCCGTGTGCCAAGTGTGTTGGAGACCTACGGTGGCTAACACGAAAACGGAAATGTCTCTCTCTAGAGCCAGTGTTCGGTTTGTCCCTTCTGGGCTACTGTAGAAAGCATGGTGGCCGGCTCCGTGAAGAGGACCCTCTCCCTGTGTAGATATAAACGACTCATTCTAAGCCAACAAAAATACAACAATTCAAAACAGTTACAGGTGATTATCCAATTATATTCCATTTCTGCCAATAGATCCCCCTAAATGCTACACACTGTTCCTTTAAACGATGCATAATCTGGGCGCAAAGTAAAGCGCAATGGGCAAAACGGTTGTATTTAGTCTCTTAAAGAATCACAAAGAAGGTGTGTTTTGGGGATAACGTGAATTTGCACTACTATTTAAATGGCAGATTTGGTAAATTGGGAAAGTGAGTGGTTTTCTGTACTGAAAATGTTGTTTTTTAAAGGCTAAACGCCAACAAAAATGGATTGAAGCAGAATATTTCGCCAGATAAAAACATGTTGTGAATTTGGATTTAACAGCGCTCTGGACTTATTGGAAATGTTTGGATCACACGAGTAGGAAACAATCCTACGCAGCCACCACTGGAACCTAATTCTACAAATAGTATAATACTAATAATATTAGTGGAGCCTGATCTTTATCTGCAACTGTGCAGAAATACTGGCTTTAAACACAATGAAGAGATGTGCAAAAAAAAGGATTTCAGAATTTGTCATTAGGTGGATAAAAAAACTGCGTAAAGCTAAAATAATTATAAGTTTGTGAAATTCAAGCGAGAAGATTCAAAACATTGCTACAAAAGTTCATTCTCATTGTACCCTCCACTGGAAAAACAAATGTCTTAAATCAGCGCTAATCATTCCTGTAATCATGCGTCCGCAGACCGTGCTGCTAATTATTATGAGCTTCCTGTCCTCTCACTCAGGTGTTCAACGAACATCCAGCGTTCCGGTTAGCCAGCGACGGCTGCCTGCGCTCGCTGGCGGTGGAGTTCCAGACCACCCACTGCGCCCCCGGAGACCTGATCTTCCACGCCGGGGAGAGCGTCGACACCCTGTGCTTCGTCGTGTCGGGGTCGTTGGAGGTCATCCAGGATGACGAGGTCATCGCCATCTTAGGTAGGTGGACTTGTAATTCAGTCGATGTCTTTACTGAAGGGGGACAAAGTGTTGTGTTTGTGCGTGTGGATTAGCGGGGAATCAATTCATTAATTGATCAATTAAAAGAACATAAACTGACAATATGAATCTCATATTGTATTTTATAAATAATGTTGGGTTTTGGACCGTTGTTTGGACAAAATAAGACGTTGAAGACATCTTGGACTGGGCCTTTTTCATTATGTTCTCTTCTATGGACAAAAATAATAGTTAGCTGCACCCTTACAATGCATTTAATGCTGTGAAATCAACCCTTGCTTCAATACTCCCTGTTTATCGTGCAGCGTTGAAACATCCACATTGAAAAAGCTGATGAGACTCATCAGGAAAGAGGAGAAGGTAAAAACAAAACACAGTCTGGCAGGTTAAAAGATTGCTGTACAAACATATAAGAAGCAGTAAATGCCAAATAATTCATTGAATCATACGGGAGATAAAATAATCATAACAACATAATGTGTGTGCATCTCAGGCAGCTCATTTAGTCCTGAAAGATGATGTCAGGAAAACGGCAGGAAGCCCATTAGATGAATGAAGCATGTCACAATAAAGCAAAAGAGAAACAACTCAAATAAAATACTTAGATTTTACAAAAACAACATCTGTTTGCTTTTGGGCTGTTTACATGTACATGGTACATGCTGACTGGTAGCTGGACGCTTTTAAGTCCCAAATCTAGAACATATTTCTTTAGTCTACTAACCAATGATGCAGTGCTGGATAGTCAAGTATATCTTTTTTTCATCCATGCTCAAAATGTAAGCAATGCTAAATTTGAGGATGAAATAAAGCACACTAAAATATTTTAACTGCAGTTATTTCCAGATCTTTCCAGATGACGTAGAATGTGATTAAAAAAATAAATAAAATAAAAATAAAATAATAATAATAATAATAATAATAATAAATAAATAAATAAATATATATATATATATATATTTATTTATGCATTTTTTACCTTTTCCAATTTGAAGTTTTTTTTTTAATCCCAGTTGGTAAAAACTCAAATACAACACTTCTATTTGTCAATAACAACATCCGTTTGGTTTTGGGCTTTTTGCGAGACGATCAACCAGCTGACGGTTGAATGTGTTGAAAATATTTTAGCTCAAAATTGTCATATTTTGAGAAAGCTAGACAACCTGTCATGTTGTTCTTTGGTTGTTGTTGGTGACCTTTTCTGATCTGAAGGGTTTTTATAACCCCAGCAGGTCAGAAAACTCTCTCACAAATACAGAACAAACACATAATCCTTCAACTGAAGTGATGAACACTGATTATACCTGTGCTATTTTCACACTTGCTTTTTGGAAATTGAAACGCTGCTTACGCAGAAAGCAAAATGATGAAAGCTGAGTCACTTCAGTCGTTAACGTTAGAAACCAGCAGTACATGTTGCTCTCTGCAGCCTCGTACTGTAATATTCATGAAGAGGAGAAGAAGAACGAGGGACACCGGAAAGAAAGAATAAGAAGCTGACAGAGATCACATCAGGGAAACTGTTTTATACAGTAGACGAGCGCTGATAGCATCGATGGCTGCATTAGCCGGTGTAGTGCACATTCTCATAACCATCATCCCGCCCCAGATGAGCGTTTACTGACAGCGAATAACAAGAAGGAAAGATCATCACAACAGAGAGCGAGCGCAGAGCTGCACACTTTATTTGATGTGTAGAAGTTTTACACTCTCACACAAACTTTACTGATGAACAATAAAATAAGTCAGTCTGACAGTCCTTGTTGTTGATTGGTGTTATTTACTCGCTTATGTAGAGACAATCATCTTAAAAACAACATTCAGGGTTGAATGGCTTGTTGAATCACGTTTTCTGATCTAACACAGCCCACAAAAAATGACTGGGTTGTCTTATTTCAAAGTGTTTGGGTTGGTATGTACTCCAGATACCCAAATGTATGTGCACAAGCAGAGTTTTTCATGATATGTCCCCTTTAAATGAAAACTACGCTATTTTACAACTAGGTTTTTATTTCCGTAGCTCTGTTCCTCGGTTCTAATGTGATGTTCTACTCACTGAAGTAAATGCAGAATTCTCTGAACGCAACATCACTGAAAATAGGTCATACGGAGCGACCTTGAGCAAACAAGCCAATAAATTAGCCAGCTAAACCAATTTATTTGGAGGTCAAACTGAAATGATGGTAATAATACTCCTTCCTTGCACAGGAATAACTGTAAGAGCACAACTCCACTACACAGCAGGTCAGAGCTGCAGCAGGATCTTGGTGTGTAAACTGTAACGGATGTTCACAGCAGACAGTTTATGCAATAATTATACCGTTCTGGGATTACTGTGATTCCTGTAATGTTCCTTGAAACTAGACTAGTAAAGGAATCCTGTGGAGTTTTAATTTCAACTTTTGTTTATGTGCAAAGTTTCTCTCCTCACAGACCAGCACGGTCACACGTAAAGATGTATGAATGACTCGATAATGCGAAAGGCAAAACGGCGTAACAAGAACGCCGTTCTTGGTTTTGGCGTGTCATTTGTAAGCCATGTAGTCTGTTCTGACTCCAACGTAAGTTCATTCACGTAAATACTGTATGCTACGCTGACGCTCAGAGCTGTAAAATAAATGAACAGTTGTGGAAAAAGCCCTAGAATTTTGCAATTAGGAAAGAGAATTTGACAGATTCAAATAATTAAATGTAAAATAAAAAATAGTTTTGTAAAACAATTACAAGTGGAGGTTGGGGGTTTCGAATATCTAAAATGTCCAAAAGGAATAAGTGAATTGATTTTAAGGAGGTGCTGTACTTTGTTCCAGGAGTCAGGTGCACTCAAATTAAAAGCAGTTATTCCAAGTTCAGCCCTACTGTAGCTCGTCTGATAAAACCCATCTGAGTCACAAAGCAATTAATGCATTTTTTTATGCTAAATGTAGTACCTGTGAGGGACTGTAAAAGTTGGATCGGTGCATCACTACTGTATGTTCCAGCTCAAACACATCTGCTTTGTATACATGAGCTTGTGGTCTCCTCATTCATGACCACATTGCTGCTGTCTGCAGTTGACTGAAATATCAGTTTCAATTCATCTAGGTCGCTGATAAAATACATTGCATTTTGTTTTCTATTTGTATTGTAGATGTATTGTAGATAGGCCGTATTATCTATAATAAATCAATGTTACATGACTATGGAACGATAGTGATCCAGGACGGTACCCGTAGGAACCGCTGCAGCCGCAGGATCGTAGCAGGATTGCGTTCTGTGATGCTAGTCGCTGGTTTGCTAGATAGGAATCCATTATGTTGGAGCTATAGATCCACTGCTGCTGATAGGGAGAGTCAGAAGCAGCTGCAGTTTACAATCTGGGAAAATAGAAGAAATTAGAAATAAGTATTTTAGACAACAGAAAGCAGAGAGCTGAAAGTAAATATTGTTAAAAGCGAGAGACACAAAATAAGAGGAAGAGACGGGAGGGAGGAAGAGAAGAGTAAAAGCGTGACAGAGTGAACCCTCTGCTGTGTTGCGTCCTCGCTTCCTTAACTTCATTAGGAGGCCGAGTCGGACGAAGGCAGCAGTCAGAGCTTCATAAAGAGCATATTAGATGTTTGATAAAGTGCTTCATCTCCCTGAGGACATTAATCAATAAACCGTCAGCGTGTTGTCATCAGGAGCTGATGTTGCCGTGGAGAGACGGACCGGGTCAATAGAAGAATATTATTTTTGTTTGTTTTCTCTTTAGTCTGGTTCAGTTTCACGGTGCACAAATTAAGGCCGGACCAAATAAACAAAAATAAGGGGCGTGTACGAAGGAGCAAATTGATCTTGTTTGTCTTGAGAGCTGCCACTTCTATGAAGGGAATTTGATGTATTGCTGTCAAAGTTTTCATCAGTTTGACTCGACGCTGAGCTACTGTGAATCCCTTCTCCTCCAGTTTATCTCCAATGACTTTATGACCTTTACTGTTTTGTAGACTTTAGTTAGCATATTCTGTATGTTCTCCTCGGCCAAGATGTCAAGCAAACATCGGACTTCTGCAGATGTCCAGGTCACAGGTTTACCAGTGTCCATCTCAACAAATGTCCACACAGACAAACTGTAATCCTCTGCAGAGGAAACGGTCTGAGACCACCTCTCACAAGTCGTTTCAAACCGGCTGTTTTGGTCCTCACCAGAGTACGATTATTGCGTTCACAAGTGACACCAAAGTTTGATTAAAACGGACTAAATTTTGGCTTGTGAAAGCCAAGCGTCCTTAACGCCAAGCGTCCTTAACGCCAAGCTTCCTTAACGCCAAGCTTCCTTAACGCCAAGCTTCCTTAACGCCAAGTGTCCTTAAGGCCAAGCGTCCTTAACGCCAAGCGTCCTTAAGGCCAAGTGTCCTTAAAGCCAAGCATCAGGGACGCCCCAACAGAGAAGGGACTCACTTGCTTTCACATTATCAGTTCATCATACCCCCGCGATAACGTAGTCGGGGGTATGTAGCGCTCCGCGTGTCCGTCCTTCCATCCTTTTGCGTGTCACACTTTCGTTTCCGGAGCAGAACTCGGAAACTATTTAACTTAGGATCTTCAAACTTGGTATGATGGTTGACAGTGTAGTCTAGTTGAGGAAGGTGAGCTAATAACAGGCTGCATTGTGCTCAGTAGACTAATTCCATTAGTTCCAAAAGGTCAAAACCTCTGGGCCTGCTTAAGTAGGGGTCAAGCGGTGAGCGGTTAAGCCGTTTCTGGTCCACTTCAGCTCTGATGGGACCTCAGTCCTCTTTCTGTTCACACTATAGTTCCTCTGGAGCCAGACCTTACTTTTTGATGTCGTTTTTTTATTTAGGATCGCACAAATTTCGTTAAACCCATAATCGTCGCTGCAGCGTTTTCAGTGGACTTTTTAATGTTTGAGGCGACTGCACAAACAATGTTTTCTGGTGTTTTAGGATGTCCCCTGTCTGTGCAATCAGTGCAGTTCTTACTGTGTTTTGTGAATATCCAAACCGCTCTGTACTCGACAGGACACAACCTTACTAAACGTTTCTTCCTTTTATGTGTTTTCCCTGGCAGCCAAAGTGGCAAATGGCCTGACAATTTTACCCGCCACTGCCAACAATTTACCCACATTTGATGGGCTGTGGGTGCTAATTTCAGACACAAACACACACACTGAGGGACTGACTGCATAAATGAGCAGGTGCTGAGCACAGTAGGGGATGAACAGATAGAGAAAAGGGAAAAGGAGGCGGGACATTTTTTGGATTCTCACCTCGTTAAATGATCTTTTTCTTGTTTTTAAACACATTAAGATCGTGGAAGAGGAGGTTTAAAGGAAGGAAAAGATGAGATGGACGAGGGAAAGAGGAAGAAGGGGAATGATATGGAAAGTGGAGACAAAAAGGAGGATGATGGCTTGGTAGGAAGAATAGAGGGTAGAATAGGAGGATGGAAAGACGACAACAAGAAAGGATGGACAGCAGAAACAGAGAAGGGAAAGGTTAGAAGGATGGAGGAAGCGTTTGGGAGAATTTGAGAGAGAATCGAAGGATAGGGGGTAAATGAGGCAACATAGAAGCAGCAGAGGATGGAGGGAAAAGAAGAAGAGGATGGATGGAGGGAGGTAGAGTGTGTTGGTTGTGGTTTTAAAGCCACTGATTTCCCCAGGCTGAGGAGTGAGGCTGCTCCCCGAGGCTGTAACACACTCTGCTCTCATTAGTGTCCAACGGCATCCGGTTAACACACATACACACTCGAACAGCGGCGAAGGTACATGTCGGAACGCCGGTGTGTTTTTATTATTACGGCTCTTTAATGTCTCCATGTACAGGGAGTGGAAATGAGTTTTCTCTTGAGAGGACGATAAAGTGTCGGAATGCACACGACATCTCATACAGAAGAGCAGATGAACCCACGAAAACACGATAGTTTTCCCACAGTAACAAGGCAATACAGAGGCAGCCCCGGTAAATACTCATGAGTAATAACCCTCTCATTTCCCATCAGCCACCAGGATTACTGTGTACCGTACCGAGCTCATTTGGCAGCGAGGAGAGGCAGCTGTAACATATAACAGTCTCACAGCAGTTTGTGAAATAATCACACATTTTAATCTATTTGATTTCTGTACATGGAGACGAATCTCCCTTATTTTTCACGACACTCCAACAGCACGTGACGAACATGTCAATTTCTGCTCCAGTCTTTTCAAAACAAAACTACTTAGTTAGGTTTAGGAAAAAATCCACTTGGTTAGGTTTAGGAAAATAAAACAACTTAGTTAGGTTTAGGAAAAGATCAACTTGGTTAGGTTTAGGCAACAAACTATTTAGTTAGGTTTAGGAAAAGATCGACTTAGTTAAGTTTAGGTAGCAAAACTACTTAGTTAGGTTTAGGAAAAGATCGACTTGGTTAGGTTTAATCAACAAACTACTTAGTTAGGTTTAGGAAAAGATCAATTTGGTTAGGTTTAGGCAACAAACTATTTAGTTAGGTTTAGGAAAAGATCGACTTGGTTGGGTTTAGGCTACACACTACTTAGTTAGGTTTAGGAAAAGATCGACTTGGTTAGGTTTAGGCAACAAAACTACTTAGTTATGTTTAGGAAAAGATCCACTTAGTTAGGCTTAGGCAATAAAACTACTTAGTTAGGTTTAGGCAACAAACTAATTAGTTAGGTTTAGGAAAAGATCAACTTGGTTAGGTTTAGGCAACAAACTACTTTGTTAGGTTTAGGAAAAGATTGACTTGGTTAGTTTTAGGTAGCAAAACTACTTAGATAGGTTTAGGAAAAGATCGACTAGGTTAGGTATAGGCTACAAAACTACTCAGTTAGGTTAAGGAAAAGACCGACTTTGTCAGGTTTAATCAACAAACTACTTAGTTAGGTTTAGGAAAAGATCAACTTGGTTAGGTTTAGGCAATAAAACTACTTAGTTAGGTTTAGGAAAAAATCAACTTGGTTAGGCTTTGGCAACAAACTACTTAGTTAGGTTTAGGAAAATATCGACTTGGTCAGGTTAAGCAATAAAACTACTACTTAGTTAGACTAAGGAAAAGGTCAACTTGGTTGGGTTTAGGCAACAAACTACTTAGTACAGTTTAGGAAAAGATCATCTTGGTTAGGTTTAGACAACAAACTACTTAGTACGGTTTAGGAAAAGAACAACTTGGTTAGGCTTAGGCAATAAAACTACTTAGTTAGGTTTAGGAAAAGATTGACTTGGTCAGGTTAAGCAATAAAACTACTACTTAGTTAGAATAAGGAAAAGATCAACTTGGTTAGGTTTAGGCAATAAAACTACTTAGTTAGGTTTAGGGAACAAACTACTTAGTTAGGTTTAGGAAAAGATTAACTTGGTTAGGCTTAGGCAACAAACTACTTGACCTTAAGGTCAATGCCTAACCTCAACAATCTCCCGAGAGTTTTGCAACTTGTGAGTTACCTTCTAGACACAACCCTATACCGGACGGTAATGGGTTGGGTTTCATTTGCACAACCCAACAATGAAAGCCTGACTCTAGTCTCCCTGAGTCTCCACCTTCACTATCCAACACACTGCTAGCTTTAGCTTATTCAATTTCTTTTTGAAAGTCAGATAGGAAGATTGAAGCCACTCTCATATCGGTGTGTTAAATATGAAGCTGTCGTTGGTTAGCTTAGCTTAGCATAAAGACTGGATGCCAGGGGATGTCAAATGGTAATAACGGTCTTATTTTTAAATTTGTTGGACAAGACGGTACATCCTGTTTTGGTACACAACGATGTCAAAAAAGGACAGAAGATACTTGTATATGAGGTGATAAGTGTCAGTTTCAAAGGATGATATCTGAGTGTTAAGATGGTCATGAAAAGCAGCGCTGCATTAAGACATTTTACAAGAATCTCTCTGTTAAAGGTTGCCTTTCATCATCCTCCCTTTAACCGGCACTCTTAATCAGTTCCTCCTCTAATGTATTCCACATCAAAACAGCCCCGCGCTGATTCTTATTACTGGATGCTGTAATGCAGCCAGACTCATGCGGTTGGTTTGAGGCTCATCTCCTTCTGTTCACCGCTGACGTATATTGCTTGCTGGGGCCAGAACATATTGCTGTGTGATTAGAAGGGCCAGACTAAATTCCCCTTCTCATAACCGAGCATGAATAATGGATTAAGAAATTAATCAGCCCATCATTTTGGCAAAAACAAAAAAAAAAAAAGAGTGTGAGTGAATGTTCTCTAGAGCAGAAATCATCAATAGATAATTCAGACTAAAGGGCTGGTGGTGTGTGGTCGTCTGTTTATCCAGCTGTGCTGCCAGAAGGCCGACGATTTATCCAAGTTCTGACAGAAATAGGCGACTTTAAACAAAAATAAACCTGCTGAGGAAACCCAAGAATGCTACGTACATGAGAAGAGGCCGGAAGTGGAAAGTGATCAGATATTTCATTTGTAAATGTGTTTTTGGCAAATTTAATAGTCTATAATGGAGAGTTCAAAGATTCAAGATATCGTACATGATATATAAAACTAATATAACATAAAGAATACTTTAATGGATTCAAACCATGACATAAACCAGTTGAATAGCCAAATGGATCCAGCTGGTTTGGATTTTAAGGCCTGCTGTTTGTTTTCCTGTTATTTATTTAAGTAAGTGTATTTACTTCACAACAGGTCCAATTCAGCGTCACATCAATGGTTTCTGGACTATGGACTACTACTCAAGCCTCCAGAAGAAGTCAACGTTGATTTATGTGCCAGGTTACTTCCGTACTTAAATTAAGGCACTTGCGGCGTTATTTTAACCCAAACCACCATCTTTTCCTAAACCTAACTGAGTAGTTTGTTGTCTAAACGTAACCAAGTCGATCTTTTCCTAAACCTAACCAAGTTGATCTTTTCCTAAACCTAACTGAGTAGTTTGTTTCCTAAACATAACCAAGTTGATCTTTTCCTAAACCCAACCAAGTTGACCTTTTACTACACCCAACCAAGTTGATCTTTTCCTAAACCTAACTGAGTAGTTTGTTGCCTAAACCTAACCAAGTTGATATTTTCCTAAACCTAACCAAGTCAATCTTTTCCTAAACCTAACTAAGTAGTTTTGATGCATAAACCTAACCAAATCAATCTTTTCCTAAACCTAACTAAGTAGTTTGTTGCCTAAACCTAACCAAGTCGAACTTTTCCTAAACTTAACAAAGTAGTTTGTTGCCTAAACCTAACCAGGTTGATCTTTTCCTAAACTTAACAAAGTAGTTTGTTGCCTAAACCCAACCAAGTTGATCTTTTCCTAAACCTAACTAAGTAGTTTTGATGCCTAAACCTAACCAAGTTGATATTTTCCTAAACTTAACTAAGTAGTTTGTTGCCTTAACCTAACTAAGTTGATCTTTTCCTAAACCTAACTAAGTAGTTTTGATGCCTAAACCTAACCAAGTTGATATTTTCCTAAACTAAACTAAGTAGTTTGTTGCCTTAACCTAACTAAGTTGATCTTTTGACCTAAGTAAGTGTTTTTGTTTAATTCACAACATTAAGTTTATGTTTACTGCAACCAAAAAGTGACAAAGCATCAGTATGTGACGAGTTGGGATAAGAACGTGTTGATTATCTAGGCGGCATTAATGTGTCTGGATCTGAGTTTGAATGCATGTTTTGAATTTCTGAAGCGGAAGCATGTTCAAGCTAAAATGCTAAAAGTTTCTCTTTAAAGTGGAGCTCCCACTCAACCGGAGAAAAGTGGTTATACTTTGTCATGAGCAGAGTTTGAAGGAAAATTACAGATTGCATCATGTTATTATTCAGGCAGTCTCAGGCTTGTGATTTGGGAACAACTCAGGTAGAAGTACAGTTTGTATTTCAATAATCTTTATCTGATAATTTAAGGGCTTTACAGTATTTTTTTAGTCAAATTTTTCATCTCAAATAACTCCCGCTGGTTAGAAAAAAAGTTATAAAAGAGCCTTTTTTGTGCCACATTTTATTTGTTATTCTTTATTGTTTCACTACTTGTAACGTAATAAATCATCTACTTGCAACTACTATTTCATCAACTTTTAACGGACCATGCTGCACACATTTGCATCTTGGAAAAAAAAGGATTTTTACAAACTAACTGGTGATCTAAAGCTCATATAAGATAAAACTTTATTCATCTCGAGGGGAAACACTGCCCATATGTTGCGAAGACCAGACGCAGCAACATAATTAATACATCAGTTATCTTAATTAATGGTCTCATTAGCATAAGTGGTTATGATTAATATCACGCCGATCATGTTGGGTTCTTTCAGGCAGATCAAGTTCCTCTTGTTGGGAACAGAATGAGCTCATTAAACCTCTTTATTACTGTTTTCTACAGTGAACATTCTGAGTAGAACTCATTAATCATTCATCAGTTTGTGTCTAAAACTGGACATATTGCAAAGCGGCTATTCATCGGTGACAGGGACAACATTTGTGCAGTCTGGAAGTACTGTAATTATTAAAAAAAGGGTTCTTCAAATGCTAAGAGTAGTACTTTTAGTACAATAAAGATGCTGCCGTTGGTGGGTCTGTGTCACAGCAGCTGTATAAGCGTCTCCACCCACTCAGTTTTCAGAGATAATGGCCTGACGGGGGCAACAGCAGCATCAGCACGCCAGCTGAAAGCATCAGCCTGAGATTGCTGGACCGACGTGTGTTGAAGCTGCAATGTGAGATAAAGCGAAACGAGGGTGCACACCCCGCTCGCCCACCCACCCGCCCGCACACAGGCAATTTATTTTTCTGCGGATGGGGATACAGCAGCATCCAGTGTCATCTCCACATTCGACAGGATGTCAACTGAGAGTTGATCCTCATCACAACAAAATGTGTTTATTTTAAACCAGTGCACTTCTATGAATAACCACAACAGGGATCTCTCTTAGTGGTAGACGTTAGAAGATGATAACACCTTCGGTCCCCTTTTATTCTAGTTTGGTTTCTTTATGTTCCAATTAGGGCTGTCAAAGTTAAAACGACAATAACGCCTTAGTGCAGATTTGTTTCAACGCCACTAATTTCTTTAACGCAACTTGTGATTTTTAGGTGGTAACGGGCTCAGTTTTTAAGCTTGAGATACTGGTATCATATGAAACTAGAAAGCCTAAAGAATCCATCGGTACCAACCATGTCATACTAGCTTGTCATAAAGGAGGCTAAATTACGCTCCAAACTTACGCTAAATTTTGGCGAGGGAAAACTGTCATGTCCATTTTCAAAGGGGTCCCTTGACCTCTGACCTCCAGATGTGTGAATGTAAATGGGTTCTATGGGTACCCACGAGTCTCCCCTTTACAGACATGCCCACTTTATGATAATCACATGCAGTTTGGGGCAAGTCATAGTGAAGTCAGCACACTGACACACTGACAGCTGTTGTTGTCTGTTGGGCTGCAGTTTGCCATGTTATGATTGGAGCATATTGTTTTATGCTAAATGCAGTACCTGTGAGGGTTTCTGGATCAATATCTGTCATTGTTTTGTTAATTGATTTCCAATAATAAATATATACATACATTTGCATAAAGCAGCATATTTGTACATTTTGAACAGATAAAAAAAATATTGCGATTAACTATTTTAATTGATTGACAGCCCTAGTCTGGATATATACAGTATGATTATTTGTTCAATTATAGATCAGAAAAACATGAGGCATGTTTTCTCTCATACCCTTTTTTACCACCAACATGGAACGGCTTCTGTTCCGGTTCACACACCTAATTTCGAACTGTTCGGAGCATTTCGTCCAAAAATAAATTGGTTCGGAACCCAAAATGTGGCAGCTGAAACCAACAACATGGGCATTAAATGCTCAGGATTAAAAGGGATGCGGAACAGGATGTGATTCCTTAAACTGTACTGTAAATACCTTGAAGCTGGGTTTGCTGAACCCCGGTCACCTTGCTGGGCACCTGCACCTGTTTTCATTGTCTGGAACAGGGGTCAGCAGCCTGCAGCTCCGGAGCCACATGCATCTCTTTAGCTCCTCTCCAGTGGCTCCCTGTGGATTTTAAAAATGGAAATGAATAACTGTTTTTTGTTTACATTTTCATTTTTATTTACCATTGCTGTAGGTCTATGGTACGACGGTACAACGGAGTGTTAGGGCCACTTTGAGGAATAAAGTAACGAACCAAACTGAACACGGATATAGTAAGCAAGAGTAAACAGAGATAAACACTAGTACTGTACTTGCTAGTACATACATGTTATGCCAGTACATAAGAGAAGGTACAGGAACCTTCTTATATGTCATATTCAGTGTATAACAGCGTAGATCAAACATTTAGTCGCTGTGAGCAGTTAGGCAGTGATAATATGAGCAGTGGTTGTGGTTCTGGTTGTGGATGAGTAACCAGCAGCATAACAAAGCCTGGCGGCCGGGGTCACGGCACAGATTTATCCATCTCCTCCCACCCAATCCTAACTGTGATTTTTTTTAACCCCCCGTAAGTGTCACACTCGGTGCACACAGCCACCACCACCACATCCACCACCACATTCACCACCCCCTGGCCTCGTGTGACCGCGTCCACATCTACACAGCTAATTGGCGAGGAGCCGCGGATCTCTGGGGAGCTCATTCCAGACGAGTCCCGCTGCCTGACTCACTGTTGGCTGTTCGAAGGAGGGAAAGGGGCCCTCAGGGTGGCGCAGAGGAGGGATTGTCGAGATGAGATCCACTCACTCACTCGCGGTGACACACACGCTCTGTCGGCATTTTGCGACGGTGTGGCGGATACGTCTATTACTCGGGGTGTTGTGACAGCCCGTGGACGGCGTGGACTGCTTTTCGTCACATCGTATCCAGGTCAGCTCAGAGAAATGCTGAGCTGATGGTTGTGGCAGGTTTGACACAGATGTGACTCCTTGTTAGCCCAGATTTGACTTTTTTTGGTGTCTGTTACAACCAGAGTTCGACTCTCTTCAGGGAAAAGTAGTCCAGAAGCACCATTGTATTCCATTTACGTATAATTGCTGATTGGTAGAGAGTGCTCTCCAGGCGAAATGCTTTCTGAGTTTTCGTCTTACAAATTTAAATCTCCTCCTGATGTGGAAAAGATGAAAACAGAGAAGGAGAAAATGGATAAAATGGAAAAAAAATCTTCCTTATGTAAAATCTAAAGCCCCCCCCCTCCAGTCAGTGTTACTTCCTATTTATTGGTTAATGTTCTCTCTCAAACGGAGAACGGGGGTGTGGTTAATAGTCAGACGTAATTCATCACCACGGCAACCACATTTCATCGTTTTTCAACCCAGTTTAGATGAATTACACACCGACTCTCTCTCGCTCGCTCTCTTCTTCACTGTCTCCTCCTGGCGAGGCAGCCGTCTGGCTGCATCCGCACCGAGGAGCCGCACCACCGCACGCCGGCCACACCACACCACACTGAGGAGCCGCACCACCACACGCCGGCCACACCACACCGGGCCACACTGTGATTCATTTGTGGGACTTTTCTCTGGTTTTGTCATGAGCTGAAAGTTGTGCTCCCCGTCGTCCGAACCCTTTAGAGGCCCGCAAACCCCCAGTATCGGCTGCTTTCTGTTCATTTATCTCCAGAAGGAGGAGGAGACGGTGAAGAAGAGAGTGAGTGAGAGAGACGGAGTGTTGTGTTCATTCTGACGGTGGGATTTTGTGTAATTCACTGTGTTGTTCACCGTTCTCGGCACACACACAAATGCCATGGTGAAAATAAACACACTAAACTAAGGCAGAGGAAACAAAAAAAATACAATGAAAACCCCTCAGTTAGCTAATGCAACAAGTTGAACTACACCTAACTAGCTAACGAACTAGAAAGAAAAACTGACAGACAGATAAACAGATTTATCAGTTTGCTCAGACTCAACCGAGCATGAGCTCGTCTGCAGCTCGGAGGATGACCTTTGACCTGCAGCTTCTACTACAGTCAACAAAATGAAGTTATTAGTATCACCAAACAGGGTGACTCAACATCAATCAGGAAATGGCTAAAATACACCGGAAGGGAGACTTTAACTATTTTATTTAAATATTCATTTAAAATCCAGAGAACATGTTAAGCACTTGTTTGATGGACAGGATTAAAGTGCAGCAATGTGACACATCCAGCGGTGTTCACTGTGACTGAAAGCCACACTGTCAAACCTCCAGCTGCTAAACCACATGACTTCATCCAGTCACTGGACCATCTACCTCTTAATGCAGCTTCACCTGACACCACCTGCCTTTTCTCCTCTTAGTTGGGCCACCGCTTTCTTTTTTACTGTTGTCATCACATCATCCATTAACACCCGAGGGTGCAGCATCACTCTGCTGGGAGGCAAAGTTTTTAAAAAGTCTTTCTCCTTGTTGGATCTGAATCTGACGGAGTCGCTGTACCTGTTAGCTGTTGCTTACCGCTTGGTATCACAGTCTGATGGTGGTGAAATCAGCAGCTCTGGTTGCTAAGGACTTGGTCAGGTAAAACTGTTGCTAAGGACAGAAAAAGAGCGGAGTTGTGTGCTTTATGCAGAGAGGCAGATGGTTTAATGTTTTACAGTCAACATACGTCCGTACAGCTAATTAGCACCGTCCTGTAATTCATCATTATCCTGCCGTCTTCCACAGTTTCTCTTCATATTCTAACATCACACTCACTAAGCCGACAATCACTGTGATGTGATGTGTTGGTCCACAACAGAGGACGTCACTGTCCTTTCATTTTCCTCCCATCACAGCCTCCTTAAAATAAAAATGATATTTCATTTTCTGTGAGACTTCCTCTCTCAATTAGCACATCCCAGCTACTGTGCCTTCACTTCTCCTGTCTTCTTCTTCTGTGGTGTTGTAGCTGTCACAATAGATGAGAACAAACATGTCGTTAAGGTATAAAAAATACGGCTTTAAAAACTTGCTTTGTTAGTTTTTACCTGATGTGTCACCTTTATTAAAAAGTCGATGAATCAATAATTGAAACTTGAAACTGTGTCCTCAGGTAAAGGCGACGTGTTTGGTGACGTCTTCTGGAAGGAAACCACCCTGGCTCACGCGTGCGCTAACGTCAGGGCGTTAACGTACTGCGACCTCCACGTCATCAAGAGGGAAGCCTTGCTCAAAGTACTGGAGTTTTACACCGCCTTCGCCAACTCCTTCTCCCGCAACCTCTTCCTCACCTGCAACCTGCGCAAGCGGGTAAGTTTGCTTTATTTTTTAAACGAATGGCATCGTTGTATTCAGCCTGACCTTCAGTCTGAACGGGGTTTTATTCTGGTCATTGGTTTGATGGATTGCTCTTTATTGATCAATATCCCCGTTGTTGTGAAGAAGAAGCCGGTCAGAGGTATAAATCAGAGAACGCCTTGTTGATACAAAACGCTGCTCTATAATTATTGAATAAAACCAAAAGTAACCCAAAATCCAGATGTGAACTGATGCAAACTGTTGAATGATTGTATCATCTTCTTAATTTTGTTATTGGAGGCACACTACAGCAGTTTAAGCTCCGTGATTGGATGTTTTTAACTGAACTGCACCCTGGGAGTTGTAGTTGACCTCTCTCCTTCAGTTTTTATCCACATGCTTCTTATACCTTTGATTTTTAACAAAGAAGCAGATATTTTCTAACACAGTTGTTCATCTTTTGTACTGTTGCATCTAAACCTCGAACTGGAGATGATGGGAAATCTAAGAGGGGTTGAAACCACAGACTGTATATAAAGATGGACGACATGACAGCTCCCCAAAGGTGAAGCGTATTAAAAGTATAGACGCAAAGAGATGAAACTCCAGCGGTTCTTTTTTTTTTGACAACAAGCCATTTTGGACTGAAAACGTGTATTATATTTATAATATTTTATTGTTCAACACAGGCCATTTTGGTAAAATATGACGTAGAATAGAAATAATTTAGTTTTAAAGTTTCATGTTTGTACATATCTTGATATATAGTCAGTCTATGGTTGAAACAAGTGAGAGGAAAGTAGTTTAATTCCTCAAGGATTATTGTATTTCTCTACGTCTGTATGAGAACAGTAGAGTATGAAAGTAGAGGCTTGAGCACACACTCATTCAGAGGCCGTCTGACCTGACATCACCTCATATTTTCCTCCCTTCTGCTTTTCCTCTCATAACAAGTCGGTTGTTGTTTACTTGTCCTTCATAATATTCTCTCGGCTCAATAGGTCTTTCTCTCAGCGCGCCGCAAACACAATAAATTATACATAGATACCGGTCGCCTCATTATGTCCTGTGCCCTTTTGACGGTTCTCACTGACGTCCTGGCAGGCAGTCTATTCACTCTCTCTGTTTGTGTTTTAAGTTCATAGATAATAATTTATGAATGTGTTTATTTGATCTACCTGGCCTCTACGTCTAGGTCTGTGTGACCGTATGCATACATGTTCTGCACACATACACAATTATACAGTTTACTTTACTCTTTTCTGCTATGGTTCCTTACTTTGACTTTGAAATTTGAATTATAAACACATATTTTTCCATGACTTTCAACCATAATATAATAGATATGTTTGTGTATGTGTGTATGGGTAAACATGTTTACGTCCATATCTATCTATGGAGGATATATTGGCCTCTTCATCCTAATGAGTGCAGTTATTCAGAATGCTGACTCCGTGTCTTTGGCAACAACAGATATTAATTTAAATAAAACACATGAATATATATTGATCGCTGTTGTCTAAAGGAAATTATCTAAATGCAGGCTGCAGATATCTTTCCATATCTGGAGGAAATGATGGCTGCGTATCGATCCGGCTCTGTACTGTTAGTGCTGTCTGTGTGCTCCAGCTTTAGTCTGACTTCAACTCCACATTCCTGCTCTCAAAGCTGCTTCGTCACTGTTTTTATTGCTCACTGCTGGAAATTGGATTTCTTAATAGATTTGTGAGTGTGGATCTGTGCTGAACATTGTCATAGCCAGCAACTCACTGTTCAGGCCCCAAGTGGAAGCAAGCAATAACAGTTTGAACCAGAAAAGTTGTTGATACAGTAGATTTATTGTGATATTTATTCCAAAGTAGATCTATAAATGCAGTGGAATGTGGTATTACAGCCCATTCACACGGAAATGCGTATAAATGCCACGATACCACAAGGCTTTTAGAGTGCAATAAGTACACGCCATGTATCCTGTACTGACTGCAATGTAAACACCTCCACATATAAACGCTCCAGTAAGAGTTAGTGACGTAGTATAAAAAGCGAGAAAGATCACTTATGGTGGGCGGGAGGGAAGGTGGATGGGTCCAGCAAACACCGGAATTTTAACCAGGGACAGCTGTTCGAAACTGTTGGTGACCGGTGTTTTATAAGTTACGTTGGTGATGATTGTCCAGAAATGTCAGAAAAAAAAGTCAGAAAAAGTAAAAAAAAAAAAAAGTCAGAAAAAAGTGATAAAAATGTAGAAAAAATTAAATGTCAGAAAAATGTAGAAAAAATAATGTCAGAAAAAAAGTGATAAAAATGTAAAAAACAAAAAAATCAGAAAAAAGTCAGTAAAATGTAGAAAAATAAATTTCAGAAAAAGTCAAAAAATGTAAAAAAAAAAAAAAAAAAGTGATAAAAATTAAAAAAAAGTCAGAAAAATGAAAAAAATAAAAGTCAGTAAAATGTAGAAAAAATAAATGTCAGAAAAAAGTCAGAAAAATGTAAAAAAAAAAAAAAGTCTGAAAAACGTCTGAAAAATATAGAAAAAAATTAATGTCAGAAAAATTAGAAAAAGTCTGAAAAATGTAAAAGAAAATAATGTCAGAAAAAAAGTCTGAAAAATGTAGAAAAATAAATGTCAGAAAAAGTCAAAAAATTAAAAAAAAAAAAAAGTCAGAAAAATAAAAAAAAGTCAGAAAAATGTAAAAAACTAAAAAAATTCTGAAGTAAGACAGAAAAATGTAGAAAAAATAAAGTCAGAAAAAAGTCAGAAAAATGTAAAAAAAAAAAAAGTCTGAGAAAAGTCTGAAAAATATAGAAAAAAATTGATGTCAGAAAAATTAAAAAAAAGTCTGAAAAATGTAAAAGAAAAAAAAAAAAAGTCAGAAAAAAAGTCAGAAAAATGTAAAAAAAAAAATAATGTCAGAAAAATGTAAAAAAAAAAAAAGAAAAAGAAAAATGAAAAAAAAAAAGAAAAAAATCAGAAAAAAAGTCAGTGAAATGTAGAAAAATAAATGTCAGAAAAAGTCAAAAAATGTAAAAAAAAAAAATAAAAAGTCATAAAAACAAACAGTCAGAAAAATTTAAAAAAATAAAAAAGTCAGAAAAATGTAAAAAAAAAAAAAAAAAATGTCTGAAGTGAGACAGAAAAATATTTGAAAAAAGTCAAAAAATTGTCTGAAAAAAAGTCAGAAGAAAGTCTGAAAATGTCTGAAAAAGTCCATTGACATTTGTGACATGTTTTCTATAGTTATGTTATGTTGTTTTACTTTGTTTACGTACTTATTTCAAGCCCAAACACTGACGTTAGCACTTAGCTCAAATCATCACTGTGCCTATAAGTACAGCCTCACAGAGATGCTGGCATAGCTGTGGAGTCTAACTGGAAATCCACATCAAAAGCAAGACATGAGCGACTCTAATGAAGTGTTCATATCGGCTGAAATCAATATAGCTTTTATTATTTATCTTTAATAAGTTCAGAACATATAAACCGGAGATCTGTCTGGTTTTAACAGCTGTCTGTGGAGATTATGCTTCAATATGTGAGCAAGAAAAATAATTATTTCTGAGCATGTGAAACATTTTTCTTTGGTTTGCCTGACTGAGATGTGACTGTCTGGGCCTCCTCCATTACTGAGAAATCTTTAGGTTCATTTAGGAAAAGAATCCCTCTTAATTAGAAAGTGCAGGATGCTCATTTGCATGGCGTCCCCAGCGTGTGATTTAGGCAGATTACACAGCAGCAGTTTACATACAAATCTGCTAAGTGAAGCTTTAAAACGAGTTAAAAAAGTAAAACTACCATTACGATGAGATAATGGCTCTTGTTTTAAACACAATCTCCCTCCGTCGTGGGTCGGCAGCTCCACCGGCTCCGGTACATCGTTTGTCTCACGTCCTCCTCCTTAATTGATAAGATGGACACTTTTCTTGCTGCGTGCAGCAGGAAATCTGACCCGCTGGTCTCCTCATGTAAACACAGAACAGAAATAGCGATGTGGGCAGAGCTCCTTCTCCTATCCCTCCGTTAGCTCTTTTGTTCCCGGGATGCGTGACAGCTGCTACAGCGCCGCCGTGATGAAGATAAACAAGTTCTAGCGGGAGCTCCGACGTGGCCTGTAGGACTGTGAGGAGACCAGAATGTGTGTCAGCCCTAACTCGACCTGTCACTCATGTAATAATGGCCGACTACCGATCTGCCTACATCAGCACTTTTCCTTTCTCAGCCTCTCTCTCTCTCTCTCCTGATGAGTCTCCCTCTCTTTGTGCTGCTTTTACTCTAATTCTTATCTCCTTTTCTCAGCGGTAAACTGATTGTTTGTGTTTGAGGAAGAGCGTCTAGCCAAATCAGAGGTGGCCAGTGTTCCTTCGGCTAAGGCAGCAACCTTTTTGTTCCAGTGTTTCCTCACAGCCCTGTCAGATAAGAGAGAGAGGCTCCTCTACCTCATCATCTTAGATAGATGAGGATGGCTTAATGGTTATGTTCATAAGTATTTCACCACAGAGGAAACTCAGTGGCTGTTTTGGGTCCATGGCTGAATATGTGAATCCATACAAGACCAACACGTTCTCACTCCTAACTCGGCTTGGTCAGTGGCCCTACGCTTCAAACTATGACACATCTACATACCCCTCTAGCGTCAGTTTTGGACGTGTCAGGGATGGCGGGTCAGTTTCCGCTTGTTACATGCATACAATCCCTTTTCAAAATAAACTTCCAATGTAGATTTACTTAGTTTTAAGGGGTGAACTGGATTTATAACACAAGACAAAACAAGAGCGCCTTTGCTAAACAGAATGCCGCACAATAATTGATTCATGTTGATTATCTTGTTTTCATGTTGGAAGCAATTGAAATTTAATTAATTGCACAGCTCTATAACTACGTTTGTTACGTAACAAAACTACAGTAAAATAAGTTAACGTTTACTTGGTTTCACACGGGACACGAACAACGGTCTCCTGGGTGAAAGTCCTGTGTTTGTTTGACCCATCCGTTCTCCCCTCCCGCCCTACACGGACTTTCTCGCTCTTTATAAAACATCAGTTGCTCTGAGCGGTGATATTTGACAAGTTGGGAGTCGGAACAGGTCGACATGATTATGTAGTTTGTGTTTATACTACTGTACTAAAATTTAGAGTGGCAGAAGCTGAACTTGCATTACCTTTAGTTGCGTACTTCAACCTGGCTGCAGATACTTGGTTGTTATGGTGGTACCACTTGGTTTCTCTTCATCGATCTGTCTGTTCTCTGCTGGTGAATCACTCAGTAAACTCAGATAACAGTAAAAATCAGCTCCTGTATTGTTTCCCCTCACCGTGGTGTCTGTGGTTGCCATGGTCACACGGCGAGCCGCGGATGAGAAGAAGCTGAGCTATCATAAACTCCACATGCAGCGGTAAAGAGCCTTTCGGGAGTTCAGATCTAATCCAGGACCTGAATCAGATCTGTTTTATCTCTTTATCTCCTCTTATTTGGAAGTGAGAATGAAAGTGAACTCACCTGAGAGGTCTGTTATCCATCACTGCTGGAAAACAACAGTATAAATGGTAGGGTTATTTAAAAATGAACCACTTCATTGTTGTTTTGATGTTCAAATCAGAAGAGTTCAGTGTTCCTTGGGCAGCAATGATCAAACCGTTCACCGACACATTTTCATTCATAACACCTATAAAAGTTACTGTGAGGAACTTTTAACTGGTTATGAAACAGTCTCAGTTTAATACCGATGGCTCTATATGACCTACATCAGTAAATGAGATCATCAGCGAGAAGATTGGGCTCGCTGGAAGGAAGGGAGGCTGGTGCTCTTTCAAAATAAAAGTCCTCAGTGGTGGTGGAGCAGAGCAACACCATGCATTTCATGACATTTGTATCTACAGAAGGTTTATTTACATGTTTAACTATGCTAGAGTTACATTGCACGGTTTTGTTCCTGTCTGTTAATACTTTTAATTTACACTCTTAGATGTAATATAAAATTGGTATTAACGGTAGTTTCTGTCAGTCACACCGGTCCGGTCTAGACGTGCTGCCAGCAGCTCGATACCGCTGAGTGATTACAGAAAAGAAGTCTGCAGTTTAAATCTCAAAGGACACGTTAGGATGCAAAAAGGCCGAGAAGTAAAAAGCCAGATAATAAATATTTGGTGATATTTATTGGCGCTCCACTCCTTTAAGTTATTGGCCTTTTAGAGTTTTTTATGAGGCTCTTCTGTGCAGTTTCACTTGTCCAACCTGAAATACAGAGACCGTGAACAAAGAGTGCTTTAGTCCTCAAACTGTCTGTATCCTGAATCACCAGATGTCTGCTGGTTTGCAATTTGACGTCACAGTCACTGAGTTGTTTTAAATATGAACTAATGAAAGATCACAATCAATACAAAGATGAAGTACGTTACTATCAAAAAACTTCTGTCCCTCTCCATATCCTTTAGTATCTCTATCTGTCAGTCTCTCTCATCTGTTCATCTGTAGGTCATAGACTGTATATAAGAAGCGGACGTAGTCACCACGACGTCACCTATTGGTTTGTGGACTACGGTTTGAAGCCTCAAGTTCGGCAATTTGGTTCTTGGTTTTTGCAACCAGAAGTGACAGGAGAGGGTGGAGCTAAGTACAACTGAACGCTGAATAAGACATTTTTAGGGCGACTTAAATTAACTTTCATAAGGGGGTAATTATTTATTTTTCGGTTGTATTTAGCTCCCCCCTCTCGCGTCACTTCTTGACTTCAACACGGCAGTCCACAAACCAATGGGTGAAGTCACGGTGACGTCACGGTGACTACGTCCACTTCTTATATAAAGTCTATCATTGAGAAATTTACCTCGGTCCAAAACATTTGCGTTTTGTGTGAAAGTGTTCATGACAAAAACAGCAGTTCGAAAAAAACTATATTGACGTGCAAATTAATCGCAGGTCTTTAGACCATAAAATCCAAACCAGCTGGATCCATTGGGTTATTCAAATGGTCTATGTCATGGTTTGAATATCCATTGAAGGTTTTTAAACTCTCAATTATGGCCCTATTAAATGTGCCAAAAACACATTTACCAAAGAAATATCCAGTCGCTTTCCACTTTTGGCCTTTTCTCATTTACTTGGCATTCGTGGGGTTTCTTACCAGGTTTATTTTTGTGATGAAAGTAGGACCAAAATGTCTCCAGCGTTGTCGTACTCAACTACATCAGTGGAGCTATCCAGACATGTCTAATAACTTGATGAATCTCGAACAGACATATAATACACATCAGGGAAAAGAAACACTACATCACGCAGACCACATATTTAAGACTTAAGAAAGGTAACTAAATTAATCATGAGACGAGATGCATCAGCAGTAGTGTTGGTTCTGATTGACGGTTCCCTTTTTGGTCCCAATCCTGGTTGGAACAATACCCGGACGCTAACAAATATCTTTGCAAGAAAAATGCTTTGTTTCTGATTCTTCTGGAGAATTTCAACCATAATTTGCATCCAGATGTTTCTGGATTTGACTCTAAAGATTGAACTTATCTCTTAACATATTAGATTTTGTCTCCAGAGTCTGCAGCGTCTCATGAAGAAGAGATGTTTTTTGTGTCATAGCCTCATAGTTTTTATACGTATTATTGCGTACTAGTCAACCAAAAGAAGTAGTGAAAGAACTCTTGTATCGGGTCTTTTAACAGAGACATTAGCTCCTCACCCTCATCAGCATCACATTAGTCTTTGTGGCAGTTATAGTTGGAGAGGTAAATAGAGAGAATGACGAGATGCAACAGCACAGCGTGAGCCACAGAGAGCGTGATTTCGAGGTTTCACAGTCGTAGTACCAAACCTCCAGTCACCAGAGCTCCTATTACATAAATACTCTGTAAAAGTGGCTCTTCTTTTTACTACCTCCCCAAGGCTGTTAAACGCCTCTTCACCTGTCTAAAAGAGATGTATTACCTCCAGATAAAAACTGCAGATCTGCTGTTTTGCTGTTGTTGCTTCGGGGTGTGGACAGGACTCGTTATCATGGAGTCCGAACGCTGCATCTTTCTCTGTTTGTCGGGAGGAATCTCCCTCCTATCGTCAGGGAAATGCTAATGACTGTTTATCACAGTCAGTCACTTTACTCGCCAAGTTCAGTAAAAAGTAAAGTAATGAGAGTTTAGAGTTTCACAGCAACAGAACAGTGTGTGATGCACCGTGGTAAAACTTTTTAGCCTCTTTCAGCTCATAGTTTTGGTTTTACAGCACATTTACCTCATGGTTCAGTCTCTCTCTAACCTGATCTCATGGGAAGACTTATAAATAGCACAACATCACAAGGACATTCCGCCTGTCATGAGAAAACATTTTAGCCATGTCGCGTGACATTTGTATGCCTTTTTACGTCCTTTTTACACCACGCAACAAAACCTGGTCAGGGAGATCCCAGCGAAGATAACGTGAGCGGTCAGAACAGTTCAGAGTCGACGGCGAGTCGGACAGAGGAGACTTAGGAGAACACGACAGGAAAAACATCACGGTTGGGCTTAAAATAAGTACGTAAACTCAGTAAAACATGCATGGAAACAATGTAACAGAACTATAGAAAACAACTTGTTTTCAGACATTTTTCTGACTTTCTTCTGACATTTGAACTTCTTCTGACATTTTTTTTTTTTTTTTTACTTTTTTTTTCAATTTTCTGACTTTTTTAGGGCTTTTTTGGACATTTTTCAGATTTTTTTCTTTTTAAATTATTCTGACTTTCTTCTGACTTCTTTTTTATTTTTAATTTTTCCGACTTTTTCAGCCATTTTTCAAAATAAATGCTGACTTCTGTCTGACATTTTTCTGACTTTCTTCTGACTTTTTCCAACTTTTTCAGACTTTCTTCAGACATTTTATTTATTTATCTTTCTGACTTTTTTACAGCCTTTTTTCAGACATTTTTCTGACTTTTTTTTTTCTTTATTTACATTTTTCTGACTTTTTTCTGATTTTTTTTTTTTTTTTTTTTACATTTGTCAGACTTTCTTCAGACTTTTTCAGATTTTTATTTTATCTTAATTTTCTGACTTTCTTTTCTTTTTTTTTACTTTTTTCTGACTTCCATCAGACTTTTTTAATTTTTAATTTTTTTTTTTCAGACCTTTTGGGGATTTTTTTTCAGACGTTTTTCTGACTTTTTGTCAGACATTTTTGGACAATCGTTGCTAACGTAACTTACAAAACATACGTACGTAAACTACGTAACAGAAGTACGGAAAAATACAAATACAAAAAAATAACTCAACAACCCTTTCGGACACTTACACTAACAACTTTGTGTTGTCTGAGGCCTGTTTTCTGTTTAGAATTAATACATGTAAATACAGTGTTGTTAAAAACTCCTGTGTGTTTAAGCCCTGAGTCATCACCCTGATGAAACCCTGAATAATTTTGGCGAGTGAATTCAGATTTCCTGCCGTGGCCTCCTGCCAGCCTGCAGCGCCAGCAGAGACTGACTGCAGATAAACTGATCTGGAGGAACTGGCTGCCGTTAACTCTCCGTGTCTCCTCTTCGGGGTATTCATCATTGTTCTGCAGAGTTTTACAAACCTAAATAAACTAGTAAACGGGCTCGTAGCTGTGTTTTTGGACGAGGAGGAGCCGTTAATGGCGCCTGCTGGGAGGTTTCACATGCTGCGCTGGGTTTTTTCTGGACAGATTGTGTGTGCTGGGAGCGACAGGCTTCAGGGCTACAGCCTGCAGACTGGGAGGCTTTTACCAGCCCTCCGTTGGATTATTCATGTGTCGGACAATAAAGGCGGGTGTGCACGGAGTGTGTGCCCACACTCAAGTCACACTTCCTTTTGTGCATTGAAGCAGATTCACTGAGCAGGAACTGTGTGTGTGTGAGGCTGAGTGTTGTCTCACCTCAGTAAGGTGTGTACACAGTGACCCTTAAGGCCATACATTTAAAAAGCAAGCAGACAGAATGAGAAAGTTTGTATTCTTATGTGCAGAGGTGGACAATAACTACGTGCGTTTAGTCAAGTTCTGTACTCCAGTGCAATTTAGAGGCTTGAGTACCACTGAATTACAGAAGAAATATTGTACCTAAATATTGTAGTTTTTACAGTCAAAACAGAAGAGTAGATGATAAAATATGGCGGTCTGGTAGGAAGTGCAACAGCCTCGTTTCAGCTCAAGGACACAATGTTTGATGTTATTTAAATTAGCATCTTCCTGCAACAGAGGAAGCTGCAGTTTCAGGACCAACATCCCTAAAAGTTGTGATTCTCCTCTCCTACATTATACATGTTTTTATGTTTGATAATATTTGTAATTTACTCCTTATCTTCATCAGGTTAAAGGTTGAATACGGGACTTAAAATACAGTGTTTTTCCTTTGTGGTCTGACTTCCTGCGTGTATCTCAGTTTCACACTTGAGCTGTTGATGATGTTGTAATCAGCGAGCAGCGAGCCGAGTTGTCAGAAGCTCTTCATAACAGGCCGCTGACCAGCAGCAAGCTGACCAGCAGCAAGCTGACCAGCAGCTCGCTGAGGGCACAGCTCCTCATTCTGCTCACTGGCAGCGGAACAGAGTTTAACGTGTTAATTAATTGATCGCTGAGAGGAAGTTGTTTCTGCTTTCACCCCCCTCCTGAGAAAAACTCTCTTCTCTCTCTCACACTCAGATCCAGGCGGTTTACATTTATTAGCCCCAGATTTAACTCTAATGGAGTTCTTATACACAGAAATAACCAGCTATATTGATTTCTTTTAATTGTTTTTTTTCCACGATCGATGTGTGCAGAAGATCTGTTTTTCTCTCTCGGCTTCACTGATTTTTCTTCAGCATGTTAACAAAAAGCCAGCCGAGCAGTTAGATGCACTTATTTTGAAAGGTCAGAGGTCAGGATACAGTACGACACCTCTGGAGCTGCTGATGTGCTGCAGCACGCCGCCACGGGCTTCCTGCTGGAGATTTCTATTTCTGACATTTGTGTTGGAAAGTCGGTAATTATTGACGGCGAGGCAGCGTGGTGGAAGCTCTGTTGTTAAACTTCCACTAATGCAGTTTTTCACTGTGACTGTCGCTGTGTAGCAAAAGTTAGCATCTATGGAGGACGGAACCAGCCAAAATAAAAAATAAATGAATAAATAAATAAATTACTCGATAAATAAATAAATACGTCATTAGATGTAGCAAAAATAATATTAAAAATAAATGTAGCCATTAATTAATTGATAAAATGTGACATAAATTGATAATTTAAATTTAATTTAAATTTAATTTGCATCTTTATTTGTTCATCTTTGTATTAATTACCTTATTTATATACTCTTTTGTTTAATTTTCCCTTTTTTTATTTATGTTTTTCTTCTAATTCTTTTAATACTCTATTTATTTTTACATTAATTGTATTTATTTATTTATTTTTGCATTTATTTTTTATTCATTTTATATTTAATTTAAAATGTGTGTATTTTTTATTTATTTATTTAATATTTATTTTTAAATGTGTTTTTATAAATGTATTTATTTGTATTTATTTTTTTTATATTTATTTCTAAATGTGTGTATTTATTTATTTGTATTTTTTAATTTATATTTATTGTTAAATGTGTGCGATTAATTTGCGATTAATCATGATCAACTCTGGACAACTCAGGAACATTAACGTTAAGCGTATCCGGTGGTTTGCAGAAATATACAATACCGACATTGTTTCTGGTGACTTGGGTTTTTTTTGGGTGGGTGGGGGGATGGGTGGGGGAGTACGTCATCTTTGTCTCTTTTCTTCACATCTGGGAGTAAAACAACAGAGGGGGAAACTGAGGTCTTTAGGTCATCCGAGCTGCAGATGTGTACTCTTAAAAAAAAAAAAAAAACATCATCTGCATCACGTACCAAAAGTACACAAGCTGTTTCTGTTCATCACACACTATGCAAAGTATATTTCATGACTACTCATATCCACTCACACACAGAGAGAGGCCATCTGTGTGCTCTCGGGCTACAGCCGACTCTGATTCCTCTACCAGTGTCTCTTTCTCTTTTATATCGTTGTCAACTGTATTTATTCTCACCGATAACGCCGAGCTAACAGACGGATCATGGAGGCTCACGGTGACATTACTTACACAATGACAGAAAAGAAAATCAGATTAGATTCTGTAACTTCTATATTTATATCTATTACACTTCGCCCCGGGCTAAAGGCATTCTGGGACGTTCTATATTAATCCAGGGCCTGAGGGGGTCATGTAGTCCGCTGTTATCGCCTCACTGTGGTGCGAGCTAAAGTAGGCTAAAGCCTTGTCTGGCAGCAGGGTTAGCCCCAACTCTTCCAAGGCTAAAAATAGACATGTAACTGCGGGGCTAACTGGCTTATTGTAAAAAGAAGGCTGAACAAGAGCTGCTGGTTAAACCTTCATCTAACAGAACAAGATGTCCACGGGACATTAAAACAATCTGCTCACTTATAATCACAGTAATTAATGGTTCTCTCCAAAGAGACTTCAACCTGTTCTCATCTGTCATCTCCTGATCATCTGTCAGTAATCAGTGAAATGTGACCTCTGCAAATGTCAGACTTTAGGTGATTCCCGCGACTACAATACAACAGTGTTGGGCAAGTAACCTTCAAAATGTTATATATTACTAGTTACGAGGGCCGGGACGATACACGTATCTCCTGATTCTATACTATCACGATACTTGGGTGCCGATTCGATATGTATTGTGATTCGATATTACGATTTATTGTGATATTTGTTAACTTTTTTAACACTAGACCATGGGGAAGAAAGTTGAATCATACACTTCTAGGGACTTTTACTTTGGAAAATATCTAAATTAATCCAGTACAAATGTTTGATTTTCAGCATGTACAGTATGTAGTCAGAGATGTCCTGAAGTCAAATATACGTATCAGTCATTGTCAGCAACTCCAGCAACCCCAGAATCAAAGAATAAAGACATAGCCCTCACAAATTAGTGGTATTTTCTTTTTAATTTATAAGGGACATGTAATGTTTTATACTTCTGGTGAATATAATCCAATCAATCTTATTTCCATAGATGTATTTTGTATAAACAGTTCCCCTTTGTTAACACCTTATTTTGAAAAACCGGACGTAGTCCCACGTGTCTACTTCCTCTTCGTCAGCTCCGTTCTCTTTATCCATCCATGGTCAGCTCCATCGGGGCAGTTTGAATGCATTTAACATAAATGTCAGTATCTGGGTGCTCTACAGTCGTAACGTCGGCCCATTTGACCACAGAGATGAGAGCGACGGCCGGCTCGACCGCAACGTTACCGCGATACGATAACGTTTCCTGTCCGTGACAGAGTTAGCATGCAGCTTTAGCCGTGATGTCTAGCTCTGCTTTTCCTGTCAATGTATGAAACCCAAAGTGTTTCCATCCTTTACTGGATGTGTAGTGTTTACCACGCTGGATTTAACATGTGAGGGTGCAGCTCGTATCCACGCTGACCCTCCAACGTTTTCTACTTTCTTGTTCGGCCGTCTGCGGTTTAATTGGTTGACGGATACGGAACGGATATGACGTCACGTTACTCAGACTACAACATTAAAAGCGGTAACTTCCTTCTACCTCCACAAAGACTCAAATGAAGCAAATATATTGATTCTGGCATTAAAACATCTATTTAAAAATCGTAAAAAATAAAATTAGGTTACATAGGTGAATCTATTTTTTCCCACCCCTACTTGTTTCATGAAAGTAATAACTTACCTTACAATGACCGACCAACATTACCATTCCATGCTGCCAGTGTGTCTTAAATACAAACAGGTATAAACAACAATATGTCAGTTTAAAGCATCAACATGTAAACAGCGTTTAGTTAGATCTTAAACTAATAGCACAAAGAACAAGGAGACACATGATTCAACACACAGAACAGATAAAAGATGTCCATCTGCTCCGTCAGGAGGTGGAGTTTCACTTGTGGACTTTGAAAGGAAGCCGATCTTGTAAAGACGAACCAGCCACGACCTTGAGGAATAGAAAGTCAAATCAAATCATTTGATCCCTGCCGAGTCGTGTCTGCGCTCACAATTTTACTTTCCCTCACGTCTCTCCACCTCCAGAAGGGCGAAGACGCACTATGTGACGGTCTTTCATTCTCCTTTTAGTCCAAAACTGACGCTTAGCTCTGCGAGTGCCGATCATCAAAGCAAAAACAAAGAGAAGGAGCACCGTTTCGATGCTTCAAATTAAAATGAGTCACGACCCCGATCAGGGGGCGCAGGGAGAAACATGTACACTTATTGTTTTTACTTGTTCATTTTCAGCCTCTTAAAGGTCAGATCACCGTAATATTTATATTAATACGACTGTTTGTAAAGCCAGTTCTGCAGTCGAGCATTGTTCCCAGAGTCAAGTGTTTCTGAGGAGGTCGGATCTTTAATAATGAATAAACTCAAATGTGTGTGCACAGGACTGTAGAGAAACTCGCTGTGTGTGCATTCACGCATACATAGTGTGTGTGTGTGTGTGTCTTTGAGAGATGAAAGAGGTTTTGGGTGAGGTGTGTGTGTATGTGTGTGAGTGCAGGTATGTTACAAACATGATGATGAGTAGCTTCTTGAAATAGAGAGAAAGGCGGGTAAAGTTTTGCGTTTGTGACCCAGTATTATCGACCCATTCTCACTCCCAACTCGTGCAAGGCTTGTTTGTGTTACATGGTGGTCGGGCACACACCAAACCTTAATTTTCGCATATCAGCGCCGTGTTATCAATACATAGTAGGACGACAGACGCTACAAACTGACCGTGAATGCATCTGCTCCTTACGGAGTCTCAGCTCAGAGTAGCGGGAGTCAGACTTCACACACGGGATGAGAGAGAGCTGACAGACAAGACGATGGCGGAGGATTTGATGTTGAAGCGAAAAAACAAAAGCGCCTATTTAGCAATATTTCAGATTTAAACCCAACGCTATGAGGGAACTATAACGTTAATCAGATATTCGGCGTGAGGAGGACAGAGCGGTCACGGCCTGTGTGCGCGGCAGAGCAGCGAAAAGCTCTACTGGAGAGGTCCGACACACCGCCATCCGACGTTAAAGATCGACTGAATTGCTGAGTGGGATTAAGAAATTCGGGGTTCAGTACGTACTGTATGTACACTCCCGTGTGTGTCTAAATGAACGTGAGCTTTGAAGCGTATCCGAGTCTCATGTGTTCCTATAGAGGAGCATCTCTGTGTGTGCATGTATACATTAACTTTGTGTGTTTGGTGGAGCGTTGGGAGTCGGTAGGAGCATTAGGGACGAGGTGCAGCAGAGAGGAGAACAAGTCATCCATGCATGCAGTCTCATTTCCCTCCTCTCCTCCCTGTCTGGTAAATAATGAATCTCTGAATTTAAGAGGAAAAAGTAACCCGTTTTTTTTTTTTTTCTGCTCCTGTGTTTGTCTCTCCGGAGAAGTCGGAGCTGCATTAAAGAAAGACGAGGGAGGATTTTCTCTCCCTGGACGAGTTGCCAGAAAAGAGGAAAACTAACATGCTCTTAAAAGAAATGGACGCAGCTGAATCCACATGCTGTCTTTTAAGCTTTCCCTCTAATGCTGCAGCAGTAAAGGCCTGTGTGGACTGTGCATGTGTTTGATTCACTTTACTGCCAGAACAATTAGTTGATTAAGAAACGAGTCGATTTGATCCAGTAAAACGTGAAAACATTTACTGGCTGCAGCCTCTCAAACGTGATGATTTGCTTTCTTTCGTAAATATTTAATAGAAGTACTTGTAGATAAAGTACCGTGTGGAACAAAATGTTGTTTTTGAAAGGCTAAATGCCAACAAATATGGATTGAAGCAGAATATTTCATTAGAAAATACTAATATCTCTATTGTCCACAACTGTTGAAATTTACTTTCGGCTTCACATGTTGGTTAAAACCCACCATAGTAAATCACAATACATCAGAGGTGAAAGTAGGCAGGTACGGTCCGGTACTCCGTACTACTAAAAGATGCAGGGCCAGTACGCAGTACAGGGAAGAAACAATAGCAGCTGCCTGCCATGATCGCATTTCAACAAGAAAACACCCCTGTTAACGTTAAGTCAACGTACAGTTAGTTGCCGACTACACCCACTACTAGGTTTTATCATTGATTCACATGGTCGATCACCGGAAGAAGGAATAAAAGAAGACGACAGCGACCTCTAGCGACCGTAATAATAATGACAAAAGCAAAAGGGGAAGTCAGGCTCTGTACACAGCATGAAACTCCATATGAGGTTGAGGTCAGGGGTGATGTAAGGAACACCAAACATAGTACTTTAACTAAGGAGGTTCACATCCCATGTGAAACCAACAACATGTCTTTGTGTTCACAACCTTAATTTTCAGTTTCACTTTTGAAACATAGTTATTTTAAGCCAAAGCACGATATTCTTCCCTAAACCTAACTGTTTTTGTTGCCTAAACCTAAACAAGCTGTTTTGTTTCATTCAGTTTTACATGTTAAAACGTGTTAAAGGACCAGTGTGTAACATTTAGGTGGATCTATTAGCAGAAATGGAATACAATATTAATAAGTATATTTTCTTTAGCGTATAATCACCTGATAATAAGAATTGTTGTGTTTTCGTTACCTTAGAATGAGCTGTTTATGTCTACATAGGGAGCGGGTCCTCTTCACGGAGTCCTCCAGGTTGCACCGCCATGAAACAGTAGAAACAGTAGAAACAGTAGAAACAGTAGCCCAAACGGACAAACCAAACTCTGTTAACGGTTTACCTGCTTGGTGCCGGAGTCGATAGTGTTACTTGCTAAGGAGGTTATGTTTTGGCCTAGTTTGTCTGTTTGTTTGTGTGTTTATACATGATACATACGCATTATATTTCAATTTTATTAACATTGTGAGAGGGCATTATTGTGCTGCATTCATGTGGTGTCGGAATAATCGGAAAAATTTCTTCTCGACTGCAAAAATTCCCCTCAAGTTGAAACAACTCAAAAACACGTCGTTTAAGCAATAAAATACAACATATCTTCTTTGTAGCGTCTGTGTCGTTTCCACATTAGGACTCAATGTTACTGTTTCTGCACATCCTCACATACAGTAAATACATCACTAACAAGGCACACAGGTGTTAACGTGTGGTTGTGTATTTGAATGTCATTAGTAGACATAGGTGTGTTTGTATATATTCCCTCTCCTCCCCGTTAGTGTCGGAGGGAGATGACAGCTAGTATTACCTGGGGAGACCTCTCTCCCCTCCTATGTCCCTCAGGCCTGTTTGTGATGATGTGCCATGAGGGACGAGAGACCGAGAGCCGTGATAACAAGCTACATGTAAACACACTATATGCATAGTACAGTGTTTGTGTGTGTGTGTGTGTGTGTGTATGTGTGTGTGTGTAGGATCATTATTATCCTTTTTTTGTGATGTCAGTGGCCCTACGCTTCAGACTATGATGCTCTAGGTACATTTGTAGCATCAGATTGTCAGTTTCCGCTCGTTACATGCACAGTCTCTTTTCAAAATACAATTCCAAGGTAGGTCTACTTAGTTTTTAGGTTTAGTCACACAACAAAAGTGCTTGGTTAGGTTTTGGAAAAGATCGTGATTAAATCAATTTTGACCTTGTTTCATGAGTCCTGTGTTGGCCTCCCCTCCTACTCTCTCTTCACAAACTCTCTCTCTCTTTATACTACATCATCATCATTGCTCTGCCCGTCTAACAATTAACGCAAGTGGAGTTAGTTGGAAGCCCGGTGCGTCTCATACCGATGCTAAAGGTCAGTGCGTCGGTATCAGGCGCTGAGGGGCACTGACCAAGTTGGGAGCAGTGAGCAGGGGGGGTATGTGAGCCATGCTCACTTTTTTCAACTTTTGATAATAGATAAGGCATGATGGACACGGTGACTGTATCCAAAACTAAAAGAAAAGAAAACATGTATACATACATACACATAGAGACATCAAAGATATCATACAACCAAATGTGGTGCCAAAAAGGATCAGTGGGTGTTACGTGCCTGATTCTGGACTGCGACAAAAGATGTAGTGTTTGAGTTAATCATTGATAAGCACTCAAGTGTGTTCTAATTGTATTAAACCAAACCACAATCTTTCCTCTAGCCCTGCCCGGTTTTCTTACTCCGATCCTAAATATTTCACTTTTTGTTTCCTAAACCTATCTGTACCTGAAGATTATATTTCATCTTTCTTTATTCGTATGCCCTCGCAGGTTTCTCACAGTTTGGTGTTTTCCTTCTTTGTCACGCGTGCTGATTGTCAAGGAGGATTTTGAGTGACAGGTGCCTTGCCTTAGATTTCTATTCAACTGCGTTGGACAACGCAGGGAGTTCTCTGGGTTACGAACTCCTCTAACCAAGTGAGCCCAAACATAACCATATAAAACGTATGCTGTAGTCCAGTTTTACAAGATCAGATATTTTAGTAGAAAAATGTTCTGCATTTAGTGTCATTTATAGATGGTTTAAGTTCACAGTTTAGTTTTAATAACCACTGAGGTGAGCAGCAGTACTTCATTAGAGACCACGGAGTACCTCACAATGAGCTGATGTAAAGTCCCTTTTTCCTCTCTCCACTCACTAGATTGCATCTCCTCTTGTTTCCTGCCCAGCAGTCTCTCTCTCTCTCTCTCTCTCTCTCTCTCTCTCTCTCTCTCACTGTTTCTATTTTTAGCAGCTTCTTGATACGAGCTCCTTCAATGTCTGCCAGAACAGAGCTGCAGCGTTCCTCCCTCGCCGCCGCTTGCCGCCCCTCGCTCTTATTGTTATTTCATTTTCTCATTGATGCAGGATTGCGGCGGATAGTCAGATCCAGCACACACGCGAGCCCGCGGTCCAATTTAGATCCTTTTATTCAGTCCAGCTATTGTTATGTGAGCCAGCTGAGCGTCTATCCATCACTCTGACTGCTACTGGTGTTGCTGGTGTGTGTCTGTGTGTGTGTGTGTGTGTAACAAAGAACTACTACTCAACAAAAAGAATTTAATCATGTGCAGGATTGAGTGCAAACCCACACACACACACACACACACACACACACACACACACACACACACACACTTTCTCCTCCAGCATTCAGGATTAAACTTCCCACACAGACGCCATCTCTGAGGTATTAGCCAACTTCCACCTGTCATGGTGACACCTACATGGTCACGGTGTCCCCGCTGCTGGCTGGGGACCTTCGTTACATGTCATATCCTTCTTTCCCTTTATCCCCCTCTCTCTCCTCTTCGTTTCCTGTCTGCCTCCGCACAGTCGGCTTCTAACGAAGGTGAAAAATGCCAAGAATATGCACCCCCGTCCAACTCAGAAGTTCTGAATCCAATGTAGTTTATTGATTATGTTGTATAGTGTTGGTTATCAGGTCTAATCATGCGGAGGTGACGGTGTGTTTCATTTCAGCCGGTTAGACTGTTATCAGCTCATTAAATGGACGTTCTCAGTGGTTATCAGCCTCATAGATGTGGGTCAGAAGGTGCCTGCCAACCTACTAGTAGGTTTTTATCATCAATTCACATGGTCGATCACCGAAAGGGGGAAAGAAGAGACCTTTTGGTAATTTTTTTCCCCTCCTGGAAAATGCCTTCTCTAGCAACCTTCAGGCCCTGGTGAGGAAGCTGTGTTGGGCTCAGTTTTAAAGCTAGAGTGAAGATGCTGGTATCATATGAAACTAGAAAACCTGATGAATCCATTGATACCAACCATGTCACACTAGCTTGTGGTGATGGAGGTTAAATAACGCTCCAAACTTACGCTAAATTTTGACGAGGAAAAACTGTCATGTCCATTTTCAAAGGGGTCCCTTGACCTCTGACCTCCAGATATGTGAATGTAAATGGGCTCTATGGGTACCCACGAGTCTCCCCTTTACAGACATGCCCACTTTATGATAATCACATGCAGTTTGGGGCAAGTCATAGTCAAGTCAGCACACTGACACACTGACAGCTGTTGTTGCCTGTTGGGCTGCAGTTTGCCATGTTCTGATTGGAGCATATTGTTTTATGCTAAATGCAGTACCTGTGAGGGTTTCTGGACAATATCTGTCATTGTTTTGTGTTGTTAATTGATTTACAATAATAAATATATACATACATTTGCATAAAGCAGCATATTTGTCCACTCCCATGTTGATAAGAGGATTAAATACTTGACAAATCTCCCTTTTAAGGTACATTTAGAACAGATAAAAAATGTGCGATTAATTTGCGATAAACTATGATTTAATTAAATGTATTTGATTGACAGCCCTAGTTTACATTCTAGTTATTTGAAAGCCTGGGGCGCCTCATATAGGCGCTAAAGGGTGCCTTGTACGGCAGTATCACACTCAGAGGGGTGTGGCAAAGCATCTGTATTTTACGCCCTAGGAATGAGAACTCGCTGCCCTACGCAGACTTCGTTGTTCTCTATACTATGTCACGACTTCTTTCTTTACTCCCACCTTAACTACATCCACGTAGAGCATCATAGTTTGACGCGTATGTCCACTGACCAAGCTGACGTATGTGACGAGTTGGGAGTGAGAACAGGCTGGAAGAATCCCTCCAAAATATGATATTGAGCCAAACACTTCAACCAACTGTGTTAAACCTTGCTGGATACTAAAGGCACTACTTTAGAGACTTTGCTGCTCTACAACATCTTCAAGCTCCTTCTGCTTGTGCTTCTTACAGGGACATAAACATACTCTTGTTTTGAACACAACAAATGCTGTGAGGGAGGACAGACTCTTGGTGATTTCATCTCCTACCTGTCAACACTAAGTGGACCAGACTGTTAACATACACCAGTTTAAATCTGAGCTGTAATCATTTCTACCTGCCTACCTGCCTCAGCCCCCTCGCATTCGTCAGCCCCCTCTGACAACTGTAAGCCTGTTCATTGATTTCTGAATTACATAAACATATAACTGAACCAGCTGCGTCTGCATTCGGATCCCTCTTTTCCTTCTGCCTGTTATTAGAGCTGTTAAACCTCCACTTCCTACTGCTGCTGCAAACCATTTCCTTTATTTTATTATTGCATTGCTTCGGCTAATGTGGGATGAAAGCAAAAAAACGCCTCCACCGCAGATAGAGAGTGTTTTATTGCTGCGAGTACTTTGTGTAATTCACAGTGTTTGACGGACTGCTGGTTGGCAGCTGCAGATGGGAGAGTGTTTGGATGTGTGCTGAGCTGGCGTTGGCTCCACCGCTGATAATTATATAAATTCTTTTTACATCAGAGCCTGCAGAGTAAGGTGAAATAACGCAGCTTTTGATCCTCATCTTCGTCAAAGTGAGTCTGATAGGAAAAGACGAACACGCACCTGGCCTTCGTTACAGCTAAATGGTGAGGCATGTTGACACCCAGCATGCACTGCAGCATCATTTGTGTTACTCGAGTGGAAAAGCATCTGTTCAACATGAGAAAACAAGCATGTGGAACAAGATTCACCTGTTTTCACCCTGCGTTCTGTCCTTTCTCTAATTAAACCTGCAACACATCATCACCTTTTAGGTTGATATGTTGAACTTGTTAGCAAACATTTCCTTATTTACATATCCAGTCATTAGGAGTCTTGTTTGTGTCCACTTGATGAATGTAAGTCCAATATTCTCTGTCTTTTAGCTCTGTTTTGGTCTCCTCCACCTCCTGAGGGAAATATCTGTCTCTTTAGCTGCTAAATGCTCGTCTATGTTCGCCATCTACTCTCTAACTGTGTCTGTCTGCTGTTTGCTGCCGAGCAGGTAGTGTTCAATGGCTTTTTACTGCTTTTTTCCGCTGAAAAAGATGCATTTTTGATCCCCAAATACGTTGTCTTTCCTTGACTGTTTCATAATAAAAGCCACCCTTTGATTCTCTAGTTGGATGCTTTTAATGTGAAGCAGCTGCAGAAGGAAATGTTAGCTGTAACGTAATCCAACCTCCGCAGTCTGAAAAGTGAAGCCAACGCTGAAGTGTCTTAAACCTGCATTCTCTCTACCAGCCAGCAGGGGGCGACTCCTCCGGGTGCTAAAAGAAGTCTGATTGTATAGAAGTCTATGAGAAAATTAGTCTACTTCTCACTTGATTTATGACCTCAGTAAACATTGTAAACATGAGTTTATGGTCTCAATCGCTAGTTTCAAGTCTTCTTCAATACAGCATGATGTTCATTTAGTAAATGATGGTCCCATTTAGAGTCAGATAGACCATAAAGCAGGGTATGCTTTAGGGCGGGGCTACCTTGAGGTCGCTACCACGGCGTTGTCCAGTCTGGGAGTTGTTCGTGTTTTCGTCTTACAACTTTAACCCTTTCACAGTGTGTTTGTTAATTCATGAAAGTTGATTATAACCTGTTGGATGCCTTAAAATGTCCTAGCTCCACCCTCTCGTGTCATTTCTGGTTGCAAAAAACCAAGAAGGCGACGGCCAAAATGCTGAACTCGAGGCTTCAGATCCGTAGTCCACAAACCAATGGATGACGACGGCCTCTTCTTATATACAGTATATGTCACAAACGCTGCATTGTTCCCTGTGAATCCCTCAATTTGAACCCAGAATGGCGGATCTCTAAATACTTTAAATTCTGTTTATTGATTTCAGTTTAACATTTTAAGGATTATAACTTTAAGTGACTCAAAGTCAGACTTTTAAGCCTTTAGTTTAATCCCACTTCACTTCAGTCAAGACAGCAGAGTTCCTCCTAATCTTCTGCTTTAAGATCAAAACTCAGTTCATCAATAAATAGTTCTAGTCCTCCTCTAGTCGCTCAAATATCAACTCAAAAGTCAACTTATCTGCCTTTTTCTTCCCGTTACTGAAGTCCCGAACTTCGATCAAAAGAGCCTGGAGTTATTACTTAACATTTGATTGTTGCAAAAGTGATGTTTTAAACAATACCGCTGTATAGTCTCTATTTTTTAATGTAATTTACTGTTTATTTCTTTCTAAAAAAGCAGGATCATATTCAAATCTTTAAACTCAATAACTCATTTAATTTGATTCTAAAATGAAAAGTGAAAAACTAAAGTAAATCTCATCAAAACAGACCATTTAAAACGTTTCTCCCTTATCGATGTTCTGTATTTAGAAGAGTGTTAATAACTCACATTACTCACTTCTGGTTCAGTTCCCAGCTTCCAAGCTAAAGTTTCATGACCTTGTGTGACCTCTAGACATCTCCGTCTTCATGAACCTCTGAGCTTTCTGTGATTGGAGTAGAAGTTTAGATTCACTCCTTAATTAAAGAGGTCACATTTGATTTAAATCATCGTTGTGTGTCTGTATTCTGTGTGTATTCTGTGTTACTGACCAAAAGTGACATAATATAATTTTATATAATAATAACATTATTATTACAGCGAAAAGTAAAACTACAATTTAAAAGTTTAATTTAAATTAAATATTTTTTTTTTTTCAAAATTATAACTAAATTGAAGCTGAGATAAGGTCATCCGGAACTAATTTAAATATTATTAGAAATTAAATAAAGTCAATGCACAATGACAACTTTTTCTTTCTTTTATTGTTTTGTTTCTTAAATAAACACCAATTGAAATCAAGGCTCATTGTCGACCTTGGAACAACATAATCTCTTCCCCAAAGGTCCATTTAGTGGCTGTTCTGGAGCTTTTAATCATATCACATGATCTTCATCGGCAGATGGAGTTTGCCGAGTTGCCATGGATTTGTAGATACAAATCTACAACAGCTACTAAATGGACCCTGAATACAAATAATACACAAACCAATTACATTTCTATTGGAGATGACTCATCTCCATGGCAACTGAGGCAGCTCCATAAAGGCCAAAAGACCAGACTAAGCCTTTTGGGGGAAAGAAGGATGAAAAGCTGTTGTGTAGCGGGTTAACCGAGGCTTTCACACCGAGATCTGAGGATTATACGATACGTGAATATTCACCGTCAGTGTGCTAAATAACTAAATGATGCTGGTGACAGGGACTAGCATGGCTAGCTAACGTTAGCTTGAGTGGGAGGCTGCTGCTGTAACAGTCATACATTAACGTTAGGGATGCACCCATACCATTTTTTTCAAACCGAGTACAAGTACTTACATTTGGGTACTCTCCGATACCGAGTACCGATACAAGTGCTTCTCTGTGCCAAAAGACCCTCGTTAACAGCCAGCTGGAGGGTGTGAGCGCCACACGGCAGGCTGGGGAGTCCTACATACGAGGCGGTGCGCCGTGACCGGCTCTAGGTCAGCTTGGAAAGGCTCGGGGCGAAGGTGGCTCGCGGCCGCAGCTTTACAGCGCTCCCCGCTGCACCGTGGACAAAAGGCTCTCTGCTCCCGGTGCGACTGTCGACCGGGGCAGACTGTCCTCAGTGTACCGCGTCGTGCCCCCAGGGCGGAGCTCGGCCCACGTAAAAGGCGGCAGAGGTCTGCGGCGTTGTCGGCAACCCACCCGTCTTGAAACACGGACCATGGAGTCTAACGCACGTGCGAGTCAGAGGGTGCAAGCAAAACCCCGTGGCGCAATGAAAGTGAGGGCCGGCGCGCGCCAGGCTGAGGTGGGATCCCGGCCCAGCGGGTCGGGTGCACCACCGGCCCGTCTCGCCCGCACCGTCGGGGAGGTGGAGCGTGAGGACCCGAAAGATGGTGACGAGAGGTTAACGTTGCGCTGCTGTAAAGTGGTATCGGTGCCGTTGTATTGGAGCCGTTTTGCGAGTACGAGTACATGAGCACAGTATCGGACCCGATACCCGATACTGGTATCAGTATCAGTGCATCCCTTTTTTACCAAACAATCTCGCCTTACGTTCCATTTAGTTTTTAATTTTGCGTTTTTGATCATATTATATGATCAGGAATTCATCAGGAAATTTAGATTTAGACTTTCTGTAAGGATTTCTCGTCTAAGCTGAAGTTGGAAAACAGCAGTTGACATAAAAACCTCATTGGGTATAAAGTTAGTTTTAGTTGTGTTGACGGTATGAGATCTTGGCTGTATCCTTCATGTCGGTCTAATCAGAGTTCAGGGCTTTGTAGCCACCAGCTGCTTCCCCGTCTGAAGCCTCAGCAGAGGGAAATGTGTCTCGGCTTCTCTCTGCTCTGCTGCTCCGTGTTGTGTTTGCTGGTTTATCTGAATGTGACCTGTTACACAAACAAGTCACGCTCCTCTCTAATGGGCTCCTCTGTCATTCCCGCACGCCGCCACGCCGCTCTCTCTCTCTCTCTCGCAACACATTCACACACAGCCGCTTCCTGCCGGACGATTACGGTGATGAATGAGTGAGGGAGGGAGAGCGCCGCGCCGCGCGACCGCCGGCAGCTCTGCATAAACAACAAACCATAAAAAGAGAGAGAGTGATTTCCTCCTCGACGGAGCAGAGAGGGTGATGGAGGAGGGTGACATCAGCGGAGGAAATATCAAAATAAAAAGTACTCAGAGAGGTAATCATGACCCACAATGCTTTGCAGCAAATTCCTTGCGGGCCACATTTGATATTGAGTTTGGTAGATAAGGAGGCAGAAATCATCCTCTCTCTCTCTCTCTCTCCTTCCTCTCTCTCTCTCTCTGTTTATATTTCTTCAGGCCAGTTTCTACTGTAACACATTTCCTCCATTATAATCCAGCAGGTCTCAGGGGGTCTCCAACCTTTAAAGGTCCCATATCGTGCTCAATTTCAGGTTCATACTTGTATTTTAGGATTCTACTAGAACATGTTCACATGCTTTAATTTTCAAAAAACACCTGTCTCTATAAGCCCGGTCTGATTGGTCAGCTTTTCCCCCATCTTCTGCATCTGCCCTGTCATCGTCTTTACAGCGTCTCTGCAGCCAGCCACAAAGTTTAGCGCCACTTTTATCAGCGACTGTACAGTTGTGACATCACAACCTTACGGAAGAGTCATCCAATATGAATGTAGTTTGGAGGGATACTGTTCTTGGTATTCCACACAGATTGTAACCTTTACTGCCTCTTTCTTCCTTCCTTGATCATCTTTCACTTTCTCCATGATGTATGATGTGCATTTCTTTTCTTCCTGTCTCCACCTCTCTTTCTTTCTCTCTTTGTCGGCCATATTCAGCAGAATACACACATGCAGAGTCTCAGTTCGGATACTTCTGTTAGTAGGCTACACTTCCATGTAGTACTCTGTGTGCACTATGTACTTACTTGCGGATGCATGAATTTCGACAGGGTAGTGTTGTCTCAAATCCAACACGGCTGTTGTGCACTCACCGGAAATAACGATCGACGCTGTTAGCTAGCTAGTTATTATTTGCAGTATCAAATCAACGAAGTAACCTCTGCTGGAGCTTCCCCCAAAGAACGTATATTGCCAAGAAGGGAAAGTCAATTGTTCGTTCCATTGCAACATCAGTGCCAAGCAGCAGAGCTATGCTTCCGCCATTTTGGACTGAAAGTGACTACCGGACGCCAGTAAAACGTCCGCCTAAAAAGCACCGTACAAAAGTAAAACAAAATTAAATGGCTTGTGTTGAACAATAAAATATAATAAGCGTTTTCAGTCCAAAATGGCGGCAGCGGCTGTCAAAAAAACACCGGTGTTTCGTCTCTTTGCTTTTATACTCTTTGTCTCCACTTCTGCTTCGTAGCCAAGATGGACTGCACTCAACTTTTTGATCGTTATGAGTACGTTATCCTGGTACTCATAGTGCACTGCATTTTGCCATACTTGTCAGTGTGAATGCACTAGTGCATTTAAAATAGCAAATATAAGAACAGAAGTATTTGATTTGAGACACAGCAACAGTTTTATGATCATGCTGCATTTTATGTTTCAGTATTTGTTTTTTTTTTTCCATCTTGGGCTTCTATGTCTTCAGGCCAGTCTTTACTTCAACATAAATGTTCTTTCTTTCTCCCTCTTTTTCTTCACTCCTCTCTACTTTTGTCATTTTCCCTTTTTCACCTCCTTTTTGTTCATTTTCTCCTCCTCTGTTTCCCTCTCATCACCAAAGCAAAGTGTACAGTGTGAACATTTAACAGACAAAACATAAGCATAACCTTACCAGATAGTGCACTACACCATACACTGCTATACATCATATACTGCCTGTCTGTATTTGCATGTAATATTACATAATATGTCCTCCCCCCCTTCTCCTTTCTCCTCCCTTTCTCTCAGCTCAGATTTACAGTGTAATGTTTTCTATTTCATTCCTCCCCTCTAGTCAGGATATCACGGTCTGGATGAAATGAAGACATTACTCTCTCTCTCTCTCTCTCTCTCTCTGTGAAACCCTAAATAAACCCCGACACTCTCCTCCTCCTCCTGCTTCGCTCCTGAATATTTAAACAGACCTGACGTACATTCGGGGCGGCTCGTAAACATAACGTTGCATTTGTTCTGTCTGTAGCCGGAGCTCTGGTTCTGAGGGGACGGGCTTCATCGACGCTCAAATCCAGTTTCTATCTGAACTATTTTTAGAACGAGAGCTTTGAAGTCTTTGAGACTAAAATAGATTTTTTGGTGCCACGATGTTTAGAGCGCAGGAAGGTATACATGCTGCCTCTCTGAGAATAATACCTACTCTCATCTTCATTCTCTGTTTTAGGGAAGTAGATTAGGGAAGTGGTTAGTTGTTTCCTTTTTCTATATATTGTGTGTATAAATCTTGCATTAATGGAAGACAGTGACGGAGCATTTTAAGAGCCACAAGAGCAGAATAACTTCAAGATGACGAGTCGATTCGAACTCACTTCATCTCTTTAGAAATGTTTTATTAGATTTATGTGTCGATTTGGCTCCTGATGTTTAAAGAGGGGGACCCGCTGGATCTGAGCCATGATCATCTGTCACCGTCCCCTCACCTCTGCTGTCACATACAAGTTCATTTAAAAACTGATATATCGAAAGTGTTAAAGGTAGAAGCACAGTTCTTTAATTCATAATTAAGAAGTAAATCATCTTAAGAATACAGGTGTGTTTTTAGCAGAGCTCTTCTCACATTTATTCACATTTAAAGAAGAGACAAACAGAAAACAAACTGGTCTCAAGCCTCATATGCACCTGTAGTTGTGTTTCTATTAAAAGGTTGTTAATGTAGGAGGGAACCAATTAGTCTCCAGTTTTCCTAATCAATCTGCCTCTGAACAGGTTCACCAGGCTCAGCAGGAGGGAACTAACTCCCTTTCCTAACTCACCATCACACCTGCTCATCCACAATTACAGAAATATTTTCAAAACCCTGGACTCTTAACACCCCGAGAACCGACGGCTTTCTGCCCTATCTGCCAATTAATTCTGCTATCTCAGGTGTAAATCAGATCTTAATTAGATGTCTGGAGTAAAAACTCTGCAGTCAAGTTCTGTTCTTGCTCCTGTTGCGATGTTGTGCATGTAAATTATGTGTAAATCAAATTATAAACCTTATTAATTAGATGTCAATCAAATTCATTACACCAACTCCTTCAAATTACTGTGGTTCAGATCCTTTGAGAGGAGCTGTGAAGGCAACATGAAGAGACCATTTTGCTTTACTACAAGACTTTAAGGTCAGCAGCATTTTTTTTCCCTGCATTTCTTGATTTTGACGTCTCATTTTCACGCCATGTAGTCTGTACTGACTGTAATGTAATGAATATGCTACGCTCAGAGCTAGTGACGTAGAATAAAAAGGGAGAAAGACCACTTATGGTGGGCAGGAGTGGAGGTGGATGGGTCCAACAAGCACAGGACTTTAAACCAGGAGACCGGTGTTTTGTTTTGTAAGCTACGTTAGTGAGGTTTGTGACACATTTTCCGTACTTCTGTTACGTTGTTTACGCACGTTCTTTTTACTTAATTTACGTACTTATATTTAGCCCATCCATGATGTTTTTCCTGCTCCCCAAGCGAGGGAGTTCAAATATCTCAGGATCTTGTTCAGGAGTGAGGGTAAAATGGAGCGGGAGATGGACAGGCGGTTCGGTGCGGCGTCTGCAGTTATGCGGGCGCTGTATCGGACCGTTGTGGTGAAGAGGGAGTTGAGCCGGAAGGCGAAGCTCTCGATTTACCGGTCCATCTACTGTACGTTCCAACAGTCACCTCTAGTCATGAGCTTTGGGTAGTGACCGAAAGAATGAGATCGCGGATACAAGCGGCCGAAATGAGTTTCCTTCGTAGGGTGGCTGGGCTCAGCCTTAGAGATAGGGTGAGGAGCTCAGACATCCTTCTGGACGCCTCCCTTTGGAGGTTTTCCGGACACGTCGGACTGGTAAGAGGCCCCGGGGTAGACCCAAAACAGCTGGGGAGGTTTTATATCTGGGAACGCCTCGGGGTCCCCCAGGAAGAGCTGGAAAACGTAAGCCTGCTGCCTCGGATAAGAGGAAGAAAATGGATGGATGATATTTTTCCTAAAACTAACTAAATGGTTTTGTCCCCCCCCAGCTGGTACTGCTGCACTTTCATATACACGCATAATATTCACGCCTCGGCGAGGTAAAACGTGATGCTGACGGGCTTTCCTCTGGTGGACAGGCAGGTCTATTACATGCTTTGGCGTGATCCCGGGTTGGACGGTTACATAGTAGTTGTTTTTAATGTCAATGTTTTGATCTCACATTTGACTCTTCTCACGTCTCTATGATGTGTATTTGGTGTTTTTTGTGACTCTGTTGTTTCTGGTGGTCTTCCTGTTAGCGGTTAGCCAATCCCCTCCAGGCTCTGCTTGTTAATTCCTCTTCATTAGCATATGCATCCTCAAATCTGCATGTGGAGCTCTCAGGAGAACACCGCTGTGCTCTCAAGGGGAGTGTGGGGGGTGAATTATGAAAGGACCACACTGACTTTAATGCACATCAGCTCTTAGATAACCTCCACTGTGTAGAACTGCCACAGATACACAACAGGAAAACAGCAGTTGATAAATCTGGCCAGCCGGCTCACACACTGTCTGATACCTTTTATATTTTGAAGTGGCACATGTGCTTCGCTGTTCGCCGACTGTATTTCAGAAACACTCAGAGGACACAGGTGTGTACGAGCTGGCAGGAAGCGGCTGTTACATAACCGCTGCTTCCACTATACGACGCTAATCTGTTTCTGTCTGTGATTGAGGTTTTCGTTGGATGGTTGTTACTCTACCGTGCTGTTATTGCTCGTGATGTCTGAGTGGAATTCACTCCAGAAAAACATCAAGTGTTTATTTTACTACACTTTGTCAATTTGCGTCTGTAGATTTATCCTAAATTCACCTAAAGTTAGCATCAGATAATGCCGCATTTGCATTTTTAAACATAACATCTCAGAATATATTAGTGGTGATTTAGATGTTAGCCAGCATTGAAAAAAAGCCTCTCAAAGAAGCAAATTACTCACCAGAGGAGTAAATATAAAGACAAGTAGTTTCACTGCTGGAGATGAATAAACATTTTCTATCAACAGGAGGCATGCACTTTTTACTTATTCAATAATAATAATAATGTAACCTCATTTCATAACCTATTCTCACAATAAGCTTAAATGGTCTTATGTCATCAAAGGTTTTTATAATTGATGTAATCTGATTCATCAAAGGTTTGTGATGCTGCAGCAGATCTTTCTCTCTCTGTAATCTCATACAGAGAGTCGCTGCGTTAATATGACAGCTGTTGATCCCGAGGAGCCGTTTATCTACCTCGCTTCCTCTTACCACTTCTCACTGAGAGAGAGAGAGAGAGAGAGAGAGAGCGCCGTTCAGCAGCAGTACTCATCATAACTCGGTGTTGTTCTGTGCTGCATGTGTCACGGTGGACGGCTTCTTCAGACCGTGAATGAGGCTCCGTATGTGAGACAGAAGGACGGAATAATTGGGTCAGAAGAAATTAGGCTGAATGTGAGAAATGTGTCACGTGGTCAAAGAAAGCAGTCGTCGTGCAGAGCCTTAAGGCGCATTAAATGGGCGTTATAAGTGGTTATCAGCCTCATAGATGTGGATCAGAAGGGGCCTGCTATACCCACTAGTAGGTGTTATCATCGATTCACATGATAGATCACCATGAGAAGGAAGAAAAGAAGACAACTGTCCTGACTTGGTGTGTCAGGGCCTTTAGGTTCCTATGACACCATGTTGTTGTTGTTTTGGCTCACCTTGTTGAGCTTTTTGGTCGAGTAAGTGAACCTTGAGTGGAGATTATTTTGCTGTTTCAAAGGTCAAGATTAAACTGTCAAAATAATAGGACCTGTGAACAGCTTCAACTGAGCAAACTTGAGTCGGTGATGAATACAGTATAATGTGCTCGAAAGGTCCAGAACAAGCCAGTAAGTGGGCATTGAATAGAGATTCTTTGATCTAAAGTTTGGGAAGAGCCGGTCACCATCTGTTAAAACCAAATGTCACTTTGAGAACATTTGGGTGAATAGGCGACATAAACTCCAGGTGTCCATAAGGTCCTTGTGTCTGCAGCTGTCACTTATTCTCACTTGTTTTGTCATGTGAATGTCAGTGTATTTTCAGAGCAGCATGACGAGCTGTCCACTGGCCAATTTCTGCCCTTATTACCAATAAAATGGACAGAATGTCCCCAGCTACTAGTGAGACATAATAAGAGTTAGCTGGATGTCTCAGTGAGCAGAGACCAGGCTGAGAACTTGTTGTCTAGTTGACAGGAAAGTGACATGTGACAAAGCTTCTACACTGGACTCAAACCCGGGACGCTGTGGTCTAACAGCTGTACGTTGGGCCGTCTGAGCCACGACTCGAGTAGAGAAAAATACAGTCAATCCAAACGCACGTTAAACACCAAAACAAGATTTGTACCATCTTTCCGAGCTCAAGTCAAGTCAATTTTATTTGTCAAGCCCAAAATTACAAATCGCAAATTTGCCTCAGTCTGAGCAACACAACCTCCTCTCCATGCCAGATAGATAGAGCCGGAGCAACACGACCTCCTCTCCACGCCAAACAGATAGAGCCCGAGCAACATGACCTCCTCTCCACGCCAAATATGTAGAGCTGGAGCAACCAGACCTCCTCTCCACGCCAAACAGATAGAGCCCGAGCAACACAACCTCCTCTCCATGCCAAACAGGTAGAGCTAGAGCACCACAACCTCCTCTCCACGCCAAACAGATAGAGCCCGAGCAACACGACCGCCTCTCCATGCCAAACAGGTAGAGCCAGAGCAACACAACCTCCTCTCCACGCCAAACAGATAGAGCCCGAGCAACACAACCTCCTCTAAACGCCAAACAGATAGAGCCCGGCAAACACAACCTCCTCTCCACGCCAAACAGATAGAGCCAGAGCAACACGACCTCCCCTCTGCACCAAACAGATAGAGCCTGAGCAACACGACCTCCTCTAAACGCCAAACAGATAGAGCCCGGCAAACACAACCTCCTCTCCACGCCAAACAGATAGAGCCAGAGCAACATGACCTCCCCTCTGCACCAAACAGATAGAGCCCGAGCAACACGACTTCCTCTCCACGCCAGATAGGTAGAGCAAGAGTAACACAACCTCCTCTCCACGCCAAACAGGTAGAGCCAGAGCAACACAACCTTCTCTCCACGCCAAACAGGTAGAGCCCGAGCAACACGACCTCCTCTCCATGCCAAACAGGTAGAGCCCGAGCAACACGACCTCCTCTCCACGCCAAACAGATAGGGCCCGAGCAACACGACCTCCTCTCCACGCCAAACAGATAGAGCCTGAGCAACACAACCTCCTCTCTGCACCAAACAGATAGAGTCAGAGCCAGATAGGTAGAGCCAGAGCTCCACGTCATTCCATTCATTTATATCTAAAATAACTTTGATGAGAGAAACCTCTGTTTTACTTGATCTGACACTTCAACTCCGTTCATTACTTTAACTTCAAGTGACACTCCTTTAAAGGGCGGGTCCATTATTTTGTTTTTTTTTAGGTTTTTATATAATTTTATAGCTTCCCAAGTTGTGTTTGATTCAAATCCATCAAACATTTACATTTTCTTTGTCGAAGAATGAATGTTTTATCTCGGCCGTGCTCCTGTAGAAGAGTAAAGGAAAACATCCCGTCTACATGCTGATGTTCAGAGTCATACTCTGAAGTGCTCTTCACTTTACTGTCTAGATGCTCTCGCTTCTTGGAAGCGACTGTAGCTGCTGAAGTTAATAGGAAGTGATTGTGAGTTAATGGAGGTTCATTGTTTTTGATCCAGTCACATCAGCGTCATCAGCTCACTGGAGACAGATTCTTGTTTTTGATTTATACACAGAGACAGCGGACTTATTGTTCTCTTCAGAAAGAGACAAGTAGAAACTAGTTAATTTAATTAAAAGTGTTCATCTTCCAGGTTATGACTCTTCTAGCTGAGCAGACTTTGCTTGGTTTCAGGAAGCTCTCAGCAGCAGTGGCTGGATGAACAGGAAGTATGGATGGATGAAAGTAGAGAGTTTAGGAGATTACGGATGGACAGCGAGGTGGGCGACTCTCCCTCCCTCCCGTCTTTAACTCACAGATCGACTCAGCTTGCCAGCTATCGGGAGCATTATCATTTTAACTAAGAATAACACTTAAATCACCAGTTGGACGGCTGGCTGACTGCCTGGCAGGGATTTCTGTCATTCCCAATGTAATTAGTGTGTAAGGGGAGCCAGGAGAGAGTGGCGCCAGACTAAGGCTGAATAATACAGGGGGGAGGTGTAGGAGCACTGATGGATAATTGAACACCGATCTCTAGGCTTTGCAGTACCTGAGTGCACTGCAGAGGATTTTCTGACATGTGATTGTGCTCAAGTGAAAGAGTTGAGACAGACTGACACATTTCCATATTAATAAATCTTCTTTTTTTCTTTTAGAGAAATCCTTTATCTCCAGTGATTAATGTGCAACGCTCAGCGGAGAACCACAGAGAGGGAGAATTATTATTCATAGTATTCATATGAAATGATAAGTGTTCTGATAAGCACCATGTTGTTCTTTTCTGTGTGTTTCTCCCCGCAGATAATTTTCCGAAAGATCAGTGAGGTGAAGAAGGAGGAAGAGGAGCGGCAGCGAGCGAAGAACGAGGTGCAGCTGACCATCCCGCAGGACCATCCCGTCCGGAAGCTTTTCCAGAAGTTCAAGCAGCAGAAGGAGCTCCGCAACCAGGGAGCCGTCGCCGCCTCCTCGCAGCTGGACCTGGAGAAGAACCAGCTGCAGGTGGAGCAGCACCACCACCAGCACCTGCACCCCCACAGCCTGCAGCTGGGCCACTCCAGCCTGCAGCACTCGTTGCCGCTCAGCCTGCAACGCCCGCCCTCCGCCATGCAGAACGGGGCTCCGCCCAGCAGCAGCGTGCTGACCGTGTCTCAGGTCACGCCCATGCACAGCTCGTTGGCGTACAGCCATCCCGACGAGCCTCCCGCCAAGCAGAACAACTGTGACATCATGGAGCTGCAGCCCAGTTCTGCTGGAGGCGGAGGCGAGCAGACTGTCAGGCTCAAAGTCAGCACCAGCCCCGCGCTGCCAGCGAAGCCGGCCGTGAAGGCCAGCGGCTGGATGCGCCTGAAAAACAACACGGCTCCAGTGGAGGCCAGGAAGGAGGGGCTGAACAACAACGTCAAGGCTGTTTCCGTGGAGATGCTCTCTCAGGAGGGCAAAGGTCAGGATGCAGGAAGGGGCGGGGACATAGAGGAGGGCGGGGTGTCCAGCAACAACCCCCTTCGCAAGACGGACTCCTGCGACAGCGGCATCACTAAGAGTGAGCTGCGGATCGACCGGGCGGGGGAGGCGCGGACCCCCGCGGCGGTCACCCCGCTCCTCCACAGCCCTCTCCCCGGAGGAGCGGGGTCCCCTCACCCTTTCTGCCCCATCCCAGAGCAGGCACTGCAGGCGGCGCTGCACGAGACCCGGCTGGAGCTCCGGGGGGACATTCAGATTCTGGGAGGCCGTCTGGGCGCCCTGGAGAGTCAGGTGGCGGAAATCATCAAACTGCTCTCGGACAAGAAGCGGCCGTCCGCGGGGGGGGGCGCTGTCCGCCGCCGTCACCACACCCAAAACCAAAATACAACGTCAGGACATTTTCACCGTTTCTAGGCCTGTTTCTCCAGACTCAGAGAAGGACGACGGGCTCTGAAGAGAGCTTCACCAGTGGTGTCGAGAGTCCACTGGAACATACGGTGATCACACTATGGTCACCATTATCAGCTCGTTTTTTGGGGGCTTCCAGCTCTGTCGGATCCAGTTACGCCACTGGTCTTAATCCTCCCAGATAAAACAAACTTCTTTAACATTTGCACACTGACTTTTCTCTCCGGGTCACGTGAGAGTGACCTGGTCCCGTTTTTTGTGATTGTATATACCTCTCTATGCATGTCCAGCTGGATTCTGGCCTGCCAAAGAAACAACTACTGAACGTACTTATTGCCTGTATATTATGCAGTTGACTGCATGCAAGATTTAAAGACAACTTTTATGGAGCTACACTGTACATATGAATATTTTTCATTGATAATTTACTATGTGGACATTCAGGGTTTGCATACTGGTAGCACTATAAACATTGAATAACAAAAAAGGGTTTACTGGCAGAGGGATTGTGCATGGATTATTTATAAATAGAGAAATCGAAAGTTTTATTTTCTTTGCCTGTGAGATGAAACCCTCACCTCGCCCTCTAAGAACACAGATTCCCAAATGTGATGTCCCTTAACACATGACGGGAATTCTCTGGTATGTTTTTTATATTAATTATCAATTTTGCTTCTTATAATAATTTCTATTTTTGACTACGGAAACGTTCTCAGTTTGTCGGGTAAACCTCTTAAATTTTGTTAGAATCCTCCTTGTGTCTATGCATCGCTCGGGTACGCCGCTAGAATATAACGTGAATGAATTTGTTTCCGTTTTTTTGTTCCATTCCTCTGCATGAATCAGGGATGGCAGAATGCACTTTGGGGTAAAAGCTGGGACGACGACAAGAAGGCTTCTTTGGGGGGAAATAACACAGAGTTTAGTTCACATAAAAGTCCACTCAGCACAGTGACATGTAATCCCACAGCCCCGGCACCACACACAGCAGTCTTAACCAGCGAGCGTCGCGCCGAAGCCCGCTCTGAATTCCATTAAGCGACAGCAAGCTTCGCTGCAAAAAAGCTCAAGTAATAAAAAATGGAATACTGTACTTTTTAATGATATCAGTTTTCTAGATCTGCATGCAAAGGAGTAGTTTTATGCTCCAGAGTGCGTACGTATATATGTGTGTGTGTGTGTGTGGTGGCGTCTCTTGATGTGAACCCTGGCGGCCCGGGGAGACGTCTTCTTCACAGATCAATCGGTTTTGTCTGAAGGTTTTTCAGGTCTTCTGGGATTCAGACCCTGCCCCCCCCCCCCCCACCCTCTACCCCCGCCCTGCTGTGCAGCCATCACATGACACACATATTCAATAAGGCATATTAATAAGAATAAGGCAGAACGTAGATGTACGGTGGCCATCATGGAAGCCTCAAATAGTTTAAATGACTAATGATGATGTCATTCCTGTTGTATTATCAGTGTGAGTGAATGGACAGGTGTTAGAAAACAGGCTGATGTGAATCAGAGGTTTCAGGTCAGTGACCCCGCTCCCAGCACGCGTCCTGGTGCTAGCTTAGCTCTTTGGTTAAAATTTACAGCTTCTCTACGATTCTGCAAAAAATGTTGTATTCGGGCAGAGCAAGCGACGTAGTGTACGGTGCGTCCATTGAAATTTGTCTGGTATAATAACGAGAATAACGAAGGAGAAAGTCCACAAATGGCGGAGGGGAAAGGGGGGTTAGATGGGTCCAACAAACACAGGACTTTCCTCAAGAAGGAGACCACTGTTCATGTCCCCGGTGAAACCAAAAGTAAACGTTGAGTTTATGTTTGTAATGTAACGTAACATAAGAAAATCCTCTGAGGGCGGTTGTTATTTATTTACGTTATGTTACGTTATCACGTCCCATTGTTATGTTACATTGCTACATTACATTGTTAGGTCACGTTCTTAGGTTACATTGTTACATTACATTGTTAGGTCACGTTGTTAGGTTACATTGTTACCTTACGTTGTTACGTTACATTGTTAGGTTATGTTGTTAGGTTATGTTACGTTGTTACAATACTTTGTTACAATACATTGTTACGTTGCATTTTTACGTTACGTTGTTACATTACTTTATTACATTACGTTGTTACATTACATTGTTACGTTCAATTTTTACGTTACATTGTTACGTCACATTGTTACGTCACATTGTTACGTTATGTTGTTACGTTTCATTGTTACGTTGCATTGTTACATAACATTGTTAGGTTATGTTGTTTGGTTACATTGTTTGGTTACATTGTTGCGTTACATTGTTTGGTTATGTTGTTAAGTTACATTGTTACGTTACGTTGTTACATTACATTGTTACCTTACATTGTTACGTAACATTGTTAAGTTAAGTTTTTAGGTTACGTTGTTATGTTACATTGTTACGTAACGTCGTTAGGTTACGTTGTTAAGTTAAGTTGTTACGTTACATTGTTACGTTACATTGTTACGTTACATTGTTAGGATACATTGCTACATTACGTTGTTACGTTACATTGTTACATTACATTTTAGGTTACATTGTTATTAATGGGCACGTAAAATACGTACAGAAAAAACAAAACATAAGTATGGAAAACAATTCACAAAAGTCACTAACTTAACCACACTTTGGGACATGAACAGTCTCCTGGTTGAAAGTCCTGTGTTTGTTGGACCCATCCACCTTCCCGTACTCCCTCCCACCATAAGCGACCTTTCACACTTTTTACGTTACGTCACTAGCTGTGAGTGTAGCATATTCATGTAGATACGTTTGCATTGTAGTCAAAACACAGACTACAACACGCCTAAAGCAACAAAGGCGTGCATGCGAAATGATTTACAAATTACCGTGTCATACACACGCCATTTGGTGAGACCAGTCATTTGCAGTTTACTGGCTCTCTCAACTTCCCACCAAACTCACTGCTCTGAAATTTAAACATCTATTTTCCATCTTGATGTTGGACTCGTTCAGATTTGTCTCTCTCTGCTGTCAACAGACTGGAAAATGATGAAGATTAATGACTTTGTAATGCTAATTGGCATAAAATGACACCAGCTGAAGACGAGCTTAGACGTGAGATTTCTGTCACAATATGATAATCAGGTTTTGCTTTTGGAACATTTTTTAATGGCTTCTTGTTTTATTCAAATGTGTACTTCGTCCTGTTTTCTGCACCAACCTGCTTCACACTCAAACTCTGGGAAGTTTCCCCTTGTTGTCTCTGCTGGTGGCCACTGAGCGGATCCCCTGCAACGATCAGGGGACAAAGTGCCTTGCTCAGGGACACCTCAGCAGCAGTTTCAAGCAATCTGGCTCCCCCCCTGTCATTAATGCAGAAATTAAACTATTAGAGGATGTCCATGATGGCTACCACTGTTCCTGTGTAGAGCAGCATATCTCTTTATCTTACTGAACATGTCACTTATATATCGAATATCATGCGAAGCTATGCAACAGTTGATTTTCTTACAGCTGATTCTGATGGACTTTATTGTTGTTTATAGAGAAGCCAGGATGAGGGTCATTATTACAAATATATCTATATGAGATGGAGGATTTGTTTGCATGTGTAGATAAGATGAGATATTGGTTATTTGTTTTTTATTTTTGGTAAATCATGGCGTCCTACGGTCTGTTATTTCTTTATAGCAGACTGTTGCTATGTATAACAGACCGTTGCTATGTATAACAGTCCGTTGCTATGTATAACAGACCGTTGCTATGGACGCAGTTCAGATGTTGGACTCTGGAGGGACGCTTTTGTGTCAAATTATTGATTCCTTGAATAGTTAGCCGTGTAATAAGTGTGATAATGTACAGCTAGCAGGTCAGGGGTCGGGGTTTATTTCAGAATAATGACTGTACATTATCCCTTACACATCCACCAGCCAAACTTAACAAATGATGGGTAGCATAAAATCTAAATGAAAGGTCTCTTCTTCTTTTTTCTTTTTTTTTAAGGAAAGGCAGCGAGTCAGTCAGTTCAACAGAGACTGAGTCGTAATGACTTGGGAGTTTTCATGTAGCGCCACCAACAGGTCAGAAACTCCCACAGAAACACCTTCCGACACTCCAGTTCTTGACAGGGAACGAATGACGAAATTCCCGTTAGCTTCAGTCCTGATTTAAATCAATGTTAACATGCTAATTTGCTAACAACCTGCTGAAACGCACATGCTAAATAAACTAAGTTAACATGCTAACTGTTAACTGAAATATCCTAAAATAGCCACAGTTTGACTAAAGAAATTCTTCCCATTTTATACAGCTAACATCAGGTTTTGTGCACCTATTGTCACACATAGAGAGAAATCTGTCATAGACTAGTTTGTCCAGCCACAGTAACACACAACAGACCATGATGCGTTGCAGTCACATGCTTGTATCTCTATGGATGTGCAGATGGTATGATGTGTGAGGCATAGCGTTTCTGTGTGAGGCATAGCGTTTCTGTAGTTTGACCAACTGGGCTCGACTCTCATTTGGCACCAGAGACTCTTCTCCTCTGGGAGACGTTAAAAGCTTTTTTGGAAACCAGGAAATGACAGATGGAGTAACAGTAGGGTGCAGTAAAAACACAGATTTATTGTATCCGTCTAAATTCAAGAGTTATCTCTGGGATGGATTTTTTTCCTTTTAAAGATCTCTGCAGATGTTCAGTTTGGTTGATGCTGATGGCGGCCTGGCGATACCGCTGTCACTGAGATCACATCATGATGGAGTTGAAGATTACACCTAAAAACAAAAAGCCATAATACAGGATGAGAAATAACACGTTAGACTTTAAGAAAACATAATTTCCAGTCAGTGTAGGAATCCTCCTCTTGAACGTATCACATCTGGACAACAGTACGATGATATCTCAGAACTACAATAGGCTTAAGAACACATTTTAATTGATTATTTTCTACTTTTGATGCTAAAACGGCTGCTTACATTTAAGCTGTGTGGAAAAAAATGTTGTTGGGAAATAATTAAAAGACACAATCTTCCAAAATGTCTGAACCTCAGAGCAGTGGGAAATATATTATATTTATTTTTTAACTATTTTAGAGAAAAATATATTACCATATCTATCAAAGATTTATGAATATCATACACCAATATCTGATTACTCTGATGTAGTTGGCAGCTGTTTTAAAATCAAATACAGATGAAGTTTTTTTATAATCAATTAATAGATTAACCCATTTAAACAATTAAAACAATTAATTAAATTGGAATTATAATAATGCACTCTAAAACATATACATATAAAAAAAATAAAATATAACAAAATTATATTTAATTTTTTTATATGTATGTTTTATAATTCATTATTATAAAACATATACATATATAAAATAAAATATAATTATATTATATTCAATTTGTTTTATATGTGTTTGCTTTGAATTCATTATTATAATACATATACATAGAAAACATAAAATATAAAAACTATATTTTATTTTTATATATATGTTTTTCAATTCATTATAAAACATGTACATATATAAAATAAAATACAGTTTTATTATATTAAAATAATTTTTATGTATATGTTTTATAATTATTTTGTATTTTTTATATGTTTATGTTTTATAATTCATTATTATAAAACATATACATATAAAAAATAATAGTTTTATTATATTTAAATTTCTATATGTAGATGTTTTATAATGCATTATTATTATACATATACAAAATAAAATATAATAAAATTAGCCAATTATGAATTATATTTATTTTTTCAGTCAACTAATAAATTAATAATTAAATATTAAAATCTCATTTTTAAATTAATTTTGAATCTTACTTTTTGTTATTTAAGTCACTGTGACTGCCCACCAAATTACATTTTAAAATTACAATTAATTTCCTGTTTGCTTTAAATTAAAGATGTGTAAGTCCGAATTTTGTTTTTGTTTACTCTTCATTTTAATATTTAAATGTATGAATTTATGGATTGATTATAATTAAACACAGTGACAGTCTATATTCACCCCAGTGGTGCCCTCCCGGCTCCACACATACATATACATACTGTACATACAGCATCTCTGCAATATACTGTGACGGATGGAGTCATTGTAGTTGAAGTTTGGCAGGAACAAGGAGCTCTGAGTAATTTTGAAATCTAGTATATTGCTTTAAAAATAAATCCACACATGAGTGATTCTATTTCTAGAAACGCTCCCCTCAGCGGTTAAAGTACACGATGAGGTATAGATGCAGGACACCGGGAAACTTTGCGACTCCTCACCTTTTGTGAGGAGACGCGAGCAGCAGCAGCAGCATCCTCTTCTTTATTAGTTTGACACAAGAATGAAGGGCGACTCTCCTGTGATCTGAGCCCACACACACACACACACACACACCTTTCAGCGCAGGATCTTTCGGCTTTGCCACTTGAATGTACAACCCTCCTCCTCCTCCTCCTCCTCCTCCTCCTCCTCCTCTCCCAACCACTGCCTCCATTCTGCTTTCTGGGAGCTTTTTTGGTCTTCCTTTGTTTCTTTACACTTTTGGGAGGAACTCTCGTCTCTACTTTCTTAGACGCTCTTGACACAGGAAGGAGGTCCTCTTGTATCCTCTCCTCCTCCTCTCTCTTTCTTCTCCTCGAGGGCCTCCTCTGTCTTCTCCACCTCCGTCCGTCCTCTCTCTCTGATCTCCATCCCGCTCTCCTCAGTATGCTGATGATGTGCAGTCAGTCTGCGTCGTGCCGACCGACTGACACCACCTCTCTGGGGGACGGGCGGGCGGGCACGACCGATGGGGCCTCATTTATTGAAATTATCCCTTTGGCTTGATTCGATTCCGCATATTGCATCGAATGTGGCACTAAAACAAATGGAAGTCATCTCCCGGGTTGAATTCTTTTATGGTTTTGACTTTATCTCACAAAATCGCAGGATTTTCTCACCGGGATTAATTTTTCATCAGCTTTTAGCTGCTGAAAGTCTGGATGGTTTTAATAAACGGAGGCCCTCTAGGTGAAGCTTCTCTCTCTTCTTTTTTCTACTGGAATGTTATAAATTTCTACTGTTTTTGTTAAAGCGACGGTAGGGAGCAGCACTAAAAATCCCACACTGACTCATGTATTGTTTTACAGTTGCACACCTAAACTGTAGTGTCAGAATAATAAACAGCCGTCTGGGATACTCTCTCTGGGCTTCCCGTCTTGTCTTTGTCTGTCTCTCGCTCTGTTTTTAGAAACTTCTCCCTCTTCACTCGGTTTTCCGAAAGGGGGCATTAAGTAATCAATGAGCTTTATTGATCTGTATTGGCACCCAGTAGAAGCTGAAACAACACAAAGAGGCTGCAGGAAGAGCTCTTCACCTTCATCTGTCCTGCTGAGATGTGTCGGCCTGGAAGTAGAAGAAAAAACAAAAAAGTCCACAAAGAGGTGAATCATTTTTCTGAAAGGGAAGATAAACATTCAGTACAGCTAGCTAAAAGTAATGCAGTAATAAATCCTCTCCTCATAACGGTTATAATGTTCAGTTTCTGTTTTGTTTCAGAGAGATGCTGATGATCATTTTGGAGGATATACGAACACTCCTCTCTTGTGGTATTCACGACCTCGTAAGTGGAACATTTTCTGAAAGCTCCGAGAGTGTGACGTGTTTGTTGACGTCAGAAATGAATCATGATTAATCGCATATTTTTATCTGCTCAAAATGTACCTTACCTTACCAAGCGCCAAGATCCCCAGGGGGTCCCAACATCGGGCTCCATCCCACCACCGCCACACCCCCGGAGGCTCAGGTGTGCTCAATGAGAGGAAACGCCCTCCCTCGGTGCTTGTTGTCAGTACCTCTATGGTCCAGCATGTGGGGGTGCGTAGTGGCCGGACTTTCAACTTCCCAGGTCCCTGCATAAAGGACCTTACACCCACCGCTCTGCAGCAGGCTGCTAAGCACAATTCCGCTTCTGCAGTCATTATTCACGCAGGCGTTAACGACATAAAACACCAACAGTCGGAGTTTCTTAAACGGGAGTTCATGAGCCTCGTGGATAACCTGCGGGACACCGGGACGCAGATAATTGTTTCCGGTCCGCTCCCCTCCCCTTGTTTTGGTGACGTAAAATTCATACGCCATCTCCACATTTTAGTTAGGGTTAGGAAACGGTCGTGGTTGATGTTAACTTCACTAACGACTCAACGTGACTCAGGACTGACGAGTCACGTTACCCCGACTAACGGCTGCGGTTAGGAGAAGGCTAAACAGTTAGCAACATGTTCTCTCCATCTCTGAAGCGTTTCTCTGATATTGTAGCTCGCTGGAGCCTCGAATCACAGTTTGTCATCTCAGATGTCTGTGATATCTGGATTCTGGCGCCGGACAACACAGCAAGATGACATTTTAGATGTGGAACTTTAGCCCCCTGCTAGCGTTAGTTAGCCTCCTTTGTTTATCCTCCAGCTAACACCGTGACGTCGACACCATAATCGTGTATAGTGTCTCGTACAGACGGAGCCTCCGGCCACACCGTTCTTCAGTTAATGTAAAAACAGAGAAGTGGAAGTGGAGAAGTTGAATAGTCAGATTTTCTCTGCAGCGTCTTATTAAACTAACGGCTCCGTCTGAAGTCAGAGGCACATTTTAGAAACTTCTTCTTCTTGTACTTTTCATTTCTGTCCTGCAGCTCCACGGTTTTTTGATATTCATTGTTCTTCCTCTCCTCCGGCGCCTCCTCTTCCTCCTTCAATCTCACTTTTTTTTCTATTTCTCTGACTGTCTTTGTGACCAGAATTGATATCACCGGCTCCTGGCTGCAGCTTTTCTAAGAGGATCAGACTAGTAATATGAAATAATCTCTAGTTTAACGCCGCTGAATCTCATTACTGTACTCTGACGTGTGTACAGACTTTGTGTAGTTTGTGTTGTTTCAGCATTTAATAAAAGGTTGATGCCATTTTACTTCTCTATTCATTAATCTGTCCGACTAATCCAATCAGGCGTTTTCTCTGACACCGGCAACCGTTTGTGGCGTGAAAGGCTCGTGGAGTCTTCGCAGCCAATTAGTGGCAGACAGCAGAATTATCGCCGTTAGTTTCCCGCGGATGGTGTAAGTGCTGACGGAGAGCTAAAAGGGAAATTATCCTGTCAGGCCTCCACCTGCAGCTCCGCCTGGACACGTGAAGCCTCCGCTGTCTCTGAAAAGTTGGAGCTGAGCCGGAGACGTGCTTATCCCCATTAGAGTCTCCTCAAATAGAGAGCGGGAGACGCTCTGTTTTACCCAAACTGACACCCGTCAGCTCGGGAAGTGCCGGCAGGTTCTCTCTCGGAAAACATCTTTAATTGCTGCTGGTGAAAAGTGAAAAGTGTGAAAGGCTTTCTCTCACTGCAGTTACCGCTGAAGTGAAGGTGCTTTTAAAGCTCATTTACTCCACAGTTGTTTCTTTTTTAGTGTCAATCTTGATGTCGAGGAGAGTTAGCGTCTTAGTTTCTCTTTGTGTGAATCAACGGCTTAAGAAGGAGTTTCAGTCGGTACTTTATGGATCTTTCAAAGCCAAAACAACATTAGATCAAAAGATAAAATATGTGGAACTACAGCTGCCCTCTCAATTACTCAACTAATCGGTCGTTTATTAGTCGATTCTCGTTTTTAATGCTTTTTTTCCCAAGAAACTTGTGAGCACATCTGTGGTTAACACCAGATTTACTCATCAACTAATCGATTAGTCGACAAAGTCCTATGAGTGTTAGTCGACTGAGAATGTATTTGGTCGAGTACAGCCACTATATGGTACACTTTTGGTAAAATCATTGAGTAAAATTCATCTTCAAATGTAGAAAATATCAGGAATTTGATGTCAACAATATTTATTTTGTCAGCTAAGATCTTATATTATATGTTTTATATGTTATGTTTTGTTGTTTGTGGAAGAGTAGCTGCTTATGGAGGACAGAACATGCCAAAATAAATAAATGACTCAATAAATAAATATGTCATTAAATATAGCAGAAAATAATATTAAAAATAAATGAAGCCATTGATTAATTGATAAAATGTGACATGACTTGATATTTCTGTTTTAATTTGCTTCTTTATTTATTTATCTTTGTATTCATTGCCTAATTTATTTACTCCTCTGTTTAATTTTCCATTTTATTTATTTATGTTGTTATCTTTAGCAATTTTTAAAAGCGTTTATTCATTTTGCATTTTTTTAATCTATTTATTTATTTTTGCCTTTTTTTTTACTTATTTCTTTATTTATTTTTTTATATTTTTATATTATTTATATATATATATATGTATATAATTTGTATTTATTTTTAAATGTATGTATTTATTTATGTATTTCTGCATTTATATATCTATTGATGCACTACTTTCCCTATACATTTTTTTTTACTTATTTATGTATGTATTTATTTATTTATGATTATCTCTTTGCATTTCAACCCCTTATTTATTTCCCCGAACTTATTCATTTACGTATTCTTTTCTTTACACATTTCTTTTTTAATTTCTTTTTAATTTCTTTATGCATTTCTGTGCTGCTGTTATACTGACAGTTTTTACCTGTTCAATCAAAATAACCATCATGTATTTTAAATTAGTAAAAAGCTTTTGCTGCTTTTTTAAATTCAGAAATCAAACTTTTTTTGACAAAACTCATCCATTTCTCCCAGCAGTCTGGTGAAGAGGCAAACTCATTTATTATTCATTCATCTGTATTGTTCTGAGTGCTGATTCAGCTGGTGACTCATTTAATGTCGATGATCAGTCGGGGGTGGGGGGGGAGTTATCAAAATGTTGGAGAATGAGATACTCTATAATTCAGTGAGAACTCAGGGGTGATATTAACATTAAATATTAATGACACAGATTTAATTTTACTATCGTGGGAGAGTGTCTGCTGCTTCAGGAAATCCCTGAAACAATCACTAAAAAGGCAAAGCTGCAGTTTATTTACACAGTATACACGATATGCAATGAAACTGAACACTGAATGAGGACTGAATAATAACAATAAGCCACTAAACATCACCGTACCGAATGTTTACTCTTCAGGGAGACAAAAAAAAGGGAAGAGGAGAAACATCCAATGAAGCAGAAACTGACAGGAAGTTCCTGTAATCCTTTATCGATCCTGCAGCATCCATGAGGGGAACTTCACAGATGGTTGCCCACAAAGTTATTTGTTGTCAAAGAATGGCTCACTAAGTCATTTGTGCATAACATAGATTCCAGGTATATTCACATTTTAATGATGCATTTAATGTTCCTTCTTGCAGGAAAACAACGGGATGAAACCCACGCGACATTCGGAGGAAACTTCAGGGACTAAAAGATGAGGTAAGATCTGTGAAATAATTGTTTCTGTTCCATGCTACAGTCATAAATATTACAGCCGTAGTACAACTCTCACATCAAAAATGCAAAACAAAACATAGATATGATGTTGTTCCTCTTCATCAGACCCAAACTGGGACAGTCTCTCAGTCTTTTAAGCACCTGAAAGCGCCCTTCTTGTTCTGACTTCACCCTGAAGCAGTTTCCTCTCAGAAGTCAGCAGTAATGATGACGTTTATGGACTTTAATGTTTCCAGATGCAACTGTAAACATATTACAGGTTTTATCAGAACGATTAGCTGCGAGAGCGAAGAGTTAAAATGCCTCATCTGATCTTTACGGAGTTGGTTTTAGCGTCAGCTGCTTTGCTAATTTTGTCCCCTGAAAGTCAGTTATGAGGCGCTGGAACGTCTTGATGTGTCTTTGATATCTCAGTTTGCCCTCAGAGCTTGGTGAGGATGAAACGTGTTCTGACTGGAGACTACAGCTCCTTCCCCTCAGCTGCTGTCCATATCAGTAGGAATACCGCAGAGTGAAGTCAAAGCTTATATAACAACCTTTAATTATCTTGTGGAAAATCAGTTTGAGGCCTTTGTGCCAAATTGGAAAATTGGACTGTTAATGCCTCCCCATGGACCCTGCGTCCCTCAAATGAATTGAATCTGGCCATTGATTATGATCTTCAGAAGACAATGGAAAGATCAGTTGAGCGTAGAGAAGAAAATAATCCATCACGTTTGAGTCTGTAATTATAATCTCTCACTTATTGTCAATAACAAATCCTCTTGCTTGGTCTCCTGAGGACGTAACAACGTCCTCTTTTCCACAGTCCAGAGTGCAAGTCTCTTTACTTGATCATATTTCATTATTATAACAAAACTACTCCATTTGGAGTCAAAATTATACAATTTGGTTGATTTTATACTGTGCACAATGGTAGATAATGATGATGCACAGGGTAAATGTCATAGCCAAAGGCTCCATTGTGTGCACAGAGCCTCCTGTATTGGATATCAGTAGTATTTTAGAGCCAGATTCACTTTCAAGAGGTAGAAAACCCATTTGGCACACTTTGGAGAAATGGAGAGTCCGCCTGGTCCTATCCTCACTAAAACCTTTGTAGAATCTATTTGCTTTGTGTTATTTATATCTGCTTTGGCACAGTTGTAGTCGAGGAGTTGCTGAATGAATTCAGTGGCATGTCTGTGCATGGCATCATCGCTATAATGGTGTTATCTGCTAATACTAACTAATACTTAATCTAGAAAACGTTTTAGGCGAGGATAAAAATTGACATCTTTCCTTTGTTCCATCGCAACTTACTCAGGCATAGTAACAGTCCCAATGTTACTGATTCTCTGAGGTCTTACCTATCCATAAAGACCAAGATCATGCATATAGACCTGGTAGTTGTGGAGCTATTCTTGATTTATTTTGGGTATGTCTGTCTAGGAGAACACCTTCCAGCACCCAGTAGGGCTAAGAGGTTAAGCTATAGCTTACAAAGTTAAGTTGCAAACTAATTATAATTATGTTAACTCCCACATATGACATGAAAGTGTCACCTGAAGCTGATGTTTTAGAAATGTCTGAACAACATCCCACCACCTCCATCATTAGTATATTATACTAATTAAGTAAACAGGAAACTGGGATCAATAGATCATCAAACATCAGTAGGGACTCTTCTAAGAAAGCAGAATCTTGGATGTACTAATCTTTGAAGGGAACGTCGCTGTATTCACAAAACATTCACACAAGACAAGACGAACGGTACAAGCTTAATTGATCCCTGGGGACGGTCGGGATATTACCACAGCAGAGATGTAGGCTGAGGAACAAAGACCAGAAGTGGCGTTAAATAATGCATTCAGTGTAATATATAAAGTGGTTAATCTAACCTAATGTAATTATGGTAATTTGATGCACGCCTTTTATTCTTAAACTCTACAAAGCTTCTGTTTCATCATCACGCTGAATCCTCTGAGCTGGTCTGGATGTAAGAGTGTGTATCTGAGCAGGAGACAGAAACGGTGTTTGTGCATGATGATTTTTTGAATGTGACAAAACAGGTTTGCATGTGCATTCTGTGCATTTACAGAAATAGTTTTGGCTAATAGCAGAACTTTTACTCCCTAGTTTGTCTCCTCATACCAAGAACCAAAAACAAACTAAAACAGGTGTCATTGTTGGATTCTCCTCCACAACTTGCAGCTGATAAAATGTCAATGATGCCAGTTATTATTATGTAATGCAAAGGCACTTCATTGCAGCTGTAAACTCTGCAGAACGACAGAATTATCCTGCCATGAAAAGAGGAAAAATGCATGAGCAAAGTGCAGCGTGTGTGAGTGCTGAGGAGACCTGTAAAGGAGAAGCAGAGGAGAGGTTAGCTGTCTGGACTGTTGGCTCTCCTGAGACCTCTGTTATCTTCAACAACCCTGACAGGAGAGTCGCTCTGATGACCCCCGCTGCCCTAATCAGTCCTGACATTACCACTTCCTCCTTCAGCTCAGAGAGGGGGGGATGTAACACAGGGAGGGAGGAGGAGGAGGAGGCTCTTAGTGAAACCATGAAACCATCAGCAGAGGTTCCTAACCCGAGGTTTATGACCTCCTCTGGGAGCTCCGGGGGAGACGCAGTGACTCATCACAGACCTTTTATTCATTTTATTACATGCATTAACAATTAACCATCCTTATTAAAGCTTAAAACCATTCTTTATGTTTTTTGTGCAATTACTTTAGAGCTGCAACAATTAATTGATTAGTTATCAAATATTAAATTAATCTCCAACTATTTTGATAATCGGTTTGAGTAATGTTTTAAAGAAAAACAAGTCAAAATTCTCTGATTCCAGCTTCTTAAATGTGAATATTTTCTGGTTTCTTTCCTCCTCTATGACAGTAAACTGAATATCTTTGAGTTGTGGACAAAACAGGACATCTGAGGACGTCATCTTGGGTTTTTGATCCACATTTTTCACCATTTTCTGACATTTTATAGACCAAACAACTAATCGATTAATCGAGAAAATAAACGACAGATTAGTTGATAATGAAAATAATCGTTAGTTGCAGCCCTGAATTAGTTTGCACGTCTATATATTTTTTTTGAACTGTTGTTTTTGTCATGAATACATCTACACAGAACGCGAATATTACGCGGCAAAAAAGCGATTTTTCTGAGCTTTTGCACCACAAATAAAGATATCAACCAATCACGTAAAAAATGTAAATACAAAAAGAAAATAAATATTGAATAAAATGTATATAAATAAAAATGTATAAAATGTAAAACAAAACCAAAATATTGAATACAATTTATATAAATAAAAATGTTAAAAAAAACATATTGAATAAAATTTATATAAATAAAAATGTAATAAATGTAAAAAAAATACATATTGAATAAAATGTATATAAATAAAAATTTAAAAAATTTAAACAAAAAAATAAAAATACATATTGAATAAAATGTATTTAAATAAAAATGTAATGAGTTGACTTTAAAACTTCATAAAAAGAGACTAAAATCAATGAGGTTGTGCACACTGAAGGGTGTTTCTCACCTACTGTCATTCACTGTTGTTGTTGAAACTGACTTCAGCTTGTTAGTCGGCCACATTATATCATCGTAGTGATTCAGGCTCTATCAGAGGAGCAGAATCAATAACAGCTATTGATTATCTGTGCACTAATTGACACCGTGTCAGTCAGGATGATAACACATCTTCACCGAGTGAGCTGGTGGTCAGATAGACGTCAGGTACCGGAAGGTCATAGGTTCGATCCCCTGATAATATGGTTTCAGTCAAAGTGAACTCCGACCCCTCAACTTACTGGAAGACTGAGAATATTAGATAAACTATATTAATGCAGTGATTATTAATATTTCAGAAAGCTATTTCTTAATTTTGTATGGTTTGTTGGGACCACAGTTGGATCCAACACCTGTATGATGTCTGGAAATGTCAAGTTTAGACACACTAAATATATTTTTTATGAGCTGCAACTCTGCCGATCTCCTCTGTGTGTTTTCACTGCAGCTGAAAGTGACTCAGCATTTATTTATTTGCCTTCCATGTGAACCAGATCTCCTGTTCTCATTTTAATTTTTTGATTCAACTCTGAACTCACCAAAGAAATCACATTTGGCGTCCGTTGTTACTCTGAAGATTTGTGTATTTTTGTCATCAAACTGTCAATTAGATAGTAAAAGTGGCCTCAGTAGAGTTCAGATCTCCTCCAGGTGAGTCTCCCTCTCCTCCTCCCAAACAAAGAAGAGTTGAATCTCACTCAGTTTTCCCTCCCGGCTCCCTTACAGTGAAAATGGCGGCTACGATACCAAAAACAGTTATTTATTCATCTCGTATCGTGCCTAACTTTAGTGGATCATAACATGTTTCGGGTATAGAATTAATCTGCAGATGCTCCGGTTCAAAATGAGACCAAAACTCTTGCTTCTAATAATAGAAAAACACATATAAGCTTTTCATTAGTGTTTTTTTTTTTTACTACTCAATATTAAATATTCAAAATAAACACAGGAAAATAAGTATTTATTTTTTATTTTATTTTCATTATTTACAGAAAAATAAGGAATCGCATTTCTCAAAAGTAAATATAAAAACTTGCTAATAGAGTAGAAAAAAACACTTTTTTTACTTAATTTAATTCAAATTAATTTAATTTTCACTCAAAATCAAATATTCAAAAAAACACAGAAAAATAGGGAATTATTTATTTATTTATTTTTATTTTATTTCAATTACTTACAGAAAATAAGGAATGATCACATTTTTCTCAAAGTAGAGATAAAAAGTTGCTAATAGAGTAGAAACCTGTTTTTTTTGTAAATTTTGACTCAATATTAAATATTTAAAATAAACACAGAAAAATAAGTGATTATTTTTTTCTTTTATTTATTTTTATTTATTTTCAATTACTTACAGAAAAATAAGAAATAATCACATTTCTCAAAAGTAAACATAAAAAGTTGCTAATAGAGTAGAAAAAACATACCAGCACAAATTAGATTTACATTTTTTGTCTTAAACCCTTTTTAATGGCAATCTGAATCAGTCATTTTCCCTCAATATTAAAAATAAACACAAATCAATTCTCAGAACTTCTAAGCTCTGATGATAGAGGACATGTTAATATCCGCCCATAAATAAAATGAGATGTTTGCAGCAGTTCAGAGTTAAAGTATAAAGACTTTCAGTGTTAAACAGTAGCAGAGAGAGGAGAAGGGAGGGTTAGTATGGAGGGAGGAGGAGGAGGAAGAGGAGGAGGAGGAGGAGGAGGAGGAGGGTGCAGCCCTGCAGCTCCTCAGTAACATGTGAGCTCTCAGGGATTACATAAACCCCGTTCTCCTTGGGAATCATACCAATAACAACACTTAGTCTCTGCCCGGCCACTGATGACTAACCCGTTAGTCCTCAGAGCGAGAGGTCAGTTCATTAAGCACTAACGAGTCAGCGCGAGTCACATCATTAGACCCCCATCGATGACTGATTGATCTTTAAAAGGCTGATTATTAATTATGTGAAATACAACAATCACTGAAACACCGACTGCTTTGTTTATAAAGAAAACGCTTATAAATGTAAAAATAGGTGACACATTTTATTAATTTCTGCTCATTGGGGGTAAAAAAACAAACACTTCCTCAATTTAAATAATACAAAAATAATCCCCTGAATGTTGGTCATTAACATTATGAATTTACAGATCCAGTAAAGCAAAAAAACAATATTGTAAAGCATGTTTTTGTTGATAGTGTTCTCCTTATTTTAATTAAGAAATGAAACACATTTGTGGAGGCAGAGGAAAGCATTTTGGCAATTAAAGCAAAACAAATAAAAGCAAGTTATTACGAGTAAAAGTTACCTAATTAACTGTAATATACATTATAAGCAGGGCAGGAATCTTTGCTGAACTTTTTTTACAGTGTACAGTACACATTTCTCAAAAGTAAACATTAAAAAGTTGCTAATAGAGTAGAAAAACATATAAAAACATATGGGCATAAATAAAATGTACCTGATTTTTATCTGAATATAAAGTAGTGCCAAATAATTTTTATTTTATTAAACTAACTGCCGCAGAATGAGTATATATAATGAACTTTGAAGACCAGCAGACTTAGCATTGATTACATTTTCTCAACGTATCCTCATGCAATGGTTCGCATGATATACAGTATATGTCAAGCAACAACAAGAGCAATCAGAGCGCCTGCAGTGTTTAGGCAACAAAACTACTTGGCTAGGTTTAGGAAAACATCGTGGTTTAAATTTGTTACTTAACTTGTGTATTGTTTTAAAAAACAAATTCAATACCAGTACCAAAACCAGGACCCTTGAAGTGATACCGATACCAATAGAGTACTTTATTCGATACCCGTCATGTGAATGGAAGCAGAGAACACTTGTGGTGATCGGCTGCGAGCAAAACCAAACAAATACTATTTTTTTTCTAGATCTGGGCACAAAAACAATCGATTGCAGGTATCATTTGATTGGAGAAGTTTTGATACTACTTGGTACTGGGTTATTTCGGTTGACACCTTAAAGATATCGAGTACCGATACCGAGCCCTATAAGCTACGTAACAAAATTGAGTTAAACTAAGTCAACTTAAAAGCGTATATTTAAAAAGTGTTTATTTTAAAAAATTAAAAGTAAAGTGTTGAGATTAGCGTTAGACGGACGTTATACATTCAGTGGTGCTGGTCAGACAGACGCCACAGTCACATCTCAGGGCCACGGGGTAGGTGAAGGTCGAGTCGACGTTGGGCAGGCAGTTAGGCAGCTTCACGGAGACCAGACGGGTCTCGTTGTAGGTACAGACCCGCTGGTAGGACTCGATGAAGGGGGGGTCCAGGACGGGCTTCTGGGGATACAAACATATAGACAAAAGGATTTCAGCTGGTGTAAAACTCCCTGGTGTTTAGGGTATATATAATATACATATATACATTTATTTATTTATCTATTTATCTATTTATTTATTTATTTATCTATTTATTTATTTATCTATCTATTTATTTATTTATTTCATTTTCAGTGTATAAATCTAAAGGGAACCGTACAAAATAATTAACGTAAAAAGGGTAGGTGTAATAACCTTCAGTCTACACATTTTCAGTCAGAATAAACTTGCTTTGGTTTGTCTCTACTTCAGAAGTAATGACTTATTATTGTTTTTAGGGCTGTCAATCGATTAACAAATTTAATCGCGATTATTAATCGCAAATTAATCGCCTCCAAAAGATCCAAAAGATCGGCAGCCCGTCTGATTTTTAAGAGGTTAATTAAAGATTGCAAGTCGCGTTAAAGAAATTAGTGGCGTTAAAACGAATGTAACGTGCTATTATCACGTTAACTTTGACAGCCCTAGTGTATATGAATGTTTGTTTGGGACTTTTGGGTATGTACAACATATATTTTATTATTTCTTTATTTCATTTTCAGTGTATAATCTAAAGGGAACTGTACAAAACATTCATGTAAAAAAGGTAATAAGCTTCAGGCTAGATCTTTTCAGTCTTTGGTTTGTTACTACTTTAAAAGTAATGTCTTTTTATTGTTTTTATTATTTTTTTTATGCATATTTGAGTCGTATTTGTTGAGAACGACCGAAATAAACTAAACTTGAAGAGCACAAAATATAAAAAATAGGAGGACCCACTTCTCCTCATGTCACAGTAACCTGACGTGGAAACAAATCTACCTCATTAGACTTTTCATTTTTAATAATAAAGTCTTCAGCTTCTCATTATTTGCCCATCATTTTGCCAGTGAGTCTGTGTTTGCAGGGAGATTTATGACACATCTGCAGAGCTTCTGTTAATTACTTGTAGTGTTGCTGTTCCAGGAATTTAATCTTATTCTGCTGTTGCACTAATTAAAGATTCTCCATCATAACTTGCACGCACAGAAGGTGAGGTTGTTAAATCCTGTTATTAGAGACTCTTCCTGTGACCCCCCCGACCCACCCTAACTGTCCTAGCGACTGTCCCTAAAGCGAGACATGGACTCCCTCCGCTGCGTCCTGACCTCCCTGTGGGGTAGAGCAGACTAAAGGATGAGTCTCCTCCCGGAGGGGGATCCAAAGAGAACCACAAAACAAAAACCACACTGCAATAATAACAACGCAGAGAGAACCATGAGCCTCCTAATGCCTCCTGTCACTGAATGTACGACCTATCAGATGAAACTTCAGATTTCACAGCATATTTTTTCTTTTTTTTGTAATCAGCATGCAGCGACTTATGAAATCCATTTGTGCCATTTATGCACTTGAGGCATTGTTAAGGAAACCGCTGCTGTCACTTCAATCTCTGGGTTCCACGCTGCTTTCCATTCCTGCAGAACGTTAACTCGATTTCAGTGCACGCTGCTCCGAAAGCTTCCGCCCAGTCATGTGCAAGATTTATACTTCACACAGCCGCCTTGTTACTGTGTGATAAAAATAAGATCCTGGAGGGAATCCATCGGTACCAACCAGGTCAAACCACCTTGCCGGGAAACAGGTTAAATAACACTCCAAATTTACGCAAAATTTTAGCGAGGAAAAACTGTCATGGCCATTTTCAAAGAGGTCACTTGACCTCTGACCTCCAGATATGTGAATGTAAATGGGTTCTATGGTTACCCACGAGTCTCCCCTTTACAGACATGCCCACTTTATGATCATCACATGCAGTATGAATGTGTTATTCTCTCCTATACTAAAATGGTGTGTTTGAATATTTCTGCATACTGGGGTCCCTAAACAGTCTTGAGTTACATAAATTGGGTATCACTGTAAAGCTGAGACTCTTGAGGATCCAATGAGCCCAACTGTATTCATGTGTGATGATGTTAGTCCCCATAGGAGACATTTCATTTCATTTGACCTCACTATATAAAATGACCTGTGGTGACCTCTAGGATAATCACAGCCTCATGAAACTTTACAGCCACAAACTAGAGACCTAGAGCATTCAGAGGATGGATGGATCAAACTAGAGACCTAGAGCATTCAGAGGATGGATGGATGAAACTAGAGACCTAGAGCATTCAGAGGATGGATGGATCAAACTAGAGACCTAGAGCATTCAGAGGATGGATGGATCAAACTAGAGACCTAGAGCATTCAGAGGATGGATGGATCAAACTAGAGACCTAGAGCATTCAGAGGATGGATGGATCAGACTAGAGACCTAGAGCATTCAGAGGATGGATGGATCAAACTAGAGACCTAGAGCATTCAGAGGATGGATGGATCAGACTAGAGACCTAGAGCATTCAGAGGATGGATGGATGTTTACACAACAGAAGTGCTCGCCATCCAGTTGCTAAAAAATGCAATTCTTGCAGAAACCTCAAAAAGTTTTTGATCCTAAATCACAGCATGGCTTTTTCTATGGTGTTCCTCAAGGTCTTGGTGTCTTAATGTGGTATTTTGGAGGGATTTTTGATCATTTTATCAATTCTTGATAGATAAAAAATGGTTAAATTTAGCACCAAATCTGTGTAACAAATGGTATCAACCCAAACATTGCTGAGACATAGTAGAGCATGAGGATGACCATCATATACTTCTATCATAATATTCTAAACCCTTATACACTTTTACATGACTTGACTAGAACAACTTGACACACTGAGCTAAGCTGCATCTCAAATTAATCTCCAGGTCTCAGCTTGCAGATGATGTACACCACTTCTATGTGACATCTACTGTTGACCTGCTATCTCCCCCTAAACACCCCCTGGACCTCCCCACATAAACGGCTCTATTGTGGGTCTCAGAGGGTTAATATAAAGACAGAATATGTCTTTCTTAGACATCTGACATGCATATATTTATCTCTTATCTCTTCTAATATTTTTCATCTATCTGCTGCTGCTGAATCGCCGACCTTGCTCTGACCTCCCTGTGGAGGGAGGAAAGAGAAAACACATCTTCTCCACGGGGATCATCATCTCTCCGTCTCTCTACTGTATCTACAGGATTTGTCTCACTGTCTGTTAATCCATCTTCTTCTCTCTTTCTTCAAATGTAAGCCGATGCAAACAGCACACACTCATTTTGTGTAAAGTTGTCAGCTTTGCTTGTGTCACCTCTCCTCTCCTCTCCTCTCCTCTCCTCTTCTCTCCTCTCCTCTCTTCTCCTCTCCTCTTCTCACCTTACCTCCTCTCACCTCTCCTCTCCTCTCACTCTGTGTACAGTATGGATTACAGTAGCTGCCTCCCAGCTGCTCACCTCCCAGGTCTCGCAGCGCCCCCAGCAGGCGTCGGTGGTGACGTGCAGACCCCCGCAGCCGGGCTTCCTGGCCAGGAAGGTGAACTCCCGCACGGCACAGCCGATGAAGCGCCGCAGGTTGACGGCTGACACCCGGTGGAGGGAGTCTGGCTGCAGAGAGATCCAGAGCAGGAACCAGCACAGCAGCAGCCGTCCAGACCTCCTCAGGGTGACAAGCACACGGATGCAACAGAACATGAGCAGCTTTTTAAAGCCTTGTGTGTTCATGTATGAAAGATGGAAATAAAGGAGAAGTTGATTTTTAAGCTTCAGGTTAGAAGAACATGCTGAAAAGGTGACTAAAGCAGAGCAGACTGAATCCCAACCAGCTCGAGGTCTGCAACTAAAAAGAAAAGGAGTGTTTTTTTCTGCAGGAATCAGTAATATTTAATATTTCATGGCTTTCTAAACCACATAATGCATTCTGAGGTCTGTTATGCCACTGTGAAGGAGTCTTATTCAAGATGCACAGACAGTGAACTAGTGAACTACTTTTTCCTTCCTTATTATAAGCTTCTAGCAAAATCATTTTAAATGCTTTTTATTGCAGGAATTCTACATTTATTCCCAGAACGGACAAACCAAACTCTGGCTCTAGAGAGGGCCGGTGTTTGGTAGCTGCTTTACGTTTTAACGTTACCTGAAGGCCACCGTAGTTCTCCGACAAGCTTGTGAAAAGGTGAGCGGAGGGGTACTCAGTTGCCGCCAAATCCTACACACTGTACCTTTAAAAAATTCATTTAAATTATCCAATTTAACTTTAATTGAAATATTACAAAGTATATTACTGGTGTTCTTAAAATTATAAAACAAAAATGTGACTCTTCTCGTGATAGATTGCGTATTTGAAACCAAATCAAACCTAATAGAAAATTTGGGATATTAATTTCCACTTAAAGTGGACTTTTTTCATCATATGATAACTAACTAATCATATTTCTTGCAAGCCAGGAGGGGTTCTTAAAGGGACAGACGCTAAGACGGAGCGTTCCAGACAGAATGTGAATACAGGTATATTCAGACAGACACTGTGAGAAAGATAAAGCGTTGTTTGAACATTAAAGCATGTAAACATGTTCTCGTAGAAACCCAAAGTACAAGTATGAACCTGAAAGTGTTGCTAATGTAAATGTCATATAATAATGTAAACATAAGCTTGGCAAGATGAGAAAAGTAGAGTCGGTTGCCAGGCAACAGACATAAAATTTGATAAGCAATGTTTATGTTTTTTTATTTTGCACAAATTAAGACTACGCAAACATAACAAAAATAAATAATATATGGTGCAGGAAGAGGCAAAAAAAAAATTCTCTAGAGAACACAAGATTAATATACAGAAATAATATGACTACACTCCAATGTTGGATTGAGTATTAGCCTGAGATAAGATAGGATGAAGTAGATAGGATTCCTAAAGTTAGTTAGGATTTCTTTAGGAGTTAGGAGTCTTCTTATCTTAACTTAAGACTTAAGATAGAAAGTTTCTGTAATACGGCCCCCAAAGCTGAATTCACTCACCACTGTGACTTCTTTCTTTGCAGGATCATCTCAGCTCCGACTCACAAATGTGTTGACTGTGGACTAGACGCCGACACACTAAAGTTTAAGCAGTTTGTTGCAGCTGTTGTCACAGTCGCCAGCCTGCAGTATCAGCTCTGAAGTTGTCAGTGTGGACGGCAAACACGAACCGCGGTCCTTGTCCCTGTGTGTTCCTCAGACCTGAACCTACCCGCTAATGGATCTGACAGAACAAGCTGGGGCAGTTTTATCATCCCGTGTCCTGCCAATCAGAGGCTCAAATCCTCACCTCAGTCTCCCCCCCCTGACTCCCTTTAAAATCCCCCCCGGAGGCCCTTCTACCTGTCGCTGCCCATCTATTCCATTAGCTTGATTAAGGGTTTTGTTCATAGTCATCCACACGGAAGAGGGGGAACAACGTAGTCCAACACAGAGACCTACCTGTGTCTACTCAATCATCCGAGCTCAATTAGATGACTCCACACAGACAGACCCTGCTCCTGTTCTCACATGCCGACTGTAATCACTTCACCCCTCAGCTCCAACACTTTGTCTCACACTTTTCATAATGTCTTTCTTTCTTTTTCCTCGCAGCCGGGAGAGAGACACACAGAGAGAGAGAGAGAGAAAGCTGGTGTGTCTTGCAGGCATGTTAAAGCTTCACTTAAGCCAGAAAGGGATGCATGTGTCAGTCCTCCCAGGAGACAATGACAGGAGGAGGAAGAGGAGGAAGGAGGAAGGAGACGTGAAGAATTGATTCGGGTGAGTAAGCACCTCATCAAGAAATTACCGTTGTGCAGAAAGGAGAGGCCCGGCGGGCAGCGTGTGAAGCCGGCGGAGCAGAACTGCTCTCAACTAGTTCAGGAAATGAATCTTTAAAAAGTGAAGTTGAAAGTTGAGGCCAAGCAATTAAAGTTAGATTAGAGAGGAAATATTGAGCAGGATGAGCCGGGGACGGGTTAAACACTGTCCTCCGTCCACACTATCAGGAGGAATTACCCATCTGGAGGCTATTATTGAACGATGTGCACGGTGTGGAATAACAGAATGCATGTAATTGGATAACAGTGGTGATTACAGGGAGGTTAATTGTAATCCAGTACAAAGGGCGTAAGCCTGGATTTACACACGGAAATTATTCGCAGCTTTCAAATAATTTTTTTTATGCATTTTAGCTTCTTTTTTCATTAACTTTTATGGGGGAATTCCTCTCCTTAATTTAACCCGTCCTGTAAAGGAAGCAGCTCCAGTAACAGGAGTCCTACTTCAGCCAGCAAGGTTGGGTTGTAACTGATTACATTTAATCAGGATCACGTAAGATTACAAAAAATAAGTAACGATAACCAGATTACGTTTGAAAAAAATGATCAATCAGATTATTGTCAGCGATTACTTGATAACATTATTAATTCAACATATTCTCATACGTATGATATCTTACAAAAAGTTATTCCTAATTTTTCGTTTTCTTTTGAATGTCCAGCGTCAATTTTATGGAGGACCACAAGAGTCAGGTAAATAGTAATAAAACATTTAACTAATTTATAACTAATTTTACAATAAAAATAGGCATTGATAAATTTGTTTCCAAATCCATCGGTACCAACCACGTCATACTAGCTTGTCAGGAAGGAGGTTAAATAACGCTCCAAACTTATGCTAAATTTTTGCAAGGGAAAAACTGTCATGGCCATTTTAAAAGGGGTCCCTTGACCTCTGACCTCCAGATCAGTGAATGTAAATGGGTTCTATGGGTACCCACGAGTCTCCCCTTTACAGACATGCCCACTTTATGATAATCACATGCAGTTTGGGGCAAGTCATAGTAATAGTCTCTCTCCCTCTCTCTCTCTCTATATATGCATATATAGAGAGAGAGAGAGAGAGAGAGAGAGAGAGAATGTAGTGACCAGCAGCCGGCTCTTCACTGGTGGAATCTATGGTCAAAGAGGGGTGTTACCGTAGACCCATGCAGTGTGTATTCAATCTTTTCTAATTTACTAAAATGCATAACATTGCTGATCCAAGCGTCATGGGATGGTGATGGAGGAGAGGATGACTTCCAACTAGTCAATCAGTCTTCTAGCCGATAAGGTCAAGACGGTATCGGGTATTACCCCAAAGAGAGCCGTTAATGTCCACAACTGTTGCAAACAGGGTTAACATCAGGATGAGTTTGAAGTTTGCTCAGTTGTGATGGAACTGTAAATGTTCAAACCTTTAGTATAAGACTCATCTATGTTTACTCAGGGAACAATAAATGAAAAAGCACTGCCACTGAGGTGCCCTTGGGCAAGGCACTTGGCCTGCAGTGAAAGACGTCGGTTTAAACAGCTCATAATGAAACAGAAGATCATGAATGTTGCTTCAGCTCTCATCATATAGTGTATAAATCAGGTTTCCCTGCAGACGTGAGCAGCCCGGCAGTAACATGATGTTGTGCTGACCTCTGCTGCTCACTTCTAGTATTGATATACCGACGTTTCACATGTTGTTTCACAAGTTGCAGCAGTTTAATCAGGTCTTACTTTGATGCCTTTTTGACTTTGTAATTTTGCATACTTTGTTATTACTGTGCTTCTTAATGATGTTGTAATTTTGTCTGTTCCTAATGTTTTCAGTTTTGCTGGAACTATGCGGATAGCTTATTTGTGGCCGCATAAACAACACATCTATAGACATATCTTTATGCACATTACTGCCTAAAATGAAAGGTACCTACTGTACTATACCAACAGCGCCCGTAGTTCTGCACCAATATTTTGAATGCTGCTCATTCCTTCATTCACTCAACTTGTAATCCTCTATCTTCTGTCCTCTGGTACCCTTATTTGTTACCATTTACTTACTGTAATTGATTTTGTTGACAATTCTTGGATAGGTTTTTTCAAGCTTGTCTGATGAAAAAAATATCTAGTTTCATACTTTGCAAATATAATCTGTCACGACACTGGAGCTCTGTGCGTTTCTGAAGTGTTGAGCCAGCCTGTGTGATCTTTGACCTCCGTGTCAGCTCTTCAGCAATCTAGGGCACCCTGGGAAACATAAGGATCATAGGAGGAGTAGCATAATGTGTTTTAATTTGCTTTTTTAAATTGTTAATTAACTCTGACTTAGTGGTCATTAAAAGGACATTTAGTTTGTGATAATTTGAGCATCTGTTGCCTATTCCTAACTAAGACTTTTGAGTAATTTTTTTGCCACTATTTTTTTGCCAAATAGCTTAACATTTTTTAAAAAGAGATTCTGACTCAAACGGATCACTTCCTGCTTGTAAGACAAATATTATTGTTTAACAACAAAAAAGTAATGCTTATTGTAATGAATGTTGGTTGTATTGTAAATCTCTGACATTTAATAATTGAAAATCTGCAAAAGAACTGCTAAGAAGTGTAAGATTGTACCAATTAATACTACTAACATGTACTTTAATATATTTTTCTTTTTACAATATATGTACTTGTACTAATATATTTTATTATTTATTGTTTAGTTTTTTTTGTACTTAGACACATATGGATTTTAATCATATAATTAGAATAGGATTTTTTTTTCTATTTTATTTTTATGATTTTATACTATGTTCAACCTGCCTTGTTGTCTAAGTTTGATTATAAATTAGGCTAACGTTGCCACTGCAGCAAGTTAAGGTTTGACTAATGAGTGCAGTTTAATGATCAGTAACGTCTGCTAAAAGGTGCACATTCACCAAAAATAAAAATGGCATAGTTTTAGTTGTCATCAGTCAAATTGGACCAAATGGGAGGGCGTGTGTGTGTGTGTCTGTGTGTGTGTGTGTGTGTGTGTGCGTGTGTGTGTGTGTGTGTGTGTGTGTGTGTGTGTGTGTGTGTGTGTGTTGAACCCTGACTGGGGTTCTATATTTAGTCTCCCAGTGAGTTTTGGGCGTTATGGCTCCGGCTTCTCCGGTGTCAGCCCGACCCGGCCTGGAGCTCTCTGCAGCCTGCAGATCAGTCAGCTTCAGGTTTCACCTCCACCAACTACTACACAGCAAGATCTGCTCCTCCACACTGGAAACCATTATTGGCTGGACCTGCATCTTCTAACCAAAAAGCACACTCCTCTGCTGCATGTAAGTACAGACAACCTCTTGTTTTTATTTACTACGAATAGTATCTGCAGTTGTAAATATTGCATTGGGTCTTGACTGTGTTATTTGGTGGTGAGGTTTACATAACCCAGCTCTAATTGATCCCAGGTATCATTATGTTATTGCGGTCTTGCCCTGTGTTTCCTCTGCCTTGTGTGATTTGTCATTATAGTCTTGTTAAACCTGCAGGGCAACCACTTGTTACGTTATTAAAAAAGTCCTCTGGTCCTCCTCAAGGACTCATTACAGCTGAACTGGTCTGAAAGCAGCCGAACACACGTGTTCCCTGATGCTATTTTTGGGCCTTGACAGCTTCATAACAGCGACACTATCTCACATTCCTGCAGTCAAAGGGAGTGCACTTTGTAGCACTTCATAATTATATACTGCAGGAATATAAAAACAAACTAATTATAAATGGTTTGAAATTGGCATTAGAGATGTTAATATCCTACATATGCATGATGTAATAGTAGATTATTATTATTAGTATTTTATTGTGCCCTCGTAATAATTGCATGGTATTGTATGTATTCCTTATTGTTTCTTAAATATAACATTTTGTTGCTATGTCTAAAAAAATATCTATTTAATTTAGGGCTGCAATAACAATTATTTTCATTGTCAATTAATCAGGATTGATTAATTGATTAGTTGTTTGGTCTATAAAATGTTAGAAAATGTCGATCAGTGTTTCCAAAAGTGCAAGATGACATCCTCAAATGTCTTGTTTTGTCCACAACTCTTATGTAATATTATTATTATTAACATCTAGGGAACTGGAAATAGAGATTTTTTTACTTTTTTTACTCTAAAAAAAAAAATACTACCCTGCAACATTTTATTTTATTTTATTATATACATTTTATATTCATTTTCAAATGGATAATCTTCCTTGTTGAAGCTTTATATGCACCGTAATCTTCTCTGTACCTCATGTCAATTCTTTTTCTGATTTTTAAGGGCTAGAGTGTTTGTGTAATCATTGCTTTCTGGTGGAAAATGTTTTGCCTGTAAGACTTTAAGATTATAGTTTAGGTTAAGTGCTAAGTGGGCATTCTCTTCATGTGTCTTCAGCTCTATGAACAAACATAAATCCAGAGATTGTGCTTCAGCCTGAGAGCCCATTCGGTTATATTAATCAACGCTTCCCGGCTGCTAACGCTGATGAACAACATTGACACAACCCACCTATGTAGAGGATAATTGTCGTGACTTGAGAATCATTCTGCTAAGCACACTGGATTAGAAATGCATATCACGGTATGCATGGTATTATGACCTGGTTTGATTGGCGGCATACCGGGGATCTGCATGGCGGATGGTCGGTCACAGCCCAAAGGTTAGAGCAGCTGCCTGCTGACTAGAAGGTTTGAATCCCAACCATTCAGGAAAAGCTGGATGTGACTAACACCTGCCTTTCTGCAAGTGACTTGAAGTAACAAAGGAGTGGCAGTGACCTTTTCACAGTGTTAACTGATTTATTGCATCATCATAAGGATCCATCTAATATATTCTCCTGTATTTTTCTGTGAAAATCCCAACTGTCATTGCTTTAAAACTATTATTTTTCACTTGAGAATTGACACAAACTAGTCTCCTTCTTCGGTGCTTTTAAGCTAAAACTCACCCAAGCCAGATCTCAGTGACCTCAAGAGAATATCCAGAGATCTTGCATGTTAAAGCTGAAGTCGGCACATATGATAGAAAGTTATTTTTATAAAACTGTCACTATATCCTGACAGTAGTGCAGAAGGGGGCGTACACATGTCACGTTTTTTGCGCCCTCAAATCCATCGTTGTCAATGTAGATGCACGGCAGGCACGCTCAAACGCGGGAGCAACGCAATCGTGACGCCCAAGTGTTGTCCCACGGACTATTTTACTTGATTCACCCTTCATAAACTGACAGGGAAATCGAGCAGTTAAGCTACTGTGAGGGATTCACGGAGCCTGAAATCCATTAATCATTGCTCTGACTTTGGTTAAGTCAGTGAGGATTTTGCTGCTAAATTGCCGCGACTTCATTATCGTCATTACAGCGTGCAGGTTTTGGTTGCCTAGTAACGGCAGGTGCGACAGGAGCATAACCTCCCAAGCACCTTGGATAAAAGAAAGCGGTACTGTTGGCGTTTCCCACGTGTTTTTAGACATCCCCGAAGACAGATAATCTGTGATAAAAACAAAGCTGCCAATCACTGCTCGCAAAACTCCGACCAAACTGTCAACCTCGGCAGCTCTGACCAAATATGAATCAATATTCTGTTACTGTAATGCCTGTAATGATTTCTCGCCTTATTTAATATTTGTAGAAACATAATCTAGTGTACTGTTTAGCTGTCGAGCCAAAACCAAGCAACGCCCAGCGGCCGGAGCAAACCAGTTTCACGAGCAGTGATTGACAGCTGCCCAGAGACAGCTGATTGGTTGTTTTCCTTCAGGTGTGGTGGAATCATGCAAATGCCATTAGAAGCACTAGGAGGAGGCAGAGAAACATTTCACAGATTATCTGTCTCATGCACTACTTGTCAGGATATAGTGACAGCTTTATATTTGCTCAAAGTTACCGACTGCAGTTTTAAAAACAAGTGTGCCTGCAGGATATTTGTCCCAAACTCACCTCTGTGTTGTGTTGTCAGTGAAATGAAAGCAGAGATCGCCTCTCCCTTTTGCTATTATCATATCTTCCAGGGTGTGTCTGGGAACACTCCTTGACAGGTTCTGCAACACCGGAGCTGTTGATTTATCGCCCAGGCTTTAGACAAACAGTACAAAGACCTGCTGATCATTTAGAGAGAACTAATGAGAGAGGCTTGTTGTTGTTGCAGAGTGAGTCATGACTTTGAGAAGAGAAGGAGAGCATCAGGAGAGAGTTGTTTTTGTCCAACCTGACGCTGCGAGGGAATGTGGTAGATGTGGTTTCCACAGGTGTTTGTTTACATCTACTGTGCAAACTGTGGATGTCAGAGTGTTCGTCACACTGCTTCAAATCACTTCAGCTCAGTCCTGACTTGTGTTGGTTATATGTTAATACTTCAACTCAGTTTAGTTTTGTTCTATCAATTAAAAATGTATAATAATTCTATTATGGCATTCAAAGTTGATAATAGGTGATAATAACGTGAAACCTAAAGAATCCATTGGTACCAACCATGTCATACTAGCTTGTTGCGTTGGAGGCTAAATAACGCTCCAAGCTGAACACAAAACAATGACAAAAGCACAATCTCGTGCCACTTTGCATTTCACTGCACATCCTGTATGAGTACGTGATAAATAGAACTGTTGAATCTCACAGGTACTGCATTTAGCATAAAACAATATGCTCAAACAGCTGTCAGTGTGTCAGTGTGCTGACTTGACTATGACTTGCCCCAAACTGCATGTGATTATCATAAAGTGGGCATGTCTGTAAAGGGGAGACTCGTGGGTACCCATAGAACCCATTTACATTCACATATCTGGAGGTCAGAGGTCAAGGGACCCCTTTGAAAATGGACATGACAGTTTTTTCTTGTCAAAGATTTAGCCTAAATTTGGAGTGTTATTTAACCTCCTTTGCAACAAGCTAGTATGACATGGTTGGTACTGATGGATTCATATGATAGCAGTATCTTCACTCTAGCTTTAAAACAACAACAACAACCTAAAAACTGATTGTAATGTAACTTAAAACCTGAGATCTTCCTCAACTCTCTAGGTTGCCTATAACACCCTCCGGACTGATTTCTATGTGAAGGACTCGGGAGGGTTTTGCTTCGTAACGTTAGCTGATGAAGTCACTTGCAAATGGCAAGCTATTTGGTATCATGGAGATTGGACGTTACAGATAGTAATGGTGATATATGACCGTAATGTAATGTCACGTCACGTCACTGTTTTGGCCGACGCCCAGGAGGATCGCTTGCGCCCTATACGGAGTGCGAGCACGTACACAAGCAACAGGGTGCAGTTCACTTAACAGCCACCGGTGTCATTAATAACAAGGATTTCTGAAAGTTACATATAGTAACTTAGTGGCATTAAAACAAATTAGCGTGTTATTATCGCCGACCTTTGACAGCCTTAATAAATATGTTTAAAAATGGTTTAACGCTGGTGTCTTGGCCTCCTGACGTCCCCCTCCCTGTGCTTTTTCCAGCACAGTGTCTCTCTGCTATGTGTTTCACTGCCCTCTGCCTTGTTGCTACAATTAGAGCTGACCGGAGAGACTTGTGACTTTGGCTCAGAGAAACTGTCACGGGCTCGCTCTCTGTTTCCGTCTCTTGCCCTTCTGTGGGCTCGCCCTTCATTCTCTTCTGTCTCTTACTTATAATCTTCTTGTTACTCTCTCTTTGTCTTTTTCTTTCTTTTCCCCTTTAGGTTCATCTCATTCTGCTGCATTTCTCCTTCCTTAACTGTCTTTTTGCTTCTTCCTCTCTTGATCTCTTCATCTGTCGTGCCTGACTGGTCTTCCTCACTTTTTCCTCTCTCTCTCTCTTTCCCATTCTCTTTTAGTTAGTTTTGGTAATGCATTCTTTGCTTATGACATTATCAGGCAAATACAACAAAACATTACAAATGTGTTTTTTTATGTAACGGCGAGCGGGTCATTGTTGCAAAATGCAACCCGACGGGGTGATGGACCCAGACGAAGGGGTTTATTTCACAACAATGACCGGCTCGCTGTACATTATCCCACTTGTTCCACGTCTACTTACTTACTACTCAACGGTCTGTTATAAAGAAATATCAGACCGTAGAACGCCGTAATTGACCAATCATAATTAAGTATTCAACAAAGCCATGTAATAAGCAATGATGACACCAATAATCAAATACAACCTCACACATTTAGATGAACAATCATATCACATTAATCTGTTTAACTTAGCTTAACTGCAAGGTATGAAAGATCAAATTTGGTAGTCCGAAAAGACGGTACCACATACTGTACCTTTGACCTGATGGAAACAACTCAAATTCACTAAAGAGGACATGTGATACATCACTGAGAGTTGTTTGCCTTTTCCTCGTCAACAATCGTGACTCATACAGCAGTGTATAACAACCTGATACGGTTTATTAGTTACAGACAATGAAGCTGTAATACATTCATATGATATCTGTGTTTGGGTCCCATTAGTTGACTCTCTATGAGTCATACTTGGACTTACTTCCTATCTCTCTCCCTCTGTTTCTTTCACCCCTGTCCACTGACTCTCTCCTCTCACCTCCCCCTCCCCCACACGGTCACTCCGTCTGCAGCTGACATGAAGCCTTGGGATAGCTCAAATGCCGTGCTTTAGTGGTTTAACCCCCACATACACAATGCATGTCTATGTGCATGCATTAATGCTTCTTGCACATGTTAATTTCTGCAGGACGCTTGTGTCGAGGTTGAACAGCAGCATGATGGGACTAACCTTGGACAAGGTTAAAACAGTGGGTTTGTTTTTGTGCACTTGAAGGCCAGATTCATTGTGACCAATGGGATAATCAAATTATTTAATTTAACATTATGAAGTATTTTAATTTGTTTTGCCGGTAATTTCACTTTCCTGAAAGACAGTTGAAAACAACTCTTTCAGAAATCGAATTATGCTAATTAGTGACAGTGTTACTTGTAGCCCACTACACATAAAATCAGTTATAGAAGACCAGCCAGAATAATTATCTGTATTGATATTACAGCAGCCTATTTGGTGAGCTTTAAATCTAATTCAAGGTTTTGCTGATCGCTCAATAAAGCTCCAGCTTATATTTATGGACTCTTGGTGCCATATTGTGTTACTGGCAGTTCCTCGGTCAATGCTCAAGACTAAAGCTGGGCATACATATTTACAGTAGTAACACATCACATCACTGTCTGTCACTACCTGCAACCTATTTCAATGCACTTCTGAATTCAGATGCAAATCAACATTTTACTATGATTAGAATTATACCAAATGTAGACACCTCTTCTTGGGCCTTTTCGTTGTTATTGTTGTAAAACACTTGTTGTCTGACTTTTACTCCTTCTAACCTGATGAGAATATATGGCTTTGACCTTTAATGACCTTATATTTGTCAGCCCCTAGCTAACAGTACATATTTGCACTTGTTCGGTGCTACAGAGAGCAAGTAATAAAACATAATACTGCCTGATTTGTCCACTTGAATGAGATCCCACCCCTTTGGCAGTACAGGCAGGTTCAAACAAAACCAGCAGCTACTGTTTGACCTGGTCTGACATGTTGGTGAGGCCTGGTGCCATATCACGCTGCTTTATTTTAGCCTCACTCACCTGTCCGTTCTCTTAAACTGCCAGTCATGTTTGTGATCAGCAGAAAAAGACATTCTGGTCAAATCAAATCAACGGCGCCTTTATTTTTCCAAGGTGTGATTTGTTTTGGCAGCAAATTTGGAAAGATGTCACACATTTTTCTCAGTTCACTTATTCATATCCCAGGGCAAGACGGAACAAGACAAAACACAGCCTTCATCCTGACAGATCAGCAGCTCCATAAAGGATGATAAACTCCCACTGAACTGTATTTAAGAACTGTTTTCAGCTGGTTTGTTGAAACGGTCTCGGTGCAGGTACACCACTTTCTGTGGCTTTGAATGATGCGACTGCTAAACTCAACACTTTGACTGTTTATTTGTTTCACGATGCTTTTAAATGCAATGTCCCGAATTGTGCAGAGGTCATTATTATACATCAAAATCAGATTTTGCTTGTGCATTACCTGTTAATCTGAATAAATCTGGAAGAGGTGTTCAAATGCCAATGCCACCATGATTAAATCACGCTGAAATACATACTAAGAAATATATAACTTGTGTTTATGTTGATTGTTAACTAGCAGAAATTCAATTTATAGGTAGGCTATCATTCAGACAGAAAGTCAGCTTTATCCATCAAACCTCAAATGAGAGATAATGTTATGCTTCACATTTTAATCTCCACTGGATTGCACTAACTCTGACTTTTCCTCTTTGTGTCAGAGCGGTGCCATGCTGCCGGGAGGCTGTGGATGAGAAAGTATGTCGTCAGACTTCTACCTCAGAGATGATCTGGTGGAGAGGGGGTTCATCCCCCTGGACATCGACAACGTCCACATGCTGCTGCAGGGTCAGTCTCTCGACACTTGTAGTACTGTGGTTTTACTACTTTAAGATTAGTTTCTGTATTATTTTTGCAGGTATTTTTGTGTTTTGAATACAGCAACTGTGGTGTTTTTATAGATTGGTGATTTACTTCAACAAGCATCCAGTCTGAGCTGAGTGAAGGCTCATTTTTTCTCTGCTCGCCCTGAGAGAAGTCTGAGGTCATGCAACTGTAAAAAGCAAAAGTTGTGTCTTGATTTCAAAGTCTTTATCTTGGTTACCGGCCAACATAATAACTATTAAGCCTCCGTTATGTGTTTAGCTCAAGAGAGCAGTTAGATGACTCCATCTCAGTCCGCTGCTGGCTCCATCCTGTTTCACTTTTGTCACTTTTTGTTTTGAGGTCATGCTCGCTTTAATCTGCTGAAACTGAACCCCCCTGCTCTCAGAGAGACATGAGTCATGTTGCAAAGAGCCGTCCGGAGGGAGAGAGCAGGAGGGTGGAGGAGATGATAAACGCTTCTCCCTCATTAAGTCGCTGTCTCCCAGGGCGTTTTTGAACATTTGAAGCAAAGCTGGGGTCGTCATTTGATCTTGTTCTTACTGTCTCTACGACACATATAGTCAGTTCTCAATATTACAAGTTGGTTTTCAGCTGGTGTGTCATTTTATCTGCAAGATTTTGTGTTTGATCTCTAGTTTTATGAAACTTTTAATATCAAAATGATTCATCCATATATATATATATATAACTGATGACATTCCCATCAGCCTCAGCTGTACTTATTGTGCTCGTAATCAGCAAATGTTAGCATACTAAAATGCTAAAACAAGATGAAAGCAGCATACTGCTCCAGTGTTTCCCACAGGATTTTGTGAGACTGTGGTGAGAGGGATCGGGGGCATGCTCCCCCGGAAGAACATTTAGTACATATTATAGTTAAATGCACCAATCTGGTGCACTTTGTGAGCAAAATTAAGAGGCTAGATCTATGAAGAATTGTGTGTTATTGTAAGCTATTTTGTGTTCTCATAAACACATTGGTTGTGTAGATATGAATGGTGATGGAGTCACACCCACAAAGCATGGTAAACGAGACGGGGTCTGTGTTTCTAGACGGGTCAGGTGGGTTGCCCGGCATGGCCGCAGACCCCTGACGCACTGATGACAGTTCGCCCCAGTTGACAGACATACCGAGAGCCCCGTCCCATCCCCCTTTAGATCATTGTGAAACTGTGGTGGGTACAACGTGCAGAAGGGATGATGTAGGTCTAAGCCTAATGCCCCCATGACATTCTGGTCTGTTTAAAAAAGACTTGGAAAGTCTTGTTTTATCGGTATTTGATATATTAAGTGGTAATGATGAAAGTACGTCAGTAAAGACACCGTACCGTATCATACTGTGCGTGCTGTGAATGTACGGGTGTATTCAGTGTTTGCATCAGCAGGGTTAAAAAGGATTCTAATGTGGTTTTATTATGTCGTGCTTTTAAAATGATTAACTGTGTCAGAACAGGAAGAAGGTTTGGTTGGATGTGTGCCTTATTAAGCCTCCTTCCAAGCTAGTATGACACGGTTGGTACCGATGGATTCATTAGGTGTTCTAGTTTCATATGATACCAGTATCTTCCCTCTAGCTTTAAAACTGAAAATCACAAGTTGCATTAATGCGTTAAAGAAATTAGTGGCGTTAAAACAAATTTGCGTTAATTTATTTTTAACCCGTTAACTTTGACAGCCCTAATTCATGGTCATATTTCCTCACCCCAGGCTTTGGAGTTTTCACTGGTGCAGGGTTGTCTTCCACATCACTTTTTTGTTTAAAACAAACGATCAATTTTGTGTCACTGCATCCAAGGGAGCGTTCGCTAGCTAATAGTGAAAACACAGTTGTTGATGTGTCATGATTAGCGCGGTGATGTTCAAACGTAACTGCTCATTGAAATGATGCATTTAATTTGATGTTTTTTTTTAGCACATTTAGATATAAAATAACTAGCTTTATACCAAAACATTTCGTTTTAAATGTAATCTATCCATTTGGCAGTGTACCTCCGCGGCCCACTGGGTGGTGCTCCGAGGCCCACTGGGTGGTGCTCCGAGGCCCACTGGGTGGTGCTCCGAGGCCCACTGGGTGGAGCTCTGAGGCCCACTGGGTGGTGCTCTGAGGCCCACTGGGTGGAGCTCTGAGGCCCACTGGGTGGTGCTCCGAGGCCCACTGGGTGGAGCTCTGAGGCCCACTGGGTGGTGCTCTGAGGCCCACTGGGTGGTGCTCTGAGGCCCACCAGGGCTGCTGCAGAATAGCTGATCTGAAACAAATCTTAATGCCATTATTTTACGAAGTATGATGCAATGTACTGTTTCATTGCATCTTATAAGAATGCAATACAATTTATCACTGCCAGGAGTTTAACAGTGAGTGAAAATATAAACATATCACAATTCAGTTGGAACAGAAAATCTAATTTATCAACAGCAGTTGTTGACACAGTTTACACGCACTCCTCCACCTGAACATCACATCTCTGCAATTCAGCATCTATCTAATCACCTATGTGCAGGGGTTAGGTTAGGTTATGTCAGGTAAGATATCCACATTTTTACCGCATGTGAAATTTGAATTTGACCCACATTTTCCAGCCTATGTATCCTAAATTGCCCAGGAGGACTAGCTTGTTGAGGGTCTTGTTTCAGCAGGCCTGAATCCTCTATGAGTCAGATTTAATAGAGGCGGAGCTCAGCTGATCTCACCTGCTTCACTGCAGGCTGAAAATGTAGACTGTTAGCTGGTTAGACACTCAAAGTAATTTCATAACAGTTTTTCCTTCATGGATCTGCAGCGTTTGGAGTCAGCGTGTTAACCCATATGTTTACTAGATTTAAACTGATATGCTCCAAAGTTTACTGACCTGAAAACCTGATTCAGAGTGATCCCATCATGGGTGAGTTTCTTTATTTGTCTCTAGTTTAGTTACTTATTGGTACAGAAGGAAACTGTGTAGTGTAAAGGCACAATACTATAATAGATATTATTATCAGCATATGAAAATGTTTACCTTAGGTGGACTTCTGCAGTCGATCTACTGCTATACACAAAACCGAAGGGGTGAAAGTCTCAACATTTGTTTGACAAATGTAAGATATAAATGTAGAATAAAGAGAATTTAGTTCATCGTATGCTTGGATACTTTTGAAAATAAGTTCTGCTCAGGACCATGATATGTTCATTTAGCAGTGTAATTTTATTATCAGCAAATAAATCAAAAGTCAAATACAGGCTTCTTTCCCTTTTGAAGTAAAGTTTGTTCTAAGGGCCAGGGTAGGTCTGGACCTGATAGGAAGAAATATTTCTCCTACCAAGTCATGCATGTATCCACTTCTTCAGTCACACATATTAGTTTAGTAATATATTGTCTCCTCCTAGAAAAAAAACAAACATTTTCAATTTCTAACAGGTTTGCTTAAAATCAGTTGGAAACACAGAGTGAGAGCTTAGCTCCAGTCCAGAGACGAGGTGTTATCAGTTATGTGTAAAATATAATAATGAAGAGATCATCGCCCTGAAGGCAGAACTGTGCTCTGACATTTAGGAGACATAAAGAAATGCCTGCTTTACAGGATATATGGTTATGAATCACTGTGGGAACATGAACATCAGCCACCAGTCAGATCACTAACTGCTAAATTTGCGACTTCACCAGACACAATGTTCAGAAGCAACTAGAAGGGGTCTTGGAGAGCGCAGACCTCCGCTAAGGCCATGCCCTATCTTGCAATGTTAATGAAACTGAAATATAATTTGTGTATCCTCCCAATGAGTCAGATCTGCTCCAAAATGTATTGGGTTCTTCCTTGACCCTTCCATTAGTTTCATAAAATTGGGGCCAGTAGTTTTTCCGTAATCCTGCTGACAAACAAACAAACTAAACTGAAAACACAACCTGCTTGGCCGAGGTATTAAAAGGCTTTGCAGTTATGTCAGGTTAGCACGTCAGCTGTGTCACTGAATCCCTCTCGCCTCTCTTTCAATTACTTTCAGTCACCTTCTTTGAATGCATTTTTTTTACTCTTAAAATACCAATAGACATGTTTTTTTTGCTTTAACTTTCATTATGAAGTAAATGTTGATTGCACAATATAATGGCTATAGAATAATGACACCATCGGCGTTTAGATTGGTTCCCTAATAAGCCTCAGGCTCACTGTGCAGTTCAATCTGCCAACGGGTACGAACTCCTGGAGCGGCTAGTCACTGAAAGGAGAATAGCTGGTCCACCTTGACAGCCCACCTTAAGTGAGCCTGAGCCGGATGTGTTGCTAGCTTCCAGGATAACTCTCTTCACTTTAATCTGCAGGTGGCTGGCAACCAAGACACAGGAACTTGGCTTGGGTCTTGAGGAGTTGTAGCGTTTATTCACCGACAAATAAACTGTACTACGTTTACAGCTATAACGATACTGATAACTTCATACTCACCATCACACGCGGGGTCTGTCGGACACTCGCTAACGTTACGCCGAACAGACACACAGCTGACAATCTCGCAGCTAAACTAATTGATGCGGTGGAGACTTTAACTGGGAAAGTGGCTGCATTTGTCCTCGACAATGCAACTCTCCCAGTCTGGTGAACCGGGGACTCAGTTGTCTGTTGTGCTCATACACTGCAGCTGGTGATAAATGATGGATTTAACCTGTTTGTGCATCGGCTTATTGTTGCAGCTGGGCGGCTTGTTAGGCACTAGAACCACAGCACCGCTGCATGCAACGCACTAATCTTGACGGTTAACGGTTAATGATCGGTTAAGGCAGATTTGTACCAGTTAAACTGTGGTTTGTCTTGTATTCTGCCAGCGATTTAAGAATAAATTGTTCCTTAAAAATTAAGTTGATAAAAATAACAATCCCATAATCCCATATTTTATAAGTCTAACGTGTACGATTAGTACGTGGCCACTGTAAGACTCAAATTGCTGATGATGACTATACATTTTAATTCCATTTTTATTGAGATGGAAGTGGTAGTTTTCTACTTCTATGAATTGTCATTATTTGTGTTTCTAATGAATTCTGTTATTGAAATAGTAGAGATTCATTTCAGGAATTTATGGATCGACTAAAATGTCAGCACTCTGGAACTGACTTGAAAGCGCTGTGGTTACAATGTTTAAAATAATTCTTCTGGCCAACTCTCAAGTGTGTCACAGCTCTCCAGTTTCTTCATCCTCTTGACCTGCCAGCCAGGAACTCTTGAAAACTTTAGGTTTCTCGTAATTTCTTGTGGTTTTGAAGATTAGTGATCAGCAGCGCTTCTCTCCAGATGTTCAATAACTCAGAGGGTCATGTTGCTAAAGGAAACCCCCTTCTCCCTCATCTGTTATGATACCAGATTAATTATAATTAGAGTCATCATGGGGGGCTTCCTATGATTAAGATTAGACTGGAAGTGACCTGAAGCCAAAGGGGGCCTGCTGTTAAACATATTAAAGCAGAAAATAGTCTGTAAACTGTTGATGCATCTCATAGGACCAAGCAGCATGGACGAGAGAGGAACACTAGCTTTTAGCCACGATAGCAAACAACATGACCTGGCTAGATGGCTAGATGATCCTTGTTGATGGTAAACCTTGTATAGCTTCTACCTCTTAACTGGTGTTTTTACTTGAAGTTTTACAACCCTTCTTGTTCTCAGCAACAATCACAACAATCAGACTTGTGGAACAGGTTGATTAAAGCCATTAAATTGGCTTAATACTGAATGCTGTTTGTAATCTGAGAACAGTGGACGTTTAGTAAAGCTCTGACTGAGATGTTTGTTGAGTCAGGAAGTTGATTTTTTTGAGGACAATGGAGAATGAGGACTGGATTATATGTGAGACTCTTCATACTGCCAGTGACCTGAATGACTTCATTGAGCTTTACGATGGTGAGTGGTGGACAATTCACTGACCAAATCTGTTGTTAATGATCTTTATATGATCTGAATGCGGATTCTGTAGCCTGTCTCAGAAAATTGTAATCTAGTTTTTATTTATGCATATGCTGTATATTACAGTTTCCCTTAAGATTAATCAACAAATTCAATGTTAAATGAAAATGATTGAAGCTCTACTTCACTGATTATGCATGCTCTTTATTAGTAACACCCCTCTTTACTAGGGATGGGTATTGTTAAGAGTTTAACGGTACTACTACTATTACCAATACTGCTCATCGATCGATTATTTTTGTTATTTTTTAAAAGAAATTTAGACAAATTAATAACAGAATTAACATTGCTTTATTTTGTCATATATAGTGTATATGAGAGAGACACACAGAGCTCTCCTCTGGATTGTAAAATGCATCGTTGATGCATGTTTTAATCTTATTACAAATCAGAAACAGAGTTTGTGAGATCAAAGGTGCAAGATAACGTTTATGAGGCCAAAATCAATAGGAAATCAATTTTCTTAATTTCTCCAAAACCAATAGCAGAACCGTTAATCTCAGAGTTTATCAATACTACTACATCTAAATGCATGTCAATATGTCGGTAGAAATACATGTTAGGGTCGGGCCACCATCAGCCCAACAACCGGCGATTGCGATATATTCGCGGAGATGTGCTCGAGCGATGAGTAAAGGAAATACTTCTCCTTATTAAACAGAAAAATACAACCGCACACCTTCTGAATTCAAGTTTCTCTACACTTCATTCAAACTCAACAGAAACAAAATACAATTCACCCAAACCCAAACTCTGGTTTGGTCAAAATAAATCCTTAATTCACAGAGTTAGATATGAAAATATGTCGACTCTACGTGCTGTTTCCCCCCCGCTGTCTCTCTCTCCGGCTGAGCAGCAGCTGAGTGGTTCTCATTCTTCCTAGGTAAACCATTAAATTAGCAAAATAAAGTGACAAAAAACAAACCGGCGATGTACTCAGCCAATAGCCGATATATTCGTCCTATCGCTCAACCCTCATACATGCATGAAGTGTCTTATTCCCATACATTTACTTGCAGGTGAGTTGAAGTCAGTATATGTGCAGCTCCTCTATGTCAAACTGCATTCAAATTATATTTCAAATCTAATGGAAGGGCTTTAAACATACTGTAGATGTATGTCAGAAAAGTATTGCAAGCTGTCAACAACCTATTTGAAAGTAAAAAAGAAGATTTATGGGGATGCTTGACTTGCTTGCAGCTGTTTGTGCTGAATTGTTTTCTGTGGCTTTCATTATGCACTGACGCTCTGCTTGTTCAGACAACACACAGACCAAATACCTCTGTTGGTGATGATCACGCACAAAGCTTTTCCAAACCGATTGGCCAAACCTGTGGGCGTTAGCTACAATGATAACCTGCCTTTAAAAGGTAAAGTTATTATAGTTATTATAACACCTGGCTAATTTCACAATAAGTGTACAAAACTCTTTGACTGCCTACCGTTTAAGTGACTTGTTGCACACTGACATTGTGAGGGCTCTGATACCTTTGAGACTTTACTGAACAAATGTAATCTATTTTGAGGCCTTCGGCTGACTCAAATAAACAAATATTGGCTGACATAGTGTGCTTTGATTTGTGCTTCCAGTCGATCTTCCATAACTATCCTGGAAGCTCAGTTTGACTTCGACAGAGGAATCTTGTTTTACCGCCTCGTAGGCCCATGAACGCATGTTGAGTCTGTAGAACAATGTGTAAAGCTTGGGATTACAATTTAACCAGACTATGTCTCTGGTTAAAGTTGACAGTGTCTCATACCTTAAAGGAGGAATTAGGAAGATTGACAGTGTGTTTGAAAATTACAGATATGACTGGAGTACGTGTATTTTCACCTTGCCGTCAGACAGTCGTTTCCAACGGGGAACTGAACCCTTTATCTATTCTCTCTTCAAAGCCACCAGACTCCATTGACAAAAACAGTAATTTTGACCTCACAGAATACTAGAGTTGCTGGTCTACCGCTGCCTCGATCGGTTAGCTTGTTGGTGTTATTGTGTGACTTTGGTGTTTTAAAGGGTCAATTCGGATTCATCAAAGTCACACAATAACACAAACAAGCTAACCGATCCAGGCAGCGGTAGATCAGCAACTCCTGTGTTTTGCAAGGTAAAATTACTGTTTTTGTCAAAGGAGTCTGGTGGCTTTGAAGAGAGCACACATAATGGACTCGGTTCTTTCAAATATTTTCATTAGGAAGCATGTGCACATCAGTAATATGGACTTCTGTGAAGTAGATGTCATGCCTACCAACATTGACTACATGAGATGGGATGTACATCCTCTACCGTAGAGTTTGAGTTAGTTCATTTTCACAATTGACCATTTCTGTCTTTTTTCTGGAGAGGACAGTGTTGTCCAGTCTACTTTGGTCTCATGGTGGCTGCAGCTAACTGCTCTCTGAGCCAGTCAGATATGCAGCACACTTGCACTGCTGCTGATAATATTAGCGATCAGGGAAATTGAGACAACTCTACAGTTGCACTCAATATAAATAATTCATGACCTTAATGCCTACGCTTTGAATGTGCACTACTTGAGTGATTTATTGTTTCGATGTGGTGATATATGAATTAAACTTTGTGTGTTTGTTCTTCCTCAACAGTGGAACAAGAACAGATTCAGAAGAAGACCTTCACCAACTGGGTCAACGCTCAGCTGACAAAGGTGAGTCGTGACTCAAAGCTTTATAGAGTATTACTAACCTTTCAGTCTTTTTATTGTATAGAGACCCTTTATATCATCAGATAAGACTCTTTAGTATGTTTTATGTTACATTACACAGCTTGTTTTAGCCATTTTATCCTGTCATAGTCTTGTAATTTAGACACAGTAATTTCCACTCCCTAAACTGAGCTGATGCAGCTTAATAACAGAGTGCAGGTGAGAAGGAACATGTGAGGGCATGAGTAGAGGATCAGCTCACTTTATACTGTGCACACATATTCTCTTAATATAAAGAAAGACATTAAAATGAGGGTGCATCTGTCTTTATATAAGCCTCTCTCAGTAAATATGTTTTTACAACCAGTAAATTCTAGTCACACATATTTTCTTATGTATATACTAGGGCTGTCATTTCATTAAAATATTTAATCGTGATTAATCACATGATTGTCCATAGTTATTGGTGATTAATCTTAAGTTAATTGCACATTTTTTATTTGTTCAAAATTTACCTTAAAGGGAGATTTGTCTATTTGAATAAACTGCATGTGATTATCATAAAGTGGGCATGTCTGTAAAGGGGAGACTCGTGGGTACCAATGGATTCATCAGGTTTTTTAGTTTCATATGATGCCAGTATCTTCACTCTAGCTTTAAAACTGAGCTCACTACAACCTTAAAATCACAAGTTGTGTTAATGCGTCAAAGAAATTAGTGGCGTTACAACAAATTTGGGTTAACTTGTTATTATCGGGTTAACTTTGACAGCATTAGTATACAGTACACATATAGAATATATCATGACTAAGATCTTGAAAAGTATGTTTGCAATCAAGAATCATTTTAATTCAAAATGCTTTGGTGTATAGTATGTAATATGGGATGCAATGTAATAACTCCTGAAGGGAAATCAGGTCATAAAGATATCACATTGCAAATACATACACACATTGTATGCACAAAACATTAAGAGCATCCTCGCAGACATTTCCTTTTACAAAATCAATTCCTCAGTTTATTATTATTTTTTTTTAAATCCTTCTTCTGTTTACATCATCTTATTTTCATCCTTTTCTGATCGGTCAATTTTTCTATAATTTTGGAGAAAATCAAGAAATAATTGGTACAGTTAATTAACCTCATCAGTGACGGCATGAAACCTGTAAAAATCCCCGTCATTTTGAACCCTCAGTGTACATATTGGGGATAAAAATCACAACAGCACATTTGATTTTATCTTGGCTCCCTCTGAAATACTAAAATGTGTCAGCTGAGGATAATAAATTCTCCTGAAAGACATCTAGGAGCAGAGGAAACCAAAATAAATCCATGAGTTTCGTGATGCTATGCTTGCAATATCCAACCTTGTAAGACACAACCACATCTCTTTATTACCATCGGAGGGCTTTTCCCGGTCAGCAGCTTGTGTTTACAGAAAATCCAGCATGACCTGAATTTGGAGATTTGAGACAACACAGGCTACTGTCTCGTTCTCAAACTACCTCCTAACATGAGTCAGCAGCAGCTTTGTTCCCGCCTCATGGTGGAGGTCAGCTGTGACGGTGGGGTGGAGGTGGGGGACTGACTGTGTACATATATATAGCATTGAGGAGCAAGGTTCACAGCACACAGACAGACAGCAACAGACGGCCAGCACCACCCACCCACCCACCACACCCCTGCGGTCCACCCACCGAGCGTCCTCCCACCTCTGGGCTCACGTTGGACTCCAGTAAACTGAACGGTGGAGATAATTGTTAATCCTTTGGCGGTAGTTCATATTAGAGATCACATTGCAACAGAAGCTTGTGTCACATGTGAATAGTTGTCTTTCCATAATGCTCTGTGTCCACTTTGGGAAGTCGCTGACATTCAACAGGAACGCCTGGAGGGAATATCTTCAAATTTGGCACAAACTTGGACTCAAGGATGAACTGATTACATTTATATAGTCAAACGTCAAGGTCACTGTGACCTCACAAAACCCTTTTTTTGGCCATAACTCAAGAATTCATACGCTAATTATGACAATTTCACACTAATGTCAACAACGTGATGTCATCAACAGACATAGATGTAAACCGCAACTTGATTGGCATACAACCGCGAGGTGCTAATCCTAGTTCTTTATCATAAACACATAATATAACTCTTTATATTTGCTCCTACTGCAGATACTGCTCACATATTTCCCCTCGGGATAAATAAAGTTCTTTTGAGCTTCACCACCATGTGCTTGAACATTTAACTGATTTTAATTGGACGTCACAAGGAGCAAGTCAACCTTTTAGCTCAAGAAGCCACACAAACATGGAACATTCCAGTCGCATGCCTCACAGATTCAACAGATTGTGCTGCAGAAACATTTCTTGCACTTCTTCATCAGTTTTGGTCCATATTTTAATGAGTGTGATCGGGGAGTTTTCATGTTTTTGAGTAATGTTTTGTAATGTTCTTTGAGTTTTGGTTACCAAATTTTTGTAAGCATGACTTATTTTACAAGAACTTGAACGCTGTATTGAGCAATTATAACCAAATGTAGAGAATATGTCTACTTAATAAAGGAATCTTGAATCTACTTACTAACTTTCTAATAGAATAGATGTTGCAGCCTTGGTGTTGCCTCTCTGAGTGTTTTATACCTGCAAAAGAAAATATTAGGGCTGTTGCCGGGCAGTTGTGGCTCAGAGGGCAGAGCAGGTTGTCCACCAATCAGAAGGTCGGTGGTTCGATCCCCGGCTGCTCCGGGTCACATGTCGATGTGTCCTTGAGCAAGACACTTAACCCCAAACTGCTCCTGAAGGCATAGCCATCGGTGTGTGAATGAGTATTTAGATTAGATCCTGATGGGCAAAGTTGGCACCTTAGCAGCCTCTGCCATCAGTGTGTGAATGGGTGAATGCTGACATGTGAAGAATGATGACTGTAAAGCGCTTTGAGTGGTCGGAAGACTAGAAAAGTGCTATATAAGTCCAAGTCCATTTACCATTTGCAGTGAAGGAATTTCCCCTGCGGTAATATTGATTGGCTCAACAGTACGAAATTCCTTATTATTGCCATTTTTTTGTAGTGATGCACAGATCCGACTTTTTCAGTCCCGATACCGATAGCAATACTAAGGCTTTTTGTATCGACTGATACCGTGTACTGATCCGATACCAGGGTTTAATTAATAAGCTGTATGCCTCACTGTGTGGAAATGACCGGAATAATTTTTTTATGTTATTCTAACAAATAATTATACCCAAAGTTGACCCTTTTTCGTGACCACCTCGCCACGCAGAATTAAAAAAAAGAAACATGAACATAACGGTTGTGGCGGTTGTTTGCCATCCCCCTGTGGTTGGCTCGTCAATATTGCGGTTATTGCCCTATGAAACATATATGCAATAAAATGTGTGTGTAATTCTCTGTTGTGACAGCGGAGGCCACCGTGTATGGTCCTGGATCTGTTCAATGATTTCCGTGATGGCTCCAAACTGTTGGACCTGCTGGAGGTGATGAGCGGCCAGCGCATCGTGAGTCCTCCTCTCAGTTAACATGCTTTAACCAACCAACAGACGACAGTTATAATGAACCAACTGACCGACTGACTCTCCGGTTGTGTTTTTTGCAGAGTCGGGAGAGAGGAAGGGGAATGTTTCAGCACAGGAGCAACATTGAGAAAGCCCTTTTGTTTCTAAAGAAGAAATCGGTAAATGGCACACTAAAGGGGCCCTTTAAGTGTCAAACATATGGGGAACTTTACTCCTGATATTAACAAAACCAGAGGGATGATAATTGTTATATGTACAAAATTTGATAACTGCTGCACCATCTGTTCGATTTTGGCTGGCATTGTTTACAGAGAATAATGAGATTATTCAATTTCTACAATTATTCTGTTCCTTCGTAGTGTCTCAATTCTGCAAGTTTGAAAAAAGTTCTGTTTTCTCCTCAGATCAAACTAGTCAACATAAACATTCCTGACATCATTGATGGTAAACCGTCCATCATCCTGGGCCTCATATGGACAATCATTATGCAGTATCATGTGAGTTTCATATGTTTCTTGTCTTTTGTGCTTCATGTTTTCCTCGTCGGTTTTCCTCTTTGATCTTTCTGTTTTTCCTCAACTCACTATTATTAGATTTGTAGTAGATTTCCTGGAGGAAGTTTCAAAGGATTTCTCAACCAACGATTATACCAAATTATTGGAGCAAGGAAACCAATTGTAATGCTAAAATTAACCCCTTACCATTCTGGAGGTGTAGTGGTGGGGTTACAGGGGGTGTTCAGGGGGAGATAGCAGGTCAACAGTAGATGTCACATAGAAGTGGTGTACATCATCTGAAAGCTGAGAACCTGAAGATTAATTTGAGATGCTGTTCAGCACTAAATTTAACCATTTTTTACCACTGGAGAATTGATAAAAATGATCAATAATCCCTCCAAAATACCACATTATACACCAAGACCTTGAGGAACACCATAGAAAAAGCCATGCTGTGATTTGGTTTAAAAAACTTTTGACATTTCTGCAGGAATTGTATTTTTCAGCGATCGGCTGGCGAGCACTTCTGTTGTGTAAACTGCTCAGAAACCCCCTTATTGTCAATCTAGCTAGGAAAGCCATCCATCCTCTGAATGCTCTAGGTCTCTAGTTTGATCCATCCATCCTCTGAATGCTCTAGGTCTCTAGTTTGATCCATCCATCCTCTGAATGCTCTAGGTCTCTAGTTTGTGGCTGTAAAGTTTCATGAGGCTGTGATTATCCTAGAGGTCACCACAAGGTCATTTTATACAGTGAGGTTAATGAAATGTCTCCTATGGGGACTAACATCATCACACATGAATACAGTTGGGCTCATTGGATCCACAAGAGTCTCAGCTTTACAGTCAGATTTATGTAATTCAAGACTGTTTAGGGACCCCAGTATGCAGAAATCTTGCTTGTTGTTTTATCCATTTGTTTTCTGTTGTTTTACACCTTTTTAACTTCTACTGAGTTTCCAAATATAAAAGGCTAAAATGTTAAACAGAAACTGTTTATCGGTGGTTTTCTAAGATCGAGGAGTTGGCCAGCGGCCTCTCGTTCAGTTCCCGTCAGTCCTCCATGGAGTCTTTGGCCAGTCTGGATTCGCGCTCCACCCTGTCGAGCCGCTCGGCCAGCAGCAGTCCCGTTCCTCCCAGAGGCTCGCCGCTTCACCACCGCTTCAGGGTTTCTGCCAAGAAGGCCCTGCTGCTCTGGGTCCGGGAACAGTGCCACAAGTAAAGCACCCGGTCAACTGATCAGTATTAATGTAACAAAGATGCATTTCAATGGGTTGTGTAGGGTTTATTTAGGGTTATGTTGATGTGTCGACTTGTCAAAGCCTTGAAAAAAACTCTAATTGATGCAGCGCTTCTGTTGTGGGCCAAGTATGGGATGTAAGGAGTGATGGGTTCCCACACAGGGACCTCTCTCATCATCTCCAGGTCTGGGCTAAAGACCAAAACCTGATCAGGGCTTTGCTGTCTGAGCTGTAGGCGTTCAGATGCTGCGGGCCAAAATCTGTTAAAATACTCTACTATATTCAGTACATGGGCTTTAATAGCATTTTTATTTCATTACTGTATAAATGTTTGAAATCCTTGTAGTTACTTGCTGCCATTTCTTAATATGTTTATATGTTTATCTATAAAAATAGCCTTTTCAGTGGCCATGGAGCTCTATAAGGATGAAATGGAAATGACAGACAGCTTTGGCAACATGAATGACCTGTATTATAATAATAATAGTTATGAGATGACCTCTTTCCCCTCAGAGCCGGCTGCTCAATAAGTGTGAAAGACTTCAAAGCCAGCTGGAGGAGTGGAGTGGTCTTCCTGGCCATCCAGTACGCTCTGCGGCCCGACCTGGTGGATCTGTCCAAAGCCAGGACCAGAAGCAACAAGCAGAACCTGGAGGAGGCCTTCCGCATCGCCGAGACGGAGCTGAGGATCCCCAGACTGCTGGAGCCGGATGGTGAGTAACTCAGCTCTAATGCAATATGTTAAAATATGATATGCACGTTTATGTCTCTGGATCCTACCACATAAATGTTCCTATAGGGGATATTATACAGGGCTTGAAATCATACGCTGTGTGAACTAGTGCTCCATTAGTACTTGTTAATATTGCAATAACTTTAACTACAATTAGGGTCAATAACCAATTTTACATTTAGTCTAATTGTTATTTTTTATGCACAAAGAAATATACCTTTTTTATGACAGCTTTTTAAAAATGTGAATAATAAACACAACTTTCTTCTTAGATGACCTGAAGTGACTATAACGTGTTTGTGTGCAGGCTGATGAGGTTAAAGTCATGTCAAACTGTGATGATGTATTTGCACATCCTGCCACTGGTCTTTCCACCGGCTCATATCGCCGTGAAACTACTGTAGAGGCCAATGTATTTTAAATCATTTTAACAAATATGATAAGCTGAAAGTGAAAACTAAATGCTTCTAAAGATGTTTGTACAGTAAGTGCTGTCTTTGGACATGTTTATATACAGTATATACTAGGGCCGTAAAGCGATATGACATGTTAAAGTAAATTTGATTTAACGCCACTAATATCTTCTCATAACACAACTTATGAGTTTTAGGTTATAGCAGGCTCAGTTTTAAAAGCTAAAGTGAAGATACAGTTATCATATGAAACTCTCTATGACAATATCTGTCATTGTTTTGTGTTGTTAACTGATTCACAATAATAAATATATACATCCATTTGCATAAAGCAGCATATTTGTCCACTCCCATGTTGATAAGAGGATTAAATACTTGACAAATCTCCCTTCAAGGTTCATTTTGAACAGATAAAAAATGTGTGATTAAGTTGCGATTAATCACGATTAAATATTTTAATCAATTGCCGTAGTATATACTGTACACACGGTTCCATTTTATCATTGTTGCTCTTTTTATGCCTCCGTGGCGGCGATGGGAAGGTCACTGTGACCTCACAAAAACCTTTTTTGGCCATAACTCAAGAATTCATACGCTAATTATGACAATTTGACACAAATGTCTAATTTAAAATAGGATGAAATGATGAAGTGATGACATTTCTGACAGACGTGGTTGCAAACTGCAACTTCACTGGTTGGTGGAGGCATACAACTGCAAGGCGGTAATTCTAGTTTATTTGTTTTTTAGATTGTCAACAAAAAAAACCTCATAGTTCATTTCCAGCTCTGCAAGTACATATATCCCATATCAGGTCAGGCTATATCGTTTTGCAATTTCTCTTTAAATTTCTTTGCAATTTATTAAGTTGTTATGAGTTTCACAACTCAGACTGGAACGTATTGACGATGTGTTTCACTTGATTGATTTATTTATGATTTATTAGCGAGTCCTCCACAATCAGTCTCACTTAACGCTAATGCTGCTAATTTCCTCCAAAGCTGTGTTTCATTCTTTTGTTCACGCAGCTCATCCCTCCACGCCTTTTGGTCCTGTAAATATGATTCATCAGATTATTTGTCACTGACGTACAGTAATTGATTTGGTGCCATGTGAATGTTTGTGTGAGTGTAGCTGAGTATTGTGGCAGAGCCGTGCCCAGCGAGCCTGAGGGCAAAGTGGGATGACGATCTGACAGTCTGCTGACTCGCCTTGCTGTTTGTATTCTTCAGTCTTATATAAAACCCTCACTTGTTCCACTCTGCCTGTTAGTTTGTTAGCAGACTTTTATCAGCCGGATGTTTTATAGACAGAGACGCTACACAGACTCCAGCGTTACACTCCACCAGCTGCAGCAGCAGCTTGCTCATGTGTCAATCTAAACTGTTGAGACAGTAGTGTGAGAGACTGATCATGGAGGATTGTGGTGTGGATGCAGATGTGGACGTTCGAGACCCCGATGAGAAGTCCATCATGACCTATGTGGCTCAGTTCCTGCAGTACTCCAAAGACCTGCCAGTGCCAGAGGAAGAAATGCAGGTCTGTATCACTGCACTGTTTTCTACACAAACATCACAGGGCAACATTTGACACTGCAGCAATGTTTGCAGACATGTTTTACTTTGACAACCAGCTCAGGTAGATGATTTAAACTTCTGCAGTGCACCGTCAACAATCAGGGTGCAGCTGAGCTCTTTCTAATCCAGTTCTGCTCGCTCACTCAGCATTGATTTGATGATTTGCAGAACAAAAGAAGTCTGGACATCACAAAATCAGGCAAAATTAGTCTGAAAAGTTTTTAGATGCCTGGGTAACAACAATATTATGCCACCTAGATATAAAAAAAGTATATTTCAAAACAGATTCTGTTCACGTTTAACCTCGATATTGACCTGCAAATCTCTAAATTAATGCTTAGTGGGTTCTTTTTCTTCAATCTGCTTCAATCTTTATGTTTGCAAAAGTCTGACTGATGATTTTGTGCTGTCGCCAAAATCAATATTTGAGAATAAAGATGGATATGTATGCAGCGTGCGTACACGTTCACACACACACGTTTAGCAGGAATCCTTTAAATCTGGTCATTAAAGACTATAAAGATATAAACCAGAGGTAGAGTATTTGACAGTACAACAATAGATGTACTGTGCTCAGCTCCTGTCACAACTCGTGTGCATCAAACAGTCTTGTAAACACTGGAGTCTTTGCAGTGATAGCGCTGCTCGTTACCTCGAATGCACTCTGTCTGTCTTTTCATTTCTGCAAATTAGCCAGAATGTATGCACATACCGATATATGTGTGAGAAATTGATATCAGCCTCCAATAATAAATCAGTCAGATGAATGTTTTTGGAAGTTGCATTGAAATAAATCTCAGCTTGCAAAGTATTTTAGCTGAATCCAAGTTGTATTACTTTTGGTTATCATGACTAATGTTAAGAAACTGTCTCTCTCTCTGCGTTGCCCTTCAATTCTCTTTGCCACTTCCCACAATAACTTTTTGTTTTCTGTTCTCTTTTCCCTTTTCCTTGTTTACCGTTTCCTCTCTTCCTTTCTTTTTCCTTCCCTCTTTTTCCTCCTAGACACAATACCTGACTCCTAAAAGTCCTTCTCCTGTCAACCTGCCTATTCACTACACTCCTGCTATTTCTGCTTCACCTCTGCGACAGGTAGACCTCACAGTCACGATCCACCTCTGTTTCATTTCTCACACAGTACCTTACACCTTAGACTAAATCATAATTAATATATGCGTAAATCTAAGAGATCTGATTTGCAGCAAACTTTTTGGGTGGTCAGATAATACAATAAAGATAATAAATATATGTATAAATGAAGGAATAAGCAAAAATGAATAATAAAACCATCTGTGGATACTAGAGTGATACATAAAAACCTGCCTGAATCGACTAAATCTCTGTCAGTGCCACACCCTCCCTGTCACTGCTGATGTTTTTCTGCGTTCATGCGGTGCGTTTGGAAACCCTCTGGCTTGCTGGTTTGCAACTGTCGGCCTCATTACTGTAGTGTCACACGACGTAAATCAGCCGCACCAAACCCTTGTAGCTAACGCAAATAACTTTAGATTTCATTACTAACGATTATGTCTCGTAAAGACACGCCAGGAAAGATATTTTTACAGCAGCTACTCAAATTAAAAAGTCAAGTCACTAAGAGCCAAGATTACCTTCATATCATGTGGTGGTTAAAAGCAGGACAGATCATGCAGAATCAAACTAGTTTGCCCTGTTCTCTGGGAAAGAGTCCAAAGCCACAGCGAGGGGTGTGTTTCTCAGCCTCCCATGAGATGAATAAAGCACTCACAGTGCAGATATTCCTTCCCTCCGCTGCGATCCTGCTGGTGTCGCCTGCTGCACAACCCATGACAGATGAGTCACAGTGGACTAAAACACCTGTCGGATCCGGTTTCTGACAAGATATCGGCATGTTTTGATGTGGCTCGTGTGGACTTTTGAGTTTTTAAATCTACCTTGTATGTTGTTACGTCACCCCCCCAAGAGATGTTTATGTTAGAATTAGGGAATAATCCTGCCATGATTGTGCAAGGGCTCAGGAATTTGTTCTGCAAAATGAGTCCAGATTTGAGAAATGCATCTAAAAAGAGTGTCTCTTGCTCTGCATATAATGCACAAAATATATATATATTATAAACATACCATAGACATTGCATCAAAGAATATCTTATCACTATGGCCTCAAACACCCCCTTTTACAGCAGAACAGGAGGTGGCAGTTGTACATGTTTCCATGTTCTTATAAAGAGTAAAACAACAACCACCTTGTTGCCAAATCAAACCTGTGTATGGGCTTGGTACTCTGCTGTGCACAGGCTTGCTTGAAGCGCAACACACATTTTGGCACACCATTCTGCCATTATGTTCTGTGTAAAGAATCTCATGACTGGTGTTGGTGCCTTGTGGGAAAGCTTTTTTTGCTTTGCTCTTTTGGTTTACTGCTGAATAAATAGAAACGTGTTTACAACATGTTTTAGCGCTATACAGAGTAGAACAGCTCTTCCTCTGCAGATACTGTTTTGTTGCTACCTGTTCTGGTTTCACTGGTTACTGTTCTTTCCACTGGTCTGGGATAAAACATAAACAAACAAACAGTCATGTTTGGGTATTGTTAAAGGCAGGGTTGACGATGTTCTCCAGTCTTCACTATTTGTAATATTGGTTGAAATGGTCTTTACACCCCGACAGAGATCCATTACTGATGAGCTCTGAAAAAGGACCGGAAAAGAGCCGTCATCTGTAGCTGCTGTAATCCTGTAAAAACGTCTACCAATCACTGCCTCGCGGTCTGCTTGGAAAGAACCAATCAGACGCCTCCCTGCCTCCCTGCTCGTACTCTACCCTTGGCGTGCAACAGCCTGAACTCAAAGTGCGTTGCCGCCGCACGTTTCCTGGAGAATGGAAGAGAAAACTCAGCCCTGCAGTAGCACTGCCGCGGTTACTTGTCATGAGGTAGCGTTGTTGAGTTGAGGTCCTCTCTCCGCTCTGTGTCTGTGAAGTAGTTACGATGCGGCGGTGCTCGTGCATGAAAATAGTTCATGTCTTTGCGTTTTTTTAATTTGTGCAATTGGACAATGTTTAGCTTCTGTCTTCCTTCCGTATTTTGACCTCAGCGTGAAAATAAAATAGCCAAGCAGCCCGAATCATTATTGTACAAGACGCCTCCTTTTCGTCCTGTCTCTAACTGTTTATTATTCATAACGTGTGGTTGGTTTCTGTCAGTCACCAGAATTTGATTTCCCCACATGGGTCCTGATGATGCAGGATGACAATCAAGGAGTTACCTGTCAGTCCGTGTAACTTCATGTTCACTTCATGTAACTTCATGTCAGTGTGAACAGGAACCAGAGCAGAACTAAAATGCAACAATCAGTATAATCTTTTTTTCTCTTGAACCAAACTACAGGTGTGAAATCACCCTAAATCAAACTAAATATCACTGATCATGACTAACAATGTGGCTAACTTAGTCAATAACTGTTGTTTTTGTCCACGTTGCCAGGCGACGCCTGATCGGAAGGCACAGGAAGTGACGTGCTGGCTGGTTCACGCCTACGAAGAGCTGCTGGAGGGATGGGACTCCACAGAGGGAGAGAGCTACTCAGAGAGATACCACGTACGTTTACAGCTTCACTGCTTCTTGTCTTATTAACTGTGGTGCATTCATATTGTATTATTACAACATGCCAATGATACAATCGCAGAGACAATTCGCAGTCTTTGTTGCACACCATTGCAAATTATATTTTTCATAAATGCTGTTGGTTTAATTTGCAGCAGCCTGATCAGGTTTTGTACCATAATGCCATATTTACCCGTCCCGTTTTCCAATCTAATCTCAACAATATCCTGCTGAGTATTATGTGCCATCAGTGTCCTGCAAAGAAAAGTGGATCCTTCAAATTTGTCAATGTTAACTGTACAGAAGTGGCAGTAAAGATGACCTCTTCCATCCCTCAGGTATTTCAGACCTTTCTGGTGTCCTTTAATGAGCAGCGGCGTCCCATCATGCCGTTGTTGACGGCGATGAGACGAACCCCGAAACCGAGCGAGGAGCAACGAGCACTCAGAGAGGCGTGGGACAACCTCACCGAAAAGGTCAGTTCCACTCTGGTCTCTTGCCCAAATCAAACCTAAAAAACAAAACAAAACAATTGAGACGTTGGTATGTATGTACCTCTCTCTCTCTCTTCGTGTAGCTACGTGAATACAAAGTGGAGCTGGACATGAGTCTCCCGTCCCCGTTGGACACGGTGGCTCGCTGGCTGCTGAAAACGGAGAAGGCTCTGGCCGAGGAGGACGGCGATCCACAGGACCACGGCCGAGCCGCTCACGACGCCAGGGAGAAACAGGAGCTCCTCAAAGTGAATATTTACTGCATCCGTCCCCCTAGACTTTACGACTACAGGAAGTGAAATAAACAATGATACTGACTTAGTAAACTCAGGTTCCTCAGGCAGGGTTTTCCCCATTTAAGACATAAATAACCTCTGCAGAGTAGCCCTTTTACTCTGAGTGTTCATTATTCACACAAACTCTCCTCCGTAAAGCATTAACTTATAGACTTTGATGAGCAGCAATGATTCTGTATTCATATGTATACATAAATATTCATGTGAATGTGCTCGCTGTCCCTGTAGGTGTGCATGGAGGAGATGCCGCAGCAGGTGAAGACCTTCCAGTCCTTCCAGAACCAAGATGAGTACGGAAACATGATGGTTCCCGCTGACAAGATAGATGAACTAAAGAGGAGGTGAGGGCGCTTTATCAGCTGGACTCTGTGTGTTCATGTGTGAAATCATATGTACTGTACAGACAGTGCTTGGATTGATTACTTTCCTTAAAGGTACTCTATGTAACTCCGGCTCCGGCGTCGGACCTTCAGTTAGAACGGTATCAAATGTTGTTTCAGGGAGACAGTGTTGATTTGATACTGATACCGGAGAAGCAAACTGAACTTTAAGATTGTGGATCACGCCGGTGTATTTTAGGAATGTTGGCAATGAATCATGGAAATGTGAGATTTCCAAGGCCACTGACATTTACAACATTATACAATCGATTAGGTTTCAAGTTGTACAACAGAAAGTTTGTTCTCATTTTGATGAAGTTCACACAACTTTATTTGTGGACGTCTTCTTCTTCACCAGGTTCACCAGCGTGAGAGTGACTGCTAAATACCATGGGATCAAGCTGGAGTACCGGGAGCAGCGCCACACAGTTTTGGATGTGTTGGGGCAGATCAGGACCAAGCTGCGGGTCTGGAAGAGGCCTTACATCTCCCCAGAGGCTGTCAGGGTGTTGCTGACAGAATGGCATGTGAGTGGATCTGGGATGTTCGGGAAATTATTTCATTTATTGGTATTGGATTGAAGGAAGTGGTACGATGGTGCTTAACACATATGTATTTTATTTTGGGTGATAGTTACAACAGCGTATAAGGGACATTGTAGGCAAAAAAAAATTAAATACAGAGCTGGAAAAGGGGGATAATATTCAGAAAAAAAACTCAGAATTCCTGAGATTAAAATCTTATGTTTATGAGAAAAAAACGTTAATATTTTCTGAGATTAAAGTGGTAAATTTACAAGAAAAAACTCACAAATATACAAGAAAAAACCTTGAATATTTTCTGAGATCATGAAGTTGAGAGTAAATCTCTGAAATTGTGCGAAACCGTGGTAACGCCATCCGGCATCTGAATTTTGTTGCTCCTAAAGTAGTGCTAACAATGGCCTCTGAGCGAGGTGAAGGTCCTGAAAGATACACGTTTTGTTTAATGTTCTTTTATGCACATAAATAAATACTAATGTAATTGTTATATTTTGCACTTTTTACCACGGTGTTTAACTGTGGAATCTCTGGTGTGATGAGGTGGATCCAACCTTGCAAAGGGAAGCGATGTGGTTCCTTGACCCGAGTTTTTTTCTCGTAAATTCAGAGTTTTGTCTCTGAATATTACCCCCCTTCCTCTGGCTCTGCAATATCTATCTCAGTATAATAATAATAATATCTATTTTTGACCTACAATGGCCCTAATACGCCGTCGTAGACGGTATCCTAATGCTAAGGTAATACTAAACATGAAACGGCTAACCTTAGCAATGATAAATGCTAAACATCTGACAATAATCAGCAGAGAGAGACTGACCGTAAAGAGGAGAAACCCTTTTGATTTTGGTAACAGCATGATCGTTCCTCTGGTGCCAAAGACGCTGTTTCTGCTGTGTAATGAGCATGGCTGTTATGGACCTTTATTTTGTAACATTTTTGTATATGTTCACAGGATGTGGTAAACACACAGGAGCTACCATCTCTGCTGGAAGCAGCTCTTCATAAGCTGAAGCAGGTTTCTGAGAAATATTCAAGCAAATCTGCCCTCGGTAAGTCTGCCTTGTCTGTTTTATGACTGTGTGTTGTTTGAACACTCTGAAACCTTTCCCTGGTGATCTCAGGCCAGTTGGATGGCCATGGATTCATTTTGTAGTTTTTGACGGCTGTTTCTTTGTGCTCCTCAGCTGCAGATTACCACCACGTCAGTCAGCAGGTGAAGCAGGTGGAGGAGGACACCGCTGTGGTTTTGGAAGAGGTGACCACGACCAAGAGCACCATGGGACGGGTGCTGTCTGCCTGGGACACCTACAGCGACTGCCTCAGCTCCCTGCAGGCTTGGCTGGCACAGGGCTCTGTAACACACAGACCTGAGGTATACAAGTAGAATGTAATATGATATATTGTTCAGATAAATATTCCTCCTCTCTGTTGATTAAGATTGCTATATTCATGGTTTTGTTAAGGTGACGTCTGAGTCCATGGGTGAGTGGGGCTCCCGACAGGCCCACCTGAACGAGGTGGGGAACTTCCTGATCGAGTCAACTGACCCTCAGACCAGCAGGAGCCTGGTGGAGGAGCTGCGCAGAGTCAACATGCACTGGGCCGAGTTCTTCAAGAGGAACGCACTTGTAAGTTACAGAACAAGAACAACCTGGTTGGTGAGAAACATTAAATGTCAGGCTGTTCGATTATTGCCGTTTGTTTTGTTTTTTATCACATCTCCAGCATGATTGAAACATGCATTTGCTTTTCAAGTTTGTTGTTTGTTAATTTGATAAAGCATGCACCATACCACCCTCTTATATATTTCATTTTCTGCCGTGCTATTTCTTTATCAGGGCGAGTGTCTTTATTGTTATATGACGGCTTACTTTCGTCTCTGTTTCTTTGTTGTTAAGTGACAGCAGGGATTTTGGTGACTTAACGCCTCAGCCCTTTGGAATTGAAGCTATGTTTGCCCCATTGTTGTCATTATTCCCACGCTGTGATATTAAGGAGTGACTTCCAGTTTGAAAGTTTGTACTCCACCTTTACTTATTGTGTGGAGGTAATTATAAATGCAAGGCTTTCATAAGGTGCATTATCATACGGCTTCTTTGATTTCTCAATTTGCATATTGGAGAGGTGTTATAAATACATCAGTGACTATTTCATCTTGTCCACTGTGATGTTAAAGTACAGGAAGCAGGTGTCCAATAAAGGAATATTTCACCCACAAAATGACCATTTGTGTATCAAATACTTACCCCGTGTTACCTTGAATTCTTGAAGAAAACTTTGTTGTCTCTTACGCCTCCACGGTGAACGAAGAATCAAAAAACGGAGAAAAGTTTTGATGAATTGAAGTAAATGGGGGCTGCCTTTAATAACAGCAAAACTATATCAAAACATCCGTTTTCCTCACAAACAGTCTCACGCTTGTGCAGGCGAGTCCGAAGTGTTTTAAATAGTCAGGTTTTAGCGAAGATGCATGTGTTTGTGAAGTAGTGAGCATTCGACTGGATAAATGAGACTTGGATTATTCTGCACGAGTTGCGTGAGAGTTCGTAAACGGATGTTAGGATATAGTTTTGTTCTTGTTAAACACGGCCCCCATTTACTTAAATTCATCAAGACTTGTAGCTGTTTTTTTGATTCTTCATTCACCGTGGAGGCATGAGAGAAAAACAATGTTTTCTTCAAGAGTTTAAGGTAACACGTGTTGAGTAATTGATAAACAAATGATAATTTTGTGGGTGAAATGTTCTTTTAAAATGTTATATAAAAAAGTATATATACATTACTATAAATAAACTAGTGTGTTATGGTTCTATCTAACTGTCCAGACACTTTTCTGATTGGCGTATCTGCTACAAGCTTCTGTTGTTTGTTCGATTATCGTATTTGTCTTTTATATCTACCTGATATTTAACAGCGTTACTTTTGCTCTTTTCCAGGACAGCACAGCTGAGCCCGGTGCTGACGTCCAGGCCAGACCCCAGGGCATCCGAGCTCTGATCGGAGAGGCCACTCTCATTCTCAAGGAGCCTCTGGAGGTCATGGCAGCTCCCCTACGCACCTACAGAAAAAGATTACAGGTAGGACTAATGGCTGGATAAATTACACCTCGACAGGGTGGAGTAGAGTCATAGCTGTTCTTAACTATTAACTGTCTGTTAAAATTGATTTTATTACAAGATTAAGTCAGTAACAACCTCCTGCTAAACAGCTAGTGCAGCAGAACTGTTTTCATTAATCAGAAATACTAATTAAGATCTAAGAAATCAACAAAATCAATGAGATTATTTGATAACAGAGTGTAATGTTTAGATTTGAAACAGCAGTCTGGTCAGAATTAGAAATAACAGATCTCAGGATGCAGTGTTCATTTCACTTTAGCTGACCAGATATGTCTCTCTAGGATTGATTGTTTACTTTCTTTCCTTCAGTTCGTAATGAGGAAAATAAAAGAAGTGGATCTTGAGGCTCTGGCTCCCTCCCCAGAATGCCCAGCGGATCAGTTACAGATGCTGAAGCTCACTATACCTGAAGTATGAATTTTCTTTTTTCCTTTTAACACTTCCTTCATGCAGCTGTGTTCATAAGCATTCACGTCTTTATGTTTTGGCTCCCTGTTTATCCCTCAATAGCCACTGGCAGCTACCATCTGTGAATGTACATCATTACCATCCGTTGCCTTAATGTCCCCAGGTGATGCAGACGTTGTGTGATGCAGAACAGGTGTGTACAGAGCTGCAGCACAGTGTGTCGGGTCTGGACAGTCGCCTGGCTGAACTCCTGTACTGGGAGACTGAGGCCCGGGAGCTCTACCAGCTGCTGAGGGCTGCAGAGCGACAGCAACAACAACAGCGGGGCCAGGACCCTCGAGCCAGGGTAAGATCATCCACAGAACAGATAGAAAGGTTGTTCTGCTGTGACTATATCCAGATGTGTTAACTCTGAAACTGTCAAAGCTCCAATACTTATGTGGAATTGAGGAAACGCTAACACCATTAATTCCACCAGGCCCTGATTTCCCGCGGTCTGCAGCTGGAGGGTCAGGTGGTCACAGAGGAGCAGGACCTGCAGGTGTTGGTGATGACGAGTCAGACGAACTCTCCCATCCAGTACCTCCACGCCTCCGCCATGCAGGACCGAGTGCGAGCCGCTGTTGCACAGTCACAGGTCGGTTTTCTTTTTGTAATAGTGTTGATTTAAAACCCGTACTTTATTCATTCATGGAGCTCTGCAAGTCACTGCATGTTCCACAGCTCTGTCCTGAACATATTTCAGAATAAAAGCCTCATTTTAACCAATGAAGGAATTCTGTACAGAAAAAGCACTTTAGTGCTTTTATTTTGAAATGAAAGCAGGATGTGTTGATTTAAAAAGACACGCGTCTCACGCGGGCAGTGTGGCTGCTCTAACCTGTTAACACGGAAGCCAAAATAAAAAACAACAGGTAACGCAGCCGCCTCATGCTCCTGACGTTCCCAGTTTGGCCGAGGCTTTACTCTGTGACTCTTTGATTTTTGTAGTTATAAAAAAAGGGGTTTTCCAGATAAATTCCCTCTATAGATTTGAACTTGAGGGGGTGGATTGTGTCCTACATATGTTAAGGCCATTTCCCTTTTTGTAAATTGACTGAGCAAGCCATTGATCATTACTTCAGACAGTAAGAAATGAGCCAGATCATATTAATATGATATAATTACAATGTCAGGTTTTTTTTAATGTGTGTGATTTCAATTTCAGGAAGCTGTAGGTATGCTGAGCAGCCTGGGAGCCAGAAGAGACAGAAGCAGGAGCCCTCCAGAAGGGTCTCCTCCATTTAAAGTCTTTAAACAGGCTAAAGACTCAGTCAAATGGCCGACTCAGCAGTCCGAGACAAAGTTAGTTCAGGGTCATGGAACCTTTGTGCCAAAGATAGTGGTGCAGGAGTACAGAGAAGAAAAGGTGACTTCTCCTCCAATGCCATATACCTACGCACAAGCTGTGAAGCAGACTGGGACAAAGTCGCCACCGGAAGGGGCCGCTGTAAAAATACAGCAGCAGACTCGGGAACAAGGATTGATACAGCAGCAACAGCTACTGCAGCAAGAACAAGTTAACAGACGGACGGAAATGGAGCTACAACAGCAAAAAGTGCACCAGCAGGGGGCGATGCAAACACAACCACAACAACGGCAAGAACAACAGGTGGAGCAGCAGCAGCAGGTAGAGATGCATCAACATCAAGTTCAGCAGCAGGTGGTAACAGAATCACCAGAGCCCCAAGAGCAGACTTCACATCACCAACCACCTGTAAAGAAACCGATTCTTAGCTCCCAGGAGCTTCAGAGCAGAAAGACCCAGGCCATGAAGAACCGGCCCTGGCTTCAGAAGGGAGAGCATAAAACTCCAGAACGGGATTCCACGCAGGAACCTGTTCAGACTGGACAGACTCAGCTACAGTCAGACAGAGAAACAGTGGTAACGGTTCAGGTTGTTTCACAGCATACAGCGACTGCCAGGTCACAGACTGAGGAACATGCAAAGGTTAGTAAGCAGCCACAACAACCGCAAAAAGAGGAGCAGCAAAAACAAAAGCAGCAACCTCAAAATCTAGAGCAGTTGCAGCAACAACAACCACAGCAGCTGGCAAAACAGCAAAAGCAACAGCAACAGTTGCTACAGCAGCAACAGGAAAAACAACCACAGCCTACTGTAAGAAAGGCTCAACCAGATTCAGACGCTAAGACTAAATCCCAGACTGTAACTGTGGCTACGCCTCACCCACAAACGAAGGCCCAAAATCAGTCACAACCCCAAACTATGGTTCAGTCTAAATCTCAGACAGTGGTCCAAGTGCAGTCCACAAGTGTGTCCCACACTACCGCAGACGGTCAGCAACCAATGAAGACCATGTCCCAAACCAGAGTGAGCCAAGGTCAGTCACAGACACAAGTTCTTCCACAGCCTCCTGGCCCCATGAAGACACATTCATTGACCCAGACCCAGGTTCAGAATCAGTCCCAAACATATGTCCAAGCTGGACCTCAGCCATCTATGCAGCCACAGGGTCCAGTCCATGGCCCAGCTGTAGTTCAAGTGCAGACATGGGCGCAGGTCAGACCTTCTTCCCCTATGCAGGCTCCACTGCAGGGCCAAATTCAGCCTCCTGTGCCATCCCATATTCAGCTTCGTAGTCATCCACAGTCATGGTCCCCTGTCAGGTCACCCTCCCCTAGGCCACCAACACAAATCCATCCTCAGTCCATGGCCCAGCCTCCAATCCATCCTCAGTCCATGGCCCAGCCTCCAATCCATCCTCAGCTGACGGCACAGTCTCAAATCCATCCTCAGTCGATGTCACAGGCTCAAATCCATCCTCAGTCCATGATCCAGTCTCAAATCCATCCTCAATCAATGCCCCAGCCTCAAATTCATCCTCAGTCAATGCCCCAGCCTCAAATTCATCCTCAGTCAATGTCACAGGCTCAAATCCATCCTCAGTCCATGGTCCAGGCTCAAACCCGTCCTCAAACCCATCCTCAATCCATGGCCCAGGCTCAAACCCATCCTCAGTCCATGGTCCAGGCTCAAACCCATCCTCAGTCAATGGTCCAGGCTCAAACCCATCCTCAAACCCATCCTCAATCCATGGCCCAGGCTCAAACCCATCCTCAGTCCATGGTCCAGCCTCAAACCCATCCTCAGTCCATGGCCCATCCGCAAGCCCATGCCCAGCCCATGGTCCAGGCCCAAACCCATCCTCAGTCCATGGCCCATCCTCAAACCCATGCCCAGTCCATGGTCCAGGTCCAGCACCCAGGCCATATTTCCCAGAGCCAAATCCGTGCTTGGACTCAAGTTAGAGTTTCGTCCCCAGTGTCTGTCCATCTTCCACAGGCTACAGCACAACCTCCACTTTACCCCCAAGGTTACTCCCCGGGTCAGTCCCCAACCCAGCAGTGGACACAAGACCCACAAAACCAAGCCATTGGCCAGCACAGGCATCCAAGTCCACAACCATACCCTCAGCAAATAGTTCAAGCTCCACAGTCTCAGGCTTATCCAACAGTTCAGTGGCCCCAAGCTGGGCCTCAGCAGGGACCTCCAGTCAGGCCACCCGGGTATTCTCTCACGGGGCCATCGTATCAAATGCAAACACAAACCCAACCCTGGGCTCAAACACAACCTCAAATGAGACCCCAGAGTCCCATGCAACAACAATCTCAGATGAGTGCTTATAATTTGTTTCATATCCAGACGCAACAAGGCCAAGTTCAGCAACAGACTTGGGTTCAGGCACCACCTCAGCTTCAGCCACAGCCTTATCCCCAGCCTCAATCTCAGCATTATTCGCAGGTTCAGCATCAGCAACAAACTCAGAGTCACCCTCAGATGCAAGCTCAAATACCTCCCCGATCGCAACCACCACACCAAGCCCATCAGCAGCTTCCATTGCAGCCTCAGCTCCAACCCCAGCTGCAGGCCCAGTCCCAAACAAACATCCAGACACAGTCATCGGTACAAGTAAAGTCTCAGACCCAAACTCAGCAGCCTCAGCTCAAGCTTCAGTTCCAACAGCCACCTCCACAGCCAAAGGTTCAGTCACCAACTCAACCAAAAGATGAATCACCTCCACAACCCAAACCTCTGGCTCAATTAGCACCACAACGAGACATTCAATCACCAAGTCAACCTAAGGTTCAGTCACCAACCCAACCCAAAGCTGAATCACTGCCACAGACCATACCGGAGCCCCAGTTGCCACTTCAACCCATGGCTCAGTCACCAATCAAGGCTGAATCACCACCACAACCCAAACCACAGGCCCAAACAACACCACTACCCGAAGCTCAATCAGCAACTCAACCCAAATTTCAGTCACCAACCCAACCCAAGGCCCAATCACCACCACAGACCCAAACAGCACCACTACCCAAAGCTCAGTCACCAACTCAGCCCAAGGCCCAATCACTGCCACAGACCAAACCGCAGGCACAATTTCAGGCTCAGTCACCACCGCTACCCAAGGCCCAAACTGCAGCACAATCTATGGCTCAATCACCCCCACAGGCCAGACCTCAGACCCAACCACCTCCACAGTCAAAACCTCAGTCTCCTCCGCAACCCAAACCTCAACAGCCCCAAACTATTCTCCTCTCCCAGGTCAATGTGCTGCCTCAGTCACTGGCGGAGTCACCAGACCTGTGCATTAAACCTCCGGCCCTGGCCCAGGCGCCTCCCCAGGCCTACACGGAGGCTTACGCCAAGGCCCAGGCTCTGGCCAGAAATGGCTTTGAGGAGGCCAAGCACTGTCTGCAGGAGCACATCCTGGAAACCATCAACGTCTTTAAAAACAAATGTACAACGGCCGAGCAAGCATCAGCAAAAGAGGTAAATTTAATCTCTACTGTGTTGTAATATTATAATCAATGAGTAACCTTAATTAGTAAGTTTTAATCTGCAAAGTTTCCATGCAATTAGAGGTCTGTTTTAGTACTTTATACTGCCAATTAATGTGACAGTTAAATACATATTTTCCTCTTACCTGTAGTGCTGTTTATCAATCTAGATTGTTTTGGTTTTGGCACTCGTCAAAAAAATACATTTGAAAAACTCAACAGCAACGTCTCTTTCCAGAAATCGTGACCCATTTAATCAAGATAATCCACAGAGCTTGTTGTGAGCAGTTTCATGTAAGAACTATTTTCTTTCTACCAAACTACATCTGCCAACCGTATCACCGCACAGAAGGAAGCGTGCACCTAAACATTAATGGCGTCCTTCTCGGCTGAGCTTTAACGTTAGCCAGCTCAGTGGTGCTAGGTGAGCTAGCAGTATAGATGCACGCTTCCTTCTGCGCGGTGATACGGTTGGCAGATGTAGTTTGGTAGAAAGAAAATAGTTCCTACATGAAACTGCTCACAACAAGCTCTGTGGATTATCTTGAGTAAATGGGTCACGATTTCTGGAAAGAGACGTTGCTGTTGAGTTTTCCAAATGTATTTTTTTGGCACTTTGAGCACCAAAAGCCGAGTGCCATATAGGTCAGTTATATTGTAGCCAGACATCTCTATGATATCTCCAACACTTGGCAACTCACACCAAAGCAATCCAGATTGATAAATAGGACTACAGTTATGAGGGAAACTATGTTTTTTGTTTTTTGTTTTAAACACTCAGTGGTGAGTTGGTCTTTCTTGGGGAAAAAACTTATGGCGCACCGAAGGTGAAGAATTAAAATAGATAAAAACTTGATGCTGTAATAACTTTTAAAGGGGAGATATTTTAGATAAAATATGCTAAAATGAACACACTACTTTGCTTTTCTCCTGTTACAGTTTTTAACTGAAGTTTCTAAGTTTTGAATCATTTTCAAGGAGCCAGTCAGTCTGCAATTATATGAATGCCTTTTACCCTTCAGGAGACTCTGAAGACCCTGGACCCAGAGTTACTAGAAGAGTTCTTGAGAGCGACCAAGGGCATGGAGGCCTTTTGTACCCCGTCACAGCTCAGAGACATGGAGTTCTTCACCCAGTCTGTCAGGACGCAGTGGGAGGTAGGACACACCCACTGATTGGGAGATTGGTGTTCATGTGTGGGACTTTAATTACTGTTAATAGGCGCATGATCACATTTACTAGTTTTAGTGCGGCTTTATCGTGATCTTTGAGGTTAAAATGTGTCAGCATGTGAATGCCAATCATTAATGTACTAAAACAGTTTCTGCTTTAGTCAGCTTTAGATATGAATCTCAGCAAATTGTTTATTCACATGCATTTACAGCTTTCATATGATAAACCTTTTATTGAATACTATGTTCTAACATGTCATGTGGTTGTTTTGAACTCATTTTATTTTATCTCCCAGGCTGTGAGAGCTGAGATCTCAGGCTTTGTGAAACAATTACGTTTTGAAGTAACAAGGAAAGACTTTAACAAAGCTGCACTGCAGTGTGAGATGCACTTAAGCTCCCGCTTAGAAAACCAAGAGCAGGTAGCTAAATCCCCAGAGCTTGTACTCTTGGCTGGTGTGCTTTGGTGGATGGGAACACAGCCAGTTGATCTGCTCTGCTTAACTAACACTTTTTTCCTCCGTCTTCTTTGTATGCCTCCAAGGAGACTCTGTCAGTGGGACTTGGTAATTTCAATACTTCTTTCTGTTTGCTCTATAAGAGAGTGCTGTTTACAGTCGCATATAACCCTATTGAATTTGATGGTAACTTACTGGGCCAGAAAAGACATAACACAACATAAAACATCTAAATTAACTAATTTATATGAAATTCTCAGCAGTTGTACACTTAAAGTAAAGAAGAAATCACATTTTTGAAGATGAAAACAGCATTCTTTTATTTTTTCTGCAGTACATCTGTGGGCTGCTGTCATCTGGGGGTTAACTTGTTTGTTGTATGAACCAAGCTTAAGACATAAATGTGATTCTGTAATATTAGATGCCGTTAAGCAAAACAAGCAAGTTAAAAATTACATTTTAAGTCGGTTCAGATTTGTATAGATAAAAAAACTGAACTAAAACAAAATAGGTTTCTAAGTTTCAGTAGGTTCGAGTTGATAGTATTAATCATCTGGCTTCAAATCCAGTTATTAACATGTGTGTTTATTTAACATTCACCAGGCTTGTTTCTCAGCGGAGGGAAGCTTTGCCCAGGCAGGGCAGCACCTCGAGGCCCTGAAGGAGCTGTGTGACACCCTGAGCCCCGAGGACGCTCACCGCCTGGCCCAGACTCAGCTGAGGGAGTGTGAGACGAGGCTGGCTGCCATCCAGCGACAGTTCAGCGGAGACCAAGAAGCACCACTCCCTGATTCTAGGTATCATTAAAGCTATAATATATCACTTTATCACGCATTAAAATGTCTAAAAACGACTACACCCATGTTATATATTTTGTTGAGTTGTATACTTTCGTTATCCCAAATGTTTCCAACAATTCTCAAACCTGAGAAATTCTTAATTTTAATCAAGATAATGGTCCATTTTATTTGGTTTCCTGTCAAGGGCGTTATATCTCCTTTGTTTTTGTTTACCAGAAGCTGTCATTAATTTACTTTTTATCAAGTTTTAAGTCACATTTATACAATACACTTTTTAGATCTAGGTGGTTTTAACTATATATTGGATCTGAAGTTATCAGACAAACAAGCTGAGTAAACGTTAGCTGCAGCTCGGCTCGCAGCCTCTCTGGAACATCCTGTGTCCGCCGAACAGCGTTGGAGGAACACTGATTTTTTTATAGTGAAGCTGCTATATTCAGTGTCTTTTATGGTTTTAATCAGCGGGTCCTTTTGTTTTGGAGAGGAGGAGACCTCTGCTGATAAAAACCTAAACAATGAACACTGAAGGAATCCTACTTCATACTTCACAACGTCACTAAACTTTGTCTTTTGTTATTGTTGTGATTGAGAGATTTACATATTGTGCACTTAAGTGTGAAATGCAGTCACAGCAGTAGACAGTGAGCAAGTACCTACGTGTGTAGCTGAATTACAGTATCTCATCCCACCGGCAGAGTTTTTCCTTGTCTTAAAAAGTCTGAATATGAAGTTAAAATATTAAACTTGATGTTTGGAGATGAAAGTGGATTATAATTTCTTTACATCTGTTATTTGTAGGTCATGAAGTCCTTCAAACATCTGTCTTTAAACATCCCAAAGACACTGTTGGATGTTTAAAGACAGATGTTAAAGGGAAACACGAGGGAAATTATTATCTTCATTTCTGTCTCACAGGATTCCCGTTGCCTTCAGCGAAGATCTGAGCACAGAAAAGGAAACCACAAGACCAAGTGACAAACCTCAAATCTCAGCTGAGGTATAACTCTTTATATTGAACTCAACAATTCAATTAAAGCTGCTCTAGAACATTTGCAGACCATGCTAGCACTTCTCCAGTCTTCTACGGACGTCCACTGAGCAGCTCCAGAGGTTTGAAATAACAGAAAACATGCTATTACTCTTTTTTTCAGATGTTTCAAGTGGCAATGAAGACAGTCGGTGTGGAGAGGAGGGAGGTTGAGAAGCAGACGTCTGTAGAGGAAGAAGTCACCAAGAAGGAGGCTTTAGAAAGGTAGACTGAATTTATCACAGCTGATAAGCTATAAACTATGAGGAGGTCATCATATTCCATGTTTAACTTGTTGTCTTTGTTTGTTTTAACTTCTAAAACCTCCAGATATGAGAATGGTAAGAGGTCTCTGCAAGCCCAACTGGCTAAAATCGAACAGAGCATCAAGGATGTCCCGTCTGACTCCGTCTCTCTGAAAGGCCTCCACACACGGCTCCAGGAAATACAGGTACGATAGCAGATATATAGATATTAACTCTTTAGTGGACAATTGTTTAGGTACTTTATTTTCTAAGTGAGTCAATAACCATGACATGCCAGTAATCTTGAGTTCTTTCTTTCACAGTTCTTGAGGCAGGAGACAGAGTCTCTGTGGTCCGAGTACGCAAACCAGTGCTCCCAGTTGAGCGGGAACGCTGGTCTGGAGCAGGAGAAGGCGGAGCTGCAGGAGCAGTGGCGCGGCCAGCAGTCCAAACTTCAGAAGAGGGGCAGCTCGCTGGGCGACGCCCTCCGACAGATCGACTCCACCGAGAACCACATGGTGGACTTCACGGACCGCCTGGACCGCTACCTGAGACAGCCCAAAGACATCACCGCCTTCACACTGGCCAACACCAACATCCTGAAAGATATCAAGGTCCTCCCTCAGCCATGAATACCTTTCTCTTGTGTTTCTCAGTGGGACCTTTCTGGTTAAATAAAGAATAAATAAATAAAAACGATCTTATCTCATTCTAAACTTTGTCTCCTTTTTGAAACAGGAACTGGATGACAACATCCAGAGCGAGTTGGACCAGCTGTCCCGTCTAGACCCTGAATCCAGCGACCTGGACCCCAGAGACTGCTTGCCTCTGTCCCGTGAGGTGGTGACTCACAGAACTAGCCTGGATCAGCTCAGACAGCAGGTCCGGAAGAGTGAAGCAGCTGCCCGCGCCCTCGACCGCTTCCTCATGTCGCTGCGTACCGTGGACGAAGACATCTCCGGGGTCCAAGGCGCCCCTTGCAGCGACACCGTGGTGCTGCAGGACTGTCGCTCCAAGCTGGCTCTGATCCGGCAGAGCATCGACAGTCTGAAAGAAAAGGCGCCTCAGCTGGATGTGCTCCTGCAAGGCGCCCGGCTGACGGTCACCAGGGACGGCGTCCCGGCCTCCTGCCTGGACATGGTGACCGCCCTGCTGAGGAGGCTGGAGGAGGCCGACAGTGGGCTGGCCAGCCAGCAGAAGGGCCTCCAGAAGGAGACGCAGAGCAGATCGCTGGGCCTGAGGAAGAGGACACAGCTGGGGGAGCTGAGGAAGCTGCAGGAAACGATCGAGTCACAAGGCCTGAAGGAGCCCACCATACCGGCTGTGCAACACAGGTGTGTCTTTATGCTGATGTAACAACACTTCATCTTTCTTTTTAAAGCCCTATTTCCAAGAAGTTCCTGGTGATTTTCATAGGATTGCTTTTCAAGGAACTTTCTTAAATTAATGTCTTGATAATAATCCTGTAATATTTCCCAGGCTGCGTGGCCTGTCAGATTTGGAGGGTCAGCTGCAGGCCCAGCTCGTAGAGATCCAGAACCTCCGAGAACTTCAAGAGAAACAGGGAGGAGGAGAAGAACTCCTTCAGGAGCTGGAGACGCAGTGGAAGGAGACGCAGAGAGGTTTTTCTGACAGGTACGTCAGGCAGCTCAAGTTACTAAATAAATGGTGAATAACTAAATTAAGCCATGAAGAGGAAATGTAACTTCTACTGGATATGGACGTCTTCAATAAAAATGGTGATATTAGCCAATAGGATATTCGTTTAGATGCCGAGGTGAATGCTGACAGCTGTTCATGGCTACGTTTGGCTAAAAGCAGTGTATGTGAGGCCGACAGCAGGTGAGACATCCCTTGTGTTATTTCCGCCTTCTTGCAGGAAGAAGCAGTGCAGCGTCCTGCTGGAGCTGCTGAAGAAGTTCCAGAGCTGCCGCAGTCACCTGAGCAACACCATGCAGAAAGCAGAGCAGACCGTCGGTGATCAGGCCTCCTACCTGGGCAAGGACAACCTGCAGAGAACTATTACCAAGGTCAGTCCACAAAACCAACCCCGTTCATTAGCAGAATTCCCTCAGGTGCTGTTGATAAGATTCACATATAATAAGAGTGTGTGGACACACAAGGTTCAAGTTAAAGGTTCATTTGTTGTCATTTTACAGCATACAAATGCAGTTGTAGTTCCTTTATGCTACACAAAAAACAGCAGCAACAAAATCAACTTTGACTACGTTTGAGCACCAAGCATCAGACACAGACTTGATTTATAAAACAGTTCTTTACAAACAAGATTAAAACAGTTTAAGATCATGAATAAGAGGCAACATTTAAAAAGTATATGTACTGTGCTAGCCCGTTCTCACTCCCAATATAAGGCGTCAAATACAGCAGCTTGGTCAGTGGCTCTACGCCTCAAACTATGACGCTCTACGTAGTTGTAGTTATGGCGGGAGTAAAGGAAGAAGTCAGGTGACGTGGTATAAAGAGCGATAAAGTCTGCCACGTCATTTGGCCTTCACCTCGCTATGTTTGGTTGTGCCTGTACTGTTGATGCCATGCCGTGCCGCTACGCGTTTAAGGCAGCGAAACACCTCTCGACTTTTCAGTGGAACACAGCCCGGTCTCATTGCCAGGTCATCAATTACCAACGTTTTGTCACGGCCCTCAGAATCTAACCCAGGCGCACAAAGCACCCTTTACCCGGCTTTCACGCCTAGTAGCCTACTACACAGTACACAGTAAATGTAATGGATGGAACCAGTCACAGTGTGTTGAGGTATACTGTATGTTCACATGTCTGTCCAGGTGGGTGATATTAAGGAGGAGCTCGGTGGTGTTGGGGTTCACATGGAGGAGATGAGGGGTGTTTGCAGACAGCTGCAGTCTCAACTGAAGAAGTTCCCAGACTGCAGTGAGACTCCCTTCGAAGCCGAGGCCGACACAGTCATGGACAACTGGCTGGACGTAAGCATCGTTCTGTCGTATGAATAGTGTACTTATCATATTTAGAAACATTTATTTTTAGATATTCTACAAAACCTGAAGGTTTAGCAGGTCCAAGGAAGAAGCATACAGCTTACACCCACTGAGATTACAGGATCTGATTGATTGGAACTCTTTTGTTTTCAGTTTAACGTGACTGAATATTGATGATTTAATATGCCCTTGCAGGTGACGGAGAAGACAGACGCCTACATGGATAACCTGCGGGTGGCGCTGGAGCTATGGGAGAAGCAGCTGATGCTGGGTGGAGAGGTGGACGGCTGGGCGGGGGCCAAACTGGCTATGTTTGCAGAGAGCCATCCCTTCCACAACGAGCAACAAGTACTCGCCATGAGGGTGAGTTTCCCATACAAGTCCAATTCTTATTGCTTCACCGCCTGTCAGAGCAACCTCCAAAACATCGTATTCAGCTATTGTGACACTTTAAATGTGTAGTTTGGATGATTTGAAGTGGGGTTGTATGAGGCACTTATCCATAGTCTATAATCTGTCTTGCTGCTGCCCCCGTCCACAGCAGTACATTGCTTTGCTCCCGTGCTGGTACTCCTGTCTGTTTCTCCAAACTCCATCTACTGTAGTAATACACCGACTGTGGAGAAGTACCTCATACAACCCTACTTTAGATCATCAGAACTAGAGATTGTGTTAGGTCATGCCTGATCTTTTAATTTCATCTATATGTAGAAGATGAGAGTTGTACTAAACTTTTCATTCCCTTGTAGGATGAGATCCATGCCAATGAGGAGAACATTGAGCATTTCCACAAGAAGTCAGTAGAGATCCAGGAGATGCTGCAGAGTCAGGAAGCCCCGCTGGAGCTGCAGGTCAGTTGAAACAATCCATGATCTTATACCTTCTGCTTTTATTTTTACAAGTTCATATCCACATTCAAAGCTTATATTACTGTTTTCTGGCTCCTAGATTCAGTGTTTCTTTTTCTGTACCCTTTTTCCAATGTTTGAATAAGGTGATGGAAACCCAGCTGAGGAAGAGGATGGAGCAGGTGAAGGAGCTGTTTGCCGACTGCACCGACGTCTTTGAGGAGCTGATGGCTGTGAAGAAACACCTGGCTGAGAAGGTAGAGGAGTGCCAGTCAGCCGTAGAGGTCATCCAGTGCTCCATCAGTAATGTTGATGCGTCACAACCAAAGGTTGAAGACCAGATGAAGGTACGCAGCTGTTAGAGTTTGTAACTCACTTTGGTTCAATGCTTCATTTTATAGATCTTACTTATACTTTATACTCCTTCCTTCCAGACTTTCAGAATTCAGTCTGACATATGTACATTTTTCAGTTTGATTTGATTTGGTGAAAAAAACCTGACTTGATTTGATGTACTATAAGGATGATAATGAGGTCCTAATTTCAGAAAATTATGTCAAATGGGATCACTGTTGGCCCTTTGCACTTGTGATGGATGTTAGTATATCAGCTTCTACAACGACATTGAAATATCTGCTGAAAAAGTACAGTACCACATGATAATAATGACAGAATTAGTGTAATAAATATATCAAACTTGTATATCCTCTTAGGGATATAAAAATACAAATAAAGGATGTTATTCAGAAAAGGAAATATGAATATTCTTTAAAGGTCCCACATTGTAAGAAGTGATATTTTCATGTTTGTTTTTATTATAAAGCAGGTTTAAGTGCTTTATAAACACTGAAAGTATTGAAATGCTCAATCCACAGAGAAATACACACAGCCCGTATTCAGAAACTGTGCCTTTGAAACAAGCTGTCAGGATTTCTGTACAGTTGTGATGTCACAAATATACAATATATATATACCTTTTCAAAGTTTAAAATCCTTTACACACCATTGGCATGACAAATAAACGACACGATAATGCGAAATACTTGCCTGAGAATATTATATGTCTAGGGCTTTTATTGTGAACGTAAGGAGTTGATCTGGTCTGCGCTGCCTTGGTCAAGGTTAAAAGGAGTAATAAAGTTTGCCGTGTTGGTTCAGACACAGCAAACTTTATTGCCGTGTCTGAAAATCAACCTTGTTCCAAAAAAAATTACGTCGCTTTTTTCGCCACGTAATATTCAAGTTTTGTGTGAAAAATATGCATGATAATAAATTAATTGCGAATTAATAGCACGGAAAAAAACGCAGCCGGTGTGTAAAGGCCTTTAAACATTCTAAATGAGTCCCAGTTTATTTACGGTTACAGTGTATGTGAATGATGAATCAGCTAACAGGAAGTAAACATGGACCCAAACTGAACTGCCTAGCAACGCAGTTTTATTGAAATGCGCTAAAACGAAGCGTTTCAGACGCATTCAGGCAGACAGTATGAAGAAAATCAATGTTTTGTGTTTTAACATTATAGCACATGTTCTAATAGAAAACCAAAATACACGTGTGAATCTGAAAATGAGCATAATATGAGGCCTTTAATAAGTTTGAGCTCATTTAATTCCATCTCACATTAATGAGTTTGACTCTTTTCCTTTGATTCTACTGTTACTAGAATAACAATCTCTGTCTCTTGTCGTCGCCAGCATCTGTGTGATGACCTGGAGGCTCAGGAGGAGCAGGCTGAGGCTGCGCTGAAGGAGGTTGGTCTGGTTTCCAGCGTGGCCAGTCCTCAGGTGCTGGAGGCGCTGTCTGTAGACTGCACCAGGCTGAGGGAGGCCATCTCCCGCACCAAGGACATGATCCACCTGAAGAGAGAGGAGAGGGACAAAGGCCTGCTCAAGGTCCTCAAAGGTTAGCGTGGAGCTTGTGTCTCCTGTTTTAGTTGATGGTGTCTTGTGTAACAAAGTTGTGATGTCAAGTCTTTATTTGTCTTATTTATGAATCATGATTTGTGATCATATATGATGGTAATATTTATTAATTTTCCTCCAGATGAAAGACAGTCGTTTGAGGAATGCTTCCAGGATTTGCAGCTGTCGGTCAACGAGTGCTTTGAACACCCTGAGAGCAGAACAGACGTGGAAACATCCCTGCAGAGACTCACTGTAAGTAGATGAATATGTTGATGGGTAGATAGATAGATTGGTGGATGATGATGGATGGGTCGTCACAGTTTCTCTTATACTCGTCAGGGTTTCTTAAAATCCAAGGATGCAGAGAGACGTCTGGAGCAGCTGAAAAGTCAGCTGGACAGAGGCAGCCAGCAGGTTCCTCCCCAGCAGCTCTCTGAGTTCACCGACTGGCTGAAGGAGCAGCAGAAGGAGGTGGGAACGTTCAGAACACACTGCCTCAACAGGCAGAAACAAATGGAGCCTCTACTCAGTGACTTGAACAGGTCATTTTTCTTCTTTGATTCCCTGAACAGCGAGTCTGCTAATGAAGATAAATACTGTTACAAAACACAAGTGTAAAATCTGCCCTTTTTAGCAGGAGTCTCACAAACTGCAGGGAGGTGAAGTGTGATTGAAACCACTAAGAACATTTTGTATTTTGTTCTGTAGTCTGCAGAAGCAGCACGACAGCTTCCGTGAGTGGCTGCAGAACAAAGAGAAACTATCTGTGGAGTCGGACAAAGTCAAACATCTTCTGAAAGACCTTCAGGATGAGAGGTAATCTTTAACACTAACTCTGACTCTGATGTTGATATGTGAGAGTGAAACACGCTAACACTTCATTTTACTGGTCTGCAAATGTCATGGTAAGTAGGTGATAATTAGAAAGTAACATATTTGAAATAACCCCAATATTTACCACAACATTTATTAAAAATGACCCCAATATTATTTAATAATTATATTCTGCTATTTCCCAAAGCAGGTAATAAATAACTGGTAATTTCTTTAATACATCAGATCCAATCCACAGAATACAGATTCACCACACGAGTCTTTTTTCTTTTCTATTTGTCATGTGTACCTTCTGTCTCACTCCCATTGTCTTTTTATATTGCCTTTCGTTTCTTTTAAATTTTGTCTTATGTACAACACTTTACCTGTTTTTGTTAAACCTTGCCTGAACTTGCCTCCCATGTGACAGCAGCAGAGCTGACACCCTCAGTGAGCTGTTAGCATCAGTACGCAGACAAGGCGTCCGAGCTGAAAGCCTCCTGAAGGACGGTGATAACCTGATACAACGCTACAGAAACCTGGAAGGCCGGCTGCAGAAGCAGGCTGACGCCCAGAGCGCCCTGGAGGGGGAGTTTGACAAGTTTAATACCCAGGCTAAGAGCACCAGGACCTGGATAGCTGACCTTGTTCAACCCCTCACCTCCTCTGACAAAGATACCCAGACAGAGGAGATGAAACACAAAGCTCAGGTGAGTAAAAACACAATCTGATCGACACTTTCTTTTTCTTCTGGTCGGGAATACCCTATTTTGCTTCACTTGTTTCTCTCTTTCTTGTTTCTCTGTCTTTCACTCCACCATTCTTGATTTCATAAATTAAACTTAACTAAACAAGCATCACTAAAATTTATTTTCCTCGTCCTCAAGTTTTCATTGTCTTTCCATGTTGTCATCACCACCAGGCCATCCTGAGCTCCAAACCTGAGGGAGACGCTAAAGTGGACGACCTGAGAAAGCAAAGCAAACGTCTGTGTGAGCAGGAGGAGCTGAAGAAGGGCAGGAAACAGGAAGTTCAGCAGGCGGTCAGAGAAACGGAGGAGCAGTGGAGGACGGCTCTGCGGTCAGCTGAGGAGAACCTCAGCAAGGCGGAGACGCAGGCGCTGCTAGACAAGGACTTGGACGCCGTCAAAACCCAGAATGAAAATGTTCAGTCCTGGATCAGAGACCTGGAGCAGAACATGCAGTCGCTTGGTGGTTGCATGCAAGTTGAAGAAAAGCTCCAGGTTGCGCAAGTAAGTTTAAAATGTGTGATGGGTTTTAATGTGTAGAACATCTTGTAAAGGCTTGTTTGTTGAGGATAAAGTGGTCTCCTAAAGGGATATTCATTCTCTTCAGGCTACTCTGAGCTCCAGGCCTGACGGAGATTCAAAGCTCCAGGATCTGAAGCGACAGTGTCAGAGTCTGTGTGACAACCAGAGCTTGGACGAGAGCAGGAGACGAGAGGTTCAGGACGCAGTCAGACAAACGGAGGAGCGGTGGAGGAAAGTGTTGCAGGCTGCCGAGGAGGGTCTCAACAAGGCAGGGACTGAAGCCACCACTGAACGGGACTTTGATGCTTTCAAAACCCAAAGTGAAAGCCTCCAGTCCTGGATCAGAGAGCAGAAGCAGAAGCTGGTGTCTCTTAGTAGTAACATGCCGTTTGAAGAAAGGTTACAGGTCGCACAGGTGAGTGTTCATGTTTATGTTATGACAAATTTAAGTTAGTCACATTACTTTTGTTACTTTTTGCACATCATGTTTGATTGATTAATGATGTAGTAGTGTTGACCAGTGAGTTTGTAGTTGGAGTGAAGTCTTGGGCTGATCTCTAACTTCCCACAAACCACCATGTCTGTGTCTTCACCTTCAGGCTGTACTGAACTCCAAACCCGAGGGAGAGTCCAAGGTGCTCCACCTGAAGACTCGATGTGAAGGTCTGTGTGAGCATCTGGAGGAGAGCAAGAAACCAGAGGTTCAGCAGCTGGTAAAAGACGCAGAGCAGCAGTGGAGAGCAGTTCAGCAGACCGCCAGGCAGGCGGAGCTCCGGAGTCTCTCAGACGACTTCGACACTCAGAGTACCAACACTCAGTCGTGGATCAGAGACCGACAGCAGAAGCTACAGTCTGTGGGCAGCCACACACCACCTGAAGAGAGACGTCACACAGCCCAGGTCTGTTTCAACTTATTTAAAATGAATGTTGCAGAGTGTCTGTCTCCACAGTAAATCATCTGTGGAGTGTTTGAGGGTGATTTATTTGTGCTTTAGACACGGTCAAAGTGGCGTCATACCATCAGACACGGCCCTTTGTGGAGGTTACGTGGGTCAGGTTTTCACACGTCTGCGTACATCCAAATTGTTAAAAGTAGGTGGACGTGGATGGGCTGCAAAAATTGAGAACTTTGAGGAGCTTTGAGAATGTCGGTTTGCCGCGAGGAGAAACCCACACGGAGTATAAAAGATCCAAACGTTTATTCGTCATGATTCCACATCAGCTCATGTCTGTGCAGCCGTCCTTGAGGAAAGCAAGCCGAGGCTTAACTTTTAACTATCAAAGATAAATGTTCTCCCTTCATCCCAAAATGGTCCTAAATGGACACTAGAGTACTTTCTTGTTTTATGAATGAAGCGGTACGCGAGCTGAAGCAGCAGCCTTTGTGTGTATTTGATCAATCAGCGACAGTCATCCCTGCAAACTCCACCGTGAAAGTTTTGGTACTTTCCGAAAGTACTAGCCCCTGACCTGGGCCTTTTTGGGGGGTAGAATGTCCTCAAAAATGTCACCAGAATTTAATTTACACCCTGATCTCGGCAGTCAAAACACAATGAGTTTGTCAAAAGGTTCCTAGTTTCAAAAGCTCGCACTCGACCTTGAATCCTCAGCAATACACTCGCCAAGTGTGAAGTCAAACGGATGAACAGAAAAAGCAAAAGACAGGCAGACTGAGACTCCTTCCATTTTAGTTAGATATGGGCATTAATAGAGTCGGATTAAGACATTCCTGGTGTTGGTAATTGTAGAAATATTGGTGATTTATAGCGTCTTGAAATGAACTTTGTGTTAAGGCAGATTTTGAACCACTCCATAAGTTTTGGAAGGCAGAAAATGAGGTTAGCAAACTGCTCCAAGCCCAACGGAGCCTGATAAAATTAGCCAATTCTGACAATGTTGAGCTGAGCCTGACAAGCTGAGCTGAGATAATGGTCACTGTAAAGAACATAAACCCTTTTTATTTGGATTACAACGTGACCTTTCCTTTGGAACAGACTTAACATTTTGTTCCAATTATTTTATAATAGCCCAACTCTTAAAGTTTGAGTGATCAACTATTGCATTTAATGAATATTGTGTGTTTTGTTTGCAGAGCATCCTGAGCTCCAAACCTGACGGTGACTGTACGGTTAACAACCTGAGGAGGCGGGGCCAGTGTGTGTGTGACCATCAGGACGCGGTCCAGGGCAGGAAAGTCCACGTTCAGAAGACCATCAGAGACACGGAGGAGCAGTGGAGGACGGTCCTGCAGGCTGCTAAACAGGTGGAAGCTGCTGCAGGAGCCGAGATCACCCAGAAGACTGAGGATAGAACGACGGAGGTGAGCCCGGCTTTATACTGAGTGTTGTAATAGTATAAATTATTTTAATATCATTAAATCAACATATAAAGTAATGATTATTCTTATTCTTATTGAAATTCCACATTGTTTTCTTTCCATCTCATTCTAATTATCTTTTCTTTTTCAGCTGATTGAATTTGACACCCAGCAGCAGGACACTGGCAGCTGGCTCACAGACCTCCAGCATCAACTGGACTCGGTGAAAAGCCAAACCAAAGCTGAGGACAGACTGCGCACCGCTCAGGTGAGCTGATGGCTCACGTTACAGGGAAAGATTAGCTCCTCCTCATTAGCACTAAAATGCTTTGATGATAACATCTTTAATACACACATATGTTGCATCCTGGTCTAAAAGAGTGTCTCATCCACCAGGCCATTATGAGCTCCAAGAACGAAGGAGACTCGAAGCTCCAGGAGCTCAGGAGACGAGGCCAGAGTTTGTGCGATCAGGACCTGGAGGAACCCAAAAAACAAGAGGTTCAACAGAAAGTGAGAGGCGCGGAGGAGCAGTGGACGAGAGTCCTGCAAGATGCTAAACAAGCCGTGGACCAGGCTGGGAGGCAGAGTGCTCTGCAGGGCCAGCTGAAGGACTACGAAGCCGTGAGAGAAAACACCAGATCCTGGCTGCAGGACAAGCAGCAGAGCCTCGTCTCTCTGGACAGTCAGACAGACCCAGAGGAGACGATACACACTGCTCAGGTCAGTTTGAACAATAACATCTGTGCTACTTCCTTCACTTATGCATGCTTTTTTAGGCTTTACCATGAGGTTATTTCATATAGACTATCAGAAAACATGCTATATTGTGATATATATCGTTACTGAGATATGAAATGACCTCTATCAGGATAGAAGATTTTGGCCATATCGTTCAGCCCTAGTTGCAGATAAAGATTAGGCTAGGCTAGATTGTCATATTTTACTTTACTGGCTTGTTAACAATATTTCTTTTGTTTGCAAAACACTTTGTAGCTTCAATTTCAAAAGTGTAATTGTTGTCTTTATTCTCAGACTGTCCTGAGCTGTAAGCCTGAGGGAGACTCCAAGCTGACGGAGCTGAGGAGACAGAGCCAGAGTCTGTCCGAGGAGGAGGAGCTGGAGGAGAACACGAGACAGGAGGCTCAGCAGATGGTGAAAGACTCCGAGGAGTGGTGGAGGACGGTCCTGCAGACCGCCGAGAACACTCTGCAGAAAGCCGAGGTGCAATACTCGCTCTCCAGGGAGCTGGAGGCCTTCCGCACCAAAGCAGAGAGCACCAAGACCTGGGTCAAAAAGCTGCAGCAGCAGGCCAAGTCCAAAGGGAGCGGCACGCAGGGCAGCCGGGCTCAGATAGAGGACAGGCTGAACACTGCACAGGTACAACATACAATAAGACGGTTGTTTTTAATGTGTTTTATTCAGTGTAGCTCAAATTATTGTCATTGTCTTCAACTACAGGGAAGCTCATCATTTTCAAATGGTGGATATTATTTGTTATATCTGGGCGTTGGACACCTAACCGCTGTTTTACAAACCAATATATATCTGAACAAATCAATGTCTTTAGGCCATCTTGAGCTCCAAGTCGAAGGGTGAGGCTCAAGTGATGGAGCTGAATAGACGAGCGCAGAGTATGTGTGAGCAGAAGGACCTGCAGGAAGACAAGAAACTGGAGGTTCAGCAGACGATCCGAGACACCGAGCAGCAGTGGAGGACGGTCCTGCAGGCTGCTGAGGAGACACGGAGGTACAGAAAGCTGTTTTTAGCTTTTTAAGGGGATTCTCGGCTACAGATCAAATGATCTTGAATTTAAAGGTTGAATTAAGTCTGAATTAATTGTGATTCTAATGTTGCATATAATCTTCTGTTACCCATCAGGCAGTTGAAGGGTGTTGTGGAGCGCCTGGTGTCCTGTCAGCACCAGCGAGGCCAGACTGAGGCCCGTCTGTCTGAGGTTCAGAAGCAGACGTCAAACCTGCCGCGGGTCTTCCCGTGGCCGGGCCTCGGAGAGCGGAGGCAGGCGGTGGAAAAGGCCCGGACCCTGCTGGACCAGAGCACGGCTTTGGCCCCCGTCCTCTCAGGCCTCCGCACACAGGTAAAGACCTCAAAGCCAGTTCAGTCAATCAGTCAGTTCATAACTCATAAGTTCATAACTAATCAGATAAAAGATAATGTTTAAAACATCTTCACTGTATTGCACTGTTCTCCTCAAGGCTGCAGAGCTGTTTGAGATCACACAGGACCCTGGATGGTCAGATCCGTCCTGGGCGGCCAAGGAGGACTCCATTCCTGCTCTGCTGAAAGAGCTCACCGTGAGTTCAGCAATCTGTCGTGACAAGATACACAGTTATCCTGAAGGAAAATAGCTCAATGTGTTAATGACTTTATCTGGCTTCACAAATAAGATGTTAACAAGAGTTTGTTCAACGGCCAAGTTACAACTGCTGTTGTTTTCCAGGATGCGGTAGCTCACCTGGAGCAGGGGATCCTGACGGAGAGGCAGTGCACCCAGCTGGTGGAGCAGCATGAAGCAGCCCAGGACTGGCTGAGGGAGCACGTTAAAGGCCTGGGACCTTCTCCAGCCGACAGAAAGGGTCTGCACAGCGCCATCAACACTCTGAAGGTCAGATGATAAAACACAGACACACAAATTGTTAGTTGGATTCTTGAGAGAAGAAGCCGGTGGTTTGATCTGTCATTGAAAATATTCACAACTTCACAGCCACACACACACATCATGTCGTCGATGTGGAAGTTCTTCAGCGTGAGTGAAGAAGACATAAAGCTTGCACCTGCAAGTCCAAAATAAGCCGTGGAGGAACAAGCTTAAAAACATTTGGAACAACTTTGAGATTTGTTTGAGTGAGAAGATCTTGTAACTTGGTGCAGTTTTGGAGAAAATGTTATTATTTAATAGTCAATGTTTGATAATGAACATTCAATTGAATTTCAATAAGAAATTTTACAAAATGTTTGTGTATGCTGACAATCATATAGTCCTTAGAAAGAAAGAAAATCGGCAGGTCTGAAAAATCGGAATCGACCAAGAATATTGCAATCGGTGCATTGCTAATAAAATATAGTTTTTATAACATTTAACCTAATAGTTAAATATGTCTATTATATAGTAATATTATATACTAGTAATAGTATTTCCAGGGATGTGTAAAATTAGTTCTTTCTGCATCTTAATACTGTGGTTCTCCTTTTTGTCCCTCCTGATGCCAGGCTTTGCTCCAGACGGTGGACAGGGAGCAGCGAGAGATGAAGGAGCTGGACGCTGCCAGAGACAGTTTGCTGAGCCTCTGCACCACCGGAGGTCGGGATGCCCTGACCCTGGAGGTCGGCCATCTCCACGACCTCTGTGCCACCTCGGAGAAGGAGGTGAGGGAACGCCTGGTGGTCTGTGAAGCGCGGCTGGAGGAGCTGGACGGTCAGCTGGCCAGGAGGGCCCAGGGGCTGAAGGAGAGAGCTGCTGCCCTGCAGTGGGAGCTCCGCTCTCTGGACCAGGCGCTCAGTTACAGCGAACCACAGAACAACATCGCTCAGCTCCAGCAGCACTGGCACAGCCTTCAGGTTATTACTACTTTATTAATATTAAAAAGTCACGATACCACGGTAAAAACAACATTAAAACAATAAATCACATGTACTTCGACATACTGGTACACTCCTTTACTACTGTTTGCATATTGTTTTTTGTTAGACAGTTAAGCAGGTCATAATTCCCTCTCTATTATCTATTTTATATTGCTGGGAAAACATCTCCTTCAAACATCTGGATTTATTCCAGTTTCTCACCAAAAACTTGATTTTACAAGATTACATTTTAATACATCATGACGATGTTAGAATTTACCTTTGTCCAATACTCATTTTACTGAATAGAGCCTGAACGCATCATAATGTAATCATTGGCACCTCCCGTTAACGTTAGCTGTTACCTCCGTGCAGGACTGTGCCGTTTACCAGCTGCCAACAGCTAACGTTAACTAGCTCTCGTCCGGCTGATTTCAACATGGATTTGTTCTTCACAATGTAGCATTATCAGGGAAAGGAGGGACAAGAGGGTGGCGGTAGCTCAGTGTGTTGAGTGGGTTGTCCTTTAACCACAAGATTGGCAGTTCAATCCCCATGTCAAAGTATCCTTGATCGAGACACTGAACCACAAGTTGCTCCCCGGGCGCTTTACAGCAGCCCACTGCATCTTAACTGCTTGTCACATTTCATGTATGTATGTGATGATTGTTTTGAAGTTTAAAGAAAAAGGACGCATCAATAGTGAGTTTATTGCGTCCCAAACACATTTCCTATTGTCCTTGCTACGTCTTTAGTCTTGAGTCCTGATGGTACCCACAGTACTGTAGAAAAACGAATACCATCACGTTTTCAGAATTTTGTTCAGTTCTCGTGACATCCCTATATCCAAGCACAGAGCTTGATATAACGAACCCTTTCATTATCTAAGTAGGCTAAACTCCCACAAATAAACCTGTAGAGAAGGAGTATGTACAGGAAGTGAATATTGGATGGGATAGCTTGCATCATAAATGTAAAACTGCTGTAATGTTCCACCTGCAGGCATGTCATTATTACTTACATGAGGTTGTTGTCCTTCTCCTGTCAGAACTGTGAGAAATCACTGAAAGATTTGGATGTGAAAGTTCAGGACCTTCACAAGGAAGTAAAAGCGACATCTGCCACTGACGAGCTGCCAGCAGAGGTTATGACTGCGGTGGAGTCCTTATGCCAGCAACATGACAGGTACCATGTCTTACAATGGATGACATGTCCACATTGTTGTTGCTGTCACCAATAGATAAAAACAATATATGGGTGATTAATTATGACTGATTGTTACCCAGGTCATTAGACAGCCGGCACCACTCACCACTCTGTTCTTGTGCTTGCAGTTGTTCCTTTCGCACACTACATTTTAGCATGTTTTCATTTTTATCTCATCTAGTATAATTCATGCATTTACCATGCAAGATGTTGTGTTTCATGTCTACAGTCTAAAGTCCAGGCTGAGTGAGCGTCAAGGTACCTGCTCTACAAACACAGCTCGCTGTCTGATGGACTGTCTTCACGCCCTGCAGGAATGGAACCACAGCAAACCATCACAGTCCATTTCTTCTGTCAAGGTTTCTGTCTTTTAATGCTTTTACTGTTTCAGTTTCAGTAAACATTTGTGCAGTTCAATGCATCTAAGAGCTGCTTAGTACATCTAGTCTTCTACTGTTGTTAGTGTTTCACTCATCTTGCTGGGAGATGTTGGACGTATGAAGAAAACATACATTCATTGAAAGAGAAAAAAAAGGATTTGTCAAGAGTTTTTCATTAAAGAAAAGTTGGTCTTATTTATGTTCACTTGGCAGTGCATGAACAATTTTGTCATGACATTTCACACACAAACACACAGATTTTTCATCACTATAAAACACTAACATTTTTCTTGTCCTTGTGTTAGGTGACATTAGAGGAAGGTGAAAAGTTGCAGGCCAACCTGCGAGAGGCGCTTTCTCACCAGCAGCTTCTAACCGACTGTTTGTTGCCAGTCTTGGCAGAGAAACTGGAGAGACACGGTTCAGAGACACTCAAAGAAGCAGACAAACACAAGGCTTCTCTCAGCCAGAACTTAAAGGTATTTAAATCATGTTAATATATCATATGTAATTCATTAAATATTGCATTGTTATATTGAAGAAACAGGTAAGTAACTCTGTAGTAATTAATTTCATTTTTACCCTTTCATTCAAGGAACTTGATGGAAAGAGTAAACAAAAGCTGCCCGATGTCGTTGATGCTAATCTAGAAGAGACAAAGACATCTGTAATGGCAACACCACCACCACGAAAAAGCAAGCATTCACCTGAGAAAAAACATCAAGTTAAACTACAAAAGAGCATTCCCTTAACAGAAAAATCGATTGAGGATGAACTGTCAGTTTCAGTTGAGCTGCAAACTGAGGCTAAAGCATTAAAGCCTACTGTGACAGCAGTCACGGAAGTCATAAAAATTACTAGTGTGGAGAAAACCAGAATTGAACCAACAAAAAAGAAATCTCAGAGTCCAACATATGCTTCAGAACCTTTTACAGCACAACGTTGCGACACTTCTCAAGAGGCACTGTTTAAAAGTACAAAGCTAGATACCACAGCTGAGCCTGTTGGAGCTGAGCAAATTAAATCTGCTGTTGAGGAACCTTTACTGATCCAAAAGGTCATTGAGCAGTCTGCACCTGGTGTTAGTGAGAAAACTACACCTGTACCATCCAGGAGAAAGACCAAGACTTCAGCCACTGGTACACAGCCTTCCCAGACAAAGGTGGAGCCTGAAATGGTGAAAACTATTATTACTCAAGAGTCACCCAGAGATCCGACAGGAACTGCTGCTGTGGAAGAAACAAAGCGTATCGCAACCATTATTCTAGATGCATCAGAGCCATTCACTTCTGTTCCTGTAACAACTGATGTTGCATTTGAACTCACAACTAAGTCAGTCACAAAGCAAGCTAAGACCCCGGTTGTCGAGCAAGCCAAGTTTGGACCTACCAGTAAAGAGTCAAAGAGTGCAGACGTGTCCTTAAACACTACTGTTGCAAAACCTGCTCAGACCAAAGTCGATGCTGAGAACCTGAGTTCTCCCCTAACGTCAGCTCCTATCACAGAAACAGATGCTGAGCAACCCAAGTCTGTACAAAAAGGACAAGAGTCAAAGAGTTCAAAAATGTCCACAACTTCAGAGCCAGTCTCGCCAATCAAAAGAAAGTCAAAGAGTAAAAGTGAGAGTCTAAAACTTGCCCCAGAATTTTCTTACAAGGAGAAAACGCAGACCATGGAAAAGTCTGACAGTCAGTATCCTTTACTGAGATCCAAGGAGAAAACTGAAGCTGCTGTTGTGGAGGAAGAAACTAAGATTGTACCAACGAGGAGGAAGTCAAAGAGTCCTGACATTTCCACTGTTCCAGAGCCAGTGTCAGCCGTTGATAGCACTACAGGTGTGGTGAAGGAACCTAAAAAGTCTTCAGAGCCAACAACACTTTCTCTGAAACAGGCCAACCAGCAAACAGCAAAGATGACAGAAGAAACTGAAACTGTTGTTGTGGAAGAAACTAAAGTTATACCAACCAGGGGGAAACCAAAGGGTCTTGAGGTATCCACAGTTACAGAGCCAGTGTCTGCCCTTGGTAGAATTACTGGTTTGGAAACAAAACAAGAACCTGAAAATTACACCGCAACCCCAGAGTTTGTTCAAGGGCAAGCTAAAACTGCTGTTGTGGAACAAAGTAAACTTCTACCACCCAAGAGAAAGTCAAAGAGCACAGAACCCCCTCTTAAACTTGCTGACACTGAGGTACCTCAGACAAGGGTAGAACCTGAAGATCAAAAATCTTCTTTGAGTTCCAGTGACCAAAATAAAAGTGTTGTTACTGAAGCAACAAAGCTTGTACCAACCAGAAGAAAGTCAAAGAATGGTGACTTTTCCACAACCCATGTTAGATCACCTGATGTGGAGTCTGAACAAAATAAGAAGGAACTTGACCGTCAAAAATCTTCAACTCCAGATGTGGTCACAGGACGAACTGAAAGTACTGTTGTGGAAAAAGGAAAGCTTTCACCTACCAAAGGAAGGTCAGAGGGTCTGAAACTTTCCCCAGAACAGCTCCAAGAAAAGAAAGTGGCCACAATTATTCTGGACACAGTTGTACCATCATCAGAACGTGAGCTCTTGCCAACCACAAGAAAGTCAAAGAGTCCAAAAGTTTCTCCAGAACTCGCTCACAAGAAGAAAACACAGGCCATGGAAAAGCCTGACAGTCATATAACTGAAGCTGCTGTTGTGGACGAGACTAAGGTTATATCAAACAGGAGGAAGTCAAAGGAAGAGCCTGACAGTCAGAAGCTACCTTCAACTCCTGGTGTGGTCACAGGACCAACTGAAAGTACTGTTGTGAAAAAAGGAGAGCTTTCACCAACCAAAAGAAAGTCGAAGGGTCTGAAACTTTCCCCAGAACTTGCTATCACAGATCTGACAAAGACCAAGGAAGAGCCTGACAGTCAGAAGCCATCTTCAACTCCAGAGATGGCCACAACAACAACAACTGAAATTACTGTTGTGGAAAAAGGAAAGCTTTCACCTACCAAAGGAAAGTCAAGGGGTCTGAAACCTTCCCCAGAACAGCTCCAAGAAAAGAAAGTGGCCACGATTATTCTGGACATAGTTGAACAGCCATCAGAAAAAGTGGATTCTTGTATTTCGTCTCCTCATGAACTTGAACTTGCCAAGGATGTGACAGAGACCATAAAAGAGTCTGACAGACAGAAGTCTTTAGAGAAAAAAGAAGCTGTTTTGAAGGAGACAAAGATCATAAAGTCTGGCATTGGTGGGACTGTTGATTTGAAGTCTAAGGAAGTAAAGAAAGAACTTGAAAGTGGGAGGGCTTCTTCAACTACACAGGTAGTCACAGAAGAAACTGAAACAACTATTGTGGAAGAACGTGAGCTCTTGCCAACCACAAGAAAGTCAAAGAGTCAAAAAGTTTCTCCCGAACTCGCTCACAAGAAGGAAACACAGGCCATGGAAAAGCCTGACAGTCAGATCACTGAAGCTGCTGTTGTGGACAAACCTAAGGTTATGCGAAACAGGAGGAAGTCAAAGGAAGAGCCTGACAGTCAGAAGCCATCTTCAACTCCAGAGGTGGCCACAACAACTAGAGTCACTGTTGTTGGAAAATTAGAGCTTTCACCTACCAAAGGAAAGTCAAAGGGTCTGAAACTTTCCCCAGAACAGCTCCAAGAAAAGAAAGTAGCCACAATTATTCTGGACACAGTTGTGCAAACATCAGAAAAAGTGGATACTTGTATTTCGTCTCCTCGTGCTGAACCTATGGAATCTGTCCTTAAACCCATTTCAACCATAGCTAAACCTCCACATACTGAGTTACAGGGGCTTAAAGACAGATCTAAAGAGGCTCCAGAGCAAACCATTACCCAGTCTACAGAGAGAGACCGAAGTACAATTCCTCAAACACAACCACCTCACTCCAGCGAGGTGGCAGACTACATTGACAAGTTATGGGAAAACACAGGTGAAATTCAGAAGAGATATCTGGTCCTTGATATGCCTGAGGTGGGTGTCACTCAGACAAGAGAGATAAAGCCAGATCAGCCAGCAGCAGCGATGCCTCATAAGGCAGGGGCTGAATTTTCAGAAAAAAGCTCCTCTGAGCAAGGAGTAATGAGACCAAGTGAAACTGTGAGTCAGCTGAAGCTCACACAGGAACAAACCAAACAGGACAAGGATTATGAGGGTCTTAAACTTTCCCCAGAATTTGCTACCACAGATCTGACAAAGACCAAGGAAGAGCCTGACAGTCAGAAGCCATCTTCAACTCCAGAAGTGGTCACAGCACCAACTGAAATTACTGTTCAAGAAAAAGGTAAACTTTCACCAACCAAAACAAGGTCGCAGGGTCTTAAACTCTCACCTGAACTTGCCAACACTGAGCTGACAAAGACCAAGGAAGAGCCTGACAGTCAGAAGCCATCTTCAACTCCAGAGGTGTCCACAGCACCAACTGAAATTACTGTTGTGGAAAAAGGTAAACTTTCACCAACCAAAAGAAAGACTAAGGATCTGAAACATTTCCCAGAACTTGCTACCACTGAACTGACAAAGACCAAGGAAGAGCCTGACAGTCAGAAACCATCTTCAACTCCAGAGGTGGTCACAAAAACAACTGAAATTACTGTTGAAAAGGGAGAACTTTCACCGACCAAAAGAAAGACTAAGGGTCTTAAACTCTCACCTGAACTTGCTAGCACTGAGCTGACAAAGACCAAGGAAGAGCCTGACAAACAGAAACCATCTTCAACTCCAGAAGTGGTCACAAAAACAACTGAAATTACTGTTGAAAAGGGAGAACTTTCACCGACCAAAAGAAAGACTAAGGGTCTTAAACTCTCACCTGAACTTGCTACCACTGAGCTGACAAAGACCAAGGAAGAGCCCGACAGTCAGAAGCCATCTTCAACTCCAGAGGTGTCCACAGCACCAACTGAAATTACTGTTGTGGAAAAAGGTAAACTTTCACCAACCAAAACAAAGTCGAAGGGTCTTAAACTTTCCCCAGAATCTGCAATCACAGAGCTGACAAAGACCAAAGAAGAGCATACTCTCGGTGGAAGCATTGATGTGGAATATAAGGAGTCTAAGGAAGAAAGCAAGAATGTGAGGGCTTCAATTGGACAGGTAGTCACAGGAGCAATTGAAATAGATGTTGTTAAAGACAGTAAGCTTTCACCAACCAAAAGAAAGTCAAAGGGTCTCAAACTTTCCCCAGAACTTGGTACCACAGAGCAGACAAAAACCAAGGAAGAGCGTGACCGTCAAAAGCCATCTTCAACTCCAGAAGTGGTCAAAGCAACAACTAAAATGACTGTTGTGGAAAAAGGAGAGCTTTCACCTCATAAAGGAAAGTCAAATGGTCTGATACTTTCTCCAGAAGGTGCTACTTCAGAGCTGGCAAAGACCAAGGAAGAGCCTGATAATCAGAAGCCATCTTCAACACAAGAGGTGGTCACAGCAGCAACTGAAATTACCGTTATGGGAAAAGGAGAACTTTCACCAACTAAAAGAATGTCAAAGGGTCTGAAACCATCCTCAGAATTTGCTACCACAGAGCTGATGGATGTAAAGAAAGAACATGAAAGTCAGAAGTCTTCAGTGGATTCCAGAGAGCAAACTGAAGTTGCTGTTTTGGAGGAACTTACCATACCAGCCAGAAGGAAGCCTAAGAGTCTTGATGTTTCTACAGCTGTAGAGCCAATCTCTGCTCCTGGTGAAATTACTGACATGGAGTCTAAGGAGGCTAAGGAGGAATCCAAGAGTGGGAAGGCTTCAACTGGACAGGTAAGCACCGTAGCGATTGGCATGGATGTTGTTAAAGACAGTAAGGTTCCACCAACCAAAAGAAAGTCAAAGAAGCCAAAGATTTCTTTAGAACTTTCTAGCAAGGAGCCGACCAAGTCCAAGGATGAGCCTGAAAGTCAGAAGCCATCTTCAACTCCAGAGGTAAGCACAGGACTAACTGAACATGCTGTTGTGGAAAAAGGAATGATTTCACTAACCAAAATAAAGTTGAAGGGACAAAAACCTTCCACAGAACTTCCTTGCATGGGTTTCTCTGAGACCAAGGAAGAGCCTGATAGTCAGAAGTCTTCGCTGGATTCTAGAGAGCACACTGAAGGTGCTGTTATTGAAGAAGCTGAGTTCATACCGACCAGGAGGGAGCCGAAGAGTGAGGAAATTTCCCCTATTCAAGAATCAGTCTCTATTTTCAAAAATAAACTTGAAAGACCTACTGATATAGAGCCTGAAGCTACTAAGAAAAAACTTGATAGTGTGAAACCTGCCACACCTTCAAAGGTAGTCACCGGGCGGACTGAAATTGCTGTTGTGGAAGAAACTGAAGTTTTACCAACAAAGGTAAGGTCAAAGAGTATAAAATCTTCACCAATTCTTGCTGATATGGAGCCAACACAGAACAAGAAAATAACTGACAGTCAAGAGTCTTCATCCAGTTCCAAGAAGGAAATTAAAACTGCTGTTGTGGCAGAAACTAAGCTTGAACCAGCCTGGAGAGTACTTTCTGTACTTTCAAAGATTGCTCATATGGAACCTGAACAAACTAAGAAACAGTTTAAGAGTGCAGAGATTGCCATGGCTCCAGGGACATTGCCTACTGTGGAAACTGCCTCCCAACAGACAAAAGCGCCAAGGACCAATGTGCAGAAAATTGAGATTGTTAGTGAAAGACAACCTTCAATCAAGGATGATGTTAAATCAAGTGTCCCTAAAAAAGTGAAACCTGCTGAGGAGAGTCAAACTACTGTAAAGAGCAGTCCAGTTTGTGAGAAGTTCACTGTTCAGGTTAGTGGCACCATTCAGGAGCTCCAAGGAAAGAAAATGGCCACAGTCATTCTGGACACAGTTGTGCAACCATCAGAAAAAGTGGATACTTGTATTTCGTCTCTGCATGCTGAACCTATGGAATCTGTCCCTACACCCATTTCAACCATGGCTAAACCTCCACACACTGACTTACAGGGGCTTAAAGATAAATCTAAAGAGGCCCCACAACAAACCATTTCCCAGTCTACAGAAAGAGACCTCAGTACAATTCCTCAAACACAACCACCTCACTCCAGCGAGGTGGCAGACTACATTGACAAGTTATGGGAAAACACAGGTGAGATTCAGAAGGGATATCTGGTCCTCGATCTGCCTGAGACGGGTGTCAACCAGACAAGTGAGAAGCCAACTTTGACACAAGAGGTGGTCACAGCAATAACAAACATAACAGTTGTGGAAAAAAGAGAGCTTTCACCTACTAAAGGAAAGTCAAAGGGTCTTAAACTTCCCGCAGAATTGACTACCACAGAGCTGAAAAGGACCAAGGAAGAAACTGACGGTCAGAAGCAATCTTCAATTCCAGAGTTGGCCACAGCACCAACTGAAATAACAGTTGAAAAAGGTGAACTTTCACCAACCAAAAGAAAGACTAAGGGTCTCAAACTTTCCCCAGAACTTGCTACCACTGAGCTGACAAAGACAAAGACCAAGGAAGAGCCTGACAGGCAGAAACCATCTTCAACTCCAGAGTTGGTCAAAGCATCAACTGAAATTGCTGTTGTGGAAAAAGGAGAGCTTTCACCTACTAAAGGAAAGTCAAAGGGTCTTAAACATCCCCCAGAATTTGTTACCAAAGAACTGAAAAGGACCAAGGAAGAGCTTGACCGTCAGAAGACATCTTCAACTCCAGAGGTGGTCACAAAAACAACTGAAATTACTGTTGTAGAAAAAGGAGAACTTTCACCAACCAAAATTAAGTCTAAGGATCTGAAACTTTCCTCAGAATTTGCCACCACAGAATTGGCAAAGACCAAAGAAGAGCCTGACCGTCAGAAGCCATCGTTAACTCCAAAGGTGGCCACAGCACTAACTGAAATTACTTTTGAAGTAGGTGAACTTTCACCAACCAAAAGAAAGACTAAGGGTCTCAAACTTTCCCCAGAACTTCCTATCACTGAGCTGACAAAGACCAAGGAAGAGCCTGACAGTCAGAAGCCATCTTCAACTCCAGAGGTGGTCACAGCAACAACTGAAATTACTGTTGTGGAAAAAGGAGAACTTTCATCAACCAAAATAAAGTCTAAGGATCTGAAACTTTCCTCAGAAATTGCCACCACAGAGTTGACAAAGACCAAAGAAGAGCCTGACATTCAGAATCCATTTTCAACTCCAGAGTTGGCCAAAGCACCAACTAAAATTACTGTTGAAAAAGGTGAACTTTCACCGACCAAAAGAAAGACTAAGGGTATCAAACTTGCCCCAGAATTTGCTACCACAGGGCTTACAAAGACCAAGGAAGAGCCTGACGGTCAGAAGCCATCCTTAAATCCAGAGGTGGTCACAGCAACAACTAAAATTTCTGTTGTGGAAAAATGTGAACTTTCACCAACCAAAAGAAAGTCTAAGGATCTTAAACTTTCCTCAAAAATTGCCACCCCAGAGTTGGCAAAGACCAAAGAAGAGCCTGACAGGCAGAAACTATCTTCAGCTCCAAAGGTGGTCACAGACACAACTGGAATTACTGTTGAAAAAGGAGAGCTTTCACCAACCAAAACAAAGTCGAAGGGTGAGAAACTTTCCCCAGAATTTGCTACCACAGGGCTGACAAAGTCCAAGGAAGAGCCTGACAGGCAGAAACCGTCTTCAACTGCAGAGATGGTCATAGCACCAACTGAAATTACTGTTGAAAAAGGTGAACTTTCACCTACCAAAAGAAAGACTAATAAGGATCTCAAACTTTCCCAAGAATTTGCTACCACAGGGCTGACAAAGACCAAAAAAGAGCCTGACAGTCAGAAGCCCTCTTTAACTCCCAAGGTGGTCACAACGACAACTGAAATAACTGTTGTAGAAAAAGGTGAACTTTCACCAACCAAAAGAAAGTCTAAGGATCTGAAACATTCCCCAGAACTTGCTAGCACTGAGCTGACAAAGACCAAGGAAGAGCCTGACAAACAGAAACCATCTTCAAATCCAGGGGTGGCCACAGCACCAACTGAAATTACAGTTGAAAAAGATGAACTTTCACCAACCAAAAGAAAGACTAAGGGTCTCAAACTTTCCCCAGAACTTGCTAGCACTGAGCTGACAAAGACAAAGACCAAGGAAGAGCCTGACAGGCAGAAACCATCTTCAACTCCAGAGGTGGTCACAACGACAACTGAAATAACTGTTTTAGAAAAAGGAGAACTTTCACCAACCAAAATGAAGTCTAAGGACCTGAAACATCCCTCAGAATTTGCCGCCACAGAGTTGGCAAAGACCAAAGGAGAGCCTGACCGTCAGAAGCCATCTTCAACTCCAGAGGTGGTCACAGCAACAACTGAAATTTCTGTTGTAGAAAAAGCTGAACTTTCACCAACCAAAAGAAAGTCTAAGGATCTGAAACAATCCCCAGAACTTGCTAGCACTGCGCTGACAAAGACCAAGGAAGAGCCTGATAGTCAGAAGCCATCTTCAACTCCAGAGGTGGTCACAGCAAGAACTGAAATTTCTGTTGAAAAGGGAGAACTTTCACCAACCAAAAGAAAGACTAAGGATCTGAAACATTCCCCAGAACTTGCTAGCACTGAGCTGACCAAGACAAAGACCAAGGAAGAGCCTGACAGGCAGAAATCATCTTCAACTCCAGAGGTGGTCACAATGACAACTGAAATTACTGTTGTGGAAAAAGGTGAACTTTCACCAACCAAAGGAAAGTCTAAGGATCTGAAAAATTCCACAGAACTTGCTAGCACTGAGCTGAGAAAGACCAAGGAAGAACCTAACAAACAGAAACCATCTTCAACTCCAGAGGTTGTCACAACAACAACTGAAATTACTGTTGTGGAAAAAGGTGAACTTTCACCAACCAAAGGAAAGTCTAAGGATCTGAAACATTCCACAGAACTTGCTAGCACGGAGCTGACCAAGACCAAGGAAGAGCCTGACCGTCAGAAACCATCTTCAACTCCAGGGGTGGCCACAGCAACAACTGAAATTACAGTTGAAAAAGGTGAACTTTCACCAACCAAAAGAAAGACTAAGGGTCTCAAACTTTCCCCAGAACTTACTACCACTGAGCTGACAAAGACCAAGGAAGAGCCTGACAGGCAGAAACCATCTTCAACTCCAGAGGTGATCACAACGACAACTGAAATTACTGTTGTGGAAAAAGGTGAACTTTCACCAACCAAAGGAAAGTCTAAGGATCTGAAACATTCCACAGAACTTGCTAGCACTAGGCTGACCAAGACCAAGGAAGAGCCTGACCGTCAGAAACCATCTTCAACTCCAGGGGTGGCCACAGCAACAACTGAAATTACAGTTGAAAAAGGTGAACTTTCACCAACCAAAAGAAAGACTAAGGGTCTCAAACTTTCCCCAGAACTTGCTAGCACTGAGCTGACAAAGACAAAGACCAAGGAAGAGCCTGACAGGCAGAAACCATCTTCAACTCCAGAGGTGGTCATAGCAACAACTGAAATAACTGTTTTAGAAAAAGGAGAACTTTCACCAACCAAAATGAAGTCTAAGGACCTGAAACATCCCTCAGAATTTGCCGCCACAGAGTTGGCAAAGACCAAAGGAGAGCCTGACCGTCAGAAGCCATCTTCAACTCCAGAGGTGGTCACAGCAACAACTGAAATTTCTGTTGTAGAAAAAGCTGAACTTTCACCAACCAAAAGAAAGTCTAAGGATCTGAAACAATCCCCAGAACTTGCTAGCACTGCGCTGACAAAGACCAAGGAAAAGCCTGATAGTCAGAAGCCATCTTCAACTCCAGAGGTGGTCACAGCAAGAACTGAAATTTCTGTTGAAAAGGGAGAACTTTCACCAACCAAAAGAAAGACTAAGGATCTGAAACATTCCCCAGAACTTGCTAGCACTGAGCTGACCAAGACAAAGACCAAGGAAGAGCCTGACAGGCAGAAATCATCTTCAACTCCAGAGGTGGTCACAATGACAACTGAAATTACTGTTGTGGAAAAAGGTGAACTTTCACCAACCAAAGGAAAGTCTAAGGATCTGAAACATTCCCCAGAACTTGCTAGCACTGAGCTGACAAAGACCAAGGAAGAACCTAACAAACAGAAACCATCTTCAACTCCAGAGGTTGTCACAACAACAACTGAAATTACTGTTGTGGAAAAAGGTGAACTTTCACCAACCAAAGGAAAGTCTAAGGATCTGAAACATTCCACAGAACTTGCTAGCACTGAGCTGACCAAGACCAAGGAAGAGCCTGACAGGCAGAAACCATCTCCAACTCTAGAGGTGGCCACAGCACCAACTGAAATTACAATTGAAAAAGGTGAACTTTCACCAACCAAAAGAAAGACTAAGGGTCTCAAACTTCCCCCAGAACTTGTTAGCACTGAGCTGAGAAAGACAAAGACCAAGGAAGAGCCTGACAGACAGAAACCATCGTCAACTGCAGAGGTGGTCACAGCAACAACTGAAATTACAGTTGAAAAAGGTGAACTTTCACCAACCAAAGGAAAGACTAAGGGTCTCAAACTTTCCCCAGAACTTGCTAGCACTGAGCTGAGAAAGACAAAGACCAAGGAAGAGCCTGACAGGCAGAAACCATCTTCAACTCCAGCGGTGGTCACAATGACAACTGAAATTACTGTTGTGGAAAAAGGTGAACTTTCACCAACCAAAGGAAAGTCTAAGGATCTGAAACATTCCACAGAACTTGCTAGCACTGAGCTGAGAAAGACAAAGACCAAGGAAGGGCCTGACAGGAATAAACCATCGTCAACTGCAGAGGTGGTCATAGCAACAACTGAAATTACTGTTGTGGAAAAAGGTGAACTTTCACCAACCAAAGGAGAGTCTAAGGATCTGAAACATTCCCCAGAACTTGCTAGCACTGAGCTGACCAAGACCAAGGAAGAGCCTGACAGGCAGAAACCATCTTCAACTCCAGAGGTGGCCACAGCACCAACTGAAATTACAGTTGAAAAAGGTGAACTTTCACCAACCAAAAGAAAGACTAAGGGTCTCAAACATTCCCCAGAACTTGCTAGCACTGAGCTGAGAAAGACAAAGACCAAGGAAGAGCCTGACATACAGAAACCATCTTCAACTCCAGAGGTGGTCATAGCAACAACTGAAATTACTGTTGTGGAAAAAGGTGAACTTTCACCAACCAAAGGAAAGTCTAAGGATCTGAAACATTCCCCAGAACTTGTAAGCACTGAGCTGACAAAGACCAAGGAAGAGCCTGACAGGCAGAAACCATCTCCAACTCCAGAGGTGGCCACAGCACCAACTGAAATTACAGTTGAAAAAGGTGAACTTTCACCAACCAAAGGAAAGACTAAGGGTCTCAAACTTTCCCCAGAACTTGCTAGCACTGAGCTGAGAAAGACAAAGACCAAGGAAGAGCCTGACAGGAAGAAACCATCGTCAACTGCAGAGGTGGTCACAACGACAACTGAAATTACTGTTGTGGAAAAAGGTGAACTTTCACCAACCAAAAGAGAGTCTAAGGATCTGAAACGTTCCCCAGAACTTGCTACCACTGAGCTGACAAAGACCAAGGAAGAGCCTGACAGGAAGAAACCATCGTCAACTGCAGAGGTGGTCACAACGACAACTGAAATTACTGTTGTGGAAAAAGGTGAACTTTCACCAACCAAAGGAAAGTCTAAGGATCTGAAACATTCCCCAGAACTTGCTAGCACTGAGCTGACAAAGACCAAGGAAGAACCTAACAAACAGAAACCATCTTCAACTCCAGAGGTTGTCACAACAACAACTGAAATTACTGTTGTGGAAAAAGGTGAACTTTCACCAACAAAAGGAAAGTCTAAGGATCTGAAACATTCCCCAGAACTTGCTAGCACTGAGCTGACAAAGACCAAGGAAGAGCCTGACAGTCAGAAACCATCTTCAACTCCAGAGGTGGTCACAGCAACAACTGAAATTACTCTTGAAAAAGGTGAACTTTCACCAACCAAAAGAAAGACTAAGGGTCTCAAACTTTCCCCAGAACTTGCTAGCACTGAGCTGACCAAGACAAAGACCAAGGAAGAGCCTGACAGGCAGAAATCATCTTCAACTCCAGAGGTGGTCACAATGACAACTGAAATTACTGTTGTGGAAAAAGGTGAACTTTCACCAACCAAAGGAAAGTCTAAGGATCTGAAAAATTCCACAGAACTTGCTAGCACTGAGCTGAGAAAGACCAAGGAAGAACCTAACAAACAGAAACCATCTTCAACTCCAGAGGTTGTCACAACAACAACTGAAATTACTGTTGTGGAAAAAGGTGAACTTTCACCAACCAAAGGAAAGTCTAAGGATCTGAAACATTCCACAGAACTTGCTAGCACGGAGCTGACCAAGACCAAGGAAGAGCCTGACCGTCAGAAACCATCTTCAACTCCAGGGGTGGCCACAGCAACAACTGAAATTACAGTTGAAAAAGGTGAACTTTCACCAACCAAAAGAAAGACTAAGGGTCTCAAACTTTCCCCAGAACTTACTACCACTGAGCTGACAAAGACCAAGGAAGAGCCTGACAGGCAGAAACCATCTTCAACTCCAGAGGTGATCACAACGACAACTGAAATTACTGTTGTGGAAAAAGGTGAACTTTCACCAACCAAAGGAAAGTCTAAGGATCTGAAACATTCCACAGAACTTGCTAGCACTAGGCTGACCAAGACCAAGGAAGAGCCTGACCGTCAGAAACCATCTTCAACTCCAGGGGTGGCCACAGCAACAACTGAAATTACAGTTGAAAAAGGTGAACTTTCACCAACCAAAAGAAAGACTAAGGGTCTCAAACTTTCCCCAGAACTTGCTAGCACTGAGCTGACAAAGACAAAGACCAAGGAAGAGCCTGACAGGCAGAAACCATCTTCAACTCCAGAGGTGGTCATAGCAACAACTGAAATAACTGTTTTAGAAAAAGGAGAACTTTCACCAACCAAAATGAAGTCTAAGGACCTGAAACATCCCTCAGAATTTGCCGCCACAGAGTTGGCAAAGACCAAAGGAGAGCCTGACCGTCAGAAGCCATCTTCAACTCCAGAGGTGGTCACAGCAACAACTGAAATTTCTGTTGTAGAAAAAGCTGAACTTTCACCAACCAAAAGAAAGTCTAAGGATCTGAAACAATCCCCAGAACTTGCTAGCACTGCGCTGACAAAGACCAAGGAAAAGCCTGATAGTCAGAAGCCATCTTCAACTCCAGAGGTGGTCACAGCAAGAACTGAAATTTCTGTTGAAAAGGGAGAACTTTCACCAACCAAAAGAAAGACTAAGGATCTGAAACATTCCCCAGAACTTGCTAGCACTGAGCTGACCAAGACAAAGACCAAGGAAGAGCCTGACAGGCAGAAATCATCTTCAACTCCAGAGGTGGTCACAATGACAACTGAAATTACTGTTGTGGAAAAAGGTGAACTTTCACCAACCAAAGGAAAGTCTAAGGATCTGAAACATTCCCCAGAACTTGCTAGCACTGAGCTGACAAAGACCAAGGAAGAACCTAACAAACAGAAACCATCTTCAACTCCAGAGGTTGTCACAACAACAACTGAAATTACTGTTGTGGAAAAAGGTGAACTTTCACCAACCAAAGGAAAGTCTAAGGATCTGAAACATTCCACAGAACTTGCTAGCACTGAGCTGACCAAGACCAAGGAAGAGCCTGACAGGCAGAAACCATCTCCAACTCTAGAGGTGGCCACAGCACCAACTGAAATTACAATTGAAAAAGGTGAACTTTCACCAACCAAAAGAAAGACTAAGGGTCTCAAACTTCCCCCAGAACTTGTTAGCACTGAGCTGAGAAAGACAAAGACCAAGGAAGAGCCTGACAGACAGAAACCATCGTCAACTGCAGAGGTGGTCACAGCAACAACTGAAATTACAGTTGAAAAAGGTGAACTTTCACCAACCAAAGGAAAGACTAAGGGTCTCAAACTTTCCCCAGAACTTGCTAGCACTGAGCTGAGAAAGACAAAGACCAAGGAAGAGCCTGACAGGCAGAAACCATCTTCAACTCCAGCGGTGGTCACAATGACAACTGAAATTACTGTTGTGGAAAAAGGTGAACTTTCACCAACCAAAGGAAAGTCTAAGGATCTGAAACATTCCACAGAACTTGCTAGCACTGAGCTGAGAAAGACAAAGACCAAGGAAGGGCCTGACAGGAATAAACCATCGTCAACTGCAGAGGTGGTCATAGCAACAACTGAAATTACTGTTGTGGAAAAAGGTGAACTTTCACCAACCAAAGGAGAGTCTAAGGATCTGAAACATTCCCCAGAACTTGCTAGCACTGAGCTGACCAAGACCAAGGAAGAGCCTGACAGGCAGAAACCATCTTCAACTCCAGAGGTGGCCACAGCACCAACTGAAATTACAGTTGAAAAAGGTGAACTTTCACCAACCAAAAGAAAGACTAAGGGTCTCAAACATTCCCCAGAACTTGCTAGCACTGAGCTGAGAAAGACAAAGACCAAGGAAGAGCCTGACATACAGAAACCATCTTCAACTCCAGAGGTGGTCATAGCAACAACTGAAATTACTGTTGTGGAAAAAGGTGAACTTTCACCAACCAAAGGAAAGTCTAAGGATCTGAAACATTCCCCAGAACTTGTAAGCACTGAGCTGACAAAGACCAAGGAAGAGCCTGACAGTCAGAAACCATCTACAACTCCAGAGGTGGCCACAGCACCAACTGAAATTACAGTTGAAAAAGGTGAACTTTCACCAACCAAAGGAAAGACTAAGGGTCTCAAACTTTCCCCAGAACTTGCTAGCACTGAGCTGAGAAAGACAAAGACCAAGGAAGAGCCTGACAGGAAGAAACCATCGTCAACTGCAGAGGTGGTCACAACGACAACTGAAATTACTGTTGTGGAAAAAGGTGAACTTTCACCAACCAAAAGAGAGTCTAAGGATCTGAAACGTTCCCCAGAACTTGCTACCACTGAGCTGACAAAGACCAAGGAAGAGCCTGACAGGAAGAAACCATCGTCAACTGCAGAGGTGGTCACAACGACAACTGAAATTACTGTTGTGGAAAAAGGTGAACTTTCACCAACCAAAGGAAAGTCTAAGGATCTGAAACATTCCCCAGAACTTGCTAGCACTGAGCTGACAAAGACCAAGGAAGAACCTAACAAACAGAAACCATCTTCAACTCCAGAGGTTGTCACAACAACAACTGAAATTACTGTTGTGGAAAAAGGTGAACTTTCACCAACAAAAGGAAAGTCTAAGGATCTGAAACATTCCCCAGAACTTGCTAGCACTGAGCTGACAAAGACCAAGGAAGAGCCTGACAGTCAGAAACCATCTTCAACTCCAGAGGTGGTCACAGCAACAACTGAAATTACTCTTGAAAAAGGTGAACTTTCACCAACCAAAAGAAAGACTAAGGGTCTCAAACTTTCCCCAGAACTTGCTACCACTGAGCTGACAAAGACCAAAGAACAGCCTGAAAGTCAGAAGCCATCTTCAACTCCAGAGGTGGTCACAGCAAGAACTGAAATGACTGTTGAGGAAAAAGGTGAACTTTCACCAACCAAAAGAGAGTCTAAGGATCTGAAACATTCCCCAGAACTTGCTAGCACTGAACTGACAAAGACCAGGGAAGAGCCTGACAGACAGAAACCATCTTCAACTCCAGGGGTGGCCACAGCACCAACTGAATTCACTGTTGTGGAAAAAGGTGAACTTTCACCAACCAAAAGAAAGACTAAGGGTCTCACACTTTCCCCAGAACTTGCTACCACTGAGCTGACAAAGACCAAGGAAGAGCCTGACAAACAGAAACTATCTTCAACTCCAGAGGTGGTCACAAAAACAACTGAAATTACTGTTGAAAAGGGAGAACTTTCACCAATCAAAAGACAGACTAAGGGTCTTAAACTTTACCCAGAACTTGCTACCACAGAGTTGGCAAAGACCCCAGAAAAAACAGGCAGACAGAAACCATCTTCAACTCCACAGGTGGCCACAGCATCAACTGAAATTTCTGTTGAAAAAGGTGAACTTTCACCAACCAAAGGAAAGTCTAAGGATCTGAAAAATTCCACAGAACTTGCTAGCACTGAGCTGACCAAGACCAAGGAAGAGCCTGACAGGCAGAAACCATCTCCAACTCCAGAGGTGGCCACAGCACCAACTGAAATTATAGTTGAAAAAGGTGAACTTTCACCAACCAAAAGAAAGACTAAGGGTCTCAAACTTTCCCCAGAACTTGCTAGCACTGAGCTGAGAAAGACAAAGACCAAGGAAGAGCCTGACATACAGAAACCATCTTCAACTCCAGAGGTGGTCATAGCAACAACTGAAATTACTGTTGTGGAAAAAGGTGAACTTTCACCAACCAAAGGAAAGTCTAAGGATCTGAAACATTCCCCAGAACTTGCTAGCACTGAGCTGACAAAGACCAAGGAAGAGCCTGACATACAGAAACCATCTTCAACTCCAGAGGTGGCCACAGCACCAACTGAAATTACAGTTGAAAAAGGTGAACTTTCACCAACCAAAGGAAAGACTAAGGGTCTCAAACTTTCCCCAGAACTTGCTAGCACTGAGCTGAGAAAGACAAAGACAAAGGAAGAGCCTGACAGGAAGAAACCATCGTCAACTGCAGCGGTGGTCACAACGACAACTGAAATTACTGTTGTGGAAAAAGGTGAACTTTCACCAACCAAAAGAGAGTCTAAGAATCTGAAACGTTCCCCAGAACTTGCTACCACTGAGCTGACAAAGACCAAGGAAGAGCCTGACAGGAAGAAACCATCGTCAACTGCAGAGGTGGTCACAACGACAACTGAAATTACTGTTGTGGAAAAAGGTGAACTTTCACCAACCAAAGGAAAGTCTAAGGATCTGAAACATTCCCCAGAACTTGCTAGCACTGAGCTGACAAAGACCAAGGAAGAACCTAACAAACAGAAACCATCTTCAACTCCAGAGGTTGTCACAACAACAACTGAAATTACTGTTGTGGAAAAAGGTGAACTTTCACCAACCAAGGAAAGTCTAAGGATCTGAAACATTCCCCAGAACTTGCTAGCACTGAGCTGACAAAGACCAAGGAAGAGCCTGACAGTCAGAAACCATCTTCAACTCCAGAGGTGGTCACAGCAACAACTGAAATTACTCTTGAAAAAGGTGAACTTTCACCAACCAAAAGAAAGACTAAGGGTCTCAAACTTTCCCCAGAACTTGCTACCACTGAGCTGACAAAGACCAAAGAACAGCCTGAAAGTCAGAAGCCATCTTCAACTCCAGAGGTGGTCACAGCAAGAACTGAAATGACTGTTGAGGAAAAAGGTGAACTTTCACCAACCAAAAGAGAGTCTAAGGATCTGAAACATTCCCCAGAACTTGCTAGCACTGAACTGACAAAGACCAGGGAAGAGCCTGACAGACAGAAACCATCTTCAACTCCAGGGGTGGCCACAGCACCAACTGAATTTACTGTTGTGGAAAAAGGTGAACTTTCACCAACCAAAAGAAAGACTAAGGGTCTCACACTTTCCCCAGAACTTGCTACCACTGAGCTGACAAAGACCAAGGAAGAGCCTGACAAACAGAAACTATCTTCAACTCCAGAGGTGGTCACAAAAACAACTGAAATTACTGTTGAAAAGGGAGAACTTTCACCAATCAAAAGACAGACTAAGGGTCTTAAACTTTACCCAGAACTTGCTACCACAGAGTTGGCAAAGACCCCAGAAAAAACAGGCAGACAGAAACCATCTTCAACTCCACAGGTGGCCACAGCATCAACTGAAATTTCTGTTGAAAAAGGTGAACTTTCACCAACCAAAAGAAAGACTAAGGGTCTCAAACTTTCCCCAGAACTTGCTACCACTGAGCTGACAAAGACCAAGATCAAGGAAGAGCCTGACATACAGAAACCATCTTCAACTCCAGAGGTGGTCATAGCAACAACTGAAATTACTGTTGTGGAAAAAGGTGAACTTTCACCAACCAAAGGAAAGTCTAAGGATCTGAAACATTCCCCAAAACTTGCTAGCACTGAGCTGACAAATACCAAGGAAGAGCCTGACAGGCAGAAACCATCTCCAACTCCAGAGGTGGTCACAGCAACAACTGAAGTTACAGTTGAAAAAGGTGAACTTTCACCAACCAAAGGAAAGTCTAAGGATCTGAAACATTCCCCAGAACTTGCTACCACTGAGCTGACAAAGACCAAGGAAGAGCCTGACAGGAAGAAACCATCGTCAACTGCAGAGGTGGTGATAGCAACAACTGAAATTACTGTTGTGGAAAAAGGTGAACTTTCACCAACCAAAAGAGAGTCTAAGGATCTGAAACGTTCCCCAGAACTTGCTACCACTGAGCTGACAAAGACCAAGGAAGAGCCTGACAGGAAGAAACCATCGTCAACTGCAGAGGTGGTCACAACGACAACTGAAATTACTGTTGTGGAAAAAGGTGAACTTTCACCAACCAATGGAAAGTCTAAGGATCTGAAACATTCCCCAGAACTTGCTAGCACTGAGCTGACAAAGACCAAGGAAGAACCTAACAAACAGAAACCATCTTCAACTCCAGAGGTTGTCACAACAACAACTGAAATTACTGTTGTGGAAAAAGGTGAACTTTCACCAACCAAAGGAAAGTCTAAGGATCTGAAACATTCCCCAGAACTTGCTAGCACTGAGCTGACAAAGAACAAGGAAGAGCCTGACAGTCAGAAGCCATCTTCAACTCCCAAGGTGGTCACAGCAACAACTGAAATTGCTCTTGTGGAAAAAGGTGAACTTTCACCAACCAAAAGAAAGAATAAGGATCTGAATCTTTCCTCAGAAATTGCCACCACAGAGTTGGCAAAGACCAAAGAACAGCCTGACATTCAGAAGCCATCATCAACTGCAAAGGTGGCCACAGCACCAACTGAAATTACTTTTGAAAAAGGTGAACTTTCACCATCCAAAATAAAGTCTAAGGATCTGAAACATTCCCCAGAACTTGCTAGCACTGAGCTGACAAAGACCAAGGAAGAGCCTGACAGTCAGAAGCCATCTTCAACTCCACAGGTGGCCACAGCATCAACTGAAATTTCTGTTGAAAAAGGTGAACTTTCACCAACCAAAAGAAAGACTAAGGGTCTCAAACTTTCCCCAGAACTTGCTACCACTGAGCTGACAAAGACCAAGATCAAGGAAGAGCCTGACATACAGAAACCATCTTCAACTCCAGAGGTGGTCATAGCAACAACTGAAATTACTGTTGTGGAAAAAGGTGAACTTTCACCAACCAAAGGAAAGTCTAAGGATCTGAAACATTCCCCAGAACTTGCTACCACTGAGCTGACAAAGACCAAGGAAGAGCCTGACAGGAAGAAACCATCGTCAACTGCAGAGGTGGTGATAGCAACAACTGAAATTACTGTTGTGGAAAAAGGTGAACTTTCACCAACCAAAAGAGAGTCTAAGGATCTGAAACGTTCCCCAGAACTTGCTACCACTGAGCTGACAAAGACCAAGGAAGAGCCTGACAGGAAGAAACCATCGTCAACTGCAGAGGTGGTCACAACGACAACTGAAATTACTGTTGTGGAAAAAGGTGAACTTTCACCAACCAATGGAAAGTCTAAGGATCTGAAACATTCCCCAGAACTTGCTAGCACTGAGCTGACAAAGACCAAGGAAGAACCTAATAAACAGAAACCATCTTCAACTCCAGAGGTTGTCACAACAACAACTGAAATTACTGTTGTGGAAAAAGGTGAACTTTCACCAACCAAAGGAAAGTCTAAGGATCTGAAACATTCCCCAGAACTTGCTAGCACTGAGCTAACAAAGACCAAGGAAGAGCCTGACAGTCAGAAACCATCTTCAACTCCAGAGGTGGTCACAGCAACAACTGAAATTACTCTTGAAAAAGGTGAACTTTCACCAACCAAAAGAAAGACAAAGGGTCTCAAACTTTCCCCAGAACTTGCTACCACTGAGCTGACAAAGACCAAAGAACAGCCTGAATGTCAGAAGCCATCTTCAACTCCAGAGGTGGTCACAGCAAGAACTGAAATGATTGTTGAGGAAAAAGGTGAACTTTCACCAACCAAAAGAGAGTCTAAGGATCTGAAACATTCCCTAAAACTTGCTAGCACTGAGCTGACAAAGACCAGGGAAGAGCCTGACAGACAGAAACCATCTTCAACTCCAGGGGTGGCCACAGCACCAACTGAATTTACTGTTGTGGAAAAAGGTGAACTTTCACCAAACAAAAGAAAGACTAAGGGTCTCACACTTTCCCCAGAACTTGCTACCACTGAGCTGACAAAGACCAAGGAAGAGCCTGACAAACAGAAACTATCTTCAACTCCAGAGGTGGTCACAAAAACAACTGAAATTACTGTTGAAAAGGGAGAACCTTCACCAATCAAAAGACAGACTAAGGGTCTTAAACTTTACCCAGAATTTGCTACCACAGAGTTGGCAAAGACCCCAGAAAAGCCTGGCAGACAGAAACCATCTTCAACTCCACAGGTGGCCACAGCATCAACTGAAATTTCTGTTGAAAAAGGTGAACTTTCACCAACCAAAAGAAAGTCTAAGGATCTGAAACATTCCCCAGAACTTGCTAGCACTGAGCTGACAAAGACCAAGGAAAAGCCTGACAGACAGAAACCATCTTCAACACCAGAGGTGGCAACAGCATCAATTGAAATGACTGTTGAGGAAAAAGGTGAACTTTCACCAACCAAAAGAAAGACTAAGGGTCTCAAACTTTCCCCAGAACTTGCTACCACTGAGCTGACAAAGACCAAGGAAGTGCCTCACCGTCAGAAACCATCTTCAACTCCAGGGGTGGCCACAGCAACAACTGAAATTATTGTTGAAAAAGGTGAACTTTCACCAACAAAAAGAAAGACTAAGGGTCTCAAACTTTCCCCAGAACTTGCTACCACTGAGCTGACAAAGACCAAGGAAGAGCCTGACAGGAAGAAACCATCGTCAACTGCAGAGGTGGTCATAGCACCAACTGAAATTGTTGTTGTGGAAAAAGGTGAACTTTCACTAACCAAAATAATGACTAAGGGTCTCAAACTTTCCCCAGAACTTGCTACCACTGAGTTGGCAAAGACCCCAGAAAAGCCTGACAGTCAGAAACCATCTTCAACTCCAGAGGTGGTCACAGCAACAACTGAAATTACTGTTGAAAAAGGTGAACTTTCACCAACCAAAAGAAAGACTAAGGGTCTCAAACTTTCCCCAGAACTTGCTACCACTGAGCTGACAAAGACCAAGGAAGAGCCTGACAAACAGAAACTATCTTCAACTCCAGAGGTGGTCACAAAAACAACTGAAATTACTGTTGAAAAGGGAGAAATTTCACCAATCAAAAGACAGACTAAGAGTCTTAAACTTTCCCCAGAACTTGCTACCACAGAGTTGGCAAAGACCCCAGAAAAGCCTGACAGACAGAAACCATCTTCAACTCCACAGGTGGCCACAGCATCCACTGAAATTACAGTTGAAAAAGGTGAACTTTCACCAACCAAAAGAAAGTCTAAGGATCTGAAACATTCCCCAGAACTTGCTACCACTGAGCTGACAAAGACCAAGGAAGAGCCTGACAGTCAGAAACCATCTTCAACTCCAGAGGTGGTCACAACAACAACTGTAATTACTGTTGAAAAAGGTGAACTTTCACCAACCAAAAGAAAGACTAAGGGTCTCAAACTTTCCCCAGAACTTGCTACCACTAAGCTGACAAAGACCCAAGAAGAGCCTGAAAGTCAGAAGCCATCTTCAACTCCAGAGGTGGTCACAGCATCAACTGAAATTACTGTTGAAAAAGGAGACCTTTCACCAATCAAAAGACAGACTAAGGGTCTTAAACATTCCCCAGAACTTGCTACCACAGAGTTGGCAAAGACCAAAGAAGAGCCTGACAAACAAAAAACATCTTTGACTCCAGAGGTGGCCACAGCACAAACTGAAATAACTGTTGAAAAAGAAGAGCTTTCACCAACCAAAACAAAATTGAAGGGTCTGGAACTTTTCCTGGAATTTGCTAGCAGTAAAATGACAAAGACCAAGGAAGAGCCTGACTGTCAGAAGCCATCTTCAAATCCAGCGGTGGTCGTAACACCAACTGAAATTGCTGTTGTGGAAAAAGGCAAACTTTCTCCAACCAAAAGTGAGACTAAGGGTCTGAAACTTTCCCCAGAATTTGCTACCACAGGGCTGACAAAGTCCAAGGAAGAGCCTGACAAACAGAAACCATCTTCAACTCCAGGGGTGGCCACAGCACCAACTGAAATTGCTGATGTGGAAAAAGGTGAACTTTCACCCACCAAAAGAAAGACTAAGGGTCACAAACTTTCCCCAGAACTTGCTGCCACTGAGCTGACAAAGACTAAGGAAGAGCCTGACATACAGAAACCATCTTCAACTCAAGAGGTGGTCACAACAAAAACTGAAATTACTGTTGTGGAAAAAGGTGAACTTTCACCAACCAAAAGAAAGACTAAGGATCTGAAACGTTCCTCAGAACTTGCCATCACAGAGTTGGCAAAGACCAAAGAAGAGGCTGACCGTCAGAAGCCATCTTCAACTCCAGAGGTGGCCACAGCATCAACTGAAATTACTGTTGAAAAAGGTGAACTTTTACCAACCAAAAGAAAGACTAAGGGTCTCAAACTTTACCCAGAACTTGCTACCACTGAGCTGACAAAGACCAAGGAAGAGCCTGACAGTCAGAAACCATCTTCAACTCCAGAGGTGGTCACAGCAACAACTGAAATTACTGTTGAAAAAGGTGAACTTTCACCAACCAAAAGAAAGACTAAGGGTCTCAAACTTTCCCCAGAACTTGCTACCACTGAGCTGACAAAGACCAAGGAAGCGCCTGACAGGCAGAAGCCATCTTCAACTCCAGAGATGGTCACAACAACTGAAATTACTGTTGTGGAAAAAGGTGAACTTTCACCAACCAAAAGACAGACTAAGGGTCTTAAACATTCCCCAGAACTTGCTACCACAGAGTTGGCAAAGACCAAAGAAGAGCCTGACAAACAAAAACCATCTTCAACTCCAGAGGTGGTCACAAAAACAACTGACATTTCTGTTGAAAAGGGAGAACTTTCACCAACCAAAAGAAAGACTAAGGGTCTCAAACCTTCCCCAGAACTTGCTACCACTGAGCTGACAGAGACCAAGGAAGAGCCTGACAGTCAGAAGCCATCTTTAACTCCAGAGGTGGTCACAGCAACGACTGAAATTGCTGATGTGGAAAAAGGTGAACTTTCACCCACCAAAAGAAAGTCGAAGGATCTGAAACTTTCCCCAGAATTTGCTACCACAGGGCTGACAAAGTCCAAGGAAGAGCCTGACAAACTGAAACCATCTTCAACTCCAGGGGTGGCCACAGCACCAACTGAAATTGCTGATGTGGAAAAAGGTGAACTTTCACCCACCAAAAGAAAGACTAAGGGTCACAAACTTTCCCCAGAACTTGCTGCCACTGAGCTGACGAAGACCAAGGAAGAACCTGACAGACAGAAACCATCTTCAACTCAAGAGGTGGTCACAACAAAAACTGAAATTACTGTTGTGGAAAAAGGTGAACTTTCACTAACCAAAAGAAAGACTAAGGATCTGAAACTTTCCTCAGAACTTGCCATCACAGAGTTGGCAAAGACCAAAGAAGAGCCTGACCGTCAGAAACCATCTTCAACTCCAGAGGTGGTCACAGCAACAACTGAAATTACTGTTGAAAAAGGTGAACTTTCACCAACCAAAAGAAAGACTAAGGGTCTCAAACTTTCCCCAGAACTTGCTACCACTGAGCTGACAAAGACCAAAGAAGAGCCTGAAAGTCAGAAGCCATCTTCAACTCCAGAGATGGTCACAACAACTGAAATTACTGTTGTGGAAAAAGGTGAACTTTCACCAACCAAAAGAGAGTCTAAGGATCTGAAACATTCCCCAGAACTTGCCATCACAGAGTTGGCAAAGACCAAAGAAGAGCCTGACCGTCAGAAACCATCTTCAACTCCAGAGGTGGTCACAGCAACAACTGAAATTACTGTTGAAAAAGGTGAACTTTCACCAACCAAAAGAAAGACTAAGGGTCTCAAACTTTCCCCAGAACTTGCTACCACTGAGCTGACAAAGACCAAAGAAGAGCCTGAAAGTCAGAAGCCATCTTCAACTCCAGAGATGGTCACAACAACTGAAATTACTGTTGTGGAAAAAGGTGAACTTTCACCAACCAAAAGACAGACTAAGGGTCTGAAACATTCCCCAGAACTTGCTACCACAGAGTTGGCAAAGACCAAAGAAGAGCCTGACAAACAAAAAACATCTTCAACTCCAGAGGTGGTCACAAAAACAACTGAAATTTCTGTTGAAAAGGGAGAACTTTCACCAACCAAAAGAAAGCCTAAGGGTCTCAAACTTTCCCCAGAAATTGCTACCACTGAGCTGACAGAGACCAAGGAAGAGTCTGACAGACAGAAACCATCTTCAACTCCAGGGTTGGCCACAGCAACAACTGAAATTACTGTTGTGGAAAAAGGTGAACTTTCACCAACCCAAAGAAAGTCTAAGGATCTGAAACATTCCTCAGAACTTGCTATCACAAGGCTGAAAAAGACCAAAGAAGAGCCTGACAGTCAGAAGCCATCTTTAACTCCAGAGGTGGTCACAGCAACGACTGAAATTGCTGTTGTGGAAAAAGGTGAACTTTCACCAACCAAAATAAAGTCTAAGGATCTGAAACATTCCCCAGAACTTGCTAGCACTGAGCTGACAAAGACCAAGGAAGAGCCTGACAGTCAGAAGCCATCTTCAACTCCAGAGGTGGTCACAGCAACAACTGAAATTTCTGTTGAAAAGGGTGAACTTTTACAAATCAAAAGACAGCTTAAGGGTCTGAAACTTTCCTCAGAACTTGCTACCACAAGGCTGACAAAGACCAAAGAAGAGCCTGACAGTCAGAAGCCATCTTCAACTCCAGAGTTGGCCACAGTAACAACTGAAATTACTGTTGTGGAAAAAGGTGAACTTTCACCAACCAAAAGAAAATCTAAGGATCTGAAACTTTCTTCAGAAATTGCCACCACAGAGTTGGCAAAGACCAAAGAACAGCCTGACATTCAGAAGCTGTCTCCAACTCCAGAGGTGGCCATAGCACCAACTGAAATTACTATTGAAAAAGGAGAGCTTTCACCAACCAAAAGAACATTAAAGGATCTGAAACATTCCCCAGAACTTGCTAGCACTGAGCTGACAAAGACCAAGGAAGAGCCTGACAGACAGACACCATCTTCAACTCCAGGGTTGGCCACAGCAACAACTGAAATTACTGTTGTGGAAAAAGATGAACTTTCACCAACCAAAAGAAAGTCTAAGAATCTGAAACTTTCCCCAAAACTTGCTAGCACTGAGCTGACAAAGATCAAGGAAGAGCCTGACAGTCAGACGCCATCTTCAACTGCAGAGGTGGTCACAACAACGACTGAAATTACTGTTGTGGAAAAAGGTGAACTTTCACCCACCAAAAGAAAGACTAAGGGTCTCAAACTTTTCCCAGAACTTGCTAGCACTGAGCTGACCAAGACCAAGGGAGAGCCTGACAGACAGAAACCATCTTTAACTCAAGAGGTGGTCACAACAACGACTGAAATTACTGTTGTGGAAGAAGTTGAACTTTCACCAACCAAAACAAAGTCGAAGGATCTGAAACATTCCCCAGACCTTGCTAGCACTGAGCTGACAAAGAACAAGGAAGAGCCTGACAGTCAGAAGCCATCTTCAACTCCCAAGGTGGTCACAGCAACAACTGAAATTGCTCTTGTGGAAAAAGGTGAACTTTCACCAACCAAAAGAAAGAATAAGGATCTGAATCTTTCCTCAGAAATTGCCACCACAGAGTTGGCAAAGACCAAAGAACAGCCTGACATTCAGAAGCCATCATCAACTGCAAAGGTGGCCACAGCACCAACTGAAATTACTTTTGAAAAAGGTGAACTTTCACCATCCAAAATAAAATCTAAGGATCTGAAACATTCCCCAGAACTTGCTAGCACTGAGCTGACAAAGACCAAGGAAGAGCCTGACAGACAGAAACCATCTTCAACTCAAGGGGTGGTCACAACAACAACTGAAATTACTGTTGTGGAAAAAGGTGAACTTTCACCAACCAAAAGAAAGTCTAAGGATCTGAAACTTTTCTCAGAAATTGCCACCACAGAGTTGGCAAAGACCAAGGAAGAGCCTGACCTTCAGAAGCCATTTTCAACTCCAGAGGTGGCCACAGCACCAACTGAAATTACTATTGAAAAAGGAGAACTTTCACCAATCAAAAGACAGACTACGGGTCTGAAACTTTCCTCAGAATTTGCTACCACTGAGCTGACAAAGACCAAGGAAGAGCCTGACAGGCAGAAACCATCTTCAACTGCAGAGGTGGTCATAGCACCAACTGAAATTGCTGTTGTGGAAAAGGGAAGACTTTCACCAACTGAAAGAAAAGGGTTAAAGGGTCCAAAACCTCTTACAGAATATGCTAGCGATAATCAAGAGTCTTCATCCAGTTCCAGGAAGGAAATTAAAACTGCTGTGGTGGCAGAAACTAAGCTTGAACCAGCCTGGAGAGTATTTTCTGTACTTTCAAAGATTGCTCATATGGAACCCGAACAAACTAAGAAACAGTTTAAGAGTGCAGAGATTGCCATGGCTCCAATGACCATACCTATTGTGGAAAGTCTCTCAAAACAGATACAAGCACCAAGGACCATGCACGATCTACCCCAGAGCTTGGATGAACAGTCTGTTAAGATGGAGAAAATCTATATGAGGCCTGAAGTGCTCATTTTACCACCAGGTACACAGGCTACTATAAAAGAACATGAAGTCACATCTGTTACGATATCAAAGACGCCAGGGATTGATAAAGATCAAACACGTAATCAGGGCGAAAAAGTGCCAGAGAGCAGAGACCTGACTTCAACTGATGTTCAGCCAGAAACAACTATAGTCAAGATGACAAGGGTTGAAGTGAAGACCAAGGAAAGACCCAAAGAGGTCAAGGGTCATGACGTGCAAGAAATGCCTGCTAAAGTCTTGCCAAAAGTGGTGCCAGAAAGCAAAGACCTGACCTCAGCTAATGTTCAGCCAGAAACGTCTGCAGTCAAAATGACCAGGGTCGAAGTCAAGACCAAGGAAAGACCGAAAGAGGCCAAGGATCGTGACGTGCAAGAAGTGCATGCTAAAGTGTCAGCAAAAGATGTGCACGATGCACCTCAGAGCCTGGATGAACAGTCTGTTAGGGTGGAGAACATCTACAAAGGGGCTGAAGTGCGCATTTTACAACCAGGTACACAGGCCACTATAAAGGAGCTTGAAATTATATCTGTTACAACAACAAAGGTGCCAAGGATTGATAAAGATCAAACAAGTATTCTGGGCAAAAAAGTGCCAGAAAGCAAAGACCTGACTTCAGCTGATGTTCAGCCAGAGAAGACTGACGTCAAGGTGACCAGGGTCGAAGTGAAGACCAAGGAAACACCCAAAGAGGTCAAGGGTCGTGACGTGCAAGAAGTGCATGATGTACCTCAGAGCATGGATGAAAAGTCTGTTAGGGTGCAGAAAATCCTCAAAGGGGCTGAAGTGCACATTTCACAACCAAGTACACAGGCCACTATAAAGGAGCATGAAATTACATCTGTCACAACAACAAAGGCGCCAAGGATTGATAAAGATCAAACAACTATTCTGGGCAAAAAAGTGCCAGAAAGCAAAGACCTGACTTCAGCTACAGTCAAGATGATCAGGGCTGAAGTAAAGACCAAGGAAAGACCTAAAGAAGCCAAGGATCATGACCTGCAAGAACTGCATGCTAAAGTGTCGACAAAAGACGTGCATGGTGCATCCCAGAGCATTAAAAAGATAGACAGCCGCATGAGTGTGCATGAATACAAAACTGTCACAATAGAAAAGGAACCAAGGATGGAATCAAGTATCCAAATTGAGACAGTTAAAGAAAGTAAGGATGTGACCACCACTAACATTCAGCCTGACAAGTCTTCAGTTAAGAAAACCAAAGTAGAAGTGCGAGAAAGCTTTATCGAATCCTTGTCTGAACCCACTGCGGTTGCTAGCGCTCTAACGGAGAGACACACAACAGATGCAAGGAAAGAGCAGGAGGGGAGGAAGAGGACAGTTCAGGAAAAGGAAAGGGAAAAGATGGTCACGGTACAAATACAGAATATTCCACTGCCAATGGCCACGACCACCACCACTTGTGAAGTGAGGAAGCAGAGATCGGATTTGCAACAGGTAACTGAAATGCATTTATATTTACTATATATATAGTAAAATTACTCTTTGAACTACTCGCATTGAGGCTACTACGTTTAGTTTGTTATAGGAGGGACTGAGTTTTGATTTTTGGCACAGTTTGTAGTTTAGAATTGCTGTATTTCTAGTAAAATTGCAGTAGTATATAATAAACAGAACTAACTCACCACTATGTTGCATGTCCATAATATCTGTGGTGTTTAATACCGCATGTGTCTCAACTGGTTTACTCACCCAAGCCAAATGTTTCCCTGATACAAACACTGTATCAAAGAAATGGACAACCTCTTCTCCTCCCTCTTCAGGAAATATCAGTTTAACAATGCAGAATACCTTTGTAACTACAATAGAAGATAATATTACATAGTCAAAGACAAGTTCAGTAGAGAAAGAGAGAGAGTGTGAGAGAGAAAACAATATCCTGTGAAAAGGAGGGAGTTTTCTTGCTCCAGGCAAGTTTTTTTCATATGCAAATCCTCTATTATGTTCAGTCTCTTGCATATACGTGTTTGGACTTGCCCCAACAGTCTTTAGAGGTGCATTGATGACTGGTTGATGTAGTAATATGAGCTTCCTCTTACATGTTATCACTGCATGGAAGTCAAAGGGAGTAAGGACTGGTACGTTTCCAGAGAGTAATTAAAATGGGATGGACTTGTTTCACAAAGAGAAAGAATGTTTTTTTTCTTAGCTCAACCGAAACGGTAGATGTTTGAAACGTCAGACTTTTTCCTGCATTAATACTGGTGTTTTGTGTCCACAATAGGAGCAGGTGTACAAGGTTGACAAGATATCACCCGCATCACTGCAGGCAGTTCAGAAATCTTCACCTGACGTTATCTGGAGTGAGGTAACCCTGGTGGAAGGATTTCCCTCTCAGGAAAACAAAGCTCAAGCAGAAGGGAGAGTTGTGAAGACTGAGAAACTTGGATCTGCAGAAGGATCCGCCATGAGGAACATCTTCACAGAAATACAGCTACTCTCAGGAGGGACAGGACCCAGCAGTCAACTCACTGAGGTATCATTATTACTGTGTGCCACAATGTCTTTTTTAAAACTGCCACTAGGAGTCACCAAAGTTAGAAATTGTCAAAACCTACATATAAGGGGCTAGATGTAAGAATCAGAAATTGCTTGTTAACAGTGACACCTGGGGCCATTAAGTCAACGACATTCAGCGTCCTGTTGCTCGCGCTACGAAAAATCTGTTTTGAATATTGGTCCTAAATGGGCTAAACAGACTAAAGCAAGATTCCTTTTTTATATTTGATCATGCTTGGACCTCACCAAAATAAATGTGTTTGTGTTTCTTAAGGGTAAACCACTGAAGGATGCTCCAGAGGCTCTGACTACATCCTCCAGTGATCTGGACAACCGTCTAAGCAGGCTGGTGTCTAAAGTCCTGAGCTGCAAGAACTACCCCGCTGAGCTCAACCCGACAGCCATGACCCAGCAGCTGGAGCAGGCTCAGGTGTGATTCAGATTGACAGGGTGCATGACTCACTAAAGAAATAAAAAAGTGATTTATGACAGCAGATTTGTAGAGACTGGTGGAGTTGGACAGCAGATTGGGTAATAATGCCAAAGTACCTCCAGAATTGGGCATCTCTGATGCTTATCTGTACCAGCCTGTTCCAAAGGTGGATGTTAAAAATCAAGTACATATTTGTCAAAATAATTGCGCTGTGGAAATAAACCCCTCATAGCATTTTACTTGTGTTTAGTAATAAACAGATAAACACAACATTTATATTAAAACTACAGGCTTTGAATAATTGCGTTTCCTTTCGCCTGCTGAGTACAGGAGTGCCGAGAGACTGCCCAGACACAGGTGTCCCTGCTGTCCCAGCTGAGAGGGGCTGATGCCGAGAACAAGGATGCTCTGGAGCACGTGGAGGACCGGTGGAGTTCTGCTGTTCAGGATGCAGCTGCTGTCGTCCAGACTAAAGAGGCCCAGCTGCAGATGGTGAATGATTATTGCAGACAGAATGATGCAGCCAAGACCACGCTGGAGAGACTGACCGCAGAACTGGATGCTGTCAGAATGTGAGTTGCCATCTATGGTCTCCTTTTAATTCGTTAACTGAAGGTTGGAGTTTAAGTTACTATACCAGTGGTTCCCAACCTTTTTCATTAGGGGACCCTTTTTCTATCATTGAGCAAACTGACGACCTCTGACTAAGTGATATATTTTATGGATATTTCTTATTATATTCAATGCATAACAATGACAGCACAGAACTGATAAACTGTACAATTTACCCAAATAGTGAATGTAATAACTGAAGGAAGGAATTTATTTTTTGTTATAAAATGTTATTGGTTTTAAAGATATACATTGGAAATTATTAACATCAACAACAACAAAATTACATACTTCAAAACAAACATCAATCAAAAAGAAAACAACGTATTTAAAAAATGATGCTCATGATTTAAAAACTTGACTGTTTTTGTTTCAGGTCCCCAGAGGAGAGCAGCTCCAAGCAAGCAGAGCGACTCTGCTCCTTACAGAGGAGTATCGAGGAGAACAGAACAGTACTTGGGGAGTTGCTCGTGACCCACACCAAGTTATTCCCCCACCTCAGCTGGTTTGAGCGAACAACCGCACAGACTGAGCAAAATAACCTCCAAGGGAAGTGGAGAGGCCTGGAAAGAGCTGTGGAGAGGACCTCGTATCACACAAACGTCCATTCTCACGACACCAGCAACCTTCTGTCGGCGATATCGGGTCTTCAGGAACGTTTGGAGACAACCGGCAAAGACCTTGAAGCCAAGATTCCTTTAGGTACTCAGTGGAACTGCAAGAAGGCGCAGCAGCTGATGGTGGCAAACGCTGAGGTCAAAGCTGCCCAGCAAAAATACCTTTATTTACAGCAGCTGTTAGAGGCGTTACAACTCCGCTCACGGAGGGAGAAGGATACAACAGATATACAACAGGGGCTCCAGAGGGTCAAAGCCCAACTTCACCACACAGAGGAACTTGTGTCCTCTCAAACTCAGAACAGCAGCAACCCCATCATGGAGAAATTGATCGTGGTGATGAGGGATGGCCTCGCCTGGGCGAAGCAGACAGAGAGTGACATCGAAGGCAGGAGGAAGAGGGTGGCTCTCCTCCCTGAGGAGGTGCACCGGCAGCTCAGAGATCTGAAGAAGCTGCAGTCTGAGGTCCTGACCAAACAGGGCCAACTGGAGTCACTGGTGGAGGACGTGACGGAGCTCCTGCCTCAGCTGGACCAGGCTGAGGAGGTGCCCGTGGTGCGTTCCTCTCTGGAATCCCTTGAAGAACTGTCGAAGTCGACTACTGAGAAGCTAGCTAAGGCTGTGAGAGAGATAGAGTCAGGACTGCAGACCAGAGAAAAGCTGTCGGAGCAGATCGCTGACTTAGACTCCTTGGTTTTGGCTCATCTGCACAGAGAGGCCTCCAGGAGTCCAGACACTGAGCTCAAGAGCCCGAGTGAACTTGATCGTAGAGCTCGTCAGATCCAAGACACCCTGGCTGAGGCTGAGAAGCAGGCCGCCGTCTGTGAAGCTCTTTTAATGAAGAGTAAAGACATTGCCTCTGAACTCAGCATCACAGAGAACTGTCAGCTGTTTGACAAGCTCACCGACCTCCAGGAGGACATCAGAGCCATCGGCAGCTATGAGAAGGCCAACAAAAAGGAGCTGGACGAACTCACCCAGACTGCAGATTCGAGCAAGAAAAACCTGGTCGCCGTTGAAACGAGCCTGAGGCAGATGTCAGGGGATCTGAGCAGACACAGGTTCCCCATCACAAGCGAGACCCTGCAAGCTTTGGAGCCTTTCAAGCACATGCTTTTGGAGCACAAGTCCCAGGTTGATCTTCTGCAGCCGTGGATTCCCCAGGAAAAGACGAGGGAACTGCACTCGGTCATTTCTGAACTTCTCGGCAAAATGGCCACCCTGGAAATGAACGCCAGAGGTCACGAGAAGTACCTGAACCAGAGGCAGTGTGTGGAGGACCTCAGGGACAACGTTCAGGAGCAGGTCCATCAGACCAAAGACGACAGCAGGGCGCTGGAGGACAAGTACAAAATCTGCCAGACGCTCCTCGCACAGCTTCCTCTAATAAAGCACATGTGTGAGGAGGCTGGCTCCAAACTCCAGATGATCTCCGCTGATCTTTACCCCTCGCAGCTGAGCACAGAGCGACAGAGGCTGAAACAGAACGAGGAGAGCCTCCACACCTTGGAGATGGTTCTCTACAACAACCTCAGCATCATCGAGTGGAACCTGCTGAAGGACCTGGACCTCGACTCAGAAAAGGCAACCACGCAGGCCTTCCTTGAGAAGTCCTGGCAGGAGCTTGAGATACTCCCCATGTTGGATCCAAATGAAACCGTAATTGACGACGAATACCAGAGAACCCTGTCTTTGAAAAAGGCCGTAGAGTCAAGAATGAGAGCACTGGGGGTTCTGGAGCAGAAGAAGGGAAACAGACCAGGAAGTGGATCCCAGGATCTGATGGACTTGAAGAATTCCGTCCTCAGTGATTGTGACTCACAAATGGCAAGTAGCATTATTCTTGTTTGTTTTTTATCAGTGTTTTTTGTGATTTTCAAATGTTTTTATGGGTTTGACAATGACTTTTCAATAAGTTTAGACAATCATATCATTCTGTGTCTGAGATATTACATTATTTTAAGTAGGGATGCACCGATACCGATACCCTTTTTCAGACCGAGTACAAATACAAGTACTTACATTTGGGTACTTGCCGATACCGAGTACCGATACGAGTACTTCTCTGTGCCAAAAGACCTTCGTTAACAGCCAGCTGGAGGGTGTGAGCGAAACACGGCAGGCTGGGGAGTCCCGCATATGAGGCGGTGCGCCGCGACTGGCTCTAGGTCGGCTTGGAAAGGCTCGGGGCAAAGGTGGCTCGCGGCCGCAGCTTTACAGCGTTCCCCGCCCGGACCTCGCCGCACCGTGGACAAAGGGCTCGCTGCGCCCTCTCTCCCCGCTGGGGAGGGATGGGGCCCCTGGGGCGGACTGTCCTCAGTGCGCCCCAACCGCGTTGTGTCCTTTGGGCGGGGCTCGGCCCACGTAAAAGGCGCCAGAGGTCTGCTGCGATGTCGGCAACCCACCCGACCCGTCTTGAAACACAGACCAAGGAGTCTAACGCGAGTCAGAGAGTGCAAGCAAAACCCCGTGGCGCAATGAAAGTGAGGGCCAGCACGCGCCGGATGAGGTGGGATCCCGGTCCAGCGGGGTCCGGCGCACCACAGTAAAGTGATATCGGTGCCGTTGTATCGGAGCCGTTTTGCGAGTACGAGTACATGAGCGCAGTATCAGACCTGATACTGGTATCGGTGCATCCCTTATTTTAAGACATCTACAAAATGGACTGAAAGCCAGAACTGAAATGCTATAGCACTAATGTGATTAGATGTAGTTAAGACGTTGTGTTTATTATATTTTTAGGAAGACATCTCGCAGGTCAAGGAGTCTCTGAGAAGCTACACATGTGCCGTTACACAAGCATCACGATTCCTGAGGGACATCGAGGCGTCTCTGCTGCCGCCGCAGGGCTCCGCTGGACTCTGCTCCGACAGCCTGGAGGAGACCCGGCAGGCTCTGGCCTCGCTGGAGCAGCAGTTCCAGACCCACATGGAGCAGCTCCAGAGCCGGGCCGCCCTGCACCCTTACCTGTCCCGCAAGAAGGTGGAGCAGCTCCAGGAGAGCGTTCTGAGCCAGCTCCTGGTGAGGATGTCCACCCTCCAGGCGACGGGCAACATGCGACTGGAGCGTCTCCGCAGGTAAATGGGCTTCTCAGTTTCTCTCATAAAAGTCTGAAAGATGCCAGTGTGTGTCTGCAAAGAGAAAGCAAACTTACTAAGCTGCTAATTGCTTTGGTAGCAGCACAGACAACCCACCCCATGGTCATTATTTTTTGGTAAAATAATATATATATTACGCAGATCCAAGATCAGAAGTCTATATGACAGTCTTACACAAGCATATCACATTCATTTTGCATTATTCAAAGAAAGATAGAACTTTACAAAATGCTTTAATATATAGTTTTCAAGAGTAAAAACAGTGGGAAACATTCAACAAACTGGTCCACAAAAGACACATTACCTGGAAGAGACTGCAAAACCTATAATAGACATTACACTACACAGTCATTCTCTGCATTCAGATTTCTTTGTGCATGTGAGTCCAAGCAATATCTTCTTTTTATTAGACATTAACAGATCAATAATTCTGTCTTTCAGTTGTGCAGAACATCACAGGAAATACACCGAGTGCAGAGATGAGATCCTCCAGAGTGTGAAGAGCGCAGAGAGCAGCCTCTCACAGTTCATCTGTCAAAAGGTCACCTGTCTCGCTGACTGCACCGACCAGCAAACCAAGCTCAGAGTACGTATGAGACCGGGGACCCCTGTTTATTACCAATATGTTATGTTTCCAAGTAAAAGTTATGTCAGAAAAAATTAACAGCTTTTTGTCTTTGAGGTGTTCTGCTTGCAACTGTTGATTTCTTTCTCTTTTATAAGATTTTAACCTCATAGTTAGATTGATCACTGTTGCGCCTTAAAAAAATAATAATTACAAAGCCAGAGGAGGGAAAGTTAAAAGAGATTAAAGTGGTAAATTTACAAAAAAAAACCAAAATCAGTATGTTGTTTTCTTCTCGGTAGACCCAGTTCATGGTAATGTCTCTTCAAAGTCTGGATGCTGATGATAATCTGGTGATTCTGGGCTAAAATCACGAGTAGTTCCTTCTTGCTAAATCTGATTGCACAGTATAATTTGATGAGGTCATCAACTGCAGGCATAATACACGGCAAGCGGCGGCGTCTGTGGTGTGATGAGGTTGACTCAACCATGCAAAGTGAAGCGATGTAGTTTCTTGACAAAAAAAAACACAATTTTATCCGAATTTTATTGTCGTAAAATTGTGAGTTTTTTCTCACAATTGTATGAATTTATAATCTCAGAGAATATCCAAGTATTTTTCTCGTAAATTTACGACTTTAATCATGTAAATTCTGAGTTTATTCTCAGAATATTACCCCTTCTCCCTCTGCAACAATGGGCCTAATAACGCCATTGTACTTACCACTTAACATTCACTTATTAAAAAACGTTGTTGTGCAGGTTCTGTCTGATGAGGTGGAGTCCCTGCAGAGGCGTCTGGAGGAGCTGAAGGAGTGGTGCCCAGAGCAGAGCTGTCGTGGAGGCAGGGAGGCCTCCGTCGCTGCTGTCTGGAAACGCGTATCAAGTCTACGCCGCTGCACACAAGAGCTCACAACTCGTAGTAAACAGAGGATCGCAAAATGGAACGAAATCACCAACAGTGTGAGTAAAAGTACAGCGAAAATATCTACGACTGATTTTAATGAATATTCAGTAAGAGCAGTTTAAAGAAGAAATTGCTTGAACTCTAGATTAAACATCTAACTTCTTAGCAGTGCCTTTTCAAGTCCCTAGTTAAATCAAACTAAAATGCCACATGCTCATTTTACTATGAAGTATTATTAAGACAGTGCTCCGTCCCCTCCTCTCAGTTGGAGAAGGCCTCCGCTCTCCTGGAGCAGGTGGAGGCGGAGCTTCCTGATGGCTCCCGGGCGAAGGCCTCCAGCGAGGACCTTCAGGACCTGCTGCAGTCCTGGGAACAGTACCAGGACAGACTGGACTGTGAACATCGAGCCCTGTCCGCACTGGAGCTGCGTACTGCCAGGCTGCTGGGTGTCCCCGCCCACCTGGAGCAGGCTCCACCCACTCCGCTCTGTCAGCAGCTGCAGGCGATGCAGGGGCGATACGGCAGGTAAGATCGAGTTTAACTTTATGATTGCAAGTAGATTTCACGTATGAGGAATTTGCTTTGGTGTATTGGTGCATAACAAACATATCAAAGTAAACACAGTAAGAGAAAATTAAATAAAACAAATAAATGTAAGTACAAAAATCAAGAAACAAAAATATAGAATAGAAGAAAATTACAGTATAAACAGAAATACTATAAAATAAAAAATATGTACAATATAGAAGAGAATTACAATGAAAATATGGAAAAATACTATACAAAATATGCAATATATCTGAATTAAAAGGAAAGTTGTATAGAAGAGATTACAATAAAAATATTTAAGAAATACTATAAAATATGTGCAGTATATCTAAATTAAAAGGAAAGCTGTATAGAAAAGAATTACATTAAAAGTATGAAAAATACTATAAAATATGTACAATATATCTGAATTAAAAGGAAAGCTGTATAGAAGAGAATTGCAATGAAAATTTGAAAAAAAATACTATAAAATATGTGCAATATCTGAATTAAAAGGAAAACTGTATAAAAGAGAATTCCTTCAAAAATACGAAAAAATACTATAAAATATGTGAAATATATCTGAGACAGAAGAGATGTGTAGTTTTTAGAAGTGGTAGTTTTGTGCAGGAATGTGCAACATTTTCCAAGGAAAGTGCAAAGGTTCACAGTATGAAGTTTACAAAATTCATAATGATTTCAGATTATTTTTATTTCCAAGGCAAAACAAAAGAACTCAATTACCCATAAGCCCTGTTATGGCTGAATAAGCAATCAGGGGAAAGTGGGTCGGCCACAGACTGCAGTGCCTCTGAGGTTGTGCTGTTATTTAAACTGACAGTCCTTTAACTGCCATGAGGCTCTGTGCTTTAAATGTAATGGTGGATTTTATTCTCAATGCAAACTCTCACCTTCATGGATTTAAGGTAAGAGGCTGTGAAGTTGTTAAATCCTTGTTGGACGTATGTGTGTGTGTGTTTTGACAGTGTGAAGCAGAGGAGCAAGGAGGGTCTGAAGGCAGCCAGGACGGAGCTGGAGGAGAGGGAACAGGTTCGGGAGGAGCTGCAGGGCGTCCGGGTTTGGCTGGAGGCTGCAGACGGTCTGCTGGAGGAGATGGAGCAGAGCAGCAGCACACAGGAGCTTCAGGTGGGACTCTCTTTCTAAACTAGTGGTCATCAGGGTTACACAACTAAACTACGGTTTGTTTTCTTTGGTCAGAATCCTAAAGAAAAAGTTTCACAGTTACACTACCGCACACCAGAAGTGCATTTATTTAGATTTCGTTGGTTGAACACAGTATTTTGTACTTAAACAACTCAATTCTGCCAACAACATCACTGTTGTTGTTCTCTTGTATGCTTCACCACTAACTAATACCAGCACTTTGCAACAGGATGTTCATCTTCCATCTTTTCCATATGAATCCCTTTGTTCTGATGAAGCTGTATGCGACCCAAACAAATGTCACACGGTCTCAGAAGTAGCTTGCTAGTACCATTAGTTTAAAATGAATGTGATTGGGGGTATGGAAACAATTTCTCCATCTACGTAGACTCATCTAACAGTATTCTGATGGATTAATGCAAAGATAGGGGCACAATCATAAAATTATAGAATGTAGAATATAAATTATTTTGGTCTCTAATAGCAGATATATACAACGCTATATTAAGGCCAAAAAAAGCAAAGCGATTTTATTTTTGTAAATTTGTGACTTTATAATGTCAGAGAATATTACATTTTTTATCTCGTAATCTCTACAATGGCCCCAATACAGTGTCATACAGATATGTATGCTGTAGCAGAAAAAAACATTCAGTTTGATTTCAGTTGAACTTGAAACATTTCTCAGTAAGCAAGCCGCCCCCCCCTCAGGGCCCTCTGAAGGACCTCTGGGTGTCTCCAGATCTCATCTTCATCTGAACAACACATCACAGTGTACTCAGAGTTGTCAGAGAGTGTGTCTCTCCCTCCGGCCAGTGGAGTGTAAATAACGAGCGTCTAATGAGAGACGACAGTTTCATCGTCTGAACTGAAAACACAATGATGCGTTTGTATTCACTCTAACCAACATTATAGCTCTTTGCTGTTTTTTTATAAACAGCTCATGAAACACACATTCAGCGAGAAATGTCCATCACCACTGAAAATGATGCATTATAAACATTATGACAGTTTGATTAATATTACATACAGTGGGTAGTGTCAGTCTGATTCTCATGTGCTCAGCTGGGAGCTGGCTTACAAGTACTGGTAGTAAACGACAAGGTTTTGGTCTCAATAGATGCTGAGAGAAAGAGGCGGTTGACTGTGTGGTGCAACTGTGTCCAGTAAATATGAAACGTCTGAATCTAACCGTCGGCTTGGCCTCCGGCCCGGACGCTGTTTGGTGTTCACGTCTATGAACCCACCAACCCGCAGAATCACTCTGCCCTTTGTCCCGAAACCTGAGCAGAGGCCAACATCTCCCCATCCACACACACACACACACATCTCCCTTCCCCTTGCAGAGGGTCTGTGTTGATGAAAGACCCTCCCATCCCTCCCACTACCCTCACCCCTCCTCTTGTACCAGACACCTTTTGTTCAGTGTTGTAAGTGGATCTTCCAGGTGGCCTTTGTAGCCAAGTCATCCCATGGACACAAACACACGTTTCTGCTGTACTTGTGAGGGCACTCATGGACATAATACATTCTCTAGGTAGGACCTAACCTCAATGTAAACCTGATTGTAAACAAAGTTTAAACCTTCAAATAGCAATTTCAAGAAGTGAGGACCCAAAAATGTCCTCATAGTAGTAGTATTAACCAACACATTCGAGGAGGCTTTGGTTGAATGCAGGTAAACAGTCGGTGTGGAGAGCAAAACAGGCGGAACGCATCAGCCGAAATGCAATCTGGGAACCCACCTGCTATCATAGGACGATGATTTAGCTTTTTATTAGTTTGTAATTAGCTTGTAAACTGGCTACTTGTAAAACAATCCGGTCGTACACGTCGTCTCTGACCTCAAACTCCAGTCTCGCATCTCAAGTTGCTACTCAGACTGTCAACAGTGAGCAGCACAAGGAGAAGAAAGTCTTGGCCCAGATATCCGCTGGCTACACCAGAACCACAGAAATACAGCCACTTGCCCCCAGAGGCTTGTCCGTCGTCAGACCGATAGCCGATAGGTTCAGAGATTGAGACTTTCTTAAAGCATAACCACTTTAAATTAAAAATGTACAGACTTTATCTAAACGTCCTCACTTTCATAACACTAGTGCCGTGGCCGTTCGGAGAACCGCTCATCGCTCATTGACTCCAGGGAAGTGAAGAAGAGTTTAATTGTAATGTTGGTATATCCAGCATCCAGCAGCCAAAGTGAACTGCAGTCAATGAGCCGCGGTCTCAGTCCGCAGAGCCCTGAAGCTCCGCCCCCGCTGCCGCACAGACCGCTATCGCTTGCTATGCCTCCATGCCGGCAAAAGCTGTGGTCGGAGGCGTTATGTTTTTGGGTTGTCTGCACATCCATCCCATTCTCGTGAACGCGATATCCCAGGAACGCCTGGAGAGAATTTCTTCAAATTTGGCACGTCAAACGTCCACTTGGATTCAAGGATGAACTGATAAGATTTTGGTGATCAAAGATCACGGTGACCTCACAAAACAGGTTTTTGTCCATAACTCAAGAATTCATATGTTAATTATGACAACTTAACACAAATATCTAACAGGATAAAATCATGAAGTGATGACATTTTGGACAGACGTGGATGTAAACTGCAATTTGAGTGGCTGGCGTAAGCATACAAACATGAGACGGTAATTCTAGTTTATTTAAAGTTTATTAATATTGTCCAAATTGCGTCCTTGGGTCCCCAGTAATACACCCACCAAGTGTGAAGTAGATCAGATGGATGACACACAGACAGACAGAGATTCAATGCTTTACAGTTCGATGTATAAACTTTCCTAAAACGTCCCAACTTCTCCATTTCTTAAAACGCAAATTGGTCCTCACAAAGATAGACATACAAGAACAAACACACCCACTCTCTCATGCAAAAAAAACCCCGTCTCCCCGTACCCTCTCTTCCTCCCATCCTTTGTATCACACACACACACACACACACACACACACACACACAAACATGCTCAGTTTCCCGTAGTGATAACAAGATGCACCTCCCTCTTCAGCAGAGCATCGGACGTATTCAGACCCAGGTAGTCTCCTCCGTATTATCTCACACATTTGAACACATTTACTTATTCAATATTATTGTAAAGTAGAATCTTATTGAATTGAAACAGTTCACTTTAACTATTATAGAAGTGAAGGACTTTTGAAGAGGTAGTTTCTGTTTGATGAAAGCATCACAGGAGAGAGAGAGCTGACTGCTAAACAAAGCACTGAGATCTTACAAGTTGTTTGTTTGGTGAGAGATGTAGATGAGATCAATGTCGGTGTCCTTTTGTTCCAAAATACTGCAGGATTTCCACTATTTGACTGAGAAACATACATATAAATTACACCCTTCTTGACAAAAGTGTTGCTGATGTTGATGGTTGTAGGAAAGTGAGGGATCACTGACTGTTAACAAGTGTAGTGTTTTTTTGAAGGAGGATTTTTTTCCAGTGTTGGCCCTCACAGAGCTGATTTGTTGCACGTTTGTGGTGCAAAATGTCACAAAGAAAATCAGTAAATATTAGGGCTAAATCAACATTTGAATGCTGCACAGTTGCTGATAAAGATCAGGCTGCACTAATATTATTAGTGGCTGCGTAGGATTGTTTGTGTTGAGTGTTGTAAAATGCAAAAGTCAAAATCTATTGGAAGAAAGGTAGATGTAATCATTTCTAAAGTTCAAAACATGTTTTTGTTTAACGAAATATTCTGCTTCAATCCATATTTGTTGCCATTCAAACACGTCATTTAATCCGATGAATGACTTTGTTCAAATTGAGAATTTTTTTTTTAGGGTTTGAAAACTTTTGAAAAAGATGATATTCGGTACAGCACTAGTAAATAATGTGATTTTTTTATTATTATTGTTGCAGAACACGAAACTTTATCAGACTTTCAGTTTCCTCTTTCCAACATGTATTTCATCATCCTCCCTTTCTCGTGTGGTTTTTCTGCATCCTGTTTATTTATCCTGTCAATTCTTCTCTCTGGTTTTAGGAGGTTCACAGCCAGCTGTGTACCCAGAAGGCTTTGCTCCAGCGCATCATGGAGAGCCTGAAGATGAAGTACTCCGACATGTACACGCTGGTCCCGGTGGAGATCGAAGGCCAGATGCAGGAGGTCACACAGTCGCTGCAGCACGTAGAAGCAAAGGTACACAAAACATGTTGATTTTAACGTAGCTGACGTAAAGCTCAAGCATTAATTGGCCTTTAAGGGGAATTTAGTTTTGAACACAAAGAATCACAGAAAACAAAATATGGTAGTGGTTGGTTGGATATACAGGGAACATTGGAATTTCTGCAAAATGCTATTGTTATTATTATTATTATACTTTGGTAGCTCGAACCATTTATCTAATGGGATCACATCTGTATATGTCTCAGAAATGAATGGGAAAGAAAATAATAATTACTATGGGAACAGCCTGGCGCAGAAAATCCTGATAAATTCAACTTGAAGTTAAAGATAATTACATGCAGACGTTGTTCGTAATGCTGGACACACAATAAACTAACCATTAACAGACTTGCATTTTTTAAATCATTTTTAATCAAAGCTTTTTATTGTTTCCTTGAGAAAAATGACTACAGCAACCTAAAACTTAACAAATAATAAAATAATATGTACAGATAACTGTAAATTGAAAAACAAAGTATTCAAAAACAAGGGAGCAGAAAAAATTCTAATAATAATAATAATAATAATAATAATAATAATAATAATAATAACAATAATAATATTTTTTTTTAAAATGTAATTAAAATTAGAAATTAAAAATATAAATAATAATAAATAAATAATAATAATTAATTAATTAAATAAATTCATACACCAGATTCCCATTACCTACTGACATAAACTCTTGCATTTTTAATAGTGAAGACAGGAAAGAAAACGATTGATGATCAAGTGTTTGGGCCAATAACAAATCCCAGACTTCTATAGACCTGGCTTAAGAATAAAAATGTGTTTCCGACTGTAATTGTTTGTGACGTTTGTACTTGATTTATCCGTCAGGTGGGAGAGGCGGTGGAGAAGAGCGGTCCCGTCCACAGGCTGGGGGCAAAGCTGTCTGAGATCCAGGCTGGCCTGATGTCTGTTAAGAAGAGACTTGAACAGAAAAGTCCCAATGTGACGCAAGCAAAGATCACTCAGAAGGTGGGTAGTGACCTGGCTGGATTGTTACCAGTCTGAAACTCTTCTTATACTGTAGATACTAGAATAAATAAAGAATAAAACAACTAATATTATCCCATCTCAGTCGTCAAAAGCTTGTAGCTGGATAGCAAACGTCTCTCCAAGCTGCAAAGCAAATGTTTCTTTGAGGGAAGTTATTTCTGCCTCTCTGAGTCATCAGGAAGGCCATGAAAAGAGTTTAACTTCGTCCTGATATTTTTAAGAAGCCAATAGAGATCTCAGTGTGTTTTGTAGTGTATTTTGGGGCTTTGTCAAGAACAAATAGGAACTTCAAATAAGGAACATTGTTTTCAGCACAGAGTGCACCTCACATTCTTAGGCTGTTAGTCATTCATACTGCCATGGATACCGTAATCCTCCTCTCCCAATGCAGACTGCTTGTGTCTAAGGGCGCCTTTGTAAGCCGTCATTTAGTCCGTTTTAATCAAACTCTGGTGCGGTTCATTTGGACAGTTGTGAAGGCAGTAATCGTACTCTCTAGGACAAAAACAACAGGTCCGAAATTGCTTGTGAGAGGTGTTCTCGGACCTGCCTGTGCTGGTATTTGTTGAGATGGACACAGTACACAGCACACATAAATCTTTACTTATGACTGTGTGTCTGTGCTCAGCGTGCGTGGGACGAGCTGGACGTGTGGCACTCGTGTGTGGCGTCGCTGGAGGGGGACATGCTGGACTTGGACAAGCCGGAGGAGGTGATGATCCTCACCGAGAGACTTGTGGAGGTCCAGCAGCTCCACTCTCACCTGGCCAAACAGGCGGAGCAGAGGACCACCCTCCTCAGCAAGGTCAGAAGGACTTCATATTTCCCCTCAGTCCTCTTTTTCACATCCGGAACTCTCCGTGTTTAAAGTTATCTGTCATAATTACAAGCTGTCGTGTCTCCAGATTTGTTTGGTGTCAAACAACAAATGTGTGTGATGACAAGAACTGTTAATTCATGTTTATACTGGCAAACACCTGATGTTATGTCTCATCATATTTGCCCATCAACACTTGTTAGCAGACCATTTACCAGCATCATCAGGAGAACTGAACTCCCAAGTTATTGAGTGGAAGTGGTTGTTGGTAGCTATGCTACAGTGTTCAAACACAGTTGGTTTGGTTCCTAGATAAAGGTTTTAAACTAAGTATTGTTTGTGTTTGTGGTCAGGTGCACACGTGGCTTCAGGAGCATCAGGAGATGATCAGCAGCTCTAAAAGCTGGATGGTGGAGGCCAAGTCATGGATCGCTTCCCCCTGCACCTACACCACGGCTAAATGTCTGAGCAGCCATGTTCACACTCTGCAGGTTGGTACACTGAACTGTGGTCTTACCCTTCTACACTACTCTTTCTTTACTATTATATGCTATTCAATTGTTAAATAAAATCTGTTTTAATCTTTTAAAAATGTGCATTTGGTTGAAACAAATCAAATACATCTTGATCATAGACTGTATATCAGAAGTGGACGTAGTCACCGTGACGTCACCCGTTGGTTTTTCGGACTCCCGCTTTGAACCACACCGTGGTATAGACTTGTCAATCACAAGGTAGCCACGTCCCTAATTAAGCATAACTTAAAAGGTGCTAAATGCGAAATTGAGAGCATTTCTATTGCCTCTGCCTGGCTCCCAACATGGCGACAGCTGAGCCAGAGGCTCGCAACCAACAGTGCTAACAGCGCTAAATGTTGAAACAATGGCAATACTGCTGACCAAGTTAACAGTATTTACCTGGAGGGGAACCAGAGGGTGGTTGCAACACTTCCACAAAGGCGCCATCGGTTCGGAACGGCGGTTATCAGCTGTAAACTGCCGTATGAGAAGTGCAGAACGGCGGGTGTGAGCTAGCCAGTGGGGCACGCTCACGTGCACTAAAGGGCACTAAAAGCACGCATGGCCGGCCCGGCTACGTCAACAAAGCATGGAGAAACTCAGATTATAACACACACAGAGGGAGAGAGACTTCATTCTCTGCTCAGGTAGACATTTCTCCTCTATATCTTTACATAGACAATAGTTGTATGCTGCTATATTAATGCTCGCTTTTGGAGCCTCAAGTGGCCGTTTGAGGAACTGCATTTCCATGTTGGCTTCATTTCTCAGCCCCCGAGGTTGCCGCTTGTTCGTGATGGATCCTTACTAAATATCAACACGTTCGTCAACATAAATTCCTGTCTTGTGTTGCAGATGGTGTTGGACGACTCGGCTCAGATACGAACCACTCTGCAGGGATTCAGTTCAGTCCTGAAGGAAATGTCACAGGTCTGTGACGTCACGACTCTCCAGGAACAGCTGGTGGAAGCCGACCACCAAGTGGCCGACGTTCAAGAGAGCTTCACTGCTCCGCTGTCTCAGCTGAATCACGCTGCTGACGTGAGTCTGATGAGCTTATCTCTCTTTACCGGGCCCCACTGCTCATGTACTTACCTGTGTTGTAAATGGTCAAATAAATGGATTGATGTCTTGCTGTCTAGGAGGTGGAAGCCATCGAGATTGAAGTCCGGCGGATGGAGAACGACGTGGCTGACATCAAGGCCTTATTATTGTCTCCAGAGACTGTCGCCAGCCCCAGAGAAGAAAGCTTCAAGGTGAGACGTGGAGAGGGAAACATCATTTTCATCAGAGGTTTTCATTTGATATCAATACGGTGTGATTGTCTGTATCAGAAAAGAATAAGTCTGTGCATGCTTTTATGGCTCAAACTGCAAACTCTAAATGTTGGGAGGTGCTTTAAGACAAGTGTCTGAACGCCCCTCTTATGTGTACAGGCCGTTGAGAAGAGGATCCGATCCATGAGGAGGACCGTAGCTGAGATCCAGAAGTGTAAACCAGGCCTTTGTCTTCCAGAGAAGGCTGAAGAGACTCTCACTGTGTTTACTATAGTGGACCAGCTCCAGACTCTACTGCTGGAACTGGAGAAGGTCAGTCAATCAATCAGTCAATCAATCAGTCAGGTACTTAAACTAGAAGTGGCCTTCACTGAACCTGCTGCTTTACTCTGTTTGTGTAGAAGGTCCCGGCTCTGTTCATCCAGCAGCCTCCGACTCCGGTCCAAGCCAAAGCTCCGTCAGCTCAGCAGATGACCTCTCAGCCTCGGTTCCTGATATCCACCTCAGAGGAGACGGAGGTCAGTTTGGTTCACTGTCCAAATTAAAAGTGGTTTAGAAAAATATAGTTTTGTCAGTGTTTGAGGAGAAATATCTTTGAATTAATTAGCTATCTATGTTGTTAGTCTTATCCAAAGTGTGCTACAAAGACAGTAGTTTAGGGCTGTCAACAAATATTTTAAATTTGAATACATATTTTATTATTTAAAAAAAAAAACAGGTATTAGAATATGAAAATTAATATTTGATTGTGAAAAAAAAAAAAAAAGCAGCACTACCTCGGCTGTCCCACGTGCCCTGAATGCACCGCGTGACGGGAGTCACACAACGCCATTTTCATTCATTGAAAATGAACAGCAAGCGTTACATCATATAAACAAACCATGTACCTATCAGACTGGAGACGTAACCACTTAAAAACTTAAAAACACTCATCAATCATCTTCAACCTCTTATCCGGGGTCGGGTCGCGGGAGCAACAGCTCCAGCAGGGGATCCCAAACTTCCCTTTCCCGGGCCACATTAACCAGCTCTGGCTGGGGGATCCCGAGGCGTTCCCAGGCCAGTGTGGAGATATAATCTCTCCACCTAGTCCTGGGTCTTCCCCGTGGTCTCCTCCCAGCTGGGCGTGCCTGGAACACCTCCCTAGGGAGGCGCCCAGGGGGGGGGATCCTTACTAGATGCCTGAACCACCTCAGCTGGCTCCTTTCAACGTGAAGGAGTAGCGGCTCTCCTCCGAGTCCCTCACGGATGACTGAGCTTCTCACCCTATCTCTAAGGGAGACGTCAGCCACCCTCCTGAGGAAACCCATTTCGGCCGCTTGTACCCGCGATCTAGTTCTTTGGGTCATGACCCAGCCCTCATGACCATAGGTGAGAGGAGGAACGAAGATTGACCGGTAGATCGAGAGCTTTGCCTTCCAGCTCAGCTCTCTTTTTGTCAGTATGGTGCGGTAAAGCGAATGCAATACCGCCCCCCCCCCCCCCCCGCTGCTCTGATTCTCCGTCTCCAATCTCACGTTCCATAGTCCCCTCACTCTTGAACAAGACCCCGAGGTACTTGAACTCCTTCACTTGGGGTAAGGACTCATTCCCTACCCGGAGCAGGCAATCCATCTAAAAACACACATTTTGTATTGTGATATTTACTGGAAATGATGGAAACTTTCAGGCTATCTTTCTCCAGCCAGCTGTAACCTTATTTAGGAGAAGGAGGTATCGTATAAATAATATAGAAGCTCAAAGTTCAGCTCAAAACGGCGCACAGCGCTGCTCAGTGCTGCGTCATTCGCAGTCAGTTAGGACATAATGCGCAAAAACAGATATTAGGATAGTTGGAACGTGCTTTTTTAGAACGAATATTCTGAATGTGATTTTTGGTAAAAAAAATGTTGGTCAATTTTGACCCAACAGCAGTTAAAATATATTAGTTAAGTGACTTAAAATCCTATATTTCCAAGATTATGTGCAGCCCCAAAGTCAACATGTGTAGAAAACAAGAAATAATCAATTTAATAAAACGACTCTGTTCTGTCCCTCAGAGGGAATACATGGAGCAGGGACAAATCTCAATTGTCCATGTTGAAGAGGACCTGCTGAAGAGATCCGGAGCATCGCTGCAGACGGTGGAGCAGTCCTCACCTGAACAGAGACGGTCCTGGAAATCTGGCAGCACTCAGGTAAGGAAGACAGGGAGACGTCCCTCTGCTTTGATGTCATTTGCCTTGTTTGTTTTTTTAATAATATATTCCTACTTACTTTTGAACACTGAAAGAAACAACCAAACTGATGAACACTGTATTGTTACACGCGTGCGATCTTCAGTGGTGTGACACCAAAGCGTGTTTGTTCTCACTGTTTTCTCATTTACATGAAATTAACATCACTGGATAATAATAATAATAATAATAACATCTGGGGCTTTGATTAAATACTCACTATCTCTTTTCTGGTAGAACAAAGTGTAGAGTGATTGGTACTAACAGGCCCGCTTACCCATTCCTCCATGTGTTTTTAACAAAGTTATTTAACATGTGTTGTTTTTTCCAAGCATGCTTAATACTACTATTTTTTTTTTCTGTTGGCAATTATTAAGGGTGCTCTGATCAGTCAGTCCTCGATTGTTATTGGACGATTTTTATTTTATTTAGCCTTTATTTTACCAGGATATTTCTCATTGAGATTTAAAATCTCTCTTTCAAGGGAGTCCTGGCCGAGACGGCAGCATAAAAAGTTTCACATAAAAGATCAAACAACAGATTTAAAACTAACCGCCAATGACATCAACCAATGAATTAGCAGTGTTCAGTAACAGGACGTGTTTTTATACTCTTCCCTGCTACGTTATCAGCCGTTATTCATACTCAATAGTTTGATCGGTGGTCTCTATAAAGGCCGATCAGATGACGCAAAATGCACGAGACAATTTCTCTATGCGCCGATAAAATGGCTTCTCTGGCGTTGTGTCTCTAAGAGAGAGAGTGGAATATGTTGCACATGTCAATGCCAATAAATAACGTGTTGTCATTTCATAATACTTTCTCATGTCTTAATTTTAATACTTAATTTACAATGCTGTTAAAAATAGTTAAATAAATAATGCTAGGCGATAAATAGAAGGCTTCAAATCGACCCCATGGTCGGTATCGGCTGATAGCTGCTTCCATCGATCCAAAAACCCTGATCGGAGCACCCTTAGAATTTATGATGAGTACATGCTGTTAAAAGTGCAGATAGCGGGACATCGAGCTGAAGTTTACTGAAGTTTTTTTTTTTTAAATACCAAATATGTCAGGCTGAATTTAGAGGGAAATTATTCCCAAACGATATGCAAGATATTTTAGAATATTTCAATTTGATATAATGTTGTAAAATAAATTTTAACACTTCATGAAAAAATGGTGAAAACGTTCAATTTGATTTATTTATTTTGCAGTGTTAAGAAATCTGCATTTTAAAATCATATTATTTACTTTTCCCCTGGTCCATAGCCTACATTTTCACCAAATCTCATTGAAATCAGTGGACACGTTTTTGAAATATCCTGGTTATTAACAAACAAACAAGCATACCATCTGTTTTCAGAGGTAATGAAGCTTAAAAAACGTACATTATAGCTGGTTTTAGTGCAACAATGACTATGTTTACCCTTATTCCGACACAAGACAATATTCTTACAAAGCTGTTTACATGCAGCCGTGCAGACTCTGATTAACCGGTGGTGAACACAGCCTCCCTCTTTCATTCCTTCAACCACCTTCTTGAAAAGGTCGGCGTTGTGGTATTTGCTCATATCCAAAAACCTGTTGATATCCACGTCTTTCATAAGGTTTAACGGTCGGAGTGTTTCTTGACTTCCTCGCACAGAGCTGGCTGTAAACAGGCAAGAGGCCATGTGTCGCAAACTGACGTAAAAACCGTGATTGGGACTCATATTCTGATATATATGAGCTGTATACATGTCCAAAGAATGCTCCTAAAACCTGAATAATATCAGCATATCACACATGTCTTAATCTGAAAAAGCTCCATTCAGAATATCCAAACAGAATATGCTGTTTACGTGACCCGTACCAAATTCACTATATTATCCTATTCTGAATACTAGTGGAATATTAGTGTGCACGTAAACGTAGTCGGTGACCGTCATTAGCAGCAAAACAGCGGCCGGCCTGCAGCTCCGTGTCCCCCAGAATGCACTTTTGACCACCTCCCCGTGTGACTCTGCACATGAGCGTGTTTCCGCAGAGTCAGCAGAGGGAGCGTCAAGGCGTGCTCCGAGCTGAAGAAGCCGGAGAGAAAACAGGGAGTCAGGAGCAGAGAGTGGAAGAAGGTGGAGGAGGTGTTTTGTGGTGGCTCTGGGATGCTTTCCTGGCCGCTTCGCCAGAGGTAAAGAAGATGTAGAGCTGCTGTGGAGAAAAAATCTTTTCATCCATGTTTCTTTTCTCTGTCCTACCTCTTCCCCTACTCCCCCTCGGAGTTCCTTGTGACCCACGGTCAGGTATTAACCAGGTATTAGAACAAATTATATCTTAAACTAATTATTTTAGATTGATAATACACCTGAGACCATACGATGGCCCAACAATCTAGTTCCAATTAAATCATCTCTAACAGCTACATGACCTGGGTCACTCTGTTCTCCTCATCACTGCTGGCATTCCCTCACCTTCCTCACCTCTACTACCATCTCCCTACTCATCACATCAGCTGCTTCCACAACCCTCCCCTGATCCTTAATACATCTCTTCAATCACTGCAGTTTCAGTCCCTTCTTTTTCTACTTCAACCTCTCTGCACATCTGTTTCTGGATGTTGTTCTGCCTCTAGAGAGCAGTATTGAACAATGTTTGTAATTTGTGTGACAACACTGAAGATGAATGAATTCTGTTTACCAGCGTTGTTCTCTCTTTCAGCCATTTAATATTATGGTTTGGTTGTTTGTATAGACTGTTGTAATATGTGTAATTGTTGGGTGTTAGGAACCTATGGTTGTTGTCCCAGAGGAGACTGAAGATGCCACTGGACAAAGCACAGAACAGACGGGAGAAGAAAAACAGGTAACTCTCATCGCTGTCGAACATCCTCATTGGCTCCTATTAGAATTATTCATTTTTTTTAATAGCATAAGGCAAGGTAATATTCTCTATTTTCATATTGGCGACAAATCTAATCAAAAGACCAGGGATTTGTTTACAATAACAAAAATATACAATATTACCAGCCTCGTCTTTTAATTAATCTCAATTATAGGTTTTAGTGGACATTTTATTCTAATCAGTTGCATATAGTATTGTGATTTAAACATTTGCGCTGCATGCCTGTGTTGTACTCCTGATGATCTGATGTCAAACTCCATATTGTTGGCAAATTCTAGTATTCAAATTCTAGTATAAAGTATTGAAAACTACCAATAAGAGCCATTGAATTTGTTTTACGTTGCAGCAGGTTATACAGGATAACACGAAGATGTCAATAACATTATGTAATATAATTCCGTAACAGAGTGTAACTGTGTGAATCCCTATCTTCGTGGTAACCCTGTGCTACTAAATAATCCTTGTCTTTAACTGACTGATCTTCTAACCCTGTTCGTGTTTCTTCAGGATGTTGTGGGCCCCACTGATACCCCAGAAGCAAGTTCATCCGAAGCTTTATCAAACCCCCCGGGCACAGTCAGAACTCAGTCCCTGCCTGAGAGCATGGTAAACACAGCCTCCACCGTTAAAGTCTCCAAAGCCGATCCTCAACAGAAATGTGTAGTCTCCTAGATCTAGAATTGTATCGCTAGAACTTCTCTCACTTCTTCTTGGTCTAAGCGTTTAATTTCCAGCTTCTTCTAGAGCCATGTGCAGAAAGCCTCAGAGACTTACATCTTCTCTAGAGCTCTAGAGCCAATCCAAGAGTTCCCATTCATTCTGAAACCAATCCCAGAGCCCCCCAACCTCTTCTAGAGCGTACCCTAGAATCCCCATTGTGTTCAGACCTGCCATTCCTTTGAGAACCAAGCCTAGAACACCAATGTTTACAACCTATCATAGATCTCCCAACATCTTCTAGATCCAACCTCAAAACTCATCTAGAATCAGGCCTAGATTTCAGAGCTTCCTCTAGAATCTTATAGACAAAACTTAATAACTCCAGAATTCTTCAAGAACGAACAAATGCAGAGTTTTTTCTAGAGATCTATGTCTATAATTCCCACTTCTCGTAGACAAATTAGAGCTTGGAAAGTCAACCTATCATAGATCTCCCAACTTCTTCTAGATCCAACCTTAGAACACATCTGGAATAAGGCCTAGATTTCGATACGTCCTCTAGAATCTAGTTTTTTCTAGAGATCTAAGTCTATAATTCCCACTCCTCCGAGACACAAGTCTAGAGCTCAGTAGTCTAGAGACAGTACAACCCATTGTAGATCTCCCAAGGTCTTCTAGATCCAACCATAAAACTCCCAATATCTTCTTAAATCAAGCCTAGATTTCAAGGCTTCATCTAGAATCTTCTAGAACAAGCCCTGGGCCTCCTACAGTACTTCTTGTAGAACAACGGGACTCCCTAATTCTTCTAGACCAACATCTATAACTCTATATCACTCAGATCTAGAGCTCAATATGTCTTGTAGAGCCAGCTGTAGAGCTCTTTCTTTCTAGAACCAATGTTTTGTTTCCCACAACCAAACCTCCGAACTCCTCACCTCTTCTAGAACCAAACCTAGCAATCTCTTCTAGAGAATCCTTGTAGAACAAGACCTGGAACTTGCTTTTGACTTTTTTTTCTAGAACCGTTTTCTCTACAACCAAACTCTTTTATCTTTCTTCTAGAACTAAAACTAGAACACTCATTTTCCTAGAACCAAGTCTAGAGCGCCTGAACTATTCTAGCACCGAGCCTAGACCTTCGGGTTCTTCTTGAAATGTCTCAACCCTCAGTGCATTTACATGGCAGAGAATTCCACATATTTGGCTTCCAACAGTTACGACAGTTACTGCATTATGAACAATAAAAGCAGAGGACAGGACTAAGTCAGATATACGTTTTCCAAACTTACTTGTGTGTTCAAAAGAAGGACTACTGAGGTCGTCCGTCCTCTACGTGGTTCGAGATGACACAGCACATTATTTTGGAACTACGTGAGAAGCGGTTTAAAGGGTGACGGTTACTATTTTAGTAAAAACAGAAGGCAGACTGATGGTATTTAGCATGTGGGGGTTGGTGGTTTTTAGTCTGTAATAAGCTTGTGCATGGACCTTAATTCTGATTATGTTTTTATAAAAAGGCAGAAACAAAGTGTACTAATAGACCTATTTTGTGAACTATATTTTATAATGTATCATATAGGAAAATGATTTGATTGTTTTACTATCTGAGCTCTTTTACCAGCAAATGCAGTTGTTAAAATAAACTCGCTTGCTTTACTTGCCATTTGAATTTCCATAACATGATAATAAATTGTTGTTTACAGTTAATAAACTTGAGTAATTATTAGTGCTCAGTCACTGCCTGGCAGCAGGGAGAGTGTGGAGAAAACAAGATTCCCGCTTTTGTTGTGAATCGGCAAATTTTACTCTCTACGATGCAGATTTTATACTTAAAGAAAGTTTTCCAAGATGACTGTTGGCCATGAAAATGCACTGGTTTGACATGATTACTGATTAACACGCTGCTGTTGGCAGGTGGAAACCATACAACTCCAAATTTAGTTTTATTAATTGGAGGGATTATACTCAAATAATAAAAATGTTACTTGCTCTTGTGCAAGACATTTTAAGGTAACACCTCATTTTACAGGTTCGTAAATTTCATGGTAATTAGGGGATAATTACTGCCAAATCACTCTAATATTTACCTCAAAATATATCGAAAATTACTTTATTATAAACATGATTTAATAGTTATATGCTAAAATAATGAAATATTAAATAATGTTTAAATTAAAGTAATTTTTGAGGTAAATATTGGGCTAATTTGGCAGTAATTCCAAAGAAATTTCAAATAGGTTACTTGCTAATTATCACCTAATTACTATGAAATTTGCGAACCTGTAAAATGATAATTATAATTCCATCAATATCAATCTAAGCTGACATTTTTTTGGAGGTTAGAGGTTCTCACCTGGGAGCAGCGGTACTGAGATGTCTTACATTACATGGCATGTTGCTGTACTTTGTTGTACATTGTTCCACTTTTGTCTTTCCATTCTGTCTACATATCCAAAATCCAAAGAGCAGAGATTCAAATAAACCCACACCAGTGATGATGGACTCCTCCGTCTCTCTTTCTCTGTGTCAGGAGCTCATGAAGGGACAGAGGGGGCTTGCATGGAGGGGGGATGACCCAGAGGGGCTGAAGACAGACACACAGATATATACACAGAGCACAACACACACATCTGCACAAAACACACTAAAGGACCCACCTAGTGAGGAAATCACAGCTGTATGTGGTCTGTGGCGGTTCTGCCAACATCTGGAGAAGTTCTGGTGAAATCCAGAAGTCTTCCAGAAACAGTAATAACAATAATAATAATAATAATAATAATAATAATAACAATAATAATAATAATAATAATAATAATAATAATAACAAATTAATCACATTTTTTATTTGTTCAAAATGTACCTTAAAGGGAGATTTGTCAAGTATTTAATACTCTTATCAACATGGGAGTGGACAAATATGCTGCTTTAATGCAAACGTATGTATATATTTATTATTGTAAATCAATTAACAACACAAAACAATGACAGATATTGTCCAGAAACCCTCACAGGTACTGCATTTAGCATAAAACAATATGCTCCAATCATAACATGGCAGACTGCAGCCCAACAGGCAACAACAGCTGTCAGTGTGTCAGTGTGCTGACTTGACTATGACTTGCCCCCAAACTGCATGTGATTATCATAAAGTGGGCATGTCTGTAAAGGGGAGACTCGTGGGTACCCATAGAACCCATTTACATTCACTGATCTGGAGGTCAGAGGTCAAGGGACCCCTTTGAAAATGGACGTGACAGTTTTTCCTCGCCAACATTTAGTGTAAGTTTGGAGCGTTATCTAACCTCCTTCATGACAAGCTAGTATGACATGGTTGGTACCGATGGATTCATCAGGTTTTTTAGTTTCATATAATCCCCTTCCTATAAAACCAGGCATTCACGGGTAGAAGCACTTTAGCCAAATCTCTGGGGTTTAGTTACTCTATTAGTGTTTGTAGTTGTAATACTCATTTTGGCCACAAGAGGCTGAAGTGCACCACTACCTCATGTTCTCTATAGGACTAGAAGCACTCATGTTTTCACAGATGAATAAAAAGTAACTTAGAAAGATTATCCTGGCAAAACCTTTATGTTCACCTTTTTTAAAAAAAAACAAACAAACACAAGAAACAAAACAATTTAGATCAGACTCAGGAAATGGACTTAATTTTCCTCACTTTCCTGTTATTCCTGTTTAATTATTCTTTCAAATGATTCATCCGAAGGAACGATCAAGTTACTAAAACTATTTCCTCTGAATGTAAAGACTTAGAAAGGTTGTCTAAAAAAAAAAAAGACTAATTTGAGATTCCCCTGTAACAAATAGAGGTGCTTTGTATATTTATTTATATATTTATTATTCATCAGACTTTGGAGACATAAAAAGCCTGGTGGATGTTTGAGTCGAGTGATTAATCCTGACAGACATTCACAGCAGGTTTGTTGACTCTTGGTGTTCACCTCCTCGGTAGTTTCCAGGCAACTGTGTGTACAGTGAAAATGAAGTCAGTTGTTTGAACTTGCACCGTGCAGACTGCTCATAATTCACTCCAAAAAGGGCTCAAAAAAGTTTAAAGAAGAGGAGGATAAAAGAAAAGAGTGATTGGCAGTGCGTTAAGAGTTTGAGGGGGAAGTAGGGAAGTGTTTGTATTCTGTGTTTTACTGCTTACTCAGCTCGCCCGGCCCTCTCTCTCAGCTCCACCCCTGTAGTCTGAGGCCTCTCTTCTTTCTCTCTAATAAACGAGTCGCTGTCACTGGAGCAGGAAGTGGTTTCTACCACAGGTGGGTGGAGCAGAGAGAGGGGAAGAAAGAGAAGAGAAACTAAAGAGAGAGAGACTGGAAGTGTATTAGAGCAGTATTAGTAGAGCTACAACCTGTTCAGGTATAGACTCAACTTAAAGCTACAGTGTCCTCTCTACCTGCAACCCTGGAGCAGAGAGGTTCAGCCGGGTGTGTTGTGTTTGTGTCCCAGGAGCCCCGGCGTCCCCGTGAAGGTGTCCTCCATGTGTGCCTGGAGAGGGCCGGCCAGCTGGAGCTGTGGCTGCAGGAAGCCCAGAGGAGCCTGGTAGCCGGCGGAGCTGCCGGTTCATCCACCATGCAGGACGGCGTGGAGCAGCAACTCCTCACCTGCCAGGTAAGCCCCGCCCACCACCAGGAAACCAGGTCCCTCCCAGGATCTTACAGTGAGTTCAGACCGGGTTAAATGAGGCTGAATGTTTTTAGATTTTTAAAACCATTTAAATGAATGTGTTTCAGTGTGAAGCAGGTTCTAACTACACATTCAAATACAGACAGAAAAAGTGAAGTCTTAATAAATTAACTGTTCTGCTCACTACAAAATACCAAAGAAAGGATCACTTTTATTTTGAAAAGTCTTGAAACTCGAAACATCAGCATGTATTCTTTTGCTAATTCCCTTCCCCCAGGAAAAGAGTCAACTGTAAAGGTAGACTTAAATTACAGAAACACTGATTCAGAGTCAACTTACAAACTAAGAAGTTAAACTAGTTTTTCAAATCAGCAACTCACAGTCTGAGATCAGAGTCCAGCCTCTGTCGGGCCTGTGTTCACCAAGCAGCTAAGAATAGTTGCAGTCATACTGTAGGTCACTGGGTCGAGTCATGTGACTCTACAAACATTTCAAGTTGCACAATGTCGTTTCAAAATCAAAAATAGGACTCGTTAATAATTTCCAAATTATTGCTGACTATTTCAGATCTTGCAGAAATGTTTAGAAACTGCACGCTGGGGATGTCTTCAGCAGCTCAGAGGTTAACATTTCACTCCCACGTTGGTTTGTTGCTGTCTCACGTATGATGTAAGATCTGAAGACACATCTGGCTCAGAACGTGGAGGAGTCCAAAGTTAACTCAATCAGAGTTGAACACATTATTCATGTCTGTCTGTCTGTCTGTCTGTCTGTCTGTCTGTCAGCCTCCTCCAGCAACTGGATGTTATAGATTTGACTCTCAGGTCAGCGATCTGTTTGGTTTTACTATCTCAGTGCTGATAACTCAATAAAGCCGACAGTGTCGCCACTTAACGGCTGTAAACTCTAGTGTCATATAAATAGATTTGGTGTGTGTTCTTGCTTATTGCTCAGTAGGATCAACACTGCCTGACTGGAAGATCCATTCACACAAAGACTCTCGAACGAAACATATTTAAACATTACACTCACATTGTTTTTTTTGACTATTTATATTTTATTTGAGCTTTCAGAAAAAAATTAAAGCAACAATGAACCAAAAAAACGACAATTAGAACTACATATAAATATATAGCCATGTAAAATAAAGTAAATGTTAAAGTAGTGTTTCTATAATAAGGATGGCCTCTGAGCGAGGCCAATGGTGTTTTGCACTTGGCAGCTCACGTTACCGCAGTCTTGGAAAGGGAGGAGTGAGCGGAGGTGTACTCAGTTGGTTTGCAATCTGCAACTTCACCACTAGATGTCACCAAATCCTACACACTGTCCCTTTAAAGCCCAGACACACCAACCCAACGTCAGAGAGCTAGCGGCGACAAAGGCCACCAGTTGCGTCGCCTCACGTTTCCTTTGTTTTGGCCAAAAAGTTGCATTTGAACACACCGCAAAGACGGCAGCCGACGGCCAGTTAGCACGTACGTTCTGCTCCTGCATGAGATGAAACAACTCTCCACACCAGCAGGTAGCGGTAGTCTGTAGTAATCATTCAAAAAGGGGAAACAGGAAGACCGAGGACAGCGGATATACAAGCTGTTGTTATGATACGTACATAAGACAAAGTGCCATCCGCCGACCATTTTTACACCACTCTCACTCACCACTTAGCTTCTTTCCTGATGGTCAGATGGAAAAATGAGAAGAGCCTTTTTGTGTGACTTTACTCATTGGCTTGTTTAAGCTGAACAGCCAATCAGAGTGATTTCTCTCACCGACGAGCGCCACCGCCGATTCAAAATGCTGAATCGGCCAAAAAACCTCCGACACGGGCCGACTAGAGTCGACGGTGCGGGACACACCGGAAAAACTAGACTGACAGACGCTATCTGTGATATAATATGACATCTAGATGTAGGTTTCTGTCAGCACTTTGCCACCTGCTCTGACTTTATTACCTCTTAAGGTTTGCTTTAAGTCTGCTTGTAAATGGAAGAATCCATTAAAACCAGGACTGTTGGAGAAAGTGAAAGAACGACCATCTCACTAAACATTAACCCAAAGTGGCCTCATTAATCAAACATTTACTGTGTTTTAGAATCCGCTCTGACTGTCTCACTCTTTGTGAACTATTTGATGTATTGTAAAGTAATGAGTTAGTTAAATATCACCAGTTCTCTCTCTGTTTACTGTCAGGACGCTGCAACAATCAACCCAGGGAATAAATGACTTGTTGAGCTCACAGATAAACATTAAGGTCAGCTGCTGGTATTTGCATTGAGGGCGCGGTGAGGCTGCAGAGGTGGAGAGCAAACTGGCAAAGATCAACACGTCAGAAATCAACTGATCAAGTGTTGTAGTTTTAAACTCTGCCGAGCGCTCCCTGACTACCAAACAAACACATGAAAACAGAGGCACTGCTACAAACCATAGCTACTATTAGTCTCATTAACTGCTTTTATCATTCATTTATATTGGATATATTTGACACAATGTATTAGTCAGTTAACATATTGTTTCTGTCCTGATGTCCACAGCATCAACTGTTCAGGAGCTACAGAAAAACATTCCTGTTTCCAGCTCGGTGGCAGGACATTTTTCTGATAATCTAATGAATTAAAAGTAGTTTATTTATGAGACACTACAGACAAAAACATAGTTTTTCATGCATGCACTCTTTGGGCTATTTTGCTTCCATAACACGTCTTCTTTCAGACTTGCGGTAAGGAAGAAGGAACTAGAGCAGAGAATATTTGCCTGTGACATGTAGTTGAGGAAAAGTAAAACTCTCACAAAATGGAAATATTCATGCTAGGGCTGACAAAGTTAATGCGATAATAACGCGTGATATTTAGGTTGTAGCAGGCTCAGTTTTAAAGCTATTGAAGTGAAGATACTGGTATCATATGAAACTATAACACCTGATGAATCCATCGGTACCAACCATGTCATACTAGCTTGTCATGAAGGAGGTTAAATAACGCTCCAAACTTACGCAAAATTCTGGCGAGGAAAAACTGGCATGTCCATCTTCAAAGGGGTCCCTTGACCTCTGACCTCCAGATCAGTGAATGTAAATGGGTTCTATGGGTACCCACGAGTCTCCCCTTTACAGACATGCCCACTTTATGATAATCACATGCAGTTTGGGGCAAGTCATAGTCAAGTCAGCACACTGACACACTGACAGCTGTTGTTGCCTGTTGGGCTGCAGTTTGCCATGTTATGATTGGAGCATATTGTTTTATGCTAAATGCAGTACCTGTGAGGGTTTATGGACAATATCTGTCATTGATCTGTGTTGTTAATTGATTTATAATAATAAATATATACATACGTTTGCATTAAAGCAGCATATTTGTCCACTCCCATGTTGATAAGAGTATTAAATACTTGGCAAATCTCCCTTTAAGGTTCATTTTGAACAGATTAACTTTGGACAATCATGCAATTAATCGCATCAAACCAGTACTCAAAAGATCTGCACACAAGTAGATATACCATGTTATTTTCCATCTCTGCTCAAACTCTCTTGGTGATAGAGTTCTGGATATCTGACGGTTGGAGTCAGTCTGTTGTTTTATAGTTTTCAGTCAACAGTCTTCGCCCTCATAAGCTTCATTATTGTGTCTTCATTCAGTGTTTTCCTCCCCGCTGACACAGAGAGTGAAACTCGAGCCTCCATTAATGTTTCAGAGGTTAAACACGTCCCAACAGTCACACGTCACATCTGAATGAAGCTTTGTGGGAAAACAAACAGTAACTGATGAGCTCTCGTGTCCCATTCAAATTCATCCTGAAGTTCACAAAGACGCCTCATTCATGACCCAGATCTGACTTAAACATTATATATGAACCTCTCTGCTGGATTCACACCTGCCCTCAGATCCATTCACACACAGCCTCTCAAACTGAAGATATTTAAACCTCAACGTCATACAGAGAAAATAAGACACTTTCTGCCACGTATATGTATTTTTAAGTCCTTAAAAATGTTCATCTGTGAAACAGGTGGAAGTAAAAGGATTTGCCAGATGATTTTTTTTTTTTTTTAGCCAGGATAATTTTTCTAAGTTACTTTTTTTTTCATCTGTGAATACAGACACACAAAAAAACAGTTTTTCTTGTCAGGATATTTTTTCTGTTTGTTGTTGTAATACTCATTTTAGCCACAAGAGGCTGAAGTGCACCACTACTTCATGTTCTCTACGGGACTAAAAGCATTAATGTTTTCCCTTACAGCAGATTAAAATACATTTCTAGCCAAAAGAAAGACATGACAGTAAAGTTATATTACTTGTTAACACACAATGTACCGTATGCACCTTGTATTTAGAGTGTATGGAGAAATTAAAACTCACCTGAAAGAAAACGTGAATGTTTTTAGTAAAATAAATTAATAAATAAATAAATTACTCACTAAATAAATAAATATGCCAATAAAATGAGCAGAAATAATAAAAAAATTAATTTAGTCCTTAATTAATTGATAAAATGTGACATGAATTGATATATCTGTTTAATTTTTATTTTTTATTTATTTACTTTTGTATATATTCCCATATGTATTTACAATTCTGTTTAATTTCCACTGATATTTATTTATGTATTTATTTAAAAAAGAATATTTTTGCATTTATTTTATATTATGTATTTATTTTTGCATTTATTTTTTACTATATATTTATTTTTGCATCATTTTTATTTATTTATTTTTGCATTTATTTTATATTTATTTTTAAATGTATTTATTTATTTATGTTTAAGCATTTATTTATTTCTGTATAATTTTACCTCAGCGTATCACCCCTTATTTATTTCCCCAAACTTATTTATCTCTGTATTCTTTTCTTTATACATTTATTCATAACATTTGTTTTTACATTTCTTCATGCATTTCTGCTTTATTATGCAAATTAGGGGGCGTTGCTTTCATGTTGTGTCATGATTCAGTCTTCAGCAATCAAACCCAGAAAGAGCAGAGCAGGTAGGAGGTGGCTGTAGGAAGGAGAGTGACAGGCAGGGCATATGGGAGAAGTTATCTCCTCAGGCAACAAACCCACTTAGTTGAACACTGTGGAAATGTGAAAGTTGTTGTTAAAAGACTAAATGATTTGATATATAAGTCTCTGTGTGTGTGTGTGTGTATGTGTGTTAATGTACAGGAGATGTTCCTGGAGATTGAGCAGAGGGTTGCCAGCCTGACGCCCCTCGGTGACCAGCAGCAGCAGCAGGATCAGCAGGATGAGGCGGCTGAGCTGCTCTCCTCCAAACTGGAGCTCCTGAAGTCCAACCTGGTGTCCTTTCAACAGCTGCTGCAGGACAGACAGGAAGAGGAGAGAGTCAGCTCCGCCCACAAACAGCCACAGGAACAGGTACAAACAATCTGTGTGACTAGATATTAGTGAAACAGCACATGAATAGAAAGTTTATAACAAGTTGTAGTTACAGATTAAAACACAATATGCAGCTAAACGTTAAAACATGTCCAGTCTCAAGAACACTTTTTGACATTTGGACTAGTCTGAATCAGCTGACTGTCCTACAAAATATTTAAAGTTCGTACTTTTATTCATGTCTGTTTTTTGCCTCTGTTTCTCAGTTACATTTTGGTAAATGAAAAGGTGTCTCATATCTTTTGTTTTGATGTGGATATGTGACGTTTGGATGTAACTCTTTGTGTCAGACTAAAACCATGAAGAGAAGTGCACATGTGGTTTGAACAAAGTCTGAAAGAATATGGTAAAAATACAAATACTCATATAAGTTAAGTCAGCAAATTTTATAATACAAAATAAATTATTTTTTATTTTTATTCGGACAAACTTGCATCAGAAATTTCCCACCAAAGGTAACCAAAGGTCAAATTGATAAGATCCACGTCATTCCCTTTTCTCTTTCATTTTACTCATTTTAATTTTTAATTTTATTTTATAATTTTTTTAATTGTATTAATTTATTTGACGGGGACAATACATATAGGCATTGTTATATTTAAATAAAATGCAACCGAAGCTGTAGCTAATTTGCAGACCTTGTCTCTGGTTTGTCTTTTAAGAAATAAAAACACATAATACAACAGTCTAATACAGGCATAGAAACTAACAATATAATTAAGAACAATGACTAAAAACGATGATTAAAAACAGCAAAAGGAAATTAAAATATGAATACTATATACACATGTACTATATGTTTTTATTTCTAATGGCCTGGTTTTCATAATCTGTGGGCCTTTAACAGTAAAAAGAGTTTATTTTATTTAGTTTACAAGTTTAAAAAGATGTTTCTGCTGAGTCACTCCCTGTTATAATTATTAACAGGTTTTGTAAATGAACCATTACAGACTCACGAGCACCTTGTTGCATGGAAGCAGGTTTGTTTAGTTTCACACCTGCAGGTGCTGAGCAGAGCAAAGTTGAGTCACATGTCTTCGTTAGCAAAATACTTTCAAAGTCTGAGTGCTGAACTTTAAAGGTCCACGTGTGCTGAGTGTTTTTTACATAACTGAGACCCTCAGAGTAATTTAAGTCCAAGTCTTAAGTCTTCAGCTCTGGTGGGAAAAAGGTGTTTTTAAACTGATGATAAGGTAAAACATCTTTTTTGTTTCGTCTCTTTACCCGTTACCTCCTCAGAAGTCGGTACCTCCTCCAGAGCGCCACCTGCCGCCTAAGTTGACGCGCAGCACCAGCGTTCAGGAGATCTTCTCCTCACCGAGAAACAAGCTGCTGAGACAGAACAGCCTGCAGCAGCAGAAGGTATACTGGTCTCTACTGACTGGTCTCTACTGACTGGACTCTACTGACTGGACTCTACTGACTGGTGTCTACTGACTGGTCTCTACTGACTCTACTGACTGGACTCTACTGACTGTTGTTGTTTTGTGGTGCAGGAGTTGGAGCAGGAGCTGACTGAGCAGAGAGGACTGACTCAGGCCATCGCCAGGCAGGGCAGCAGAGCTCGACTCCACAGCCAGGAGTCCACGGAGGACCACGACCAGCCGTCACCATGGTAACACGCTCTTATATCATTATGCTGTGTATATATTACAGCGTGTATGGGATATATTTATCAGCCACAACCTTGTGAGTCTGTATGTGGTGTCATCATGTTAAAATGTGGTCCTGTAGCAGGAACTACCACAGAGGAGGATTTCAGTATTCAGACAGGTCTTTATATTTCTGTCAACGCATTTTTTTATTTTTGTTTATTTGTCTCTTCGCTACACACAAGTCGTTTTGTGATTTTTTTTTTAGACCAGTGATCAACCTCCGGGTCTGAAAAGTGAAGCCAATGCTGAAGTGTCTTAAACTTGCATTCTCTCTAGCAGCCAGCAGGGGGCGACTCCTCTGGTTGCTAAAAGAAGTCTGATTGTATAGAAGTCTATGAGAAAATGAGCCTACTTCTCTCTTGATTTATTACCTCAGTAAACATTGTAAACATGAGTTTATGGTCTCAATTGCTTGTTTCAAGTCTTCTTCAATACAGCATGATGTTCATTTAGTTAATGATGGTCCCATTTAGAGTCAGATAGACCATAAAGCAGGGGATGCTTTAGGGCGGGGCTACCTTGTGATTGACAGGTTGCTACCACGGCGTTGTCCGGTCTGGGAGTTGTCCATGTTTTCGTCTTAGAACTTTTAACTCTTTCACAGTGTGTTTTCACTTCATCAAAGTTAATAATAACCTTTTTGGTCGCCTAAAAATGTTGTTTGGTTGTACTTAGCTCCACCTTAGCGCCTTGGTAGCTTAGTGGTTACCACATAACTGCAACATACTCCTTTCTCTCCCCCATTTCTACACTGTCCTCTATCAAATAAAGGTGAAAATGCCGCAAAAATATGAAAAAAGGCTGCAGTAGAAGTCAAAAAATAATACAAAATACAAGACAAATTTTGTATCGGAAGTAAAATTTTATATTTATCTTCGAACTTCTTGGATTTTCACATCAATGCAACTAGATTTTAGATTAATTTGCCAATTTGGAGAGAGAAATAGACATAAGTTTCAAAGAGATACCTCGACCAATCAAAGGATGCTGAAAGAAAGAAAGAAAGAAAGATGAAGTGAGATGAAGTGTTAATTTCCGTCCTTTTCTCTGGCTGCAGGTGGCCTCCTGCTGAGGCTGATGTGGAGGAGGACTCTGCTCAGAAGAAGTGGGATGGCCTTCACAGTCGGCTGCTGGCTGTGGAGCAGAGCTGGTTGCTTCCTCCCTCCGAGGTGAGGCCTTCTTCCTGACAGCTGAAGTGCTTGATTATCACTTTTCAAATACAAAAGAGGAAAGGAAAAATCGGTGTTCTCGCCGCGCCTGATTATCACCTTCTCTGAGCAGAAGGCACTTTGTTGTCTCGTCAGTGTTATGGGGACTCCTGCCGGGCCTGATGAGAGTCGTGTCTGTCTTCTCTCTCTCTCTCTCTCTCTGAAGGTGACAGACTCATCTACGAGGCGTCGTGATGGAACAGCAGGACGCGTGATTGGCACACAAACCCTGAAAGAGCTGCAAACCCACATCAGCCATCTGAGGGAGCTGGGACTCACAGAGACGGAGCCCACAAATCAGGTACCGGGGTCGGCTATGTGGGGACATGTGACCCCTGGACAGTGATGGACAGGAGCCCTTAAGGGGCCTCTAGATGATTAGCCCCTTAAATTTATAATCCCCAAGATTTTCATCATATCAAACCTTATTTATGGTGCTAATTATGGATTTAAATGTGGTTACCACTCTTCTAGTTTTAACAACTGCTGCTCTGAGTTCGTCTCTTTATGGTTGTTCTGTGTCTCTTTGTGGTTGTTCTTTGTCTCTTTGTTGTCATTACGCATCTCCCTGTGGTTGTGTGTCTCTTTGTGGTTGTTTTGGTCTCTTTATAGTCTAAACACAATATCTCTGTGGTTTAATGTTTCTTCCTCTTGGCCTCTTTGTGTTCTTTGTAGTCTCTTTGTGTCTCTTTGCAGCTAATTTGCATCTTTTTGTAGTTGTTTTGTGCCTCTCTGTAGTCATTACGCATCTCCCTGTGGTTGTGTGTCTTTGTGGTTGTTTTGTGTCTCTTTGTGGTTGTTCTGTGTCTCTTTGTTGTCATTACGCATCCCTCTGTTTTGTGTCTCTTTTTAGTCATTTTATGTTTCTTTGTGGTCATTTTGCATCTCTTCCTGGTCGGTACGTGTTTCTTTGTAGGTGAAGGCCAGGTGGGAGCTGGGCCTATGGCCCGGTAGGCCCATTCAGTATTTTAGTGTTTTACATTACTAAATAGTTGGGACCACCGAGGTCTACGGCCGTGTGAGAAACTTGGGAACATGAGGAATTGAACCTCAACTCCAACGTATCTGATATTATGGTTGAATATGAATATGATAATATTCTACGGCCTAACCTTTTGTGTAATTTATATTTCTCTTGTAAAGTCGAACACTTTAACTGATGGATAGTAAAGATGAAAAAGGAAAGTAGAATCAACCTGATGGAGGAGAGTTGTGCCGCTTGTATTAACGTGTAAAGAACAACAAACAAACACAACTAATTATCGTCTTTGTAGATCAGATTTCAAACCTGTGTTTGAAATCTGATTAGAATTAAAGTGAGCTGGAAATGAAGGATGGAATCCCCCCGGCTCGTTGTTGTTGTTTTCTTCATCGCTCACCGCAGGAAACACATTCTGACATCACACTTTACAAAAAGAAGAGCAGGAAACAGGAAACATGAAAGAGAAGAGTGATGAAGCCTCCTCCTCTTCATCCTCTTCTTCCTGATTCATAACAAGATCTGACACTAATGCATCATGACGACAGTCAGAAAAAGCACATTCCCATCTGAAGGAATAAATACTTTCATCAGTTTATGTTAAAAGTTTGACTCACCTGTCCCCCTGCCCCACCCCCAGGCCTTCTCCCCTGTGGACGGCTCCCGTCAGACGCTGGACGAGGGTTTGTTTCATGTGCTGCGTGGAGCGTCCCTGTCCCTGTCCTCCATCAACCACCTGCTGCACTCGCCTGGTAGGACGACACATGAAGAAGAAGGAGACACACAGCGGACGCTGCTGCAGCTGCAGGTGGGACTAAACACTACAAACACTCAACACGGTTCAATCATTGATCAATCAATGATTATTATACAAACTGACTCTAAATATGACTTCCTTGGATTCCTTTTCAGAGTCTGTCTGCGGAGCTGGCTAGCCTCGGCAGCGAGCTGGCCTCTCAGGGGTCAAAGGTCAGCCGAGTCCTGGGGTCAGAGCGTAGTCAGCAGTGTGTGGACGATCTGTATCGACTGCTTCCTGTTGTCCAGGCCGCACTGACCAGCAGAGAGAAGCAGATCATCAACCTGCAGGAGGAGACGGCAAAGCAACAGGTCAGATATCATCACTAACAACGTCTAAATAAGACGATATTTAATCTCATTTTTATCTTAACTATGTGAGTGTTTATGATCTTCTCGTCTACATAATGAATCTTACACCCTATCTAACATATTTATAATAATAGTATTATTGTAATTTTTTTTAAATACAGTCTTAAAATGGAAATAACCTCTTCCTGTTTATTCAAAATAAAAGCATGCCACAGTTTAAAGAAGCGGTGTTGTGTGTTTAACCAACAGAAACGACTAAATGAGTTGCATGCAGCCTTCACTTCTAACCAGGCGGCGGTTCACCAGATAATTAATGAATTCAGTGGAGCCCCGGGCCTTAACAAACAACTACAGGTACTGTTGCCATGGAGATATTTAACTTTAACAAGCTACTCGTAATCTGAGGGAACTGCTGCTGATGTCTGACGGTTGGATGGATTAATCATCGGGAATATTAATCAACTGATAATTTAAGACATTTCTTAAGCAAAACATGCTCTGGTTCCAGCTTCTCCAATATGATCATTTTCAGATTTTCCCTGTTTTATATCTTTGTAAACTGAATATCTTGTTCTGGACTGTTTTCACTGTTTTTTTTACATTTTATAGACTAAACAGATAAAATAGAAATATTTTATAAAATTGTATTTTATATATTTTATTATACCATTTTATTATATATATATATATATATATATATATATAAAAGAATAAATACATATAAATACATATAAATATATATAAATAAAAGAATAAATACATATAAATATAAATAATAAATACATATATATATATATATATGTATTTATATATGTATATATTTATTATTTATATATATACAGTATTTATATATATTTATATGTATTTATTCTTTTATTTATATATATTTATATATATTCATTTATTTATATTACATAAATATAGTAAAATTATATTTATATTTAAGTACAAGTTTAATTATAATAAATTGTCAAAATTAACATTTATACTGTAGGAAAATACTATTAGCCACATTTTGCTTTCTCAGCATAGAGATCCTGAATTGATTCTGCATATAAACTAGAGGGAAACCCAGTTCTAAGAGGTAATACCCTTCTGTAGTTCATGTATTTATTATCTTTGTGTTATTGACATAACCGGGAAAACAGTTTTAAGTTAGGTTGAGAGGAATAGAGGCTGTAACTCCATCCAGCACTTGAGGAATAGCCAGAAAAGTAAATGTGTTCAGACAAGAGATTTAACAAGTTTGACTGTTGGTCAGTCATCACCATGAAGTGTTTATTGGTCACAGAGTGTATATATGTGTGTTTATTTTCCAGGCGGTGGTTGAGATGCAGGCGTGTCTGCAGCAGCAGGTGGAGCAGGTGAGCTCCTTGCTGGAGGAGGCTGACCGACACCACCTGCCTGCCTCTCTCATCCAGCAGGCCTCACAGCTGCAGGTATACCTCACATCTGGGGAAACATACTCCCTAAAGATAATACTAAATAAGTGGTGATTGATTAGATCTTGACATTGTGTCTCTCGTCTATGTGCAGGGTGATCTGGACCGTTCTCTGGGTGGAGTTCGTTCCCGCTGTGAGGAGCTGAGGATCAGTGCGGAGCTGCAGCAGCAGTACGAGCGGCTGGTCCACAGCCTGGAGGAGCTGCTCGCTCTGGGCTCCGAACGCCTCGCCCAGCAGCAGCCTGACACGGAGCTCCGCGACAGAGCTCAGCTCCAGCAGCAGCTCAGCGCTCACACGGTCCGTCTGTGGAGAGAATACAGCTCATACTGCTCTGGTATCTCAATAATAATCTTTAACATTATGCACCCTTTTCCGTTATCAGAAGTTCTTCCAGTTCCTGGGCCATCATTTTAGGATCCTGCAGTACCTGACCCAGAGAGTCCCAGAGGACGTCCTCCAGAGGTGGGAGGGTGTAGTGATGGGCCTGCAGGACGAGGTGGACCGGCTGCAGCAGCATGCACTGGAGAGAGGGAGCAGGATGCAGGAAACCTTACAGGTAGGGCGAGCAATGCACTTCATTTATTTGAGGGGAAAGTAAGACTTAAATAATGCAATAAAGGATGGTCTTAACCAGGGGTCAGCAACTTTTACTATCAAAAGAGACATTTTAGGCAAAGAAAAGAAGAGCTGCAAAACATTTGATCATTGTGATGAAGGTAACACAGTTTATAGTCTTAGTATATAGTATATAAGTCTAATGCAGTGAGGGCCAAAGAGACAATGTACTACGGAGTATTAGGGCCACATTGAGGGAAAAAACATCTGAGATTTACAGAAAAAATCCCTAATGTCACGAGAATAAAGGCGGAAAATTACGAGAATAAAGTCATAACTTTACGAGAAAAAAGAAATAACGTGTAAAATTACTACTCTATAATATTATGACATTATTCTCATAATACCACGACTTTTTTTCTCGTAAACGTTTGACTTTATTCTCGTAATATTACGCCAAAATTGTAAAACTTTTTGAGATATTCTGCAGACACACACACATGCACATAATGATGCAACAGGTGAAGTTAATTAAATTATTCGAATGAGAAGAATCATTAAAAAACAAGCCCATCTTCTGACCGTCATCTTCTCTCCATGTGTCTCAGACGTGGTCGCAGTGGGAGGAGGACAGCGCCTGGTCAGACTCCCTGCTGAGATCCATCGAGACTTCATTTCCCAGGATGCACGAGGGGGGTAATTCTGAGCAGCAGATCTCAGAGGAGCTCTCTGTCTACCAGGTAATTTTTATTTTTTTATTAATACATGTGTTATCTCCGACCGACAGGGGGAATAATTGTGATTTACCAACAAGCAGCCGACGGGAGGACGGAGCGCATTTTGCAATGTTCCACTCTACTCATTTGGAGACCGTCGGGGCACGCTCGCTCTCCGCGCTCTATTCGTTCTTCTTTGCAATCAAAAAACCTAATTGGCTCAATTAAATACAAGCGAATGGGTTGTTTTCAGTAGGGAGTACATGATGTTCCTCGACTTTGATGTGAGTTATTAGCCGAGCGGAGACCTCCAACTAGAATTCATTTTGGTTCATATTCCCTGTCGCTCTGCTGTGGGGATTGGAAATGTGTCTCTTATTCATGTGAAATGGACATCAGAGCCAGGCTTTCTAAGATAAGCTAAGCTAATTACCTCCAGTAGCTCTATCTCATCTAACTCTCAGAGAGCATAAGTGTGTTTATAAAGTTTTGTCTGTGTGACAGGAGCTGCGTGGCGTTCTGGACGGGAACAAGGCGCGGTTCAGTCGGATGCTGGAGGCGGGGCTCTGGCTGCGGGAGGCGGGCTGTAGAGGAGCGGGCGTGTCCACCAGCGAGCTGGAGGAACGATGGAGAGCTCTACACAAGAAGATAGAGCACCAACGCTCCCACGTAGACAGGAACAGGAAGCTGAGGAGCAGGTGAGACATGAGAAAGAGAGAAAAACACTTTCCCTACAAAGTTAGAACTTGTTTACACTGAAGACGTTTCTAAATGTACCTTAAAGGGAGATTTGTCAAGTATTTAATACTCTTATCAACATGGGAGTGGACAAATATCCCTTTTTATGCAAATGTATGTATATATTTATTATTTTTAAATCAATTAACAACACAAAACAATGACAGATATTGTCCAGAAACCCTCACAGGTACTGCATTTAGCATGAAACAATATGCTCAAATTATAACGTGGCAAACTGTAGCAAACCTACACGCTTGACACACTTGGAGAAGTTTCAGTTGGTTGCAATCTACAACCTCACCACTAGATGTCGCCAAATCCTACACACTACTACTATAGTGGGGTGGGTGATAATACACATATTTTTAATATTAAAATGTGCATTGTATCTAATAAAAAGCACCTGACAAGAATGTTAATGTCTACAAACTGTATAGACTGTATTCTTGTAGATTTGTTAATCAACGTTTGCTGTTTTCCACCAATAAACAGGTTTTCCCGTGACTCTGCTGTACTGGCTGACTGGATGAGCGGCGCCAGAGAGCTGATTGACAAATGCCGTCAGCTCTCCGTCTCAGCCGAGGAGGAGACGGACGATGAACAACAGAGGCGTGAACACTTCCTCCAGTTTGTGGTGAGCAGGAGTTGGAGACTCCCATAAACTCCACTGAGAAAATAAATAATCTAAACCTGCACATTTTCAAATTTAAGCTTGAAATGATTACTAACTTTTCTCTTTAGAAGAAGTCCAATTTATTTCTTTTGCCCTTTTGCAATAAATAACATCAGCTACAAGCAGATAATCTTTTATATTGCAATGATAAAGAGTTCCTGAAGTCTTTCCACAGAATTAAATAGACTTAGAGCATCTACTTTTGATGTCTTTAAACTAAATTAATTAATTTAAATTTAAAATCCGTTTGTATAGCTGAAATGTGAGTTGAGAATGTCAGATAATTTAGCAACGACCCCACAGACCAACTGTATTCTGGTTACTTAGAGAACACAATATAACAAACCGTTCTATTTCAGGCTTTAACCAAAGAGTTGGAGGCTAAATCTGGACTGAAGGTGTCTGTGATCGGAGCTGGAACCCAGCTGCTCCAGCTGAGGGAAGAGGATGGAAACAAAGAGACTTCACTCTCTCAGACTTCAGACCCGGACCTCTGCTCCGTCCCCTCCCAGCTCAGACAGGTAGAGCTGGACTGGTCCGGTCTGCTGGCCGATGTTCCCGTCGTCCAACGAGCTCTGCATAAGGTGAGGAGGAGGTTTCCCGTGTAGTTTGTTACGGTGGCAGAGAAGTGTCCAACGAATGTAAAAGCCGCAACGCCTTCGGTGAAAAGCAGCTGTGGCACATGGCTCTAAAAACCGCAGCCGCCTCTGTCGTCATTACCCCGTGTGTGTGTGTGCATGATGTCAGAACCAGTCGGGATCAAGTCAGACACAAATCTAACCGGTATACACTGTCGGTGATCGATTCTGCGCAGGCCTGGCTCATTTCACATGAGCCTTAAGGTCCTGACGCACCAAGCTGACAGTTGGCCGTCGGACAGTTTGGGAATGTCGGTGAGCGTCTGTCGGTTTAGTTTTTGCGGTGTCGGCTCTAGTCTGCCCGTGTCGGAGGCTTTTTGGCCGATCCAGCATGTTTTTCGGCCGAGTCAACAAGCCAACGAGTAAAGTCGAGAGGACACACACAGAAGACTCTTTTCATGTTTCATCATCATCTCATCTGATCGTTCCAACACATACATATTTTCACAGCGACATGAACATCTGGAATGAAGCTAAGTGGTGAGTGAGAGTGGTGTGAAAATGGTCGTCAGACGCCGCTTCGTTTCATGTACGTATCATAACAACGGCTTGCATATCCGCCGTCTTTGGTCTTCCTGTTTCCCTTTTTGAATGATGAATACAGACTACCGCCACTTGCTGGTGTGGAGAGTTATTTCATCTCACGCAGACGCAGAACATACGTGGTAGTCGGCCGTCGGCTGTAGTCTTTGCTTTGTGTTCGAGTGCAACTTTTTGGCAAAGACAAAGGCGACGTGAGGCGACTCAACAGTCGGCCTTTATCCCCACTAGTTCTCTGATGTCGGGTTGGTGAATCTGGGCCTTAAGGGCCTTTACAGGCCGGGGGTGTGATGAATAAACAATAATCTGTTGTGGCTCACTTCCGGCTTTTGTATTTGTGTTGCAGCTTTTGCATTTGTTGGACACCTCTCGGCCTCCGTAGTTTGTGACTTTCTTAAGGTTAATATAAGTATAAAGAATGGGATGTTTCAGAGGGGTGACTTATTTAAATCTGTAGCTGTCACTTAGAATAGATGGAGCTTTTTGGTTTCTTAACCTTTCCTACTTTTTCTGAACATTTATTGACTTTTTTATTGTATTATTTGGACCGAAATAACAAAAGCAACAGAGGTGTTTTGTCCGTATGTGTTTTTCTAAATGTCAGAATGTGTACCTATATTTGCTTCTCCGTGCCCACATGCACAGTGCAGAGCAGTTTGGTATCTCAGAAACCACGCTGCAGACTTCCTGTCACCAATTAGTTTTAAACATCCCCACCGTGCAGCACAATGCCATCCTGAGGACTCTTCTCACCCTCAGTGGTGTGAAACCATTCTCCTCTTCATCTGTCTGTCTGAATCTCCTCTCTTCTTCTCTCTACTCTCTCCCACCTTCTTCTTCCACCACGCTCTTCTCATCCTTCCAACCTCCTCTCCTCTCAGTATCCCTCTCATCTCCTCTTCCTGCTGTTCTTATTATTTCCGGCTCTCCTCCTCACCTCGGTTTTTTGTCTGCTCTTCTGATTCAGTCAGTCTTTTCACCCAGCTTCCTGCCCTCTCACTCACCTCCTTTTCAAGCTTTCAAGCTCAAATTTATTCTTTTAAAGCTTATTTCAGATGAATGCTTCTCATAGGTCTCTCACAAATGAACAAATAAAGACACAGTTTAAAACAAAATGCTACACAAAAATCACATATTCAGTGTATACATGTCTTAAGCTTTAATCAGCGTGTAAAGGCACTTCTCAGTTAATCACTATAGACCTGAAATGTGTGCAGGTTCATGCATAACAAACATCTGATATTTACCTCAGAGCGAGGCCATTTACAGCCTAATAACATTATTACATTTGGTAAATCAATCCTGAATCTTACAGGTTGCCGGTGGAGAAATGATTGGACTGGAAATATATTTTCCAAAGAGGGTAGAAAAGTTCTGGATTAACTGAATCTATTTTAGCTTTTTTAAGGAGTTTATAAAGTTCTTATTTAAAATTTCATGAAGGTCAGAGAGTAAGTGTGTATTTTGTTGACTTCAATAAAGTCATTCCCTCCTCTTCCTCCTCTTCCTCCTCTTCCTCCTCAGGGATGGATGAAGACCCTGACCCAGCAGGGGGCGCTGCTGGAGCTGCAGGCCTGGCTGGAAGCTGCTGAGTCTCAGCTGGAGGAGCATCGCAGTAGAGTGAACCAAACCTCCTCCATCAGCAGTCAACTCCTGAAATACTGCAAGGTAGAGAAGAGCTGAATGATATAAATATGATTATTGCAGTTGATTGTGGCGGGAGGTTTTTAGAGCATTCATTAAGAAGTCTGTTGACTGACTCTCTCTTCTCAGGAGTGTCAGACAGAGATGTCAGCCCATCAGGCCACGCTGGACTTCACCATCCAGCCGTTACAGACCTGCGGTACTGAGGAGGACCAGAAGGGGCGCTATGAGCACAACCAGTTTGCAGAGGAGCAGGGACGCCTCAACCACCAGTGGCTCAGTCTGCAGGAAACCCTCAACTCTCAGGTCAGCAAGAGCTACTGATGATTATATAATCATCATTTCTTTTGGGCCAAAATATGAAGATCTTTTCTAATATGCTCAAGTCCTTGACCCTCAGAAGAAGTGTCTGACCTCCTGTTGTTGATGTTGTTGATGTTGTTGTTGTTGCTCAGATCCAGGAGGTGGATCAGGAGCTGAGGAGCAGAGGGGAGCGGGAGGCCCGACTGCAGCAGATCAACAGCTGGATCACAGACCAGAACCTCTGGATGGACTCAGCTCAGACACCCAGCAGCCAGACGGAGCTGCAGAGGAGCATCATCACCTGCCAGGTCAGAGGTCACATCTGCACCAACTTTCAGGTTTAATAATTCAGTGGTGAGAGGTCTTACAGCTTGAAGGCTTTTACAAAGATTTTGTTTCCCATCTCCTTGTTTTGTGTGTGTCAGGATCTGGAGGAGAAGATCAGGCAGAAGTCTGCAGCTCTTCAGGAGTTGAGAGACAAACGTGATGGTGGAGGAGCAAACGGCAGCTCTCAGGTGGATAAATGCATCCAGGCCTGTGCAGCTCTCAGACAGCAGGTACAGTAAATAACACCGAGGACAATGGAGAAGTGAAATGTTTTGATCAAACGATGTTTGATTTAGTTTGAGTTAGTTTGCGACAGACACTTCTAGTTGTATGACTGTTATCTTGCCCCGTCACCAGCAGCAAAACAAACACAAACAATTATACATAGCATCAAAGAAATGATGCCACTTTGGCTTTTCAATTCAATGTAGAGATTCCTGTTTTTCAACGCCCTCTCCCGGTTTCCTCCCGGGGTCACAATTCTCCTGATTTATTGCAATTTTTCACATCTTTTTTCTCCTTTTCATTACCTCAACCTTTTTCCTGTCTCTCTACAGCGTGTATAAGCCCTACAGTTTCCGATCGGACGACAATAGAGCTACGCCTAATTGTGTTTGAGCTGCGCTCGCCGCACATCACAGCATCACAGCAAAGCCATTGTGGCGTGGCACAAGCCATAAGAGAAAGAAATACTCAAGCAGGGAAAATAATTAATAAACAAATAAAAACTGGTACCAAAGTCTGGGTCGGGGTTTGAATCCGACCCGCGGCCCTTTGCTGCATGTCATCCCCTCTCTCTCTCTCTCTCCCCCTTTCATGACTATCCCTATCTCTGTCAAATAAAGGCAAAAGTAGGCCTATTTAACATAAAAATGCTGTTACTGTGTACTTAATATTTTGTTATTTTCATTCTTTAAAAGTCACCAGAATGCAGGAAACAAAATCTCTGAAACTCTCATTTGTCTCTAATCGTCCCCATGTTTGAGGTCTCCAGGTTGGCGAGTCTGGTGTAGCTTCAATTAGGAAAGATGTGAGGTCTTGAATCCTTGTTGTTTGGTATGTTTCTTTCTCTCGCTGTTATTGGATCCTTGTCTGTTCTTTAACAGCATGACTCAGTGAAACAGAGGCTGATTCAGGCCCGGCAGCTGTGGGATTGTGTGGAGAAGCGACTGAATCAGATGAGGCTGAAAACAGTGAGAACATCTCAGACTCTTGATTATCTCAGCGGCCCTCAGATCTCCGTACAGGCCCACAGAGATGTCCATGAGAAGCTGCAGGTAGGAGGACCGGTGCACCTCATATGCTCACCAGCTTGTTCTGGAGTTGGACAAGAAGAATTGAAATGGTGTTTGTTGTGTTGGAAGCAGCGTCTTCATGAGGAGACTTCAGAGGCAGAGTGGGACGATCTGAGTCAAACCACCTCCTCCCTCAGAGACGTCATCAGTCCTGCTGCTGCCGTCCTCCTCACGGAGCAGCTGGACGGACAGAGAGACAGGTGAGACATACACACAAACAACACACATAAATGACACACAATCACACTCCTCAATCAATCAATTCATCAATCCATCGATCATCCTCCAGTTGGAAGGTGGCGTGCGGAGCGTTGGACCAGCAGCTCCAGAGGAGTCGTGGCGTCCTACAGGTGTGGGACGTCTACGCCCGGCTGGCTGCGTCTTTCTCCCAGCGGCTGCAGACGCTGCAGAGTGACGTCAGGTCATCGCTGAACACAGCGCCCGGAGACGATAACACTGTGGAGCAGGTCGCTGTCAAGATGCACAATGTTCAGGTGAGACAGTAAATGAAAAATAAGGTAGTGAAAGTTTATTTTCAAAATGAGGGGAGACGAAATTACAAATGCTTTTTGCTTTTAGGTTGATAATTATGCATTTTACAAATGAGTATTCACAAAATATATATATATAAATATAATTTGAAAAATAAAGACAAAAACACAAAACAGCAGGTACAAATAAAATAAATGTAATAAAATAAATATATATATATAAATATATATATATAAAAATAAAATTTGAAAAGCTACTTTAAAGTTAAAGATTAAAAACACAGCAAAAGAATTATATAAATATACATCATATAAAATATATATAACAAATAATATATTTATAATAATTATTTAAAAGAATAAAATAAATATAATAAAAATAAAGACTAAAAACACAAAACAGCAGGTACAAATAAAATTAATTTAATAAAATAAATAAAAATGAAATTGTAAAAGCTACATATAAATACACCAAAGAAATAATAATGATATATATATATATATATATATATACATAATATAAAAAATAATATAATATAAAAAAACACAAAACGGCAGGTACACATTTAATTCAATTTAATAAAAATTATGTTATGTTTTAATATGCAAATGAGGCATTGACTAATGCTAACGTTGGGTGAATTTAGAAGAAATCAGACGAAAATTGACAGTGTAGTAATATAAACATGTAAATGTGTATTCTGGATGTTTTCTTGACATGTCATGGAGGCAAAATAACCCAAAATCGACCATGAAAAAATATGTTTTTGCGTGTCATGTCTCGCCTTAAATCTGTACCCCTGTTTGTCCCTGTCCCCCCTCTGCTCCAGAGCCTCCTGGAGAGGACGGACACTCTGCAGTCTGACCTGGAGGGGGTGCTGGACGCCTCCAAGGACCTGAGTGGACACCTGGAACCTGCTGCTGCCGGTCTGGTCCAATCAGAGAGCCGGTTGTTGTCACGTGGTGTTGGGCAGCTCAGCCAGACGGTGACCAGGAAGCTGGGTCAGCTGCAGGTACAAGCACATGAATGAATGAATGAATGAATGAATGAGTCTATTTATGGGATCCAGGGAAGTGACTCAGAGAAGTGATGAGGCCGATGTTTGATCTGAGCCGTCAGGTTGAATGATGAATGATTTTACTGCTGCTTCATAACTGACATTTTATTGATTATCCAAAAGGGTTTTATTCACATTATTATTGTTGTTTCATTGTTTATGAAATGCAAGGTCAAATTAATGCTCCAGTACATATTCTAGGACATAGTAAGGCATATTCTCAGAGTACTGCGTTACTTGTGCGTTGCCTAACTAACCTGCCTCCTGCATGCACTGAGTGTGACAGTGAGTGACCTATAGATTAGGACCCAGATGGTCGTGTGTCATGTGTCATGAGTCATGTGTCTGTGTTGTAGGAGGAGCTGGAGCGGCTGCAGGAGTTTGGAGACGTCCTGGAGTCACTGGAGGGAAATCTGGAGCTTTGGCAGGAGCGTCTGAACGATGTGGCGGCTCGGACAGTAGACCAGGTGAGACGGAGGGAAGGGAGGTTATGAATGACTGTAGTTCTTCTTCTTCTTCTTCTTCTTCTGTTTTTGTTTCTTCTTTTTCTTCTTCATCCTCTTTTTTAATGTTTGTGTTTATTTATTTTGCACAAATTCAGATTACACAACATAACAAAATAAATAAATGAATAATATACAGTGCAGGAAGAGGCAACAAAAAAAACACTGGGTTTATCTGAAGCCTCCACCTAGAGACAAGATTAATATACAGAAATAATATGACTACACAATATTAATGACAAACAATCAGAACAAGATATAGAAATATATATATATATATATATATATATTCTTCATCCTCTTCTTCTACTACTTCTTCTTCATCTTCTTCTTCTTCTTCTTCTCCCACTACGTCTCCTACTACTTTTTCTACTACTTCTTCTTCTACTTCGTCTTCTTCTTCTGCTACTACTTATTTGTCTTCTACTACTTCTTCTTCCCCTACTACTACTACTTCTTCTTCTTCTTATTCTACTACTTCTTCTTCTACTTAGTCTTCTTCTTTTTCTTCTACCTCGTTGTCGTTGTCTTTTTGTTCTTCTTCTTCATTTTAATCCACATTTACATTAAGATAACGATGTCTGTAATTGTTATCATGTTTAATATATCGTAACTGGAAATGTTTTCTTTGGACAAGTTGGAAATGAGAGTTTTTGGAGCAGATACGACTAGTTTGCAAAAAAGATTGCGATTTTTTTCAAACTATCTTTAGTACAAATCAACTTGTTTTTAGACTTTTCTGGAAACAAGTATGCTTTTCTATGACTTTAGTGGTTCCAGTGTCTTATTCTGTCTTTTATCAAGATACTAAATGAGCATTTTTAAAGTCTAAATTGTAGCTATTCTGTCATATTTGATGGTATCACAAGATCCTCCTCAATTTTCATGTCCCATTTTAGACCTGAGGTCTAAATGGGGACAGGAGAAGCCTGTTAGTCCAGACTGTTGTGATCCCTTGTGATCTGAGGTGCCACCATATGTTTCCTAGTCTGGCCTCCTGGAGCTGAGCGGCCTGTCTGCTGACCTGGATGTGCTGAACGAGCAGAGCCGCAGCCTGACGCCAGGTGACGCTGCAGCACGCCGTCTGCAACGCCTAAACCGCTGCTGGGCCGACGCCTCCGCCAGTGCCGAGGAGGCCTGCAGGTCAGATCTCAGATCAGTACATCAACACGTGAACCAGTGGGCTGAAGGAGAGGTGTAACAATATACCGCTGCATGATGTTTCATGATGCATACAAAAACAAGAAGCAGTTAATAAACACGAAATAAAGTTGATTTTGTTGTTGTGTGTGCAGTGAGCTGCAGACGGAGGCGCTGAGGCGGCAGAGCTTCGAGCAGAAGTGTGAGAGCTGGATGTCGTTCCTGCAGAGGATGGAGGACAGCCTGGCTGTAGACGTGGCCGGCTCTTACATCGGCCTCAGACAGCAGCTCTGTACACACAAGGTATCACACATGATGAACACACTCACTCACTCACAGACTCAACTAAACCACCACAGAGATGTAACCCTGATCTGTCCCGGTGTCTCAGAGGTTTCAGGCGGAGCTGTCCACTGGTCACCAGATCCTCCATTCAGTCCTCACTGAGGCTCTTCACCTGCTGCAGAAAGGAGAGGTGGACGACAGGTAAGACCGAACTGTAAAGAGACTGCTTTTAGTGAAATAAAGAGGGCAAACTTTGACCTTTACTGTGTCAACGCATCCAGGAGTGACTTCATCCTGAAGCTGGCCCAGCTCAGGGAGCACTGGCAGGGTGCGGTGCAGCGGGCGGACCAGCGGCGCTCCCTGGTGGAGGGGCTGGTGAAGCACTGGCACCTGTACAGCCGCAGCCTGAGGAAGCTGCAGAGGTTCCTGTCGGAGACGCAGACCCTGCTTCCCCCCGCCGGACCAGCCCACTGCAGCCTGCAGCAGCTGAGACACTCCCTCCAGGACCTCCAGGTGAGACGGACAGACTATATCAGGGAATTTAGAGTAAAGTCCAGACAGGGAAAATATGGACATTTTCTAAATTTTGTGAGGGAGTTAGTGGACATTAAAGACTTTATATTGAAGTCACTTTACAGGGATATAAAAACTGGGTTAGTGACAAACCCTCGTTGCATTTGATGGAGGATTTCAGCCTGACTGAGGTGGAAATGAGGCGACTGAGCTGAACTGAACTGAAGTTTTCTGAGATGAAAAACAACATTAAACATCAAGGACAGTGTAGCCAGTATTGACATAGTATGACATAGTCAGTAGCATAATTAAAGGAGCATTTTAACCTTTTTGCTACTAAGTCAATAAACAATATTTGAATGTATAAAAGCCCAGAAAGAGACGACGGCATCGATGCTATGATGTCCCGATAATTACGACTAATCATACGATATACGTACATGACCTCGATCTTTTTTGCTGACCTTGGGATTGTCCGTTGTGTTTACATGTGTGTTTGTTTACATAAAAATGTCAGCCAAGATGATGCCAAAATAAACAGCAGGGTTTTCCCTACCAATATACGACTTGGGCATTGCATAGACATTTTATTTATTACTTTGGTTGTGTGTTTTATTTTTGTTTATTTAGGATATTTTAATATTTTTTGGACGTAGACGTTTCTACAGTAGCCCAGAATTACAAACTTTTCCTGTTTGGTTGGGAGTCGATTACGCTACTAACTCTCTCTCTCTTGCTTTACCACTCGCTTCCCACGTACACACACACACTATACGCACTCTACACTTACAACAACTGGATCTAGAGAGGGACATTCACGTTTTTGTGCCGGCCACTTTAGTTCTTCAACACTCTCGGCACACGTGAGAGGCTTCAGTTGGTTGCAATCTGCAACCTCACCGCTAGATACCGCCAGATCCTAAACACTGCTCCTTTAAGAATTAGCCTAAAAAGTTCATTGCTCTTTTAAAGGGTGTACTTGCATTATTAAAGGGACTGTTTGTAACTTTTTAAGCGTATAAATGTACCGGGTCGGGACACATGCACGCTCGCATATGCGCGCTCGCGTGTGGCCGGCGTCCCCGCTCCTCTGCCTGCTCGCCTTCACTCAGACAGCGCGCGCGTTCTTGCGTACTCGCTCCACCTCTAGACGTGAACACGCGCTCACTCCACACTGCAGAAGAGTTAGTTTAGCTCTGAGAATATCTAGTGAATGTAGAGTGGACTTTTGTACAGAAATAACTGCTGCAGCTCCTCCAGACCAACAGAGGTTTTCCGTGTCTTGTGAAGTGACGGGGCTCCGCAGAGAGAAACGTTGTTGTCTCGTTACCGACCGGGTGCCGGTGTCTCCCTGTTCACTCCGGCTGCGGGCAGAGGGAGACGAGATTCTCGCCGCGGAGCCCCGCTGCCTCAGCCTGCGCTGAGGCAGGAGAAGCAACCACAGTATCAGCATTGATTCATGGAGAGACCTTCGTCTGGTCAGCTAACATTACTGCCAAGCAGCTAAAATATAGAGTGATATTGTGGTTTTAGCTGACGTGTGTCTCCTCACTGTTTTGAGCGATGCTCGTTCATGTCTGTGTAGAGCGAGCACAAGCACGAGCCCAACGCTGACTTTCGTTGATTTCACGGCCATAGGTGTCGCTGTTAAGAAGCATTTCTGAAAGTTACAAATAGTCCCTTTAAGCTATAATGTTATAATTATATCAGATGCATAAAATGGTTTTAAAATGACAATAATATCGTTTATCACAATTACTTCTGGGACAATGTATCGTCTAACAAAAGTAGTTATCGTGACAGGTCAAGTCCCGACTGGATTGATCAAACATGAGGAGATTTTCTTTTCATTTTATTTCCATCTTTAATACAATTCATGTTTTTGAGTGAAATGTACAAGACTTCCCTCTAAGACTTAACAGCTGAAGTAAAATACAAGTGCTTGACCAAACGTTCTTTTCCACCTCTGTTGCTAAAAACTACTTTGCGCACTTTGCAGACCTTCCAGAAACAACCAAACTGTTTTTATGTACATTTTAAGACTGCTGCAGAGAGTTGGTGGTCTATAGAACGGTTGTTAGATTAAGATCTGAGAGCTGAGCTGAGATTTAAGAAGAAGACAACGACTGCCGCTGATTACATTTACATCAAAAGAGATGAGGAAGCGATTCTGATTCGTCGATTGCTGTGAAAAGAAGAGATGAGATTTGAATTGATTGTGAGTGAAGATACAGTGAACTGCTCCTCAGTGAAAGGGGCCAGTCAGCCTTTCTCTGAGCAGCTCATTGTTTCTCTGCTCTTCTTTCCTTTTTTAAAATCCTCTTTTCTGTCCTCCGTCTCGCTCCTCAGCACACTGAGCTTCTGTTCCAGAGGTATCAGTGCAGTTTCATCCACACTCTGGAGGTCGGCCGGCAGCTCTTCTCCATGGGGGACGAGGAGACCCAGACCCAGCTGCAGACGGACCTGGGAACCCTGCAGGAGGAGTGGGACATCCTCCACGTCCTGCTGGGCCGCAGGATTGAGCTCACCGAGGCCATCGTCGAGGTACTCAGTCGCTCCGGGCCCACTTCTTGTAGCTCGCTGTGGTTTAATGATGCTTTCAGGGACATCTTGTCGTGGTTGTATCGTAGTTTGTATCTACTGTGACAGTCAGTATTCTCCTCTGCCTTTTATTTGTGTTTGCTGCCTATTTTGGTTTGGGCTGTCAGCGGGGCTTGACTTTTTGTTTTAACTGACCTTATTTGGATCAGGTCTGGACTCAAACACCAGGGTCCTGGTCTTGGACTGGACCTGAAATCAATCAGCTTCATAGTTTGTCGTCAAGGCAGAAAAGAGTGCATCCTGTCAAACTTTCCCAGTTTCTATCTTCAGAAATATCAAGTTTCTCTGCTTCATATCATTGTGAATTGAATGTTTTTGGGGTTTTGGACGGTTTGTTGGACAAGACACGTCATTTAGAGACGTCCTTTTGGCGTGAAGACAACAGAGTAGAAGCGCTGCTGGGTCTTTGTGCTGATCAATCTTGTGAAGGTCTCATTGCATTGGGTGGATTATGGTCTCAAAAAATGTATAAAATGCAAGTCTCCTTCACAAATAATCCAAGGAGCACTGTAGAGTTTGTGCTAAATTAAAACGCCTTCATTATTATTTAGGCAAAAAAATAAATCTGTCTGGAGCCGCAAAACATTTGAGCATTGTGATGAAGGTAACACAGTTTATAGTCTAAGTATATAGTATATCAGTCTAATGCAGTGAGGGCCAAAGTGACAATGTACTACGGAGTATTAGGGCCACATTGAGGGAAAAAACATCTGAGATTTACAGAATAAAGTCATAAGTTTACGAAAACAAAAGTTGTAATATTACGAGAATAAAGTCATAACTTTATGAGAATAAAGTTGTAATATTACGAGAAAAGATTCATAAGTTTACGAGAAAAAAAGAAAATAACATGTCAAATTACTACTCTATATTATTAAGACTTTATTCTCTCTATTTTTTTTCCTCAATGTGGCCCTAATACTCCTGCAGAGGAGCTAAAGAGCTGCATGTGGCTCCGAAGCTGCAGGTTGCAGACCCCTGGACTAGACAGACACCTGTCTGAGACGTCCCCATGTTATCCCCCTGTAGCGTCTGACAGCTTCTGTTTTTACCTGAGAGCGGCCAACTTAATCCAATCTGCTCTGATTAATGACGGTGGACACGTTTAGACAAAAGGAGTGTGACGGCCCTCTGGTGCTCCTCAAAGCCAATCAGCTGTTTAAGAACACAGCAAGTCCTTGATGTGATCTGATCTGATCTGTGTGACTAATGAGTGTTTATATTGTGTTTCAGAACTGGGAGCGCTGCGAGGCCGGACTAGCAGACAGCGCGCTGCAGGTGAAGGACCTGAAGACCAGACTGAACCAGTCGATGCCAGAGTTTGATGACGAGCTGCTTAGCGCCGAGAAATACAACAAGGTACATCTGCAAACACAAATATGAATTGTTGTGTTCACTGGTAGAGTTTTATTAATATGAAACATTCAGTGGAGAGACAGAGCCTCGCTGCAGGTAGCTGTGATCTCATTGGATGAGTTAAACCTCAGTGGGCGGAGCCTAAGGCTGATTTTCTGGCTAAGGGACATAATAAGGAACCCGAATAAGTCACTGATTATTAATCTTTTTATATATATCTTGAGCAGGTCTCACTCTGTGACATCAGATGAGGTGGTTCTTTCTTTGTCTTTGCTCATTTAGAGGAACCTCAACCAGATTATTTCTGCTTTTAATGCAGCTCTGACGGGATTCTTATGGCAGAAATGTTTTTTTTGTAGTAGGTAGGAACTGAGATAGAGAGATGTATCCACAATTTTTTTTTAATACTTTATTTTTTATAAATTATTTAAAATTTTAAAAAAATCTTTTAATTTAAATAATAAAAAAAATTAAATGTTTAATTTAAATTTTTTAATTAAAAAAAAAAATATATATATATTTTTGGTTTATAAAGCAATTTTTAAGTAGTTGAGCTTAGAAACAAACACAATAAGTACACTAGAGAAAACAACATCAGCATTCAAAATTGAAATAAAATATACAAAAAAAGAGAATAGAATAAAATAACAAAACATTATTAATAATAATAATAATAATACAAAGATAAATAATATATATATAATAATAAATAATAATAATAAATTAAATAAACAAATAATAATAATAATATTAATAATAATAATTACTGGCAATTAAAAACTGCCATGTCCATTTTCAAAGGGGTCCCTTGACCTCTGACCTCCAGATCAGTGAATGTAAATGGGTTCTATGGGTGCCCACGAGTCTCCCCTTTACAGACATGCCCACTTTATGATAATCACATGCAGTTTGGGGCAAGTCATAGTCAAGTCAGCACACTGACACACTGACAGCTGTTGTTGTCTGTTGGGCTGCAGTTTGCCATGTTATGATTGGAGCATATTGTTTTATGCTAAATGCAGTACCTGTGAGGGTTTCTGGACAATATCTGTCATTGTTTTGTGTTGTTAATTGATTTCCAATAATAAATGTATACATACATTTGCATAAAGCAACACATTTGCCCACTCCCATGTTGATAAGAGGATTAAATACTTGACAAATCTCCCTTTAAGGTTCATTTTGAACAGATAAAAAATGTGCGATTCATTTGCGATTAATATTTTAATCAATTGACAGCCCTAATTACCAGTCATAAATATCCTTCTTTTAATAATGAGGTAATGAGATGTAGACGTAGTGTCAGGACATCAGGAAGCGTAAGAACTACAAACAGACTTCAGGCAGTTTGAGTTTTCGGAGGTAAACAATTGTTTGTTCCAAGAGAGCAAAGCCAAGTTTGAAACCGGTTTGACATCCTCTCTGACCCATCACAGCCTTTATTCTCCTCCCCATCCCCTCCTCCACTCTCACCCCTCCCCCCGGCCCGACCCGGCCTGCAGCCTGCAGCCGGCGGCCCATAATCCTCTCTGGGCGGGGAGACAGAGACAGAAAGAGACAGAAAGAGAAAGGGGCCGGTCAGAAAGAGAGAGAGAGAGAGACATTAGGGAGTAGCTGTGTGAGAGAGCAGTGTCCCTGACGGTCTGTTTGTGACGGCCGGTGTGTGTTATGGTATGCAGGAGAACGAGGACTCCCTGGAGGACTGGGCTGAGAGCCTGACGGAGCTGAGCACCATGAAGACGGACCTGTCCCAGTACATCATCGCCGACGACGTCCTGCTGCTGCAGGAGCAGGTGGAGCACCTGCACTGTCAGTGGGACGAACTCTGCCTCAAGGTTAGACTGCTGCCTTTCATACACATGTAAACTCTGCCTAAAGGTTAGACTGCTGCCTTTCATACACATGTAAACTCTGCCTCAAGGTTAGACTGCTGCCTTTCACACACTAAACTCTGCCTAAAGATAAAAAACAACCTGGGACTCATCTTTGATAAAGTGTCCCAGGTCATCCCGCAATCATAACCTGCTGTTTATCTGCTTTTATTTTACTTTATTTCTTATACTTTTTTCAAAACATGACAGAGTAAATCACCAAGTGCATTAACTAAACTAAACTAACTTAACTAAATCACCAAGGAAGCATCCAGGAAAGTCATTTCTAGATGTCGATGCTGCAAAGATTCATAGAAAGTTCACAGTGAGAGTGCATGATGCTGGTGGTCACCCAACTTTTTTCTTACTTCGAGATCAATTTTTCCATTAATATTCCCTTTAAGGTTGGAAAAAAATCATCTTAATCCATAATATCTGACAGTATCATGGTATATATATTCTTCATCAGCTTGTCATTGTTTCCCAAAGCCCAAGATGACGTCCTCAAATGTCTTGTTTTGTCCACAACTCAACGATATTCAGTTTACTACTAAAATTGAAAATTAAATTCTGTGACATTGCACAAAGTTTGGCTGCACAGCAGGAGCTGGTGTTGACAGCTGGATAAGCTTGTTTTTAAGTGATATGTGTCATTTGACTCACATCAAATGAAGTTAAATCAGCAAAGAAGCTTGAATTAAATACAGTTAAATCACACAGGAAAGACATTTCCAAGATATCGCTGCTGCAGAGGTTCATATAAAGTTCACAGTGAGAGTGCATGAGTGCATTTTCTTTTGGTGACTTATTTTTAACGCCTAAACATGCGGCTATTCCCTTTAAGTATCTTTAAGGTTGTGAAAAAAAATCATCTTATTCCACAATATCTGACAGTATCATGTTATATATTCATCATCAGCTTGTTCCAGCTCCTCACTGAAGCTCTAATGATGTTTACGAGTCAAATATTCAGACTGTTGTTTCGATGGCTCAATCAAGTTGAAATATTCTAGATGTCTTGTGCATCATTTTATGCACATTTCTCCTAAGTCGGCGCAGCATATTTGGTATTTTTGGAAACTTTGGGTTCTCCACTAAAGTTGTGACTTTGCACAATGTTTAGCTGCACAGCAGGAGTTGGTATTGACAGTTGGATAAGCTAATAAATAGTAATTTATTGGTGGCAAATGATGGCTTCCTATTCATTGTCCTGAGAGCAGAGAGAGTTCATATAAAGTGCACAGTGAGTCTGCACGAGCAGACACACTGCTCATTGCGTCTTACCCCTTTTTAGGAACCTCTCCTTTTGCTTTTGGGTTTGAAAACTAAACTGTAGGACTGCTGGTTAATCATTGAAGAGCTAACATGTGAAACCAGCGAAGTGTGTTTTGTTAGTGAACGTGTGTGTTTGTGTGTTTGTGAGACAGCGGCAGGTCAGGTGAGACTGTTTAGCTCCTCAAACTGCTCCAGGACGAAGAGCAAATTGGTGCAGAGGCTAAAAGGAACAAAGTAGAAATGCTCTTTATTAATTGAAAGTTTGTTTTGAAGCGAGCAGTCAGCTGACGTGTTTGTGACAGTTCTCACGTCTGCAGTATTTCTGCCAAAGAGTTTCTTTGTTGTCTGGTCATCAGTGTTAAACGTCTAAGCCTTTAATGAGGAGTTAAGTTAGTAGTTAGTAAATCTTGTGAGACTGAAGAGACCAACAGGTCTGGGGGGTTGGTGAGGGGCATTGTGGGTCTGGGGGGGAACAGATGGTGACAGGAGAGAGATGTTGTAATGAGCTGAGAGGCTTCAGGAAGAAGAGCTTTTGTATTGAAATGAGTCTGAGGGGAGGGGGAATGATCAAACTGACTTTCACTCTTTACGGTCTGTGTGTTTGTGTTTCACTTTCTTTGTGTGTTTGCACTGGTAGGAGGGAACGTTAACCCAGTCTTCAATTCAGTCCTCATCCCTGAAGCCTTCTCTCATGTAAAAGGGACACACTTTGTTTTGAAATACTCTCAATCAAGCGTAAAATTAGTTTTCTAAGTATGGCTGTGGTCGAATAGTTAAAAAACAAGTACACCCTATGTCTCCCCCCTCTCCATGATGACCCCGTGCCACCCGACTCTGTCGTCTCTCCCAAAAAATGAATTTAAAATAACCCGAGCGGGTGCATCATCTGTATCAGTAATAGTTAAGACATGCTGTAGATTAGACATACACAGAACCACTAAGCATCTTAAAGTAATGAAGCTTATTTCATTTCTGTCCTCCGATCCTCTCTGTGTCAGGTGTCTCTGCGTAAACAGGAGATCGCAGATCGCCTCAACGCCTGGATCATCTTCAACGAGAAGAACAAGGAGCTGTGCGAGTGGCTGACGCAGATGGAGAACAAGGTGGCGCACAACTCCGACCTCAACATCGAGGAGATGGTGGAGAAACTCAAGAAGGTAGGAAAAGAGGCTTCAGCAGATACACACGCCACCGGTCAACGGTGTCTAGGTGATAACATTCACCACTAGTTACAGTGGCTTGAGGATTGGATTAATATCACTCGTTTAGATAGCTGTAAATTCATCTTCCATCAGAGCTGGTTTTCTTTAGCGTATAATCACCTGAATATAAGAACTGTTGTGTTTTCGCTACCTTAGAATGAGACGTTTATATCTACATACGGAGCTGGTCCTCTTCACATGTTTCTACAGTAGCCCAGAACGGACAAACAAAACGCAGGATATTCACGTTTTCGTCTTGGCCACCATAGTTCTCCGACACACTTGGCACATGGGAGAAGTTTCAGTTGATTGCAATCTTCAACCTCATCACTAGATGCCGCCAAATCCTACACCTGCTCATTGAATTTGCAGATTATTTTCTAGATTAATCCATTAATCGTTTGGTCTATAAAATGTCAGAAAATAGTGAAAAATGTTCATCCCAGTTTCTCAAAGTCCAAAACCCAAAGATATTCAGTTTAATATGATTTAAAACAGAGAAAAACAGGAAATCTCCATAATTGAGAGGCTGAAAACTGCATTTTCTGACATTTTTGCATGGAAAAATTACTTAAACGATTAATCAGTTATCAGATAGTTGGTGATTACTTTTCTGTCGATCCACTAATTGATTAGTCGACTGATCGTTGCGTCTCTAACAAAATGTCTTAAAAACTTTGGTAGACAATTAACACATTGGCCAAGAAATAAGTGATCAGTTTTGGTGCTTCAAATTAGAAAAATCAGACAAACTGTGTGTTTTGATGAATATCCCAATGCAGATTAGTGTTAGTCGACTATGAATTTCTTTGGTCAGCCCTAATGGGGTTCTAGTGAGTCATATTGCTCTATCACCGTACAAAAACTTCAGAGTTTTATCAGCAAAACTCAAAACAACGTTAAATTCTGCTGAGCTGCTGAGTGTGAGGACACGTCGAGGCTGGGAGGTGGAGCGACGGTCTGCGTCTCTTTTTAGAAAGCTGTGAACTCCCTCCAGATTGTTAAAGAGGCGACAGCTGTTTGAGCCCCAGCAGGACCACGCGGGTTTGTTTTGTGTCAAACTCACGGCCCCCTTTCATTTGTCACGGTGACGAGGAGGGATGGGGGGGCGTGGAGGGCAGTAAAGGCGACTGCTGTTAAAGAAACCCAAACTTATTGCCCTGGCGGGGGGTTTAAACCTTGTCAAGGACTGGAGCTTTAAATTTAGTGTCTTGTTTCGGCACACAGAGTTACTTTCTGGCAAACTTCCAAAGTCAGACGCTGTCATGATTTTTGTCTAAAATAAAAGGTAAATTTAGTTAAAGGTAGTAACAATTCTAGTAAACTAAGATGTCTCAAATTATACGTTGCATGGAATTTTAAATAAGCAAACGTTCTGAAAGTGTTACTTCTTTTTATTTATCCTTACTTGAGCCATAATAAAGCCAACCCTGTCCTTGAAGTCAGACTTACAGCAATGATAAAATGTTAATTTACTAAATCCTGTACAGAAATGATTAAATGTGTGATACACATAATCTCTGGTGGTTTGAGATGTGAAGCTGCAGGTTCTTAGTCCGTCCTCTTTCTCCTGTGTTCCTCCATCAGGACTGCATGGAGGAGATCAACCTGTTCAGTGAGAATAAAACCCACCTGAAGCAGCTCGGAGAACAGCTCATCACAGCCAGCAACAAGACGAAAGAGACGGAGGTCAACGACAAGCTGAAGGACATCAACGACCGCTGGCAGCATCTGTTCGACCACATAGAGGCCAGGTAAGAGAAGATGGAGGGAGGACAGGGAGAGCTGTGTGTCGGCATCACAACAACGCCGTGTTAACTCTTAAGCTGCTTGAGATTGATTTCATGTTTTAGATGGTGCTAAAATGGCACGTTTCCAACAAGCAGTCCAGTTCAGTTCAGTTCGTTACACATTAGAACGTTATTTTTGTTTCCAGTTGCAAAAGTTGTGGAAGGTACCAATAGAACCTCTCCATCTTCAGTACCACCTCGGTCGAGGTTCGAAGTGAGCTGAGCCGATACCAGAAGGTGCAGTTAAAACGCTGCAGACCACTGATTGATCAGAGAGACTCACTAGCACGACCGCACATACTTGAGTTTTTTAAATTGCCAAGCTACCATCAGCTGCGACCCACATTTTTAATCCAAGGAAGCCAGATTTAAAAAAAAAAACTGGGAGCTTGCTAAACTACGCCACTACACCGGACACATTATCTACAATACAACGTACAACTGACAAAGTGCAGACGTTCCTCTGTTTGGTTGCCGCTGAAAATGATTCAGCGAGTGTCCCATTGATGATGTCACGGCAGTGTCACACACCTTCGCTACGGCGATCAACTGAGAATCCCGCCTACGCTGAGTGGGTACTATCTGCAGTGGAAACACGTCTAGAGAAAAGGATCTGGTACCAGAAGTGAGTGGAGTAAAGTGGAGCAGAGCAGTACCATGCAGTGGAAACACGGCTTAAAGGATCCGATGTTATTCAAACCCTCGCGAAATTGACGTCACACAGACCTCTGCAGCTTCGTGACCATGGGAAGAATAATTCAAGCTCTAGCATGTTAACGATAGCATTTAGCATTCTACGTAATATTAGATCGTTGCATGTTGCATGCTTACTGCAGCTATACTAGCGTGCTTGTTGTGGCATTTAGCATAACAACCTCAGCATTCACACTAAAGCACAGCTGAGTCTGACAAAGTCCAGCTGAGACTAAATAAAGCTGAAAGTTCTAGCTGAGCCTCTCATGGGAGAGTTCATCTCCTTTTGTTTATAACCGTGGTTCATATGACTCTATTGATCAATAACTTTAAGACTATAACGGTCCTTCTTGGAGACTGACCTGGTGATTACTGTAAAGACGTCTCTGCTGGAGTCGTAACAGCAGAATGTACTTTGTACTTTTAACAGCTTCTCTTTCTCATAGAGAACACTGACGTTGTTCAGTAAACTCTGCTTCAACACAGTGGAAACGTCTCTATATTAAAGTCAGACTGTAGGTGCTGCAGCATGAAGGGTAAGGTGGAAATTAAACGCTTTTTATCAATATGATTTATGCTGAAAGTGCAGGTCATTTGTTCAATATAGGTTATGTATAGCAATGTTTGGACTGCAAGATGACTGGCAGTCACTACCTAACAAATGCATCTCTACAGACTTGTTTGAAGTCCAAACTTGCAGTTCAACCCGTTCAGCTTTGTGTTTGTTGTTGTATGTTTTCCCTCTCTGAGAACCGAGCACAGCTGTTCTTCTACTGTGGCTGCAGATTAAAATAGAAAAGCTCAGAGTGAGAGAGGATAGAGTGATATTAATATTAATCCATAAATGCAGATCTCATTCCAGCACACAGAGGAGTGGTGGCTGTTTGAAATGTTGATGCTTCAGCTTAGAGCCTCTTTACTGCTGATCCACATGAAGCAGCATTGTGCAACGTGACCGATAGAGACAAGGTTAACGTAAACAGTGGGAGTGAGATGATCCCATGTGGTCTCATTTATTTGATCATGTCCTGCTGTTTGACTCAAACAAAGTAGGTTTTTCTGACCACTTCTAAAGGAAAAAGTGCTGAAAATCCTGCAGTTGTATCCTCCACGATCTCCTGGCCAATCATTGTGTAAAACAGGTAGGGCTGCACAATTAATCGAATATTAATCGCAATTACGATTTTGGCTTTCCACAGTTAAACGAACGTGATCGACTGCGATATTGACGTTTAATATACTCCGCTCATAGAAAACTCTGCTGCATAAATCAAGCGCTTCCTAAACTAACAGCTAGAGATGAACCGTCAATCAGCAGCCGATTGAAGCCGGTTGTTTTCAGCAGTCTCTTATGCTCATATATCTGTTTTTTTGCTGGCACAGTCAGTAACGTCACACACACACATCATGTCGTCAGTGTGGAAGTTCTTCAGCGTGAGATGAAGAAACATGAAGCTTTGTCACAACTGTTAATCCAAAATGATCCATGGAGGAACAACCTTAAAAACATTTGGAACGACTAACTTAATCACTCTTATTATATTGTAATTTATTCCCACGATGCTCCTCAGAGTAACCACGGTGACTGGCTTGTCTGCCGACAGCACCAAGCACATTATGGTGCATTCAAGCTCTACTCAGTAAAATGAGTATTGGGCGATGATGGTAGATTATACCATAACCGTGCAGCTCTAAAAACAGGCCTGATTGTCGGATTGTTGGGTTGGTAAAGTTATGGAAATTGCAGCTTGGATCATGTCTGTATTGTATCAGTGACAGGGAGGAGGAAAAAAAAGCATGACCCGACAATACAAAGTCACAGATTTGGACTTTGTGTTGATCACAGTGTGACTTTTGGCTTCTCCGTTTAACTGTAGTATGAATCTTCAGCCTGTAAACTCGGCTTTAGTTTGAATGTTCAGATTTTCTGGATAATTACGTGTTCTCACCACTTACAGGTTGATCTCAGATCATGCAGTATCATGCATTAGCGGAGTTTTTTTTGGCTTTTCTTGCTCTCTTTCAGTAACTTTGCTTTCTCATCGTCAAACAGTACAGTAATTATTACCGCCGTGTCCTCGCTGTCGCAGCTGAATGGATGCAGGGTGGCAGAGTGCACGACAATTACCGCCACATCTCTGGCAAACAACAGGACAGCGAGGTTTAAACTGAATTTCTGCTCCTGATAATTGGCTGTTTGGTGACCGTAAAGGAGAAGACGGCAACAGAAAGTTCATAAAATCCACATTAGATCAGCGGCGAACTGAACGGAGTGAAGCTGAGAGGCAGTGGACTGTTGTCTTGGAGCCAGATGGGTTAAAGCAGTCAGGGTGGGGGTGGAGGTGACTTATCCTCCATGGGAATGACTGACTTAGATCTGCCATATGGTGGCCGATCAGTGACCGAGGTCTCTGCTCAGGCTCTGTTTCCCTCTCACAGCTTAGCATGAAATTCATCTTAATAAATGTAATAATATATCTTCTTCTATAGCTCCGTTGTTGTCCAAAAACTATAAAAAAGGGCTGTCAAAGTTAACACAATAATAACACGTTAAGGCAAATTCGTTTTATTGCCACTAATTTCTTTAACGCATTAACTCAACTTGAAATTTGTAAGTTGTAGCGGCTCCGTTTTAAAGCTAGAGTGAAGATACTAGTATCATATTAAACTAGAAAACCTGGTGAATCCATCGGTACCAACCATGTCAATCTAGCTCGTCATGAAGGAGGTTAAATAACGCTCCAAACTTACGCTACATTCTGGCGAGGAAAAACTGTCATGTCCATTTTCAAAGGGGTCCCTTGACCTCTGACCTCCAGATCAGTGAATGTAAATGGGTTCTATGGGTACCCACGAGTCTCCCCTTTACAGACATGCCCACTTTATGATAATCACATGCAGTTTGGGGGCAAGTCATAGTCAAGTCAGCACACTGACACACTGACAGCTGTTGTTGCCTGTTGGGGTCCCATTTTCGAGACTGCTTAACGGTCTGAGTCTTTATCGATACCACTATCAATACTTTTCTATTATTTGGTGGAGAACAGGTATTTTACTGGTTTCTATTGTTTAACTGTGAGTCTGTGACTGTTTGAAATCTGCCCATAGCCTTCAGTAAACAGAGATGATGCTGGGCATTAATTTGAAGAGGAACACACAGGGCCCCTTCAACACAACGTATAACTATGACAACAACCAACTGACCAAATGAGTAATGAAGCGAACGATGGCGTGAGGCAGTTCAGCTCTTCTTTGTTTAGTCGTTTAACGGCGGTTGGCAGGCGACTAAATTCATTTCAAAACCTTTATGAGACAATCGATGTGTGTTTGTGCAGCAGTGATTTGATTTAAACGACATGACTCTTGTCTCTCGAGACATAACGTTATGTTATATGACACGCTAGTCTCAATCGCTGTATCGATTAGCTCTGATCTTATTGATTTTGGGGTTTTGAGGAATTTGGAACCGGTTCCTTACAGAACCGTGTTTCGATCCCTAGACTCAGTAAACAGTCAGCAGGATATCCAGTCAAAGTGTAAACTAACAGAGGAGGACGAGGAGGACGAGGGTCTTTACTGTGACTGACAGGCTGTTAGTGCAGAGATGTCTTAAACAATAAAAGTGGGACCGGGGTGGAGAGGGAGCGTGACACACAATAGTGGATTTGCCCCCCCGTCCCCTCAGGGACTGTCCAGCATAACGAGGCTAAGCCTGTTAATGAGCCGCCGCTGAGGCACGAGCCTCGTGTCTCTGATGGAATGTGCCGTTGTCACGCTGTTGATTTAGATTTTATTACAGCCAACGGCAACGGAAAAAATACCCGTCTCTGTGGGCGCTCGTTGAGGTCAACGCTTTGTGCAGGACAGTCCAGTTCTTCCACATCTATTACTGAAAAATGTTTTTTTTATGGAGCTTTGTGCATGGGGGTGCACAATGTCAAGATGAAACAGGAAAGGGCCATCCTCAAAATGTGGAACCAGGGTCCTGGAGCAAATCAGGAAAAACAGCCCCAGATCTAAGTGTGCATATCCCCAACTTCACTGAATATGTGTAACATGATAATTATCATCTTGACAGCCGAAACCCGCTGTGAGATTTGAGGCTCAGGATCTACTGTAGACTGGAGGGGGGGGGGGGTGAAAAGCCACTAAGCTGATAAACGTGGGGAGTCTTCACAAGCTGCTTAACACCACCAGGGAACCATCTCACTATTGTTCATGTTGTTCACCTCAAAACCAACAGAGCAGTTTTAGGTGGGAGTAAAGGATAAAATTAGATTATTCTGTGTTTACCACGAGTCCAGCTATTCTCACCAGCTTTATAAAACCAGAGACTAAAGGACTAACAGTAGCTTTCAGTGGATCAGTGGACTCCAGCCCTCACTTAACCCCCCGCTAGTCTAATCCACCCGGACTCCTCACGCTGAGAGAGGACACACCCCGACTCTGAGCCAATGAAACACGCGCTGCAACAAGCTGGTTAGAATTAAGATGCTTTCCCTGGTCTGAATCAGAGTAAATATTAAACCTTTGCACCACCAAACCACCACTATTAGTTGAAAGTTGAACCTAAACCACAAATGCCAGAATATGCAGTTCCACTAATGGCCACTAGGTGCAAAATCTTGGGCTGGAAGGGATGACGTATTTTTGAAAGGTCAACCAGGAAGTTAATATCGCCCTGGTTCCCTCGACAAAAAGCCGAAGTGCTAAAATGTCCGTGTTTTAGGATGAAGTCAGTTCATAAAGACTTAAAGAACCCTCCCTAATCAGTTCACTACTTAACATCAAAGTCTCTCGTTCTTAACCCCGTCTCCATTTCACTCTTTCTTTCCATCATAAGTAGTTCATACTTCACAGGCATGAATTGAGTCTGTGTTTTCATTGGCCGGCCCGTTGTCCTGCAGAGTCCTGTCGTCCTGTGTCATCACACGTTTTGATAAGCGCTGACGGAGCTGCAGAGGAGCTGATTCAGAGTCAGTGATGACTGCGCTCTCGGCCTTTTGTCTGCGTCTCGGTGACGGCAGATGACCGCTGAGGTTTGACTTGCAGAGGGATTAGATGCGTTGACACTGGCTCGCTGCTTGCCTTTGTCCCCCCAAAACAAACCGGGTGCTCCGTCAGCCGGCCCAGCAGCTGCCGTCTGCTGACGCAAGCCTTTGTGCCGACGGGCCGATCGGCCTCGGGGGCCCACCGGGGGCCTCCGTCCTCTCTCCTCATTGTCTGGATAAGATGCAAGCGAGGCAGATGTTTGTCTTTAAAACACAGTCTCCCTCCTCCTCCTCACACCTGGTTCAGCAAACCAACTTCTCTCTTTATCACATTTTGTGTTTTTGTTTCTAAATTGCAGTTTGTCGAGTCGTTAATTTCAAGTGGAGCTTTTACGTGTTATTTAGTGTCGTGTTGTTTGGCAGTTTAATGCGGACATAAAGACAACACAGTACTCACTTAGGGCTCTCTTTTCAAGTGGTTGTAGATCTGGTTGTCATGGTGATGGTGGTGCACTTCTCATGTTTGCAGGCTCGGCTCAGTTGACACGGGGATTTGTTAAGTTTGAACAAGGGATTGTGAGACGAAGGATGGAGTTAATGTTTCTGTTAGGGATGAATTTATTCTAATAATATTATTACTTTTTTCTCATAAACTTATGACTTTATTTTCGTAATATTATTACTTTTTTCTCTCTTAAAATTCAGACTTTATTCTCATAATATTACAACTTTTATTCTCGTAAACTTATGAATTTATTCTCATAATACGACTTTTTTTTTTCTTGTAAACTTATAAATTTATTCTCATAATATTACAACTTTTCTTTCTTGTAAACTTCTGACTTTATTCTCGTAATATTATGACTTTATTCTTGAAATTTCAGATTTCTTTTTTTTCTCTCAATGTGGCCCTAATACTCCGTCGTAGGTTTTAGAGTTTGAAAAAGAGACTGAATAAGTAACAGATATAAAAAAAGATGTAACCACCATAACGTTTTCACTGTTTACTAACCCTGTTTTCAAGACACAGAAAAAAAACAGTAAGTCTACTCATCAACTGGCAATGGGAAAGGAGTCTATCGCCTATTTTAGCGGGTTTTCCCGCATTAAAAAACCTTCTTATATACGCGCTCATATTGGTGGAAAAAGGGTATTATTCTGTGACTCACTGTGAGAAGCGGAGGCGAGTGTCCTCTGAGCTCACGATGGTCATTAATTAAGAATTCAACGGCAACATACTTTAATTAAAATCTGTAATTCATTCAGCCTGTGAGAGGAGAGAAAACACTTTCACTTCTTTGACATCATTACTCTTCAACTCACTGCTGTTTTTGTCAGACGTTCAGCCGCTCCGTCTCTCGCACCAGGTGTCAAACATCACGTGATCATTGTGTGAATGAAGCCATTACTGTAACAGATAGACGAAGCCGGCAGTGTTATGTTTTCCGTGTTTGAAAAGGGCTTTAGATTTATGTTTTCTTTCAGTGTACTTGCGTATAATTCTCCTCCACCTGTTGTCGCCCTCTCCATCATTCAGTCCTGTAATATATATTTGACTGGCTCTTAGTGCACTGAGCCCCACGCTGGTTTATATTGAAATGGAAGAAGATGGCAGATGGAGGTTTTCCAGACTCAGACTTCCCCGCTGGGTAACGTCTGAGCTCGGATCCAATAACAGAAACAGCTGCACCTGTAATCTGCCCAGGAAGACCTGGACTAACTTTAATGGGCTGCTCTTTCTTTGTTCCTGCTTGGTGTTGCAGTGTGAAGTGATATTATTACAGTTTTAGAGGTGGTTTGTTTCGAGCCTAAATACGTACTTTTCTGCCTCGATGAGTTGTCCATCCAAATATATACATATAAAGAGACACACAGAGACACTTCCACATATAAACATGATAACAGTAAAACATGAACATTTTGTAGCACTTAAATGTACTTTACAATAACTTACAAATGTCTTTCAAAAGTGGAATTTAAATATATTTTGTCCTGCACTGATTACTCTCCAATAACATTCTGAGTTAGAGCTTTATTTCTAAGCTTTCTGCCTTTTAAAATACACATTATTCATCACGCTCACATGTTTAAACTCTCCGACTAAAGGCCCAGACGCACCAAACCGACATCAAAGAACTAGCAGCTACGAAGGCCACCTGTTGTGTCGCCTCACGTTGTCTTTGTTTTGGCCAAAAAGTTGCACTCGAACACACCGCAAAGACTACAGCTGACGGCCAACTACCACGTACGTTCTGCACCTGCGTGAGAGGAAATAACTCTCCACGCCAGCAGGCGGCGGTAGTCTGTATTCATCATTCAAAAAGGGAAACAGGAAGACCGAGGACGGCGGATATATAAGCTGTTGTTAGGATACTTACATGAAACAAAGCGGCGTCTGCCGACCATTTTCACACCACTCTCATTCCAGATGTTCATGTCGCTGTGAAAGTATCCGTGTGTTGGGATGATTAGATGACGTGAAGATGTTCACTTTACTCGTTGGCTTCCGTCACTCTTCTCCTGCACTGGTTCGCTTAAGCTGAACAGCCAATCAGAGTGATTTCTCTCACTGACGAGCTCCGTCACCGATTCAACACGCTGAATCGTCTGAAAGACCTCCGACACGGGCCGACTAGAGCCGACGGTGCGGGACACACCACAAAAAACTAGACCGACAGACGCTCACCGACGGCCCCAAACTGTCCGACAGCCGACCATCAGCTTGGTGTGTCAGAGCCTTTATATGTACTTTATGATAACTTAAAATTGTCTTTCAAAAGTAGAATTGAATTATATTTTGTCCTGCACTGAAAATCTGTATATTTCAAAGAGGAGGGAAAAAGACTAAATAATTAATATATTAATTGTAAAAATAATCAATAATTGAAAATAATTTAGTTCCAAAGGAGCTCCTGATGCTGTGTGTCCTTGGGTGAACCTGTTAGTGCATCCAGATGTTTGGAGGGAGAGGAGGAGGAGGAGGAGGAGGAGGAGACAGGCGGTGTGCAGAGGAGGGAGGGGAGGGATGTTGTGCTTGCTAGCGGATGAGCCGTCGCCATGGAGTAGCCTCCTCTCCAGCCCGTAAGTACCTTTCGCCCTCATCGCACTCCGGTGCACCCGGCCAGCATGAGGCTGAGGAGGCAAGACGGGTGAAAAGGGGAGCAAATTGGGTGTTTTGTTGTGATAAAGAGGTAGAGGAGGAGGAAGAGGAGGAGGAGGAGGAGGAGGTGGAGGAGACACGGAGAGCAGGAGTGAAGGGGGATGGGCTGGGCTTTTGTCGGTGCAGGCATGTAGACAGGCAGAGTCATTCAGAGCTAATCCAATTGAGACCGCCAGCTCCAGTCGTCTCGTGTGTGTGTCGGTATTTAGGTGGCAGCTCGGACAGCAGGTGTGTGTGTGTGTGTGAGACAATGCAATAACCCTCTATATATATGTATATATGTATATATGTATATATATATGTCCGTCTATGATCGCAGCAGTATGTTTTATATGTCACTGATGTTGCGCTCCGCCCCTCCAGTTACTGCCACGTCCTCACACACTGTAGAGACATGCAACACCTGCATGCACACACAACACAAACACATGCACGCAGATAAATCAGCAGCCAGATATAGGACAGAAACATCCCCCTACAGTCTCTGTTACAGTGTCCGTCTCTGCAGCATCAGCATCTGGGAAGGTTTAATTGTCCGTCTCATTGTGCAAATCACAAAAACAGTTTTCAGTGTGTCTCACTGGCTTCAGTGACCGTATGATGACCGCTGCTTGTTGCTGCTTTGTTGCATCATTCTGCTGTGCTGGCTCACATGGACATGTTGAATAGTATTTGAACTAGTATGAAACGTGCACAGCTACACTTGAGTCGATAGAACATTACCGTTAAACCGCGTTGTGTTTGTTTGAGGTGCAGTCTTTCTGAACATCCTGCTTCCCCCTGTGCCACGAGATGCACTGACTGTAACATCGCCGTCCTTGTGTTTCTCCAATGATTTGATTTAGATATTATATATAACTAAAAGAAGCTCCTTTTATAAGAGGCTCCAAAATCCCCTCATTCTGTTATATCTAAAAAAGCATTTCACCAAGCTCAACAAAGAGTTGGTTTGTAGAAAGTCAGAGCTGAGATACTGAAGCAGATACTAAACTGGCCAACGTTAGCGGACATCTCATTCAAAGTTGGAATTGGAAAGTTTGTGGAAGATTCAGTCTCTTGCTTGTTGATTTATTTGACTAAAACGTCACCTGTACATCAGGGGTGTGACGGTGAGGACATTTTCCCACCGGTTACTAAACTTGTGACAACACCGGTGTTACCGATTACACCGGACATTTGGCCTCTCTCCGGTCCAGCTTTGGCTGCGGGGCTGCGGGGCTGCAGGTGTCTACCTGGTACTGCTTCGCCAGCAAACACCGGCTGTAACCGCTCCGTCCTCCGCACGCCGATTGCTTCATTAACCTATTAGCATTGTCTTAAATAGGCGCTTTTGCTTTTGCCTTCAACACCAAATCCTCCGCCATCGTCTTGTCTGTCGACTCTCTCTCGTCCCCTGTTTGTGAAATCAGACTCCTGCTGCTCTGAGCTGAATCGCCACCTATTTTGATAATCAATTAATCGGTTTTAGTAATAACAAAAAGTCAAAATTCGGACATTTTAAAGACCAAACAACTGATTGATTAATTGAGAACAGTTCGTTACAGCCCTAGTACTGACGCGACGGCAGAAAGTTCTACATCAGCTGTAGCCATCTTGCTTGTTTTAAAAAATACATCAACGTCGCTCCTCTTTACGGTCTTCGTCTCAAACACGCCCCCTATTAGATTAACGCTTGTGATTGGCCCGACACGTCTCAGACCGCTGGGAATCTGCCAGCGCAAATAACAAATGAGCTCACAGATTTGTCTGGTTCCTAGAAAAACAACCTTTCTTTGCTCTTCTGATTGAACTTTAGAGAAAAGTTTTTCCATCTGGAGGTGCTTAAATAAGCCAGTACTGGGTGGGCTGAGGAAGCATCCTCCACTGCTATAAAGTGTGATGACTGAACTCATCCAACCACTCACACTGACACTCATAGGTGGGTTTTGGTGCACATCTCTCACCGGCTGCAGTCACATGACGCTGCAGTGTCACCCTCTCTGCATTGTGTTGGTTTGTGAACTGATGTAGGTCACTGACCTGAGAGCTGCACTGGAATGCGGTCTCTGTCCCAGACACCACCCAGCTCCCAGTCAGATGTAGGTCAGCCCACAGCCCCGCTATAATGGCTCCTGTTGTGTGAGAATGATACGTGAGAATGATAGCAGCACTTCCCAGACACACGGTGCTAATCTGTGACGTAGAGCCGAGCGTAGTGCTAACAGCGTAGTGCTAACAGTGGCGGGGATGGGGTGGTGGGTGTGGTTCTCTCTGTGGACAACATGTCTGCACTGTAAAGTAAAAGTTGTCGTTTTGGAAGACCAGAAGAACCAAACAGTTTCAGGTTTCATGATGTTTGACCAGCGAAGCTCCAGCGACAGCCCCGGTAACGTGACATTTTTTTCTGTCTCCGCAGGGTGACAAAGCTGAAGGAGACGCTGGTGACGGTGCAGCAGCTTGATAAGAACATGAGCAACCTGCGGACGTGGCTGTCTCGCATCGAGGCGGACTTGGCCAAGCCGGTGGTCTACAACGTCTGCCACAGCGACGAGATTCAGAGGAAACTGGCTGAGCAGCAGGTGGGCCGAGACGGAATGAGATGTTTTTTATTCATTATGAAAGTTTTTAACTGGTCAAATATCTAGTGAATGAATCAGTGGAGCTTTCTTCACTTCAGCATCTTAGTAGATGTCACATCAGCAGTAGATGTCACACAGAGGTGGCGTACATCATCTGAAAGCTGGAAACCTGAAGATTAATTTGAGACTGTATAAGGTTTAAGAGATTTCTGCAAAAATTGCATTTTTTTTTCGGCGATTAGATGGCGAGCACTTCTGTTGCGTAAACTGCTCAGAAATCCCTTTATTGTCAATTCTAGCTAGGAAAGCCATCCATCATCTGAATGCTCTAGGTCTCTAGTTTGATCCATCCATCCTCTGAATGCTCTAGGTCTCTAGTTTGATCCATCCATCCTCTGAATGCTCTAGGTCTCTAGTCTGATCCATCCATCCTCTGAATGCTCTAGATCTCTAGTCTGATCCATCCATCCTCTGAATGCTCTAGGTCTCTAGTTTGTGGCCGTAAAGTTTCATGAGGCTGTGATTATCCTAGAGGTCACCACAAGGTCGTGTTATACAGTGAGGTCAAGTTTTAAAAAAAAAAAATGGTCTCACTACAATGAAATGTCTCCTATGATGTTAGCATCATCACACATGAATACAGTTGGGCTCATTGGATCCTCAAGAGTCTCAGCTTTACAGTGATACCCAAGTTATGTGATTCAAAGACTGTTTAGGGACCCCAGTATGCAGAAATATTCAAACACACCATTTTAGAATAGGAGAAAATAACACATTTATATTGCATTCAAAAACGTCATTTTACCCCATGTGATTATGATAAAGTGGGCATGTCTGTAAAGGGGAGACTCTTGGGTACCCATAGAACCCATTTTCATTCACATATCTGGAGGTCAGAGGTCAAAATTTAGCCTGAATTTGGAGCGTCATTTAACCTCTTTCCCGTGGGTCGGTCCTGCAGGTCTCTGAGTGTTAATGGAGGCGACAATGTTAGGAGACAGTTGGAGGTTTAGATGGTCCTCTGTCTCACTTTTCCTCCATCACCACAGAAAAAAGGCTTAAAAAGCTTTACGATGGCGACTCCACTTTGAGGGGAGACCACCGCATGACACTTTGAGGGGATTTTAGGGCAGGAAGTACCTCACTCACTCACTCACTCACTCACTCACTACATGATGCATGCCTGCTTTTAAACCCTTTATGTTACGGCCACCCCTGTAGTTATCCGCAGTGTAATAACAGAAGAGTAGAGTAATGCGTGCTGCAAAGTAAAATCTCAGCAAGCTGCAGGAAGACGGTTGTTTGTGAAGGAGGAAGCTGTCACACTGGGCTCAGAGACGGTAAATGCACTGAGAGCCCGCGGGCTCAGCCGGCGGCCCGAAGATAGGAAATGGACCTTAGCCTGTTAGTCCATTTGTAGCCTGCAGCACTGCTACTTCACTAAGAGGAGAAAGAGTTTCTGGTATGAGAGGAGGTGGAGGGAACAGAAGAAGACTAATTCACTACCTGTGTTTGTGTATGAGTGAATCTGCTAAAGTCACGGAAACATATCAACTAGGACAGCTGTGCTCAAAAAGCTCAAACAAATCTTTTATCATGGATCACATCGTGAATAAATGGCACGAAAATCAATGGAATTGTTGGCAAAATGATTGCATCCAAAGTATTTTGTCGACACAAATTTAAGACAGTTGATTACAGCTGTTATTTAAATAAAATTGACCGCATCTTTGTGGTCTGTCAGCATACATTTATAGGAGCAAGACACTGGATTATCTAGCAATACTTCACTCTCAAACACCACGACAAACGTGAACATGTTTTCTCCGTGCTGCTCCTGTCGCGGCTGAGCATCACAGATGGGTCATTATTTTATTTTCTGAGAAACTCAACATTTTCTAAACTTTGAAAGTGCTCCCTTCTGTCAGAAACACGTCAGGCAGAGTGCTTCATGCAACCATTTTTTGTTTATAAAAAGCTACTGGCAGTTATGAAATGGCCAATTTTGTCCAGAACCTTTTGGTGCTGCTGATACCTGCAGGTTCTAGGAGAGTTTGGATATTTCTTTTTCTAGTTTTATGATGGAGTTTGTGGTCAGATGCATTCATTTCACAAAATGTTAACAATGGAGGAGGCTGACTTGAGGTTGTCTGTATGAGGACATATCTGAGGAAAGAAGTGGTCCATGAAGGAGAGGGAGAGACGTGTGAAGGACAGCCAGAAACAAGGAGACGGAGACTGACTTGGTAAAAGTGAGGAAGAAATACAGAGCAGAGGCAGGCTGGCTGGCTGAAAGAGACGCTTCCTCAGAAAAAGGCTGCAGCTCTCTCCATTAGTGGATGAAGGACGGCTGAAATGACTCCTGTGTGGATGGGCTCTTTAAGCTTTCATCTGTCACCATGGCAACCCAGAGAGTGGTAACTTTGAACAAACGAGAGCCGACAAAAGTGCTGTCAGGCTTCAGAGGGAGCTACGCGCACACACACACACACACACACACACACACACACCAAAAATCACAATGTGTTGTTGAAGTACTGTAATAATCTCACAGCCCTCTGGATCAGTCTGTGGCTGACAGGAAAAACCTTCAAGACAATAGAAGTTATTGTTTTCTTAAGTCTGGTTTTCTCCTTCAGTTGTTTTTTTATTTGATTTTACACGTACGTTGAACGATAGATCAACGCACATGAGTACTATGCAGAGACGTGAAGAGATACAGACATTTAAAGAAGAAGAAGAAGAAATCAATAATACTACTAATAAAATCAATAACAGCAGCAACAACAACACAGAACAATTTGGGGGTAGAAAAATAAACATATATGTATTTATAAAAAATAAAAACAATTGTACTAATACAAAAATGAATACATAAAAATTATTATAATAAAAATAAATAAGTTAATAAATATATGTATATATAAAAACATATATATCTATAAATTGATTAATAATTTATATGTCTGTATCTAATAGACTAATTCAAATATATATATATATATATATATGTATGTAAAAATATATATGTGTAGAGAGAGAGATCAAAATTAATAATAATAATAATATATTCCTATATAAATTTAAATATATGTAAATAAATAATAATAATATATAAATATATATATATGTATATATAAAAATAAATAAATACTACTAACAAAAAATAAATACATCAAAATAATTATGATATAAATAAGTAAATAGATATATGTATATATAAAAACATGTATGTATAAATTAATTAATTATGTATATACAGTATGTCTATATAAAAATAAATATATAAATACATGTTAATAAATAAATAATAATAATAATAATACATATAAAGCGTGTATATATAATAATAATATAGAGAGTCTAATCCGCTATTTAATCGGGACACTTCCTCTGAGGCTACTCCAAACACAGCAGTTATGGGGTTTGCGGGTATGTCTTGGCCGTACATCAGTGATAAAGTTTTAAATATGGAACACCAAAATGGTGGGAACAACATCAGGGAGCAACATCAGGGAACAACATCAGCGAACAACATCAGGGAACAACATCAGGGAACAACATCAGGGAACAACATCAGCGAACAACATCAGGGAACAACATCAGGGAACAACCTGTCGAGCCTGCTCCTGCACTGATGCAAGCTGTTTCAACTCTACTGCTGCTTTTAAAGCTGCCTTTTCTCCTTCACATTCACTTTTCTTAAATCTCTTGTAGCCATCATCTGTTGCACTCAGGAACAAATGCGTGTCTAAATTATCTGGTTTATTTGGGCAGCTGAAAACTCAAAATGACCCTACCAGGAAACCTCTGAATGTGAGCCTTGATCTTCCTCCAAGCATCTTGTTGTATTGATTGAATTAATGATCTGCATGTGTCTCTCTGGTTTGTTCACAAACTGTGCTGTGTTGACCTGCAGGACCTGCAGCGGGACATCGAGCAGCACACGGAGAGCGTGGCGTCGGTGCTGACGCTTTGTGACGTCCTGCTCCACGATGCCGACGCCTGCGGCGGCGACTCGGAGAACGACTCGATCCAGCAGACCACCCGCAGCCTGGACCGCCGCTGGAGGAACATCTGTTCCATGTCCATGGAGAGGAGGATGAGGTGAGCGGTCTGACAGACATGTTTTATAAAAATAATTAACATTGTGTAATGAATTTATTTGAATGAAGTGTTTCAGCTGCTCAGATTTTCTCTGTTGACTTCCCTCCCTCTGTGGTTTTCAGGATTGAGGAGACGTGGCGTCTCTGGTGTAAGTTCCTGGACGACTTCTCTCGCTTTGAAGACTGGCTGAAGACGGCTGAGCTCACGGCAGCGAACCCGGACTCTGCTGGCGTCCTCTACACCAGCGCCAAGGAGGAGCTCAAGAAGTTCGAGGTCAGGAGACAAATCTTTCCTCTCTTGTTTGTTTCACTTTTGGCAGAATACTGGAAAGGGAGGCCTGGAGGCAATGTGATGGAAAGAAAGACCAAGAGGAAGATCAGTTCAGTGTGCGGTCACATGCCACCTTGTTGTTTAGTTAGTCAGAAAATGAACTGTCAGTCAGACAAACACGCCGGCAGCTTTGGAAGGTGAAGTTGAGACACTAGAAGAGATTTGTGTTGACAGTTTTTAAACTAATCAAACTCTCTTTATCTGATACACGACGAGTCCCAGCGTGAGTGCAGGTTCAGGTTCAGGTGTCCCGTTGTTTTGAGACACAGAGGTAATCTTTGATGTGCCACAGTCTGGATTAGAAACGCAGATTAGCACCTGGTAATCTGGACTCTGCCCTCATCTCCACGGCAACAAGGATCCAGTGTAGATGGTGTTGCTTACTAAACACACTTCATCCCGTGGAGGACCAGTGACCTATATATACATATATATACTGACCTTCAGTGACATGTACTGGGAGCTATGGGAGCGTAATGGTTCAAATCCATACAGTGACTGGAAAAGGTTGTTAATCCTCCTGAGCTGCTCGTAGCGGAGGCCTGCTGTGTGCTTCGGGCAGCTTCAACTTGTCAGACTGAATATTGACTTTATTTAAATGATAGACAGAAAAAGAGCTTTGTTTTTGATTTGATCTATCCTCCTTCTCTTCCTTCCTTCAATCCCAAAACATCCAGGCGTGGACCTTGATCATAGCCTTTGGTTGACCATTGGCGTTTTGAGTTCATAATCTGGCGCTTTAGTCATTTTCAAGGTATTTGTGTCAATCAATCAATCAGTCAGTCAATCAGTTGAATCAAATGGTGATCTAGTTAAAAGGGTTTTACAAGTACATGCATGATCATGATTCAAAAAATAACTCTGATCTCAAACAGGAAAAGTTCATGACAAAATTAAAGGTAAAATATGCTAAAATGAATTAGAATGTGTGAATAAATACATTAAACAGAAGTATAAAAGCAAAGGTTTTGGGGTTTCTCAGGGCTCAGAGAAAAAGTCATAATTTCAAATCCGTCTGCTCCTTCAGCACCACGGACAGCGACATGGATTTATCAATACACAGCACAGTTATGGTATGTGTCCACAGCCTCCGTGCTTTCCACGCTCCCCATTCATTGTCTATGTAAGCAGCCGTGCAATGCATTCTGGTAGCGTGGCGTCGCGATTCGAGAGACTAGGCGTCATGATGCCCGCTCCTCATTTGCATAAAGTTGAGGGCTCGTCTACTTTATGTAAATCACGGGCGTCCGACGCGACTCTCCGCCTCTCGAAACTCCCGAGAATCTTTTAAACTAAACGTTGTTGATCCAAATTAAAGACAGATTCATCAACTGCATGGATTATTTCTCGCCTCAAATGTTTTCAGAAACACATTTCAGTGAACTATTTACGTGAAATAAGAGAAGAAAGTTTCTAAACGAGCCTCCATACTGGTTCCGGTTTGAAAGCTGGGAGCAGCAGCCAACGGTGGGAAAGCGTTCGTCCAATCAGGAGTGCCTTGTTTCTAGGGACAGCACACCAAGCGTCCAATGTTGGGAAGCGTCGCGTCCCCTCGTGATAAAAAACGCCCCTGTGGACACGTACCATTAGAGCCATGGTCCGGGCCACGGATTCTAATTTAAGCCGGGTTTCCACCAAAAGTAAAAGTCCCGAGAGCTACTTTTCGAGGAACTAAAAGGTTCCTTCCGCCCTCTGTTGTCTGCGTTTCCACCGTGGTCTAAAGACCTGTGAAGATTAGGACAATTAGTCCACTGATGTATGAAAAAGCAACATGAACTGAGACGAGGGCTGCTGGTGGTCACAGCGGTAAACACACGCTGCAGCCTGCAGGTCAGTGTGTCCACCTGGTTACTCTAAAAAATATGTTGGACAAAGATAAACGGTTTTGTCTCACTGTGATGACATTTACTACATCATATGTTTACTGATTCACGTTGGATGTAATGAATGAAATGCAGAGGAGAGCGTCTGTCTCATAGTAAATCATCTGTTGAGTGTTTGATGGTTATTTATTTGTGCTTTAACCGCTGAGAAACAATCAGAAAATAACTTTTCTTTCATTCATAGCTGTCTCTTCTACCGCTCGCCCTCTCAGCCCGCTCGTACAATTTCTCTCTTTTTCTCTCTGTCTTTTCTTTTTAAATGAGTCAGGAAGCCGACAGCGAAGTCTGACTTTACTCTTAATGTTATCAAACAAAGAGAAATGTTCTCCACTCGTCCTAAAATGGTCCTAAATCCATAATAGATCACTTGCTTGTTTTATGAATGAAGCGGAGCAGTTGAAGCAGCGGCGCTGTGTGTGTGTGTGTGTGTGCGTGCGTGCGTGCGTGCGTGCGTGCGTGCGTGCGTGCGTGCGTGCGTGCGTGCGTGCGTGCGTGCGTGCGTGCGTGTTTGTTTGTTTGTTTGACCAATCAGTGACAATCATCCCTGCAAACTCCACCCAGAAAGTTCCTGTACTTGCTTTACCTTTTTTGGAGGGGTAAAAAGGCCCCATAAAATGTCCCTAGAAATGAAAGGTTTTTAGTTCCCGGGGGAAAGTTTTTACTAATATTTCTTAGCCATGTTTGGGGCCCTTTGTTTTAAATGAAATCGAATTATGTTGATGTCTCCTCTCAGGCGTTCCAGCGGCAGGTCCATGAGCGTCTGACTCAGCTGGAGCTGGTCAACAAACAGTATCGCCGCCTGGCCCGGGAGAACCGGACCGACGCCGCCAGCAAGCTCAAAGTCTTGGTCCACGAGGGGAACCAGAGGTGGGACAGCCTGCAGAAGAGGGTGGCTTCTGTTCTCCGCAGACTCAAGGTGAGACGGGGAAGGTTTTACATCAAATCACACCCACGCAGCCAATAAAAGCATGAAGGATATTTAGAGCTGTGTTAGGAAATGTCCTCAAACAGCAGCAAGAGATTGATGTATTTGGACTTCAAAGCCCAGAAACTCAGTATCAACAATCAGACAGCAAACATCAGCGTGTGTCAGACCCTCCCGGTTGATCTGAGTCGTATCTCCGTGCTCTCAGCTCTGCTTTTAAGCCGTCAGGATTTAGGTCACCTCTCAGACGGTGACGAGGCACGAGGCGTCCCGTTGGCAGGGAGCCGTTGGCATCGTGGCTTTTGGCGCCGAGCAGATGGAGGGATGTTTATGTTGCGTTATAAAGGTTGCATGTAATCAAAGAAGTCAGCCGATTGGTGCTGGTTGACCTCTGCGGGCTCTGCCCCTATAAGCCATATTCATATCACGGGAATGTGCAGCAGGCCGGGGTCAACAGTGATTCATGTGAGGGAGTAAAAATGTATTTATTCATACAACAATTTGCTCTACAAACTTATTTATCTTATCTGTACGTCTGTTCAGCTCCGCACCACAGACAGGGGATCTGTGTAATAATACCTATTTACTTTGACTTACATGCAGCACTAATTATATTTTATCTTATTTGGAGAGAAATAATCTTGTTTTTATTAGATGTTAAACATCAGTGCTTGAAGATGAGTTTGGCAGCTCTGAATCTGATCAAATTATAAATAAAACATAAACTTTAGTGGCTTCTTTTTACATTTATGCTCACTGTATTCATGAATATTGTGTGAATAATATATTAGTTGTAGGGCTGTCCCGAATACCAATTTTGCACAGCACGGCTGAGCAGGCTGACAGTGCTGCACTACTGTACACACATGCACCTCTGCACACAACAAACAGCGATATCCGTCTGAGAATAACTAATAATAATTAATGTTGAATATGAATAATGAATAATGTTATGGGATTATTCCTTATTTCATGGGCTATTTGGAGATTTATGTATTATTATTACATACTTATATGAAAACAACAACGAAGCATTCAATACTGATTTGGAGGTTGATTACCATGGCAACTAATTAGTTTCTTGATTTTCTATTAATAATCTGAATATGCAAAGTAACTAGTAATTAAAGCTGTCTAATAAATGTTGTGGAGTAACAAGTATAATATTTGCTTTCAAAATGGAGTGGAGTAGAAGTAACATAAAATATAAATACTCAAGTAAAGTACCTCATAGCTGTACTTAGGTACAGTACTTGTACTGTGTATGTTCTAAGTTAGATTCCACCACTGGTGACATCATACCACCAACAAACTGTTGAATACATTCCTCAATCCACTTTTTTTTTTAATCTAAAAGAATAAAAACTACATATAACCAGGGTGCATTGGAGGAAGGTCTTCGTCTACAGACTGATTTCCGTCAAAGGTGTTTTTTTTGTTCGGTCATAGGCCGTTTGTTGTTACTGCCAAGGTAAAAAAAAAAAAGATTTTGTGTAATGCGGAACCAAAGTTCACAATCGAGCTCCGCCCCCGGACACTTTTAGCCGTACGCTGTTAGCAACAGGTGTGAAGGTT